>NC_053167.1:122726109-123394993 GCF_016835505.1 Polypterus senegalus
TGAAATATTTGTGTTTTTAATTTATTTTACAAATTAATAGATATAGTAAATACTGCAGCATGGCATTCTCAAACTACTTAATCTAATTTACAGTTACCAGGGAGCAGTGCTTAAAGTGACAGTATTGGGCATAAAGCAGGAAATAACCCAGGGTGGCACACTGATCTATCACAGCATGGGGAAGTGAAAAAATTTCCATTTATTAAATATATATTGTAACTACAAGGAGGTGCCACTGAGCCCTGCAACTCGTACACAATTTCATTTTGAGGTGCCTTGCCTGTCTTCTGTTCGCTTCTTGACTACCATCAATGGTGCTCCCATTACCCACTATGAAAACATAATTTGTTTTCTTGTTAATATTTCCCATCTTCGAAGGCAACTCGGGTTGCACCTCATTAGTGTTTAGCAACCCAATATTGCTTGGAAAGTTTCTTGCTTTGCTGTCATTAAAATGCTCCATTTCAAGTCTTTTTTTGTAAATATATTGTCAAGCTTGGGTTTCAGAGATGCATGAAAGACAGGAAGTTGAGACCTGGTTTACAAGGAAAAATAAATTTATTGCTGAGCAGGCAGGAACAGTCTCGAGGCTTTATTCAGGTTACAAGCATTGACGCAGGCAACTGTCCTGCTTTAGGTCCCTTCTTTGGATTAAAAGAACACAAAAGTCTTCTTCGTCAAGCAGGTTCGGAAGCAGCGACTGGGGCAGATTCAGTCTGGAGAAGAGAAGACAAGGCTGAACAACTGGGCAAGTCAGGGCTCAATTTTAAATGTTGTAATCATTGTGTGACAAGCACATTGCGCAGTAAGTCTGCAACCGATCCCGCAGAGGGCAAGTTAAGTGTGTGCTTGTTTCCTATTGAAATACTGTCTAACAGGGAGTTTTTCGAAGGGCAGCTGTGTTTCTTTGCCATCAGTTTACTGTTTAACAGAGTGTCAGAGTGCAGCTGCCCACATTATGCATTAGAAATATGTAGCAGACCAACTACAAAGCTGTCTGTGCAGTTGCCACTGCCATCAGAGATGGCAAATAAGCGGCTACAGTGGTGACAATATATATATTTGAAAAAAATGTCACAATTAGAAATATCACTTCACACCGCTAACCTATTGTGTCATCATCACTACCACTGAGCAGCCATAGCTAAACTTATCAATCAGAAGAAAGCCAAGCTTACCAGTCAGATTGCTTGGATAGACTGGACATACACACACACATAGACAGTCTAAGGCCTCTCACATGAAATCTGTTAGCTAAGCAGGTTAAAGTATAGACAGAACTTTATTTGTCTCCAGTGGGAAATTTGGCTTTTTACACAAGCTCTTTAAATAAATACATGTAAACATGGGTAGATCTATATATATATATAAAATTCTTTTTGCGTTTGAAAGGGGAATTACGTATGACCACGCGAAATGGAAATTTTGTATGACCACAGAACATATTATAATACAGGAACTAATCACTTCATTTGTGGACGCCATTTTTATATTGTCATTACGAATTATTATTTGTGTGAGAGTTATTTTACTGATTTTGAAAAGAAGTAAACACAAACACGCCAATCTATCCCATTAAAGTGCGCCCTGCGTCGCCTTCTCCCAGCCCTCCTCTCTGGACTACAGCGCTGAGCCGTCCGCCGCCAGGCACATCCTGACAGATGTTTTATTTATTCGTCCAAGTGACTGTCACGGAAACTGCCAAATTCTAACTTTTTTTTTTAATTGACAGTCCTTGATAGTAGAAGAGATGAGGAAAACAGCTTTGCATCTTTCTACTTTTTAACTGTAAACAATGTGAAGACGAGACTGCCTTCAGCGGCAAGGGGTCGTGACAACAAAGTGGACGATGGGAGGCGCGGAATGTCCGGCTGCTTCACCAGTTAGACAGCTTTGCAGTTTCGGGCAGCGTTCTCTCTTCTCACACTGTTTGTGACACTTCAAGTGCCCCGTCAGCTCCTTGAACAGTGGAAATCTTTGCGAATGAGTGTAATCGACACCATCGAAGCGTGACTCTCTTGATAAATTACGTTGCACGGCTACTTACTGTCCCTTAAGGTGAGATTGGGTCACTAAAACCCCGCAAAATTCAAGGTTGCTTTTGTGATGAATTCTTTTAAGAAGATGGAGGGTTTACATCTAAGAAGATGTACCGACCTCTTCATGTGAAGTATTGGACTTGGGAATTGTTTGGACCTTCTGCCCATTAAGCACGGAAGGGCAGCGTCCACATTTCTCAGGATAATTTTTCTCTTAAATCGCAGGCACGTAGTACAAGGTTGTCAAGCAGGTAGTTTACCCGAAAACACTGCAGTAATACTCAATGTATCTTTACTTCTTAAATGCTAATGCTTTACTGTTTAACAATTTATACACTTCTTATATATCATTCAAATGCTCCTATGGATAGGTTAGGTTAATAGATGAGTTATAACTGATTCATTATAAATGGATGAAGGAATGCGTAAATGTTCTCTGCACTGGAAACTGATGACCTTAATTGGAGAGAGCAGGATCAGAAATAAACACATGTCAAGTCAAGTTTGCTTTTGATGTGACCTCTTAAATTTACTTTATTGATAAAAATTAATAGCAATTGACCGAAGTGTAGGATGAAAGTCTGCAGCCTTGCTTTTCAAAAATTTTATCAGAGTAAGGCCTGTCACACATTGTGCGAGTAGGAGGCAGCAAAAGGATTTGAGTAGTTGTAATACCACCACCGACCAGGAGATGGCAGAGTGTACTGACAGTCTTGCAGACCATTCCCAGGAAATCCCACCAGGTTTTGGCACCCTCGATGACATTTCCGGATCCGGCCCCAAAGATGTCACTTCCGGTCCTGAGAACATCACTTCTGGGTTCCGGCTCTAAAGATGACGTCACTTCCTGAAATGACCTTTATATCTGCCATTTTTACTATGTATGATCAGTTCTGTTTTGGACTCAATCTTGTCAACAAGTCTTTAAAAATTTCTACGTTTGCAGAAAAGATACATTATACAGGTGGCTGCCCCAAACCTTCATGATGTCTGGTGTTTTTATTTGTGACAGGTCTAAGAGCCACACAAATTACATTCACAAGAAAGTCATGTTTGCAGGGGGGCTTTAAAATGCACACACAGCAAAAATATGTTTCTGATTGCTTTATTTATATTAAACTCAAGGCTCTCTAAAAAAATGTACACTTTTCACTGCTCAGAGAGGTGATTGCACATAATTGATTGCACGTAATAATTAAATTCAATACATTTTGCGCACAGAAGACTGGACAGCCAAAATTTGTCAAAAGGAAATGGAAAATCTTTTTATCCCGTAACCAGATGGCCAAGATACACAATAAAAAGTGTCTACAGAAGAGGACCTCGCTAGTCACAACAGTTTAAGATGAAGTCCTACACTTGTAGAGTCAAGTGACGGATGTTACCACTGTTGTCAGGTCACAGAAACGGTCCCCCATTTTTCACAATACGTCTTCTGCTTGATCACAGCTACAAATGCTGCAATATTTGTGACTTCAGAAAGGATAAGGTCGTCAGGGCACCAAGGGAACAAAGCTGCCAGTAGCACTGTGAATGTGCAATCAAACTGATGTATGGAAGAGTGATTTTGTTTTTTTGCACTGTGTGGTCATGTGGATGTCTCATTTAGAATCGTCACAGCACACCTTGAGTGATGTGGGTGACTGGAAAGACTTCAAAAGTCACAAGATAGGGCCATTATTAAAATCAAGGTTAAAAAAAATGTGCAGTACACATTTGTACAGACTTACCTGCTTCTATTAAAGACATATTTTACAGGCTGCCCATGTGTATATATACTGTGCGATTCAAAAAGTATTCAGAGTTCCTCACTTTTTACACATTTTGTTATGTTGTAACCTTGTGCTAAAATCATTTAATTTTTCCCCTCATGAAGTAGCCATTTAGAGGTGCTAGTCTGCTTAACCTGTATGTCTTTGGGATGTGAAGGGAAATTGAAATACCCGAAGGCAAACAATCATACACAGTTGTGACGGTCGTCTGGAATATAATAATAATAATACATTTTATTTATATAAGGCACCTTTGAGAACTCGGACACCAAACAAACAATAAATAAATAACAGACACAATTATAAACAACTAAAAACATCAGAAACTATAAAAATTAAAACCAAACATAATCACTGTAATCATATATAAAAAGCCATTTTAAACAGATGCATTTTAAGTTTTCATTTGAAGGATGAATATTTCTAAGCTCGGTAGCCAATGAATTCCAGAGCTTGGGAGCAGAACGGCTGAATGCTCTGCTCCCCATGGTGGCGAGAGGGACGGTCAAATGGATAGAGGAAGAGGATCTAAGGTCACAGGAGGTAATGGCAACATAAAGGGTAGACAGATATGGGGGGGGGCAAGGTTATGAATGGCCTTAAATGTTAATAGCAGAATCTTAAAATAATTCGAAACTTAATCGGGAGCCAATGAAGCTGCTGCAAAACCAGAGTAATATGGTAAATAGATAAGGTTCGAGTAATGATGCGTGCTGCAGAATTCTGGACTAACTGAACCTTATGAAGAGATTTATTATAGAGACCAAAGAGGAGTGAATTGCAATAGTTCAGCCGAGAAGTAACAAGACTATGAACAAGAATGGCAGTGGTATGGGGAGTGAGGGAGGGGCGGATGCGATTAATATTGCATAGGTGGAAATAAGCAGACCAGGTAATGTTATTAATGTGAGATTGGAAAGATAGAATACTGTCGAGAATGACACCCAGACTCTTGACCTGAGGCGATGGGGAAACAACGGAGTTATCAATAATAAGAGAAAGGTTATTGGCTTTGGATAATGATGATGATAATGTGGAACCAATGAGGTCAATGTGTGCGGCACTGTGAGTTTGTACCTTCCCCATTCCTGTTATTAATGGAATGGCTTAAATTGTAAGACCAGCCCATTGTACAAGAGGAGGGGAGCACCTGGCTTGGACGGCCAACAGTTTGTAAATCGGTGGTGGGAATAAGGAGAGGAGAATCGAAGCGCAGAGCCAAGAGAGAAGTGGACGCCATTGTAGGAAAAAGCAAGAAGGAAAGGGTTGACACCGCATGAAAAACGTCAGGTGAACCCGGGTTCATTTCAGGATGAATTATTTTTACTTTCTGGTGAAAGATATTGGGGAGAGGATCTGACGGGCTATCACAGGAACTGTTGATCTGTACGTTTCTCAGAACAGGGAGGTATGGTTCGGCACCTCATTCCCCACCGCAGACTGAGCCAGACATTCCGTACAAATATTATAAGGTCTATGAATACATCATTTTTTTTTTTTTCTTGGTCAAATTTCTGTATTAGTAATGTATGTGTTTAAGTGTTTTGTGCTGTGATTTTTGTTGGGTGGGAAGTGCTGCAGTGCGATATGTATATAGGGATTTTTTGTTAGGGTAAGTTTGTGTATCTTCTTATAATAATTGTTTTTTACTTAACCCTGCTTTCACTGGTGTGTCTCTGTACTTGGGGGTGGTGTAGTAGGAAAGTAGTGTTGGTCACTCGCGCCCCCGATTACTTTTTTTCTTTTTTATCTTTTTTCTTTGCTCTCGCTCTAGGAGGGTAGTGCATATTATAATCATGCCAATTCTAAGAGCGGCACACAGTGACCAGGATTTGAATTTGCATGCCAGGAACAGAAGCAGGCACTTTAACCAGCAACCTCACTTAACACTTATCTTTTCTCAGAAATATCTTATTGCATAATGTTCTTGGTGAGAACATGTGGACATAGTTGGAAATTGTTAAGGATAAATTTTGCTCAAACATTATGAAGATTTTCTTTACATAGAGAACATGGAATATGTTCGACTTGAAGTTTTTTTTTGGCAGAATTAAGTGGATAGGACCAGCAAGCTTTGTTGGGCCCAATGGCTTGTTCTCTTCTAGATTGTTTTAATGTTTTAAAATTTAAACCCTCAAAAGTACTGCCCTACTTTTTTCAACCTCTATGGTGCTTCAGTAAACTGGTTTTAAAACAGAAGACCCCACAAATGTCTAGGGAAAAACTGTATAACAAAAAGCCAAAGTTATTGTCATGTGCTCAGTAAAATGAAATTCTTGCTTGCATATCTCCTCAGAACAGTTGGCAAAAATACAACACAGAAGCAAATAAATAGTAACCTGACTGCATATCCACAAAGGTGACACAGTGGTAGTGCTGCTGCTTTGCAGTAAGGAGATTGTGGGTTTGCTTCCTGGGTCCTCCCTGTGTGGAGAGCGCTTTGAGTAGTTAGAAAAGCGCTATATAAATGTAAAAGAAGTAATAAATGAATTAAATTATTAATTAATTATATTGTGACAGATGAACTGCTGTCCCAACTGGAATGGATTTACTCCCTTACCTGGCTTGAAGGCCTTGATAATGGAAAGCTGGGGAGGAAGCAATATCTCCTTCCCATGCCAGGACACAGAGGTGGAAGGATACAGTTTATACAATAGTTTATTTTTATATAGCCCAAAATCACACAGGAAGTGCCGCAATGGGCTTTAACAGGCCCTGCCTCTTGACAGTCCCCCAGCCTTGACTCTCTGAGAAGACAAGGAAAAATTCCCAAAAAACCTTGTAGGGAAAAATGGAAGAAACCTGGGAAAGGCAGTTCAAAGAGAGACCCCTTTCCAGGTAGGTTGGGTGTGCAGTGGGTGTCAAAAGAAGGGGGTCAATACAATACAATACACAGAACAGAACAAATCCTTTAATACAGCATAATAATAAAATTTTAGAAGTACGGAGCAGAATTTAACAGTAGATGATATCACATAATAAGATTTGGATATTTTTAGAGTCCTGCAGACCTCATCCATCAAGCTGCCTCCCCATTTGGCCATGCCACGTTAAAACGTTGCTCCGATGAAAGGACCCTCTTTCCCATGATTCCTGTGATCCTCCATCAGGGATGACTTTACCACAGGCAGGCAAACAACTTGGCAGGTGGGCCGTGGCACCAATTGCCACATTTGAGTACCGAGAAAGAAACAGAATAGGTGAGGGTTAGTATTCAAATTATAACATCATGTTACTTATGTTTTAGTGCTAATGACTAACAACAGAGATGCAGTATGTACAGTTAATCAGCAGCTCTAGTCAGGATATGCTAAACTGAAGTAGTGAGTCTTCAGCCGAGATTTAAAGGCTGGAGACGAAGGGGCATCTCTTATAGAAGCAGGAAGACCATTCCACAGTTTAGGGGCCCTGTAACTAAAAGCTCGACCTCCCACTGTTATTTTATTAATCCTTGGAATCCTAAGCAGACCGGCATCTTGAGATCTTAATGTGCGCTCAGGTTTGTAAGTCATGATAAGTTCAGACAAGTAAGCGGACCTTGGCCATTTAATGCTTTATATGTTAAAAGGAGGATTTTGAAATCTGCCCTAAACTTAACTGGGAGCCAGTGTAAGATTTAAGAACTGGAGTTATGTGTTCATATTTTCTTGTTCTTGTAATAATTCTTGCAGCGCATTTTGGATTAACTGGAGGCTGTATAAGAACAGCTTGAACAGCCAGTGAACACCAAATTGCAGTAGTCAATCCTACTAGAGATAAATGCATGAATTAATTTCTCACAATCCTGTTTATTTAGAAAGCGCCTTAATTTCCTAACATTTTTAAGATGGAAAAAAACATGTTTTGGACAACTTTGTAATATGTGCTTTAAATGACATGCTAGAGTCAAAGATAACTCCTAGATTGTGGGCTGATTCAGTAAAATTAATTGGGATTCCAACTGAGTTAAATGATGACAAAATATTGCTGTGATCAGCGTCATTCCCTCCAACAATTAACATCTCTGTTTTATCTGTATTTAAAGACAAGTAGTTCTCATTCATCCATTCCTTTAATTCACTAACACAACTAATTAAAGACAACATCGGAGAAACTTCATTTGATTTAAATGAAAGGTATAACTGGGTGTCATCTGCATACGTGAAAATTAACATTATGTTTCCTAATGAGAGATCCCAGTGGAAGCATGTAAAGTGAAAACAGTAAAGGTCCCAGTACTGAGCCCTGCGGACACCATATTGAACTTCTGTGTATAATGATGGAGTACTGTCAGCACATTTCTGTACATATTGGAATCGATTTGATAAATAAGAACTAACCAAGCGAGCACGGGCCTGTAAGCCCAACATCGTTTTCTAGCCTGTGCAGTAAAATAGAATGGTCAATGGTGTCAAATGCTGCACTTAAGTCCAACAACATAATTACAGTGGAGTTTCCTTCATCAGAGGATATCAGAATGTCATTTACAACCCGTGTTAGTGCGTTTCTGTACTATGACCAGTGCGAAAACCAGACTGGAATTTCTCAAATAAATTGTAATGCGTAAGGTGTGACTGAAGCTGACTGGCGACTACTTTTTCTAGTATTTTAGAGAGAAATGGTAAATTTGAAATAGGCCTATAGTTATTTAGTATGTGTGGGTCTAGGTCTGACTTTTTAAGTAAAGGTTTAATGACTGACACTTTTAGTGCATCAGGTACTGTGCCATGCAGTAATGAACTATTGATAATGTTAGAATAGGTGCTGCAAGAACATCCATTGCACTTTTACTAGTTTTGTTGGCACTGGATCTACGGAACAAGTAGTGGGCTTCATTTTAGTAATTAAAGTTAAGACTTCCTGCTCAGTTACAGGATTAAAATTACTAAAGTGCTATATGCGTCGGGGTCTGCTAGGCTAGTATTTGGTTTGTACTGTGATGCTGAGATCTGGGATCCTATATTTTTAATTTTCTCATTGAAGAAGTTCATAAAGTCTGTACTGCTAATATCTGTTGGTATTTTGCACTGTTGATCTGAATTCCCATTTGTTAATTTAGCCACTGTTCTAAACAGTACCCGAGGATTTTTATTATTGCTATCTATTAATGTAGAATAGTATTCTGAGCGAGCTTTAAAGAGGGCTTTTTTATATTTATTAACACTCTCTGTCCATGCAATTTGAAAGACATGTAGCTTTGTTGTTCTCCATCTGCGCTCCAGTTTTCGACACTCTAATTTAAGAGCTGAGTATTTTCATTAAACCAGGGAGAGTTTCTATGTGCTTTGATCACTTTTGTTTTAAAGGGAGCCACTGTGTCCAGAGCATCTCTCAAGGTCACATTTATAATGTGATGTTAGCTGATCTAAATTGTTTTCCATGTTTACATTTGATGTTAACTGATCTAAATGGTTTTCCACAATTACACTCGACTTACTCAAGGTATCTATAAATTTTGAAGCAGAATTACAATCTAGATGTCGCACTGTCTTTGTTTTAATCTGTGAGTGCTTGGCATGGGCAGAACTAAATCAAATGTAATTAAGAAGTGATCGGAAATAACTTCATTTAATGGAGTAATATTTAAATTTTGAATTTCAACTTTGTAAGTTATAATTAAATCTAATGTGTGGTTATGATTATGAGTTGAACCTTTGGCAATCTGACAAAATCCTACTGAATTTAACAAATAAGTAAAACATTTGCTAAAAGTGTCAGTTTCCACATCAATGTGTACATTAAAATCCCCCATCAGAACTACGTGATCATAATTTATAGCCAAATCAGATAGAAGGTTTCTAAATTCAGTCATGACCAATGAATATGGCCCTGATGGTCCGTAGACTAGCACTATAATTGTGTTGGAATCTGTTTTAATGTTTAAAATGAATACCTCAAAGGATGTAAAGTTGCCTAAATTTTTAGAAGTGATTTGCATTTTGTTACAATGAATTATTCCAAGGCCTCCTCCTCGACCAAAATCTCTAGACTTACAGTGGGATGCAAAAGTTTGGGCAACCTTGTTAATAGTCATTATTTTCCTGTATAAATCGTTGGTTGTTACGATAAAAAATGTCAGTTAAATATATCATATAGGAGACACACACAGTGATATTTGAGAAGTGAAATGAAGTTTATTGGATTTACAGAAAGTGTGCAATAATTGTTCAAACAAAATCAGGCAGGTGCATACATTTGGGCACCACAAAAAAGAAATGAAATCAATATTTAGTAGATCCGCCTTTTGCAGAAATTCCAGCCTCTAAACACTTCCTGTAGGTTCCAATGAGAGTCTGGATTGTGGTTGAAGGTATTTTGGACCATTCCTCTTTACAAAACATCTCTAGTTCATTCAGGTTTGATGGCTTCCGAGCATGGACAGCTCTCTTTAACTCACACCACAGATTTTCAATTCTATTCAGGTCTGGGGACTGAGATGGCCATTCCAGAACGTTGTACTTGTTCCTCTGCATGAATGCCTTAGTGGATTTTGAGCAGTGTTTCGGTCGTTGTCTTGTTGAAAGATCCAGCCCCAGCGCAGCTTTAGCTTTGTCACTGATTCCTGGACATTGGTCTGCTGATACTGAGTGGAATCCATGCGTCCCTCAACTTTGACAAGATTCCCAGTCCCTGTACTGGCCACACAGCCCCACAGCATGATGGAACCACCACCATATTTTACTGTAGGTAGCAGGTGTTTTTCTTGGAATGCTGTGTTCTTTTCCCTCCATGCATAACGCCCTTGTTATGCCCAAATAACTCAATTTTAGTTTCATCAGTCCACAGCACCTTATTCCAAAATGAAGCTGGCTTGTCCAAATGTGCTTGAGCATACCTCAAGCGGCTCTGTTTGTGCTTCCTCTGCATCACTCTCGCATACAGCATCTCCTTGTGTAAAGTGCGAATGGTTGAACGATGCACAGTGACTCCATCTGCTGCAAGATGATGTTGTAGGTCTTTGGTGCTGGTCTGTGGGTTGACTCTGACTGTTCTCACCATTCGTCGCTTCTGTCTATCTGAAATCTTTCTTGGTCTGCCACTTCGAGCCTTAACTTAAACTGAGCCTGTGGTCTTCCATTTCCTCAATATGTTCCTAACTGTGGAAACAGACAGCTTAAATCTCTGGGACAGCTTTCTGTATCCTTCCCCTAAACCATGATGGTGAACAATCTTTGTCTTCAGGTCATTTGAGAGTTGTTTTGTGACCCCCATGTTGCTACTCTTCAAAAAAAATTAAAGGAGGAGGGAAACTTACAATTGACCCCCTTAAATACTCTTTGTCATTATAGGATTCACCTGTGTATGTAGGTCAGGGGTCACTGAGCTTACCAAGACAATTTGAGTTCCAATAATTAGTTCTAAAAGTTTTGGAATCAATAAAATGATAACGGTGCCCAAATTTATGCACCTGCCTGATTTTGTTTGAACAATTATTGCACACTTTTTGTAAATCCAATAAACTTCATTTCACTTCTCAAATATCACTGTGTGTGTCTCCTATATGATATATTTAACTGACATTTTGTATCGTAACAACCAACGATTTATACAGAAAAATAATGACTATTAACAAGGTTGCCCAAACTTTTGCATCCCACTGTATGAAGGAACGAGTATCCATCTGGTGACGCCTCTGCTAGGGGAACAGTGTCACATTTACTAAGCCAGGTTTCAGTAAGAAGACACAGATCAGATTTTGTACTTAATATAATGTCATTTACTAAAACAGCTTTAGTGCCAAGAGAGCGAATGTTCAATAAACAGCTTTTAAAACTGCATGGCTTTTTCTTAACTGATATATTTTTTGTTTTAATTTGAAGTAAATTTCTATTACAGATGCCCCTGGTGGAGGGTCTGGTTTTATCCCTTGGTCTAATTATACACCTTATTTTTTGGTTATCAATTAATTTAAGGTTTGTATCAAGACTAAATTTACTGGATGCCCCAAAACAGGGATTATGGGTAACAGCTTCAGGAAAATAGCATGTGGGATAAACAGCCTGTGATTTAAGATCACATGACTGCGGCCTGGATGGTGCTCTAATCAGTCAACCAGGCAGTTCTGCTGCCATATTTTGGGATAATACATAAGATCCCCTAAAGTTAGGATGAAGACCATCTCTTCTGAAAAATCCAGGCCTTTCCCAAAAATCATTCCAATTGTTCACAAATGCTATGCTTTTATTTGCACACCAGGTTTCTAGCCAGCAGTGTAAGGAATGCAATCTGCTATAAATCAAATCCCCTCTATATAATCTTGGTAAGGGACCAGATACAATTAAATTCCAACATTTTCTTTTAGCTTTGGTGCATAGAGAGATGAAGTTCCGCTTTAATACCTCAGATTGCTGTAAATAAATATCATTAGTGCCAACATGCAGCAATAAGGTAGATACTTCGTTGGTAACACGGTCCAATGCGGCCTCTATGCCAGAAATCTTGGCCCCTGTGAGGCACATAACATTAACTGCTGGTTTAACATAGTTTGGAATTCTAACATTCCGCACTATGGAATCGCCAGTTATGAGCACTTTATTATTCTCAGTTTCCACAGGCGCGCTGCGGAGAGCTGAGAATCTGTTCTGGGTCCGAATTGGTGACCTGGGTGCCGGGGGACTACATTTTGGATTCTTAGACCCCCGTCTTAATGTTACCCACTCGCCCTGTGGCTGAATTGGTGCTGCTGATTTCGGCCTCACACTGACTACAGTGGGACCTGGAGAGACTGAAGCCGAATCGGAAGTAGCCAAATTATCTAAACAAACCGAGTCGATCCAATTTTTGGTTTGCCTAATCGCTATCAGATTCCTAACGCGGTCCTCCAATTCGTGTATTTTCCCGACCAACTCTAAATTAACTAAACACTTTTGGCAGGTGAAACTATCTACACTGTCGGCCGGAAAACCTGAACTGTACATACTGCAGGACACACAACATATAAACGTACCCTCGATGGGCAGAGAGCAGATAGAACTTACATTAAGTGTTGAAGTCATCTTTGCCGTTTTTATAGGTGCTTCGGCGCTTTCCATGTTCAGCTGAATCGCTACGAGACCGTTGGCTTTATGTTTCCACCACCCACTGAGCGATTGACTAATTTCTCACTGCCGGTTATTTCTACTGGTCAGCTGCCGGCTTTACCTCAGGTGAACTTGCTCGGGTGCTTGTGTTTGTTTCTTTTTCTGGTTTCTTTGTGGTGGCGGCCTGCGGGACTGGGTGGTCTCTTGGTCTGGAATCCCTGCAGATTTTATTTTTTTTCTCCAGCCGTCTGGAGTTTTTTTTTGTTTTTTCTGTCCACCCTGGCCATCGGACCTTACTTATTCTATGTTAATTGATGTTGACTTATTTTTATTTTTTATTGTGTCTTCTTTTTTTCTATTCTTCATTTTGTAAAGCACTTTGAGCTACATTTTTTTGTATGAAAATGTGCTATATAAATAAATGTTGTTGTTGTGAAGGGCTATGTGCCTGTGGGAGACGCCGCTGCTCTCTGCTTCCGCTCGCTGATCCGCTCTCTGCTTCCGCCGCTGATCCGCTCTCTGCTTCCGCTCGCTGATCCGCTCTCTGCTTCCGCTCGCTGATCCGCTCTCTGCTTCCGCTCGCTGATCCGCTCTCTATTGAATAGATGGACTGTTACAGCATTGGGAGTGGCGTCCTTATAATTTCATGAGCAGCATCTGGGATGGATTTCGGGAACCTGAAAAATGAGCACAGCAGCCAACTGCATTCAATGGGCAGAGTGTCTCCATATATACTGGGTGGCAGCATCCCGTCTGGCGAGCTCCAGTATGAGCAGCATGATAGTTACGGTCCCATGGGCCTGCCCTGTCGGGTTCTGTGGGAATCACCAGTTAAGGACCGTGGTGGCCCTGCCTAACCTGCTTCCCAGTGGCAATAGAGTAAGCACCGGAGATAATCCCCGGTTCAGAGTTAAGAGTGAACTCCACTTTACTCAAGGAGCATTGGAGTCAGATGTAGAGGAGAGAGTGGAGGTGAAGAAAAAGAAAGGAAGGGGCTAGAATTGCAGACAAACAGGCAGCATCAAAGTACTAAATAAAGTGTCTGAATACTTTATTTCTGATAAAATTGTTTTCACTTTTATCATAAAACCTGTGCTTGCATTCTACAGAAATTTTCAGATGACTCGTCCATCATAGGCTGCATTAATATTGGAGATGAGTCAGAGTACAGGAAAGTCGAGGAGGGCTTCATCTTGTGGTACAGGAGCAACAACTTGCAACTCAATATCAGCAAGACAAAAGAGCTGGTGGTGGACTTCCGGCGTACCAAGGAGCCCCTGAGACCAGTTACCATCCAGGGTGAGGACATGGAAGTGGTGCAGAGCCACAAGGACCTGGGGGTTCACATAAACAACAAACTGGACTAGTCTGGCAACATGTCAGTGAGCTACTGGAAATGTTCTACCAGTCCACAGTAGCCAGTGTGATGGTCTCCACCACAGTCTCCTGGGGAAGCAACGTGAGCTCAAAAAAAATCACAATGCCTGAACAAACCTAGCAGGAAGGTCTGCTCCATCACAGGGCAAACCCTGGACACACTGGAAGCTGCTCTGGAAAAGAGGATAGTGGCAGAATTGGATGCCATCATGAGAAATACTCTCCATCCCCTCCAGGTGGAGTTCTCTTGTAGCACTTTTATCCACAGGCTCTTTCCACCACAATGTGCTAAGGACCACCTCTGGGGCCTTTTCTGACAACTGTTATCAGGCAATTCAGTGCTTCCTCCTGGGGCATTCACTAAGTTCATTTTGAAATATCTGCACAAAAAACATTTATTGATTGATCGGTTGGCTGTATTATTTGGCCTGTGAGTCTGGATCCTTATTTTTGTGTTTCTGCTGCTCTATGCATCTAAATCTTCCCCTTGGGATTAATAAAATTTATCTAATCTAATCTAATTTTGTCATTATGAGCAAATGGAAAATGTATCTATTTAAAATGAAATACAGTTAGGTCCATAAATATTTGATGTTCATTTATATTGATGTCCATGAGTTTAAGACTTCAGGCTGTCATTGCCAGCAAAGGGTTTTCAACCAAGTATTAGAAATTAACATTTTATTTCCAGTTATTTAATTTGTCCAATTACTTTTGAGCCCCTGAAATAAAGGGATTGTGTAAAAAAAAAAAATGCTTTAGTTGCCTCACATTTTTATGCAATCGTTTTGTTCAACCCACTGAATTAAAGCTTAAAGTCTGCACTTCAACTGCATCTGAGTTGTTTCATTTAAAATTCATTGTGGTAATGTACAGAACCAAAATTAGAAAAAAAGTTGTCCCTGTCCAAATATTTATGAACCTAACTGTATACAACAAAATAACGTATACAAAAAGTGAAGGAATCTGAATACGTTCTGAATCCACCGTAAAGGTAATATGCATGCACATTTTCCAAAACCTCCAGTTTTAAAGTAAAAATGTGTCAAAATGAAAATTACATGGAACTCTGTTGTTGGATCTGTCACGCGACACTTCAGAGGCAGAGATTATAACTTCTTACAAAGGAGAAAGGTGGGCTGGATTTTTATATTGGGTATGGTTACATCAAGGGGTTATTTGAACTTTATGACCTAGGTGGCTTTCTTTAAAGACAATACCTTTTCTGAAATTTGGGGTCCTGTTGAGTCGTTTCTCATCGCTCATTTCCAATACCCATTCCTATATTTCAACAACTAAGTAATGGCCAGATATTTTTGGGATCCCTCTATAGTATTGAGGCTAGGGATCTGCGCCAACAATTGGAAGGTTGCTGGTTTGAATCCCGTAAACACCAGAAGTGACTCCACTTCGTTGGGCCCTTGAGCAAGACCCTTAGCCTGCAATTGCTCTGTCCTGCGTATGATGTTAATCTGCATTCAGCCCTGCATGTAGGCCCTCCAAACTGCCGGGAAAAACCTGGGGATTGGTTGCAGAATTGGCACTACAGCCAATGTAAAAAAAAATTAAAAAAAAAACAAAACTTCAAACAAGTGTGGTGCTGAGGTGTCACCCATTGCATTGCTGCACTCGGGTCTCAATCTGGGTGGATCGCCATGTGATGGGTGGAGTAATGTGCTGTAATCAGTGCATGCTCTCAACTTCTCACTCTCTCTCTCACTCTGTAGCATTCAGTTTCAAACTACTGTGTTTTCCTGTCTATTTGAAACACATCCGTGTCATTATAAATTACAGGTTACTAAATGAGTACACATATAGCTTTGGATTGCCTTTTACCTGAGAACTTGTCACAGTGCTCTGTGTCTGCACTCAGTGAAGAGCGCTATACAGAAGTAAGCTCAACTGAATTCAAGCCTTTTTTCACCTCGCGTTTTTATGTGAGTATAACCTCATAGTATTGTTTCATTTTCCCAGTTTTTTTGTAATTTGGTATTTAATTGTTTATTGGTGAGATGAAAAAGTCATTTTTTGTCTTTGCTTGAGCAGTTTATTTTTACTGTTAGTCAGTCACTATAATTGCCTTTTTTTTAAAAAAAAATGTATACTAAAAATGTATATTAAAATTCGGTACCAGTAATCTCTTACTCACTTAATCTTATGTGACAAGACCTTAACAAACACTTCTTTGGGTCTTCATAACACTTAGAATTACCCAAGAAAAGGATAATATACTTGGTTTCCTAAATAAAAAAATAATAATGATTAAGAGCAACAAGGGTGTCAAAATATTTACATGGGTAGAACGGCACGGTGGCGCAGTGGTAGCGCTGCTGCCTCGCAGTTAGGAGACCCGAGTTCGCTTCCCGGGTCCTCCCTGCGTGGAGTTTGCATGTTCTCCCCGTGTCTGCGTGGGTTTCCTCCGGGCGCTCCTGTTTCCTCCCACAATCCAAAGACATGCAGGTTAGGTGGATTGGCGATTCTAAATTGGCCCTAGTTTGTGTGTGTCCTGCAGTGGGTTTGTACCCTGCCCAGGATTGGTTCCTGCCTTGTGCCCTGTGTTGGCTGGGATTGGCTCCAGCAGACCCCCCGTGGCCCTATTCGGATTCAGCGGGTTAGAAAATGGATGGATGGATGGAACCTTAATATGAACATCTCATATAATGAAAAAATGTTTTATTTATTGCATTAAAATTATTAATTTATGTGATCTATAATTAAATTTAATCCTTGTTATGTGTAAATTGATAGTAACATATTTTGACTAGTACATCAAATCTGTATTTTACACCTCATTTTTCATGCTGTACACACTGCCAAAGCTCATTATACAGTGCAAATAAATTTTTTTTGAAACATTTAAGGTTCAGTAATGTCTTCCATCCAGTGCAGCACAGATAGGCTCCAGTTTCGGTTTAGACAATGAATGGATGTTGGCATGAATGTTTATTTTCATTGATGTTCACAGGATCTATTTAGCTGTATTAATTTTTGAGGTTATTGTAGTCATTTCTTACATAAATTTTTTTTTGATTTAGGATTGTTTTAGTATATTTATTTATTTGCATTTTTCTCCTGTATCATTTTGTGTGCGTTTTGTATCAGTTTCAAGTTATGTATTGTCACACATGTGCGAGTAGGTGGCAGCTAAAGGGCTTAAGTAATGGTAATACCACATCCAATCAGGGACGGGTGCACTGACTGTCTTTCTCAGTTCCCTGCAGACCCTTCCCGAGAAATCCTGCGAGGTTACGGCGCCTCCGAAGACCTCACTTCCGGCTCCGGGCCTTTCGTTGACGACACTTCCAGTCCAGACGATGTCACTTCTGGTTCAAGCCCCTGAGATGGCTTCACTTCCAGACAAGAAGACATCACTTCTGGTTCCAGCCCCTTTGATGATGTCACTTCCTATATGGGCATATAAAGATACCATCTTACCACCAAGGAATCATTTTGGACTCAGTCTTGTGAACAATTCAGTTATTTTCAAAAACCTTTGCAGCCAGGGATATTATATGGGTGGCTGCCCCAATCCTTTTCATGATGTCTGGTCTGTGTTTATATCATAGTATATTTTATGCTTTACTAGCTGAAGTACCTAGCGTTGCCCAGGTATATTTGTAGAATGGGTAAAGAAAAGAAAGCAAAGTTTTATGTGTTGTTTAAATGGTACCCTTGTTGTTATTGCTAGATGTTCCATCTGTCATCCACACATTGCATTTCTATCAATGCCTCTGTACTCTTTGTGAGTTGACAATTTGTTCTTTTTTGGCTCTGATTGTATTCTATAACTGCTGTAACTCCTTGCTGGGTTGTAACCATAAACACTGTCACGTTCGACTCATAATCTTGGTTCAAGGTGGAGAGTTCATAGTGCTTAAATTGTGAAGAAAAACTGACAAAGCGGGAGTTAAAGAATAACTCTCCTCACTCAACAACGCCCTGCAACAGCACAAGAAACACTTTTTATGTTACTGAAGATAGAAGCAGCATGGGGCATTTCAAGAATTTTTTCTTTTCAGGTCTGATTGGATTCTAGAATTATGGGAATTCTTTGCTGTGTTGAAACATTGATCCCTGTCATTTCTGACTTGTCCTCTTAGTTCAAGGTGGACAGTTCATAGTGTTTAAATTATGTAGAAAAGCAGGAGTCAAACAGCAACCCTTTGATTCTCCTTTGTGTTGTGCTGCACTTCCACTCTCAATCAGGCCTCGACAAAAACTCCTCTGTAAAAGTGCAAGATACACAGCATTGCCTGAGAAAGTAGCGTTAAACTGGGACCCGCAAGGTCAGAAATGTGGGTTCCTTAGTAGTGTCTCATCTCTATGGTTCTCAAGAGCAACTATGCAAAATGTGGTCCAAAATGGTCAAAAGGTGTTGGATTGTAATACTTGCTTTGAGTCAGCAGGTGACCCCAGGGTCAAAATTTTGGGTTCCAACGTTCTCTGTCTTGTCTGTATGGTCCTATAGATCAACTGTGCAAAATTTTTGTCCAGATCAGTCAAAGGGTGTAGGATTGTATAAGGAACAGACGTTCAATTCTATATGTTTAGATTGATGTTTCTTTTAATTTTTAAGTTATTTTTCACCTCTTTATCATATTTTTATTGATTTCATCAGTAATTTTGTAATTATGACCTGTCCTTTTTATGTAATGTGCTTTGTGGGTTCAGCTCTAAGAGGTGGGACCACCCTGTCATCACCACTTCATGGGAGAAAACTCTGTTGGAGTTTTCTGTGAGCACCACTATTTCTTGCTGGATTTTCCATTTTTTGTGACTTCTTCCTTCTATTTTAATTATTCAGATTCTGATCTGGACATTTTTATTTAGGATTGCCTTTCAGGCAACTCTATTGTGCGCCTTTCTTTATATTTCCATCTTTTTTTGTTACATAAGTACATGCCATGGGTTTCAGTTATCCCTTTTCCTGAGGGGCTCCTCAATTTTGGGCCTGCTCCATCTGAAGCAGGATTCATGAACTGGTCTAAACAAGTCGGACAAATTACTCAAAATGCCAATTAGATGGGGGGAAAATGTCAAAACCTGGCTAGTAATGGTAGGGAAAATGTCAAAACCTGGCTAGTAATGGTAGGGTAAATGTAGAATCTTTAAGTAAAAAGATCAATATTTTACCAAATGCTTTGTGTCACAAAGTTGGCTCCAAGAAGTTGCCTTAAAAGGCAAAGGCAAATCCAGAGGCAAACAAGTCCCAATATACAAATCCAAACGATGGTTAAACAAAAACAGAACACAGAGGTTAAAAAATCCAGTAATTCATTGACAAAAACACACACAAAAAAACAATTACAGTGAAACTCACAGGGCCTGCACATTCAATGAACAGCAAGGGATGGTGGGTTTTCTTCAGGCTTTACAGAGATGTGGGCAGTCCCTTCATGGTGATGGTCAGGTGGCCACACCTCTTGGGGGACCACTCACAAAATATATGGCATAAGGAAAAAATACATACACAATAATGAGAAAAAAAGTGAGAAAAGTGACATTTTCTAGCTAAGACCCTAGCTACAGCTTAACAGGCAGTAGGCAGTGTTGACATAGTGGTTAAGACTTTGGACTTCAAACCCTGAGGTTGTGGGTTCAAATCCCCTACTGGCACAGTATGACCATTCCGCTTGACTGTGCTCCAATTGGAAAAACAAAAAGAAATTAAACTAATTGTATCTCAAATATTTTAAGTCACCTTGGATAAAGGTGTCGGGCAATTAATTAGTTAATTAATTAATTAGTATTAAGGGTCTGACTGAGTTCAGGTGAGCCTCTGTGGGCTCAGTTATGCAACACAAGCTAAACATCAGCACTATCTAAAAGCACCGCCAACTTCACAGGGCTCAGTCTCTTCTGAGGTGGAAAGTAGTACAGTGGAATCGTGTTTTGTGGTCTGATGAGTCCACTTTTGGAAAAAAACAGTTATGTTCTTCGAGCCAATGAGGGAAAGAATCATCCAAGCTGTTGTCAGAGTCGGGTCCAAAAGCCAGTATTCTGTCATTGTATGGGGCTGTATCAGTGTCCATGGCAGGGGTATCTTGCACTGCTATGAGGATACCATTAACGCATATGTACACATTTTGGAGTAACATGCTGCCATCCAGATGCCATCTTTTCCAGGGTTGTCCCTACATTTTTCAGCAGGATGAGGTCAAAGCACATTCTGCCCAGATTACAAGAGCATAGCTGTGTAAGGAGAAAGTGCGGGTATGAGAATGGCCTGACTTGTGTCCGTCTGAGAATGTGTAGTTCATGTAGAATTTCAAAATACAGCACTAAAGATCCCATAAAATTGTGAGATGAAGACCTGCATAATGGATGAATGGGGGGAAAAATTCCATTTGCCAAAGTTAACCAACTTGTGTCTTCACTGCCCAAATGCTTGATAAGTATTATTAAAAGAAATTGTGATGTTACACAGTGCGGAACACTTGACTTGTTACAATTTTATTGAAGAGTGTTGCAGTCACCTCATTTGACATGAGTGTATATTTTCAAGGTATAACCTCAAATAATGTTGTGTTGCGGTGTTTTCAATATAGTACAGAGTGAACAAAAATTTACAAAATTACTTTGGGAGTGAGAGCATCTCAAGTCAGGCTTGGGATGTGACAGCTTTACCTGAATGAGGCAGCTGTGGCGCAAGCCTTGTTTAAAGGGTTGACCGCAACATGCCAGTGTCTGAGTTTCCAGCTGAGTATACTGGTTTGGTGTGCTGGAGCTGAGAAGGGAAGAGAGGAACCAGGACTTGGAAGAGAGGTCCTGATTTTTACTTTTTGGTTTTTAACCTATTTATGGAAATTAATTATTTATTGTGAATTTGATATCCCTCTAGAAGAGGTTTTGATGGACATTTTTCATGTGGACTATTTAAAGAAACTGCACTGCACTTTATTTATTGTTTAAGCTCTCTGTGTGGACAATAAAAAAAAAAAAAGGTACTCAATAATTTTACACATACCCTTGCTTGTTTGCATCCTCATTGGCCAGGTTATCCTCAGACATGACGATCGATGATTAGGATTCAAAGGGTGTTAGAGTAGCTGCAACCATCTCAGCACATCACAGAGAGAACAGACGTGGACAAATTTGTTTGTACCCTTCATGAAAAAAGAACTAACGTTTGTTGAAGCTGACCAAAGTAATTGGCACCCATCATTGTTTATTCTGTATTTAACAAAAATCAGACTATGGTTTAGAGTTTTGACTCAACAGTATATTTCAAATAATAACACAAATGGCATGGACAAAAATGACGGGACCCTTAACTTAACATTGTGTTGCACAACCTTTAAAGGCAAACGCTGCAAATAACCGATTCCTGGAGCTCTCAGTGAGACTTCTGCTCCTGTCTCTAGGTCATTTGGCCCACTCATCCTGCAAACTGCTCCAGCTATGTCAAGTTTGAAGGGGGCCTTCTTCAGACTGCATGGTTCAGTTCTTTCCATCATTGTTTAACTCTTTCAGGGCTGATGTCGACTTTTAACAAAATTCTGGAGTGGAGGACGGTAATCGACTGTAAACTGCGACAAAACTCACCCTTCCATTTTAGTTTGACTCTCTTTGCTAGAAGGTAAGTTAAGTAGCTTTGTTGATTTGACCGAGATTCCCTGCATGAGTAGTGAAGAGCAAACAATTTCTAAAATGGCATCAACATCTGGCGAGAGACTAAAGCGGATATGCATATTAAAATACTCTATGGACATTTTACGTATTATTGCTGAATCGGAGTCTGATTTGTCGAACTTGAAATTTGATGCAAGTGATCAGGAGATGGAGATCAAAAACAAAAGTGAGGTACCGGCATCAGTCCCCTGCTGATCTCTTGGTGCTGAACACATTTGGTTAGCTGATTCGCCTACGGCAGTGTTTGCCTGGGAGGACCACCACTTATGATGATGAGAGGTACAAACCATATTGCGTCACACTGTGACTGCCACTGCTGCCCACCTGCTGTGCAAAAACAGCCAAGGCAGCCATCCCACTGTGTATTCCTGCTGGCTATTGAGGTGTCCCCGCGTACCCACAGAGATGCCAAACATGCGGCAACAGCAGCAAGAGCACATAGCAACAGACGTTTTAGGTTGATTTATGTGTGAAACCATTGTTTTGTGTGCTTTTCAGAAAACTGAAGTTTTTTGGAAAAAATATTCAGCCCTGATTTAAATCTGGGCTCATAGAAGGCCACTTCAGAATAGTCCAAAGTTTTGTTCTTAGCCATTTTTGGGTGTTTTTAGTTGTGTGTTTTGGCTCATTGTCCTTGTTAGAAGATCCATGACCTGCGACTGGGACAGAGCTTTCTGACACTTGGCAGTACGTTTCGCTCCAGAATGCACAGGCTCAAAGCACCCCATGCCAAACACGGCAAAGCAGCTCAAAACTTAACTGAGCCTCCTCAATATTTTGCAATAGGTATTTTGTCATGGTCATTGAAAGCTTAATTTTTTCTTCTGTGGGCATTGAGCTGATGTGATTTGACAAAACAAAACAAAAAAACACTCCAGATTTGTCTCCTCTATCTAGAGGAAATTCTCCCAGAAGCATTGTGGCCAGTCAATATACATTTTAGCAAATTCCAGTTTGGCCTTTTTTATGTTTGTATTTCAACAGTGGTGTTCTCCTGGGTCTTCTTCCATTGAGCCCACTGTAATTCAAAAAGTGACGGATGGTACAACCAGACACTGATGGACCTTGACCTGGAAGTTCAGCTTGTACCTCTTTGGAAGTTGTCCTTGGCTTTTTGTCTACCATTCTGACTAATCTTCGGCGCAGTCTGGGGTCAATTTTCCTCTTGAAGCCGAATCCAGGGAGGTTGGCTAAAGTCCCATGGATCTTAAACTTCTTAATATTTACAACTGTTGTTGCAGGAGAATCAAGCTTCTTGGAGATTGTCTTATAGGTTCACTTTTAATATGCTTGTCTATAAATTTACTTTTTGATCTCCTCAGACAAGTCTCTTCTTTGCTTTCTCTGGTCCATATTCAGTGTTAGACACATGATGATACCAAACAGCAGAGTGACTACTTTTCTCCATTTAAATCAGCTAACTGCCCGATTGCATGACTGGAGACATGTATGATACTAATTAAAGAAAAGTTTAAATTTGAAAAAATTCTCTAATCCAGTGGTTTAGTTGCATTCATCCTTTCCTCAAATCTGACCAGTTTCTTTGCCCCTACCACTGAGAAGCAAACGCATAGCATGATGCTGCCACCACCTTGCTACATTTAGAGATGGTATTAGGCAGTGTCTAATCTTCACCAGATATAGTGTTCAGAATTCTGCCCAAAGTTTTTGATTTTGGTCTCATAACATTAGGGAGTCTTTTTCTACATGCTTTCTGAGTCCTTTAAATTCCTTTTATTCTTCTTTCTTCTTCTTCTTTTGGCTGCTCCCATTATTGGGTGCCACAGCAGATCATCTTCTTCCACATCTTTCTGTCCTCTCCATCTTGTTCTGTTGCACCCATCACCTGCATGTCCTCTCTCATCACATCCATAAACCTTCTGTTAGGCCTTCCTCTTTTCCTCTTGCCTGACAGCTCTATCCTTAGCACCCTTCTCCCAATATACTCAGCATCTCTCCTCTGCACATGTCCAAACCAACGCAATCATTTCTACTCATTTCTAATCCTATCCATCCTCGTCACACTCAGTGCAAATCTTATAATCTTTAACTCTGCCACCTCCATCTCTGTCTCCTGCTTTCTGGTCAGTGCCACCGTCTCCAACCCATATAACACAGCTGGTCTCACTACCGTCCTGTAGACCTTCCCTTTCACTCTTGCTGATACCCATCTGTCACAAATTACCCCTGTCACTCTTCTCCACCCATTTCACCCTGCCAGCACTCTCTTTCACCTCTCTTCCACAATCCACATTTCTCTGTACTGTTGATCCCAACTCTACTCCCTGCATCCTCACCATTCCACTGACCTCCCTCTCATTTACACACATGTATTCTGTCTTGTTCCTACTGACCTTCATTCCTCTCCTCTCTAGAGCATATCTCCACCTCTCCAGGGTCTCCTCAAACTGCTCCCTACTATCGCTACAGGAAACGTCATAGTCTGCGGGGACTCCTGTCTACTCATTCATGTTTTACTCAATCTAACTTAAATGCTTTGCTTGATTGATGGAGTGCTGCTGAGATGGTCATCCTTTCAACATGTTCTCCCATCTCCTCAGAGGACATCTAAAGTTCTGTCACTGTGATCATTGGTTTCTTAGTCACCTTCTTGACCAAGGCCCTTTTTCCCTGGTTGCGCTGTTTAACTAGATGACCAACTTTAGGAAGAGTCCTGGTGGTTCCAAAGATCTTCCATTTCACAATTATTGAGTTCACTATGCTCCTGGGAACACTCAACATTTTACAATTGGTTTTACGCCATTGCCCAGTTCTACGCCTCACCATAATTTGATTGTGTAGATCTACACAGAATTGCTTGCCTTTTGTCCGGACATGCAGTGTGAATTGTAGGGCCTTCTATACTCTGGTGTGTGTCTTTCCAAATGAATCAATTTCATGTTTTAGACACATCTCAAGGAGGATTAAAACAAACAGGATACCACTGACTACAATTTGTAAATGCCACAGCAATTGGTCTGAATATTTATAGCAATGAGAGATTTCATATATATATTTTTTTTTTAATAAATTTGTAAACCTTTCTGAAACCATGTTTTCACTTTGCCATTATGGGTTATTAAATGTAGATAGAGCAAAAATAGCTAATGTACCCATTTAAAATGAAATCTACAACGCGATAAAGTATGCAGAAGGTGAAGGGGTCTGAACCCATTGTATGTATCTCGCACTTATTACTGTATCCTGTTTATTACTGTTTGCTTTGTTATTATAAGTTGGTTTATTTCATAAACTGCTCTGTTAATGCACTCTGTATAGAATGCAACTGAAGGCTGCAAGTTTAGCTGCCCGTTTTATATTTATGTTTTCTTAAATAAATGAATAAATAAAATATATGCTGACCTTTTGCATGTTTTATTACTGCTTAAATTATAAAAGCAAATTTGGTCCTGGGAGTCATTCATCCTCCTTCAAATTTTAGCAGTGAAATGAACTTTTTAAATATTCTATGGCTTTCTCTCATTTGGATATGACTCCATGCTAGCACAGAAAACACCTCACCCAAGCCAATTTTTATGAATTTAAAAATAAACCATCAATTAAAGGCCTTGCACCAAGAATAAGGAGGGAGGAAGCAAACGAGTGTGACGATGTGGGTTCTGGCTCCACACTACCTTTGATGTTTGGGAACCCTTGAACCCAACACCGTCGATAATGTTACCGAGTGAGCTAGTCAGTGGAGGCAAATAATTCCAGCAAGGGGAAGGTAAAAAGTGCAAAAGTGCTTTTATTAAAAACAGTCAACAAAAACAGTGTCCTATAAATAGTGCAGTTTCAATAAATAATCCATAAAATGATAAAACCGTGGAGGTTAAAACAATAGAAAAACAATCCTTTAAAACGAGAGGTTAAAATCTTCTCATGGAAGCTGTCTTTAAAAACAACAACAAATCCGGTGCATCGTTTATTAGTGTTTCTGTTAGCGTCTTACCTGCTTATCCCGTTTGGGCTTAGCAGCAGGCAAGACGCTCTCTGCAGCTGCCCTCCTACAACACACGCGAGACTGGAGACCTCCCGATCCCTGGCTCCGGTATGGCACTCATCTCAGTCCCCGAGACTTGATTACCCCAATAGCCAGGACACACACATTGGGGACTCCACCACCAAGCCTCCCGACTTCCGCTGCCTTTCCATGGCCTTCTGCGGCTCGTCGCTTTCCTCTAGGCACTCCCGCTACCTGGTCACTCAGCGGGAGCAACCTCAACTCAAATGCCTGGGTGTCGGCCTAACACCCAGCTTCCTCGCAGCTGCCCACGAGCGCTCGATCGCGCGCTCACCACATGCACTGTCTCTCTCCGGCACCGCCTGCTTCCACACTCGCTACCTGTAACCTCCGTCCTCTCTTTTCCTTTTCTCATCTCATTCTTATTTTCACCCCTCCACAACCAACTCGCGCTTCTTTTTAAAACGTGAGGGGCCATTACAGCTGTAGCATTAGCCACGGGAGCAATCACGAATGTGGGCAGTTCCTCACCTGTGCACACGGTGAGAAACGCCCACAACGACGACTGCCCCGCGGCTCGCTACAACATTGCGCCCCGAAGCCGCCTCGGGTGCGGTGATTATTTATTTAAAATGAATGGCCTTTGCTCAACGAGCTGTGGACCCATAACACCACAACGAGGCACTGAAAAAAAAATGAATGGAAGAGCAGCAGAAGGGGATAAAATACCAGCAGAAGTGTAGAAGAGTTTAGGAGAATAGGAAGTAGATGTGTGTGAAGATCTTTGAACAGCACAGAATACCAGAAGAGTGGAGGAACTGTGTGATTGTACTAATTTAGAAGTAGAAGGGCAATATCTAGTATTGTGGAAACTATAGCGGATTAAAGCTGATGTCACACACACAAAAAATTAGGAAAGGGATATAAAGAGAAGGCTTAAGGAAGAGACCACCATGTGGAAGAGCAGTTTGGTTTTATGTCAGGGAGAGTAACAACTGATGCAGTCTTTGCATTGAGAGAGCTGATAAAAAAGCACTGGGAAAAACAAAGGTTTGCATATGGTGCTTATTGATTTGGAGAAGGCTTATGGTAGAGGTCTCGAGGGGCATGAGAAAGAAAGGACGACCAGAGAAGTACTGTATGTGAGGATTGTCCAGGATATGTATAAGGGAGTGAGGACTCGGGTTAAAAGCAGTACTAGGGTAACAGACAAGATCCCAAACAGATATGGTATTTACCAGGGATCTTCTTGATGTCCTGGCCTCATTGATCTGGTTATGGATGTGTTAAGTCATGGGGTAAAAGACCAATGCCCCTGGTGCAGGTTTTTTGGTGATGACATTGTGTTATGGAGCACCAGAGAAGAGGAAGTAGAGAGGAAGCTAAGAGAATGGAGAAGGGCTTTGAAAGATAAATAGGGAGAAGAAAGAATATCTGAGGTTTAATAATGATCAGGATTCAGAAATTAGCTTGCAAGGAAAGTTATTTAATAGAGTGGATACATGTAAATATCTAGAATCAGTGGCAGTGCATTGGGCTAAGATACAGTGTTTTAAAGAAAAGTGCAAAACTCCTGGAAAATCCTGCTACAGGTTATTATTGATGGTTATCTACAGGACATAAATATCTACCTGTCTTGTAAAAGAGTCATCTGCTTTGAATAATCAGACTGCTTTGATTATATATCTCATCTACGCACAATGTGGTGATACAGAACTGCCTGCTTCCAATGGGGACATTGGCTTCTAATCAGGTACTTCTTGGTAGCTGACAACAATACTAACCAAAGTAAATGTGTTTACATTGTTGTTCTGTAGAGAAATTGGCATGCACCATTGTATAACTGATCGTCATGTTGATCTATGCAGAAATTGAAGCATTTATATATTTCTGGGTAAATGAGAATAAAGTTGATCAGAGAAGTATGGTCTGAGACTAATGACTGCTGCCTGCTTCTTTTATGCTTTTTCACCAAATCGCTGTGGCAACAGTGTCTTGTACCCGGCCCAGGTTCCTCTAGACCTGAGGCTGGTAACATTAGCTCAAGATGGAAAATTAGATACAGAGATAACCCATAGGGTGCAGCATGGATGGAACAATTGAAAGAAGGTATCAGGAGTATTGTGTAATTGAAGAATTAAGGCAAAGGTTAAAGGTCAGGTTTTTAAGAGAGTGGTAGGACCATCCATGATGTATCGAGCTTAAACATGAGCAGTAAAGGAATCACATGAGAAGAAATGGGATGTGGAAGAAATTAAAATGTTGAGATGGATGTGTGGAGTTACAAAGAAAGAGAGAATAAAAAATGAGAAAATCAGAGGTACAAAAAAGTGGGAGAGATATCTAAGAAACTGCAGGAAAGTAGGTTGTTGTTAGTCATTAGCACTAAAACATAAGTAAAATGATAGTTAGAATTGGATACTAACCCTCACCTATTCTGTTTCTCTTCTCGGTACTCAAATGTGGCACTTAGTGCCACAGCCCACCTGCCAAGTTTTTTTGCTTGCCTAAGGTAAAGTCATCCCTGATGGAGGATCGCAGGAATTTTGGGAAAGAGGGGTCCTTTCATCAGATTAACACTATTTCAGCTGTGGAACTGCCAAATGGGGGCTTGATGGCTGAGTTCTCGAAGACTCTAAACAAATCCAAATCATATTATGTGATATCATCTACTGTTAAATTCTACTTGGTACGTAAGTTTTATTATTATACTGTATTGAGAATTTGTTTTGTTCTGTTCTGTGTATTGTATTGTATTGATCCCCTTCTTTTTGACTTCCACTGCATGTCCAAACTACCTGGAAAGAGGTCTCTCTTTGAACTGCCTTTAACAGGTTTCTTCCATTTTTTCCCTACCAGGGTTTTTTTGGGAGTTTTTCATTGTCTTCTTAGAGAGTCAAGGCTGGGGGACTGTCAAGAGGCAGGGCCTGCTAAAGCCCATTGCACCACTTCTTGTGTGATTTTGGGCTATACAAAAATAAATTGTATTGTATAGACATGCGATGAGGAGAGACAATGATGGATAAAGTAAAAGATATGTAGGAAAAAGGTTAGACTGGCAAGATGGTTGATCAAGCACATCCACCCCTCAAATGTGAAGGGAAAGAAGACAACTCTTTCAGCTCAACACCGTGTCATCAGTAAACAAATAAAAGTGAATATGTTTTCAAATAAAATATATACTAATGGTAAGCATATAACAAGAGTCAAGATGTGAGTGACAAATCCTAACAGAAAACCATATCTACTTGGATTTAGCCTCTTGTGAGGACCCCCGTTCTCATGTGAAATGCTTCTCAAAAAGAACCTTTAGATTTATATGCTTGCGTTGTCTAGTACCTAAGCAAGAATTTTATTGTATGCTGCACATGTGACATTACTTCTACTACTGCTACATGATACAGTATGTATTTATCAGTAAAAATAATTCGAAAAAGGCCAATACAAGACAACAGACTAGGAACAAAACAGAAATCTTGTTGAACTGAATTAAATTAACAAAGCTAGAGTAGAAAGCTAAAAGAAAACAGAAATGAATAAGTAAAACTTATGCGCTTACTGCATAAGGTGATAGCATTAAAAATCTAATAATCAAATTAGGAGATGGAAGTCAAGTTAGAAACGTACCAGGGTTGATAGAAGGAAGTCAAAAAATATTTCAAACTAATCAAAATAGGAAACTAAAATCGAGTGAAAAAGCAAAGCGAGAAAAGTGAGAAGCCAGTAAAATCTAAAAGTTGTGTTTATCTGTACCTCTATATGTTTTACTAGGGGGGCAAGCCCCCCTGTCACCCAATCCACAGTTGCAGCCAAATCCTATAAATATGTAAAATAATTATTATTTAATGGAGTAAAAATCATGAAATGAGAATAAAATATTTACTCTCTTACCGATTGGAGTAGTCCCGTTAAACTGAGGTCCACTATGCTCGACGAGTATTTATAAGACACTAAATAAACAATCCATTCATTTTAACTAACTTTCTTATGGATAAAAAACACTTTTTTTTTTTAATTTAAAAATCATATACAATACAATACAATACAGTTTATTTTTGTATAGCCCAAAATCACACAGGAAGTGCCGCAATGGGCTTTAACAGGCCCTGTCTTTGACAGCCCCCCAGCCTTGACTCTCTGAGAAGACAAGGAAAAACTCTCAATAAAAACCTTGTAGGGAAAAATGGAAGAAACCTCGGGAAAGGCAGTTCAAAGAGAGACCCCTTTCCAGGTAGGTTGGGCGTGCAGTGGGTGTCAAAAGAAGGGGGTCAATACAATACAATACACAGAACTGAACAAATCCTTAATACAGCATAATAATAAAAATTTTAGAAGTACGGTTTAACAGTAGATGCTATGACATAATTAGGTTTGGATATTTTTAGAGTCCTGGAGACCTCATCCATCAAGCTGCATCCCCATTTGGCCATGCCACGGCTGAAACGTTGCACCGATGAAAGGACCCCTCTTTCCCATGATTCCTGTGATCCTCCATCAGGGATGACTTTACCATAGGCAGGCAAACAACTTGGCAGGTGGGCCGTGGCACCAATATATATGTTAAAAGGAGGATTTTGAAATCTGCCCTGAACTTAACTGGGAGCCAGTGTAAAGATTTAAGAACTAGGGTTATGTGTTCATATTTTCTTGTTCTTGTAATAACAACAACAACATTTATTTATATAGCACATTTTCATACAAACAGTAGCTCAAAGTGCTTTACATATTAAAGAATAGAAAAATGAAAGACATAATTATAAAAATAAATCAATATTAACATCGAATAAGAGTAAGGTTCAATGGCCAGGGGACAGAAAAACAAAAAAACTCCAGACGGCTGGAGAAAAAATAAAATCTGTAGGGATTCCAGACCATGATACCGCCCAGTCCCCTCTGGGCATTCTACCTAACATAAATGAAACAGTCCTCTTTGGATTTAGGATTCTCACGGAAGGGCTTGATGATGATGATGGTCACGTAGACTTCTGCCTTTTAATCCGTCCATCATTGTTGGAGCATCATGAAGCTTTGAGTAGGTGGAGGTGGCGCAGGCCACCACCACAAAGAAACCGGAAAAAGAAACAGAAAAGAGAGTAGGGGTCAGTACCGATTTTAGAGCCACCATGAATAGTTGTTATGATGAATTGAACATACAGAGTATCAGGATTAAGTTAAATTACGATTAAAATGAAGTTATAAAAAGGCCATGTTAAAGTAATGTGTTTTCAGCAGGGTTTTAAAGTGCTCTACTGTATCAGCCTGGCGAATTCCTATTGGCAGGCTATTCCAGGTTTTAGGTGCATAACAGCAGAAGGCCACCTCACCACTTCTTTTAAGTTTTGTTCATGGAATTCTAAGGAGACACTCATTTGAGGATCTGAGGTTACGATTTGGAATATAAGGTGTCAGACATTCCGATATATAAGATGGGGCGAGATTATTTAAGGCTTTATAAACCATAAGCAGAATTTTAAAGTCAATTCTGAATGACACAGGTAACCAGTGTAGTGACGCTAGGACTGGTGTGATGTGTTCTGATTTTCTTTTCCTAGTTAGGATTCTTGCAGCCGCATTTTGGATTAACTGGAGGCTGTATAGAGAACAGTTTGAACAGCCAGTGAACACCGCATTGCAGTAGTCAATCCTACTAGAGATAAATGCATGAATTAATTTCTCACAATCCTGTTTATTTAGAAAGCCTTAATTTCCTAACATTTTTTAAGATGGAAAAAACATGTTTTGGACGACTTTGTAATATGCGCTTTAAATGACATGCTAGAGTCAAAGATAACTCCTAGATTGCGGGCTGATTCAGTAAAATTAATTGGGATTCCAACTGAGTTAAATGACGACAAAATATTGCTGTGATCAGCGTCATTCCCTCCAACAATTAACATCTCTGTTTTATCTGTATTTAAAGACAAGTAGTTCTCATTCATCCATTCCTTTAATTCACTAACACAACTAATTAAAGACAACATCGGAGAAACTTCATTTGATTTAAATGAAAGGTATAACTGGGTGTCATCTGCATACGAGTGAAAATTAACATTATGTTTCCTAATGAGAGATCCCAGTGGAAGCATGTAAAGTGAAAACAGTAAAGGTCCCAGTACTGAGCCCTGCGGACACCATATTGAACTTCTGTGTATAATGATGGAGTACTGTCTGCACATTTCTGTACATACTGGAATCGATTTGATAAATAAGAACTGAACCAAGCGAGCATGGAGCCTGTAAGCCCAACATCTTTTCTAGCCTGTGCAGTAAAATAGAATGGTCAATGGTGTCAAATGCTGCACTTAAGTCCAACAACATAATTACAGTGGAATTTCCTTCATCAGAGGATATCAGAATGTCATTTACAACCCGTGTTAGTGCCGTTTCTGTACTATGACCAGTGCGAAAGCCAGACTGGAATTTCTCAAATAAATTGTAATGCGTAAGGTGTGACTGAAGCTGACTGGCGACTACTTTTCTAGTATTTTAGAGAGAAATGGTAAATTTGAAATAGGCCTATAGTTATTTAGTATGTGTGGGTCTAGGTCTGACTTTTTAAGTAAAGGTTTAATGACTGACACTTTTAGTGCATCAGGTACTGTGCCATGCAGTAATGAACTATTGATAATGTTAGAATAGGTGCTGCAAGAACATCCATTGCACTTTTACTAGTTTTGTTGGCACTGGATCTAGGGAACAAGTAGTGGGCTTCATTTTAGTAATTAAAGTTAAGACTTCCTGGTGAGTTACAGGATTAAGTGCTGAATGCAATGTGCGGCAGGGTATGCTAAGCTAGTATTTGGTTTGTACTGTGATGCTGAGATCTGGGATCTTATATTTTTAATTTTCTCATTGAAGAAGTTCATAAAGTCTGTACTGCTAATATCTGTTGGTATTTTGCACTGTTGATCTGAATTCCATTTGTTAATTTAGCCACTGCTCTAAAAGTACCCTAGGATTTTTATTATTGCTATCTATTAATGTAGAATAGTATTCTGAGCGAGCTTTAAAGAGGGCTTTTTTATATTTATTAACACTCTCTGTCCATGCAATTTGAAAGACATGTAGCTTTGTTGTTCTCCATCTGCGCTCCAGTTTTCGACACTCTAATTTAAGAGCTCGAGTATTTTCATTAAACCAGGGAGAGTTTCTATGTGCTTTGATCACTTTTGTTTTTAGGGGAGCCACTGTGTCCAGAGCATCTCTCAAGGTCACATTATAATGTGATATTAGCTGATCTAAATTGTTTTCCATGTTTACATTTGATGTTAACTGATCTAAATGGTTTTCCACAATTACACTCGACTTACTCAAGGTATCTATAAATTTTGAAGCAGAATTACAATCTAGATGTCGCACTGTCTTTGTTTTAATCTGCGAGTGCTGGCATGGGCAGAACTAAATCAAATGTAATTAAGAAGTGATCGGAAATAACTACATTTAATGGAGTAATATTTAAATTTTGAATTTCAACTTTGTAAGTTATAATTAAATCTAATGTGTGGTTATGATTATGAGTTGGACCTTTGACAATCTGACAAAATCCTACTGAATTTAACAAATAAGTAAAACATTTGCTAAAAGTGTCAGTTTCCACATCAATGTGTACATTAAAATCCCCATCAGAACTACGTGATCATAATTTATAGCCAAATCAGACAGAAGGTTGCTAAATTCAGTCATGAACAATGAATATGGCCCTGGTGGTCTGTAGACTAGCACTATAATTGTGTTGGAATCTGTTTTAATATTTAAAATGAATGCCTCAAAGGATGTAAAGTTGCCTAAATTTTTAGGAGTGATTTGCATTTTGTTACAATGAATTATTCCAAGGCCTCCTCCTCGACCAGAATCTCTAGACTTATGAAGGAACGAGTATCCATCTGGTGACGCCTCAGCTAGGGGAACAGTGTCACATTTACTAAGCCAGGTTTCAGTAAGAAGACACAGATCAGATTTTGTACTTAATATAATATCATTTACTAAAACAGCTTTAGTGCCAAGAGAGCGAATGTTCAATAAACAGCATTTAAAACTGCATGGTTCTTTCTGAACTGCTGATATATTTTTTGTTTTAATTTGAATTAAATTTCTATTACAGATGCCCCTGGTGGAGTGTCTGGTTTTATCCCTTGGTCTAATTATACACCTTATTTTTTGGTTATCAATTAATTTATGGTTTATATCAAGACTAAATTTACTGGATGCCCCACAACATATGAAAACTAAAGAGGTATGCAGTGGGTCTTTTTAACTTGACCTTCAGCTAACTAAATCACCTAAATACAAACACTGGTGTTATGAATAGATAATTTTTTTTTTAATTGTTTGTTCCTGTGAAAAAGTTTACTCGATCAAAAATAAAAACCACGACTTTCTTGATATTTTAGTTTATAATTTAAAAACGGAATAAGAATCTGAAAATCACATTAAATTTCGATAAATTCTGAAAAGAATGATACCAAACATATATATGTAGGTTTTAAAATAATGTATTCATGATCTCGTTCTTTCGGTCACTACCCATAGCTCATGACCATAGGTGGGGGTAGGAATGTAGATCGACTGGTAAATTGAGAGCTTTGTCTTACGGCTCAGCTCTTTTTTCACCACGACAGACCGATGCAGAACCCACATCACTGCGGTTGCTGCACTGATCCACCTGTCAATCTCACACTCCATTCTTCCCTCACTCGTGAACAAGACCCCGAGATACTTGAACTCCTCTACTTGGGGCAGGATCTTTCCTCCAACCCTGAGAAGGCACTCCACCCTTTTCCGGCTGAGGACCATGGTCTCGGATTTGGAGGTGCTGATTTCTGTCCCAGCCGCTTCACACTCGGCTGCGAACCAATCCAAAGAGAGCTGAAGATCACAGCCTGATGAATCAAACAGGACAACATCATCTGCAAAAAGCAGGGACCCAATCCTGAGTCCACCAAACCAGACCTCCTCAACGCCCTGGCTGTGCCTAGAAATTCTGTCCATAAAAGTTATGAACAGAATCAATGAAGAAGATACGTTCAGTTATTTAAAGATGTTCAGATTTACTGTGAAACTGGTTATGCCTGTTCAGTTGTGCACATATTAAAAACTCATATATTTTTATATGAGGCCAAGTCTTTTTTTTTTTTGTTGAAACGTTAAAACTTATTATTATTATGAAAGTACTTATTATTTCTAATTCTCAGTTGAATGTCAAAGTTACCTTGCTTTTACTTACTTTTGACTATTTATTTTTTCTTATTTTATTGTATGTAGCCCCCCATAGTCCAGAGTTGCACTGAAAATAAATATTGTTGAAATGGCATTGAACTTCCTTCATTTGATTTGAGTCATTGACTTCACACAGTGCAGATGTTGATAAAATGGCAATGCTACTTAAAATATATCAATCAATCAACATTTATTTATATAGCACATATTCATACAAAAAAAATGTAGCTCAAAGTGCTTTACAAAATGAATAGAGAAATAGAAGACACAATAAAAGATAAACATAAGTCAACATTAATTAACATAGAATAAGAGTAAGGTCCGATGGCCCGGTGGACAGAAAAAAAAAAACTCCAAAGGCTGGAGAAAAAAATAAAATCTGTAGGGGTTCCAGACCAAGAGACCGCCCAGTCCCCTCTGGGCAATCTACCTAACATAAGTCAAACAGTCCTCTTTGTATTTAGGGTTTTCATGGAAGGACCTGATGATGATGGTCACGTAGACTTCTGGCTTTCAGTCCATCGATGTTGGTGCATCATGATGCTTTGAGTAGGTGGTGGTGACGTAGGCCGCCACCACAAAGAAACCGGAAAAAGAAACAGAAGAGAGAGTAGGGTCAGTACGGATTTTAGAGCCACCATGAATAGTTATTATGAAGAATTGAACATACAGAGTATCAGTAATAAGTTAAAGTGAAGTTATAAAAAGGCCATGTTAAAGTAATGTGTTTTCAGCAGTGTTTTAAAGTGCTCTACTGTATTTGCCTGGCGAATTCCTATTGGCAGGCTATTTCAGATTTTGGGTGCATAACAGCAGAAGGCCGCCTCACCACTTCTTTTAAGTTTAGCTTTTGGAATTATAAGGAGACACTCATTTGAAGATCTAAGGTTACGATTTTGAATATAACGTGTCAGGCATTCCGATATATAAGATGGAGCGAGATTATTTAAGGCTTTATAAACCATAAGCAGTATTTTAAAGTCAATCCTGAATGACACAGGCAACCAGTGTAGTGACATCAAAACTGGAGAAATGTGTTCGGATTTTCTTTTCCCAGTTAGGATTCTAGCAGCTGCATTCTGCACTCGTTGAAAAATGATTTATGTCTTTTTTGGGTAGTCCTGAGAGGAGTGCGTTACAGTAATCTAGTCTACTGAAAACAAAAGCGTGAATTAATTTCTCAGCATCTTTCAATGATATAAGAGGTCTAACTTTTGCTATGTTTCTTAAGTGAAAAAATGCTGTCCTAGTGGTCTGATGAATATGCGATTTAAAATTCAGATTACAGTCAACGGTTACCCCTAAATTTTTTACTTCCGTCTTAACTTTTAATCCTAGTGCATTAAGTTTATTTCTGATAACCTCGCTGAATCCATTATTGCCAATTACCAAAATTTCAGTTTTCTCTTTATTTAGTTTGAGAAAATTACTATTCATCAATTCAGAAATACCAGTAAGACATTGTGTTAGTGTATCGAAAGAGTCGGAGTCATCGGGTGCTATAGATAAGTACAGCTGTGTGTCATCAGCATAGCTGTGGTAGCTCACGTTGTAACCGGAGATAATCTGACCTAACGGAAGCATGTAGATTGAGAATAACAGCGGACCCAGGATAGAGCCTTGTGGAACACCATATCGCCGGGGTACTCAATAGGCGGACTCCGGTCCGCATCCGGACCCAAATACGGTTAAATCTGGACCGACGCCAAAACAAACATGCAAATTTAATCATAATCCAAATGAGTTTTCAATAAAGTGCGCAATTGTGATTCCGCGATATATCTTTGAGGTTTCTACCGGTTTGGCTGCTTCATCTATGTCCAATCACAGCAGCTGTAATAGTATCATTATAGCAATGTTCCCACTACTCCCCGCCTCCCCCCCAATACTCGCTCGCTCGCTCGCTCATTCACGGCAGCCAGATTTATGTACCGGTCACGTGCTCTGGGTCAGGCCGGTGAACAGGCAGTCTCATCACTCGCGGGCAGTGCAAATTTCGATAACTGAATTTTTTTTTTGCTAACTGAAAGTGAAGATGGCTGGCTCGAGACAGTACATTGATAAGAAAAGAAAAGTTGATTTTGAAAACCGTGAATTTAAGAGTGAGTGGACAGAAAAATATGCGTTCGTGCTCCCCGTGGGAAGCAGAAAACCAATGTGTTTAATCTGCAACGATACGTTAGCAATAATCAAAAGTGGTAATGTGAAACGCCATTATGAAACCAAGCATGCACATTTCGAACAAAATTACCCTCAGAACTCAGAGGTAAGGACCATAAAAATAAAGCAGCTGAAATCATCATATGAAGCTACAAGCAGTGTAATAATTAGATCAGCCACACAACAGGAGCGGGCAACAGAAGCCTCACTAAGAGTAGCATGGGTCCTGGGAAAAAACAAGAAACCCTTCTCTGATGCTGAAGTAGTCAAAGAGTGTATGAGTGAAGTGGTGACTGCTCTGTTTGAAGGGACTCAAAAGGATGAAATAATCCAGAAAATAAACCAAATACCCTGTTCTGATTCCACTGCTGCAAGACGAACTGAAATACTCGCTGATGATTTGCTTGAACAACTTAGTTCTGCTATAAAAAAAGCCAAATTCATTTCATTGGCTGTGGATGAATCCACAGACATCACGGACAATGCACAACTCATGGTCTTTGTCAGATTTTTTGATGAAGAAAAGGGAGAATTTCATGAAGATGTTTTGGGTCTCACAAACCTCCATGGACACACAAAGGGGGATGATATCTATGAAGCAGTGACACAGATGCTTAGAGACAGAGCGATAGACCTGAAGCATGTTGTTTCCATTGCTACTGATGGCACCATGTATGATTGGGAAAGAGAGGGGATTAGTGTCACGCTTGAGAACTCACCACCCTGACCTCATGGCATACCACTGCATAATTCACCAGATGGTTTTGTGTGCCAGCCTTGGAGAAAGGTACTCAGAAGTCATGACAACAGTCATGAATCTAGTCATTTATCTGAGAGCATCCTCTGCTTTGCAGCATCGTTTATTGCGCTTATTTCTAATAGAGGTGAATGCAACATTTGATGATTTGCTCCTTCACAACAATGTCCGGTGGCTTAGTAAAGGCAAGGTACTGGAGCGTTTTTGGGCACTGCGGAAAGAGCTGGAGACATTTCTGTTGGATCAGAAGAGTGCAAAAGCCAAACCGTTTGCGGATTTCATGAAGAATGACGAGAAAATGGAAATTGTTGCTTTTCTAACTGACATTACTTCCCATCTTAATGACCTTAATATGAAGCTCCAAGGCAAAAACAGCACAGTGTGTGACCTCATGTTAGCTGTCCGTGCTTTCCAGAGGAAGCTGGAGGTGTTCAAATGTGACTTACAGCAGGACCTGCTTCACTTCCCAAGACTTTTGGATCAGACTGCAGGAAAACATCACCATCACAATTATGCTGAATTCCTGGACAAGCTGATTAAAAATTTCCAAACTCGCTTTGAAGATTTCCCTTTGGGAAAACAAGTCTTGCTGTGCATCGAAAATCCATTTCTTGTCAAAAATATTGCAGAATTCTCAAATGAAGCCACAAAAGTCTTCCAATGGGCCAGTGCTGCTTCTCTGCAAACAGAGTTAATTGAGCTACAAGAAAATCTAGCACTGCAGGAATCTCACTGTGACCTTGTCACCTTCTGGACAAAGATGGTTACTGCGGCAGGTGTTCCTCTCCTGCAGAAGATGGCCCTTCAAATTCTTACAATGTTTCCCTCCACGTACTGCTGTGAATCTGCCTTTTCCACTATGAACATGGTGAAAAACACATACCGCCACACCCTCACCAATGAACATTTACATCAGTGCCTCCGCCTTGCACTCACACCTTTTATGCCCAAGTTCAAACAACTGGTGGCACAAAGAAGGTGTCACCTTTCACACTAAAAGGCCTACCATGTCATTTTTGTGTATAGTTCTAAAGTTTGGGGATTGCCTTTTTTTGGAGTTCTCTATTTGGAATTTGACCGTCACTTTTCCGGACCTCAGACTGAATGGAAATTTAGTAAGTGGACCTTTCAAATTTATATTTGAGTAGCCCTGCCATATCGGATATCATGTGTCTTTGAGATTTGATTACCACAACTCACAAAGAATTTTCTCCCTGCCAGGTAGGATTCAAACCAATTTAAGACACTGCCAGAAAGGCCCACCCATTGACTAAGGCGATTTCTAAGAATATTATGATCAATGGTGTCAAATGCAGCACTCAGATCTAAGAGGATGAGAACAGATAAATGGCCTCTGTCTGCATTTACCCGCAAGTCATTTACTACTTTAACGAGTGCAGTTTCTGTGCTGTGATTTGTTCTGAAGCCTGACTGAAAAGTATCAAGAATAGCATGTTTATTTAGGTGGTCATTTAACTGCATAATGACTGCCTTCTCTAGAATTTTACTTAAGAAGGGCAGGTTAGAAATGGGTCTAAAATTTTCAAAGGCAGAGGGGTCAAGATTATGTTTCTTAAGAAGGGGTTTAACTACAGCAGTCTTAAGACAGTCTGGAAAGACCCCGTATCTAATGACAATTAACTATGTCCAGAATATTGTCAATTAGAACGCCTGATATTTCTTTGAAAAACCTGGTTGGTATTGGTCAAGGACGCAGGTGGAGGGTTTCAGTTGAGAGATTATACTATGTAATTCAGGTAAATCTATCCTGGTGAAAGCATTTAATTTGTTTATAACGGAGTACCGGGGCTTTGGAGGTTCTGCAGTGTTGGGGAGATATACTGTGTTATCTCTAATATCATTAATTTTTTGAGTGAAAAATACAGCAATGTTCTCACAGGTTTCACTGGAAGTATTCTGGGGGCATTCCTTTGTGTTACCTGGGTTTAACAGACGGTCAATTGTTGAAAATAAGACTCTGGGATTACTAGCATTGTTATTTATAATATTAGAGAAATAGCAGCCTCTCAAGACGGACAGTGTTATTGTATTCTGTTATTTTAACTTTTAATATTTCATAGTGGATAGTTAGTTTAGTTTTCCTCCATTTACGCTCAGCTCTATGACATGTTCTTTTAAATCAGACACTCTTTGGGTCTTCCATGGAATAACAGTACTAGAGGATTTTTAACTGTCTTTTCAGGTGCAACTATGTCAACAGCAGTTCTTACTTTAGAATTAAAGTTTTCCACTTTACTATTTACATTATCCTCGCTATTATAGCTGGCATTATAAACGGACTGATTGCTTAGAATAGTTGTAAGCTTTAAAGCTGCTGATGAGTCAAAGAAGCGTTTTTAACAAAATGCTTCTCATGAGCGTTTTCTATCTTTATTTCTATATTAAATAGTAGAAGGAAATGGTCTGATAGACCGATATCAGTGACCTGCTTTATATCAACTTTAAGTCCTTTAGTAATCACTAAGTCTAACGTATGACCTGCTTTATGTGTAGGCTGATTTACGAGCTGCCTCAAATCAAAAGAGTCCAGGAGGTTCATGAATTCCTTTACCTTTTGGTCACACTGATTGTCGACATGAAAGTTAAAGTCGACTATTAAGAGTGTGTCATAGTTTGTAACTAAAATTGACATTAAGTCAGAGAATTCCTCAAGGAAAGACGCGTTATATTTAGGAGGTCTATACACGGATAATACGAGAACGTGAGAATCTCCATGAATAACAACGGCGAGATACTCAAAGGACTTAAATTTACCAAAACTAACATCTTTACATTTTAATCGCTCGAGTAAATGTTTGCCAAACCGCCCCTTTTCCCTGGCGGTCGCACGAGTAAAACTGTAATCCGAGGCAGATTCGATTAAAACTGCCGCCCCATTGGAATTAAGCCATGTTTCATTTAGCGCAATAAAATCAATGTTTCTATCACTAATAAGATCGTTTATAAAAAATGTCTTGTTAGTTAAAGCTCTAACATTTAATAGTGCCATATTTAATGTTTCTGAAGGGCAGAGCTGAATTTTATGCGTGTTATCGTAATCGGAACAAAATTAAGTTATTTTTGTTAACGCCGCTCTGTGTGTACTTTTTATGTAATCTACAATCCGTTTTTATAGTCTTAATGCAGTGTTGATCTGAAGTAGTAATTTCAATTAAATTATTGGTGTTTATGCCGCACTGCCTAGATTTTTTACGTGTGTTAAGATTTGTTATTAGATTATTAATGATGTGCACTTTAACGGAAGACTCTGTTAAGCCATTATGTCCTATCAAACCAGTAGCATTACGTAAGGGGTTAGCAGTAGAAGTAGACAGTCAAGATAGACGAATTACCTTAGCGATGTTTTCGGAGAGGACCCGGGCGCCAAATCTATTCGGATGCAGTCCATCCCGCTTGAAGAAGCGCGGCCTTTCCCAAAAAAGATCCCAGTTGTCTATAAACCCGATGTCTTGATTCTCGCAGAAGCCTCTCAGCCAGTTGTTTAAACCCAGCAGACGACTGTAGTATTCATGCGATCGTCTGACGAGAGGTAGTGGACCCGAGATGAAGATTTTTGCGGATGGGGTCCTCTCCTTCGTGTCTTCAACTAGTGCTGCGAAGTCAGCCTTGAGAACCTCTGACTCTCGGTGCCTTATGTCGTTTACGCCGGCATGTAGAATGATGGATCCAATTGCCCTCTTGTGCTTCTGGTAGAAGGTCGGCGCCCACCTCATCACATCTCGAACTCGAGCACCGGGAAAACAAGAAACAAAGGATTTTTGATTAGGGCACGTGATATTCAGGTTTCGTACAATGGAATCACCTACCACGATTACATCACCCGGGGTTGAAGGCAGACGGGGGACGCGGAGAGGGTCGAATCGATTCTGGATTTGAATGCTCGCCTGTGCCACTGGAGGTGTTCTAGCCTTGAACCCCCGCCTGCAAAGCTGAAACCCGTCGAGGTCTTCATCAGCGTTGTCGTTGTTCCTACGAGGCGCGGGGGTGAAGCTTACTTGCCCTTGGACTTGAGCGGCACGAGGTGGGGTTGATGTTACGCCGACTTCAGTTGTTTGGTGTGGTTTGTCCAGCAGCCGAGTCTTCAAGTCTCTGAGGTACCTTCGTCTAGACAGGAGTTTCTGAATCTGTTTGTCGAGTGCCTGGAGTTCCTCGACAACGACGGTAACGCTGATTCATCTCACTGTCGGCCATTGTCTGCTTCTACTTCCGCTTCCGCTTCGTCACTTTTCTTTCTCCAAATACCAAATCGCTATAAATTAATTGTAATGTAAAAATTATAATGCAACTTGAACATGATGATGCTGCGGACCTGTACATGAGGAAATTTTCTCAATCCGGACCTCCTTAAATCATAATTGACTACCCCTGATATAGAGAGTAGATTGAATGGATTTACACACTCTACACACTATTCCAGGGCAGTGGTTCCCAAATTCAGTCCTGGGGACCCACTGTGGTTGCAAGTTTTTGTGACAGCGAATCTCTGATTTTAATTGAAGTCCTAGTTTAATTAGGAAAGTTATTTCCCAGTTCCTATGTTTTGGGTTCAGTGTAGAAATGTCAAAACTACGTTTATTAAATTTTTATTAGAATGTCATGCCATATTCTAACCTGCTATATCCAGACCAGCTCTATGCTTTGGGCCATTGTTGTACTAAAAGGTGAACTGTCGCCCCAGTCTGATGTGGCATACACTCTGGAACAGGTTTTCTTCAAGGATCTCTCTGTATTTGGCTGCATTCATCCTTTCCTCAATTCTGACCAGTTTATCTGCCACTGACATTGGGAATCAATCACATACCATGATGCTGTCGCCACTTGTAGAGATGATAATGGGCAAGTGATGAGCAGCACCTGATCTTCATCACATATAATGCTTGGAGTTCTGCCCTAAGAGCTCCATTTTTGTTTCATCAGACCTAATAATTTTTTTCCACATGCTCCCTGTGTCCTTTAAATGCCTTTTACTCACTCTGTCATAAATGCCTGATTGATGGAGTGCTGCTGAGATGGTCATCCTCCCATCTCATTAGAGAACTTCTAAAGTTCTGTCAGAGAGACCTTTGGGTCCTTGGTTACCTTCTTCTCTGGTTACTCCGTTCAACCAGATGGCCAACTCTAAAATGAGTCCTGGTGGTTCCAAACTTCTTCCATTTCACATTTACTGAGACCATTGCACTGCTGGATACAGTCAATGCCAGAGAAATGGTTTTATAGCCTTGACCTGATCTTTGCATCACTACTGTTTGATCACAGAGTGCTCCTTGAACTTCATGGTTTGGTTTTTATCCTGACATGCAGTGTGAATTACAGGACCATATACTGTATATGTGCGCCTCCCTAAATGATGTCCAATCAATTCAGTTTGACACACATGGACTCCAGTCACCTTCTCAACACTTCTCAAGGAGTATTAAATAAAACAGGATGCACCTGACCACAGTTTGGGGATCCACATCAAAGGGTCTGAATACTTACAGGAATGCAAGATTACCATTTTTGATTTTTAACAGTTTCCACTTTGTCATTATGGGTTATTGGGTATTACCTGATGGCCAAAAATGGCAGATTTATCCATTTAGAATGGTATCTAAAACACAATGAAGTGTGCAGAAGTGAAGTGGTCTGAATACTCTCTGAACCCACTCTGTGTATCTCCCACTTACTATAGTATCTTGTTTATACTATTTGCTTTATTTTTGTAAATTGTAGGGCAGTGCGGCATACTGGTTAAGTCTCTGGACTTCAGACAAATCACACAACTGATACTGTGTGACCATCAGCAAGTCACTTGACCTGGCCGTGTTCCAGATGGAAAATCAAAAGAAATGCAACTAATTGTATCATAAATGTAGATTGTAAGTCATCTTGGATAATGGCGTCAGCCAAATAAGTAAATTGGGTTATTTCATAAACTGCCCTGTTAATACTCTGTTTAGAATATAACTGAGGACATCAAGAAAATGAGAGTTTAGCTGCCTGTCTATAGTTATGTTTTTTTTAAATAAATGTACTGTATAAATAAATGATGTGCTGACCTTTTGCATATTTTATTACTGCTTAAATTAATTAAAGGGGAGGGGAGTGCATATCCCAGCCAGTATAGGATGCAAGAAAGGAACAAACCATGGAGAGGGCATCAGCCCACCCACACACCAAACACACACTAGGGCCAATTTAGCATCGCCAGGACACCAAACCTGCATGTCTCTGAAATGTGGGGGCAAATCGGAGCACCTGGTGGAAACCCACACCATCACAGGGAAATCTTGCAAACTCCACTCAAGGAGGACGTGGGATGTGAACCCTGCTCTCATTACTGTGAGGCAGCTGTGCCACCACGCCACACCCTTATTAGTTTGTACAAAGGTTTTATGTACTGTATGTTACAAGGAAATTATTTTTTTAACTTAATTTGTGAGAAATTTTATTGTAATCATGATTTTCATTCTGCTTTCCTAGATGTTTTGCTCATTGAACTCATTTTTTTAAATACTGAGCATATTAGTGGCCTTTCAGCATTCAGTGTTTGCCTGCGTGTTCACTCTGCTTGTGGTTGTCATTATTAGGATAATATTAAGGGCAGAAACTGCACAAAAAAAATGGCAAATTAATAAGGAAATGACAAAAGAGAGTTAAGTATTTAAAGCTATAGCAAAAGTACAAATATTTGTAAATGTCTTATCAAGGTAAACCTCTCACTGCCACTGCTGTGCTTTTCTGAAAGCAGAATAAGAGAAGAGATAATGAATGAGTTCCATTAGAGTTAAAATGACTACTAATTGTCAAACTGGTTGTAACCTGAACCTGCAGCTGCAGTGGGACCCCAGGACTGCGTTAGGAAACCACTGATTTAGAGGCTTTAGAATTTAAGGATTAAGATTTTCTCATTTGCTTTTCTGTTTAGTATAAATGGAGAGTTCAGAATTCTTCCAGTTATGCAGCAACATCATCATTGTTTCTTTTGTCTCTGCTGTTTTGGGGTTTTGGCACAGCAATCCTCCCACAATTTCACAGGATGTGTGCCACCATTGGAGTGACAGTCTAAAAGTCACTTTAAATATCTCCATAGTATCTGCATTTCTTGGATAGACCTGTATCGAGAATCTTTCGAAACCTTTCATTCCTTTTGACTTTCTACTTTTCTGATCTCTTAATGTTGACTACGGATTTTATTACTTTTCCAGTCTGTTTGAAAGGCAGAATTGATTTTTGGTTTTGACCTTGGCTTACCTTTTGACTATGCATGTGTCCCAGTCCTCTGCTTTAAAAATGTTACTGTCTCTCTCTCTGTGTCAGTATACTATGCCACCATGAGTAAACTGAAGAGAATTCTTAAGAATATCATGCATGTTAAATCTCAGTCAGGGTTCAAATTCATGTTTTATCTCTCTTTCGTTCATTCTTGATTCTTTTATTTATGTTGAATATGTGCATCATCCTTCATTTGTGATGTATATAAACTGCCTTTGTTATGTTCCATGTGTTTTGTGAATTGTCCCCTGAAGAGGCAGAGACACTTGTCAATCACCACCAGGAACTGCTCTCCACCCTATAAATCCAGAGGGTCTTCCACAGTTCCTGGCAGTCCATTTTGAATGTGTGAGTGGTGAGTTCTTGTGCTTTTGTACAGTATATTACAATACAATACAATTTATTTTTGTATTGGCCAAAACCACACAAGGACTGTCCCAATGGGCTTTAACAGCCCCCTAGCCTTGACTCTATAAGAAGACCAGGAAAAACTCCCAAAAAAACCCTTGTAGGGAAAAAATGGAAGAAACCTAAGAAAGGCAGTTCAAAGTGAGACCCCTTTCTGGGTAGGTTGGGTGTGCAGTGGGTGTCAAAAAAAGGGGGTTGATACAATACACAGAACAGAACCCACGCAATCCTCAATACAATATAACAGTGCAATAGAAATATTACAAGTACAGAGCAGAATTCAGCAGTAGGTGATATCACATAATACAATTTGGAATTCATTTTATATTCAATGTGCTTTGTGGTTACTGCATGTTTGACAATTCACTCTGTAATTTACCTATTCTTGGGATGTTGTTTTGAGACTTTTGGTTGTATTTGATTACCTTATTGTTTTGTATTCTGAGCACATCTCTCCAGTTTTGATATCAATACACTGGTTACCTGTGTCATTCAGAATTGACTTTAAAATTCTGCTTATGGTTTATAAAGCCTTAAATAATCTTTCCCCATCTTATATATCGGAATGTCTGACACCTTATATTGCAAATCGTAACCTCAGATCCTCAAATGAGTGTCTCCTTAGATTTCCAAGAACAAAACTTAAAAGAAGTGGTGAGGCGGCCTTCTGCTGTTACGCACCTGAAATCTGGAATAGCCTGCCAATAGGAATTCGCCAGGCTGATACGGTGGAGCAATTTAAAACACTGCTGAAAACACATTACTTTAACATGGCCTTCTCATAACTTCACTGTAATTAAAATCCTGATACTCTATATATCCAACTCATTATAATAATTATTCATGGTGGCTCTAAAATCTGTACTAACCCCTACTCTCTCTTCTGTTTCCTTTTCCGGTGTACTTTTGGTGGTGGCACATCTACTCAAAGCACCGTGATGTTCCAACAATGATGGATGGATTAAAAGCCAGAAGTCTGTATGACCATCAACATCAAGTGAGAACCCTAACTACAAAGAGGACTATTTCATTTGTTAGGTAGAATGCCCAGAGGGGACTGGGCGGTCTCGTGGCCTGGAACACCTGCAGATTTGATTTTTTTTCTCCAGCCGTCTGGAGTTTTCTTTTGTTTTTTCTGTCCACCCTGGCCCTCGGACCTTACTCCTTTTCTATGTTAACTAATGTTGTCTTATTTTAATCTCTTATTTTGTCTTTTATTTTTCTTTTCTTCATTATGTAAAGCACTTTGAGCTACTTTTGTATGAAAATGTGCTATATAAAAAAATGTTGTTGTTGTATTTGCTCCGCAGACCTTTATTTTTTGTGAAGAATTTTATAAAGATTCCAAGAGACTTTTGATGTAATTTCCTTCTTTGGTGGGCACTTTTTAGAAGCTTTTGGGACTCCTATTTCATGACAGAACATTAGAGGTTTTTTCTTTAAATATCCACAAACATGGACAAGCAGGAAATGTATGATGCTGACCTTTATACCTTTGACCTAGTGAAGTCATGTGTCACCCACTTCCTGTTAACCCTACCTAGCAATGGCTTGATAACTAGGCCAAACAAAAAGGCACAAAATGAGGATGCACACAACACAAACAAAATGGCACTGTGGAAGAATAAATTTCAGTTTTTAACATTGTGAAAATACAATTTCCAAAAGCAACTGTTAAATAAAAATAAAACAAAGCCTATATGATAAAATCATACTCCAAAAAGTACAGTAATAGTGCAGGGCAAATCTGAAAGACAAGAACACATCCATCTCCACAAGTAAGCACGTTATTATAATTTACTAAATTAACCTCGTGAGCATTACATTTTTCGCAAAAAAATGTAAACGTTGCATTTTTTTTGTCTTGAAAAGTAACATTTTTATTAAATCTTTCTACTGTAAAACATGCAAAACACTGAAGTGTAAAAAGTATAATAATGATACTCCTATTATTACTACTACTGCTAATAAAAATAATAATAATGTGAACAGCACATTGCACACATGTGAATGATGCAAGCATCGCATTTGGTTTCACTTACCATTTCAGCTTCACTGCCTGAAGAAAGATTCACTTCATTCCTGATGAGAGGCGTTTATGTGATGCCATTATAAGGCTAGGAGAACAGACATCTACACCGTTACTTGGGCCTGACACTTACTCAAGAAACGTCTGTTCCACTGCCTGAGTAATGCTCGGGACTAACGCTTTTGGTACATTTACTGCTCGAATAATCCTCGGGTGATACATGAGACACGTCTATACAGTTGCCCTATTGATACTTAGGACTCACACTTTTGGCACTGTTTTTACAGCTCGAGTGACGCTCAGGTCTAACGCTAAGGAAGTTAAAAAGACTTGTATAGGTATGAGCTTTATTGAGGGTGGCAGGGGGCACAAAGCAGATAAGCACAAACACTCAATAACTCAGTGAGGAAAGGACGATGAGTCCTTTTATTGCATTACCTTTTTATTACAATGCCCAGAAGCAAATTACATGTTAGGTTATATTATAAAAACTGTTGAATTTAAGTCATAGCAGCAGTTGAAGCTGTGTAGATGAGAGCAACCAAGTGCATCCCAGGACTTCTGGACATGTCCTACTGTGACAAGCTTGGAGAATGAAACCTGTTTAGTCTCGAGCAGAGGAGACTACGTAGGGACCTAATCCAGGTCTTCTAAATTCTCAAAGGCCTTGAAAAAGTAGATCCACAAATAATATTTCAGCTTAAGAGTGAATCACGTACTTGAGGACATCGGTGGAAATCAAGGGGTAAAATTGAAGTCAGGAAGCACATCTTTATGCAAAGAGTTGTTGGACTCTGGAACAAACAACCAAGACATGGTGTTGAAGCCGAAACCTTAACAACCTTTAAGAGGAATCTAGATGAGATATTGGAACAGTTTAGCTATTAGCTAAAGAAACAGACTTGAAGGACTGAATGTTCTCCTGTCATCTGTCACATTTCTTTTGTTCTTATGTTCTTGTTACCTGAGGGACTTGCCACAATCAGCAGTTCACCCTAAGTCAGTAATATAAAATGGCATCTGGGCATTCTACAGTAGAATCTGTGTGGGGCCGTCCATGTTGATGACAGAATCTTTCCATTCAATGATTTGAAGGCTCCCAGTATCTTGAATGACTTCACTTGGGGGAGTTGTGATGCCACACGTCATAGCATAGCTACTGTCAAAACAACTTTCTCGATATGAAAATGTCTATGAAACAAATAAGACGGCAAAGCAGGAGAACATGGTTTAAATTTAATGTTGTTAAAATGCATCTAATCAAGAAACAAATCTAAACACTAAATTCCTTGTTCTCCAAAAAAACCCACGGAATAATGTTTTAATTACCAAGGATTATTTGAAGAAAAAAATGAAAACACCAGATCATGACACTTAAAATCAGAATGATACCTGTCAAGATTATTTGTGTGGCTTTAGATAGTGTGGGATATGGCCGGCCGTTCATCCCGGCCAATACCCTCATGGCGCCAGATGGAGCCCTCCCGGCAGCATGGAGGTGCCCCGAATTCCAGCAGGGCATCAAGGACATTAGAGTTTTTCTTCACAGCCCTGCTGGATACCATGGGGGCCGCCAGGGGACGCTGCAGGGAGGCTCAGAGACTTTTATTTGCCTTATTACCCGGAAGTATGTCCTGGTCACAGGACATCTTCTGGGATGAAGAAAAGGAGTTTTAACCCGACCCGGAAATGTTATAATGTCACATGGACTGAGGGACAGAAACACTTCCGTGTCAAGAAGTATAAAAGGACTGTGAGAGACCCCAGCAGGGGGGCAAGTTGGGAGGAAGGGTGACTGAGCTGCTGAGAGTGGAGGATTGATTAATTGTAGTGATTTATTGATTGTGTATTAGAGTATTGTGGAGTAGTGGTGCTTTGTGCACTTTATTATTATAATAAATATTCATGTTTGGACTTTCATCTGGTGTCTGGCGTCTGATCTGAGTGTTCAAGGGGACGACAGCGCCCCCTATCTGTCACAATAGTTAAGGAACTCTTCAGAAACAGATCTTGATAAAATATGGGCAGCAGGTTCTAATAAGGACCAACTTTGAAAAATCGGGGTTCTTCTTCTGTTGCTAAAGCCAATAAGGTAATCAGTGAGGGTTCCTTTGAACTGCTTCCTATTGCCATTCTGTGGTTTATGGCCTCAGCTCAGGAGGGACTTCTCTGGATAAACAGGATTCAGGAATTTGGATGCGGTGACATGCACAAGAAAAATGATGTGGAATGTACTTGAAGAATTGCATCTCAAAATAAAGTGGCTCACCATTTTGCTGAATGACATTTACCATCCTGCTCCCTGAATTACCAATGCCACTTTACGTTTGGGCTTAGTTGATCAATTAATATCTTCATTTTATACAAAACTTTGGTGAGGCATCCCAACGCTTCACAGAACAACAGGTTTTACATACAGTTGTAGTGGTCCGGTGCTGCTCGTCGATGGGTTGGGTATTTTTTTTTTCCCAGTGGGGATACCTGGAACACACCCAGCCTTGGCCTGACCCCCACACACTCACAGACACACAAAACAAACAAATGAATAAATAATATATTAAATGGCAAATCAAGTGCAAACAACAAAAATCAGACAACCCTCCCAACAACAATCGACCACAAAAATAAATACTCAGGACAATGTCCTTACCACAGTTCCAATGTGGCAGAAACGGATGAAATGGTATGGAGTAAAGATGACGATGACGGTCCTGGGAACAGCTTCTGTAATAAATGAATTAAACAGTCCTACCGGTAGTCCTGAGCGGTGAGGGGTGAGATTTGTAGGAGTGCTCCTATTGAAAACGCACAACGATTAATCCACCACTATTCACACAACAGGCAGGCACGGGACAGTCCATTCATCCTTGCGAGAAATGATCCAGGGTACAAATGACTTTACAGTAGTTACGTAGGACAGGATACTCTGAACACAGCTCTCCTTAATGCTTTGGCAGCCCCTTTTCATGTTTCCCGCTGGCCCTTCTTGTCCCCAGAAGCCCCTGTGCCCATATCAGGCATTCAGTGAGAGCAATCCCCTTTGGGGCTGCTGGGAAGTGGAGTGCTTCCAAGGGTAGCAATGCTGCATAGTTTAGCAATGGTCAGCTATTTATAGCCTGTACACAATTATAAATAGTTAAATGGTGCACTTACCATTTGTTTTCTTGCAGCACAGGGTTAAAGTATGGAACATGCTGAAAGCAGTGTCACGCCTCCATAATTGCATACAAAAGTGTGTTGATGGTGGTCCAGCTCAGAGTGTGCTCTTGGAGGAGGCCTATGCCATGGCATGCTGGCGGAAACACTGTTGTAGAGTGGGGTTGTGTGAATTTTGCAGGAATACATGTGCAGGTTGAGAAGGACCATGGGAAAGAGAGAGAGAGAGAGAGAGAGAGAGAGCCATGACGGTAGTTCAGTAGTAGACATCGCAAGTATGCACATGTGTAAAGTTTGAAACTAATATAGTAAGTTTCCGCTGGGTCAACGGGACACAATGTGTCTAGCATCACTGTATGTGCAAAGACTGGAGAAGCCCTTGAAGCATCCATTGGGATTGGACAGACGAAACCCTGTGCAGATATAAAACAGCCATGTGGACGCTAGTGGTCATCTTCAGGATGATCCAAACTGTAGAGCATTCACGTCACAGTAGGGTGAGAAGGAGTGTTGGGGAGAACCTCTGGTTTATTTACAGAGTGGAGGTAATCATTGGGTGAGAAAAGGAGGTGAGTGCAAGGAGCCTGATGTTTATAACTTTTGCAGTATGTATTTGATTGGGTGGAACGATGGCACAGTGGTAGCGCTGCTGCCTCGCAGTTAGGAGACCTGGGTTCGCCTCCCGGATCCTCCCTGCATGGAGTTTTCATGTTCTTCCCATGTCTACGTGGGTTTCCTCCCACAGTCCAAAGACATGCAGGTTAGGTGCATTGGTGATTCTAAATTGTCCCTATTGTGTGCTTGGTGTGTGGGTCTGTGTGCAGTGGGCTGGCACCCTGCCCGGGATTTGTTCCTGCCTTACGCCCTGTGTTGGCTGGGATTGGCTCCAGAGTGACCCTGTGTTAGGGTATAGAAGGTTGAATAATGGATGGATGGATGTATTTGCTTGTCATTTTTTGTTTCTTTTGTATGGCCATGTTACCCATAGCACCAATGGCTCAGTAGCACAAACTGCACTCCATTTCAGCTACTTGTGGTTGGTGACTACGAGGCGAACCGAAGCACTGGTGGATGGATCGAATTAAGGACAATATGAAGCCTGCCGACATAGACCCCAAGGACGCTCTCAACTGTGCCAAGTGGAAATATATGTGATGGACAGTGTCTTTTATTTTGGAAGGAACTTTGAAACTTTAGAGGAGAAAACCTTTTTTGTTTTTAAGACTATTTTACTGCAGAATTCAAACATGCAAAACCCTGTATATATCTGTAAATATTCCTTTTTCTGTTTCTTTATTTCTATTTTTTGCATCTGTCATTTTCGTGTTTATGTGTCATTACTTGACTTAGCATTCAACTTGTATGACAATTTTTTTATTGTTTCTGCAATTTATTTTGTAGGAAAGGACAAGTGTCTGTGTGTGTGTGACTCACTCACTCATGGTTTTCATTTGGTGTTTGAATTATCACATACCCAAGGTAATCACAAAGACAATCAAACGGTCCATTACTAAGTTAAGAAGAATCCAACTGTCAACAAAACAAAATAGGTTAAATTCAAGATAACTGTTGGAGACCACTGGCAAAAGATGTCACATATAGCAGGTGTCAGGGAAAAAAAAAAAAAAAAAAAAGATAGCATAGTAAAAACAGGATGGTCGATGCTGAATTTTAATCCTTGCATTTTAAACAACTCAACAGGGGGGTTAGAGACTTAGAATATAGCCCTCACCAGGAGGTCCTGCAATATTCAAGCATATGAATTTCAAAGGACTGGCTCAATGTATTGTATCATTTTAGAGGTATTCAAGAAAATCTCTATACTAAACATTTTGTCTTTGAGATAATTGTATCTCTGTGACAACTGTGAAGGATAGCAAATAAAACATATTAAGCTCTTTGCTTCGCAAGGTATATTTACTTTTCAAAGTAGCAGTCCATTATTTTCAAAGCGTTTCATTTTATCAAGGAAGAGCCACTTTACACAGCCGTGCTAAAATATGTAAAATGCTAAGTGTTCAAAGGAAAAATGGTTTGAAACTTAGTCGGTAAAACTAAAAATAGTCAAAAAAGAAAAATAATGAGGTGTTCAGCCAATCAGTGTGTGACTGTGTCAACTGGCTCCACCCAATCAGATACTGATTCCAGCCAATCAGTGTATAACTATGCCAGTCTTAACAGATAATATATATACTCAGCAAAAAAAGAAACGTCCTCTGACTTTCAACTGTTTTTACTTTCAGTAAACTTAATGTGTAAATATTTGTATGAACACTAAAAGAGTCAACACCATAAGACATAAACTAAAAATGTTTCACAATGTGTCCCTGAATGAAGGGAGGCTCAAATTCAAAAGTACCAGTCAGTATCTGGTGTGGCCACCAGCTGCTTGAAGTACTGCAGTGCATCTCCTCCTCATGGACTGGACCAGATTTGTCAGTTCTTGCTGTGAGATGTTACCCCACTCTTCCACCAAAGCACCTGCAAGTTCCTGGACATTTCTGGGTGGAATGGCCCTAGCCTTCACCCTGCGATCCAACAGGTCCCAGACGTGCTCAATTCCTTCGACGATAAACACAAATCCATTCATCACCCCTGGTGAGACAAAACCGTGACTCATCAGTGAAGAGCACTTTTTGCCACTCCTGTCTGGTCCAGCGAAGGTGGGTTTGTTTCCATAGGTGGCGTTGTTGCTGGTGATGTCTGGTAAGGACCTGCCTTACAACAGGCCTACAAGCCCTCAGTCCAGCCTTTCTCAGGCTATTGCGGACAGTCTGAGCACTGATGGAGGGATTGTGTGTTCCTGGTGTGACTCGGACAGTTGTTGTGGCCATCCTGTACCTGTCACGCAGGTGTGATATTCGGATGTACCGATCCTGTGCAGGTGTTGTTACACGTGGTCTTCCACTGCGAGGATGATCAGCTGTCCTTCCTGTCTCCCTGTAGCGCTGTCTTAGGCGTCTCACAGTGCGGACATGGCAATTTATTGCCCTAACCACATCAGCAGTCCTCATGCCTCCCTGCAGCATGCCTAATGCACGTTCACGCAGATGAGCAGGGACCCTGGGCAATCTTTCTTTGGGTGTTTTTCACAGTCGGTAGACAAGTCTCTTTAGTGTCCTGCATTTTTAGAACTGTGACCTTAAATGCCTACTTTCTGTAAGCTGTTAAGGTCTTAACGACCATTCCACAGGTGCATGATAATTAATTGATTATGGTTATTTGAACATGCATGGAAAACATTGTTTAAACCCTTTACAATGAAGATCTGTAAAGTTATTTGGATTTTTAAAACATTATTGTTGAAACACACAGTCCTGATAAAGGGACGTTTCTTTTTTTGCTGAGTATATATTCAAAGATCTAAATATCATTTAATAAATATAGAACAGGGTGGCGCAGTGGGTAGCGCTGTTGCCTCACAGATAGTAGACCCGGATTCACTTCTCGGGTCCTCCCTGCGTGGAGTTTGCATGTTCTCCCTCTGTCTGTGTGGATTTCTTCTGGGTGCTCTGGTTTCCTCCCACAGTCCAAAGACATGCAGGTTAGGTGCATTGGCGATTCTAAATTGTCCCTAGAGTGTGTGCTTGGTATGTGTGCCCTGCAGTGGGCTGGCATCCTGCCCAGGGTTTGTTTCCTGCCTTGTGCCCTGTGTTGGCTGGGATTGGTTCCAGCAGACTCCCGTGACCCTGTAGTTACGATATAGCAGGTTGGATAATGGATGGATATATAGAACATGTATACACTTTCAAAAAAAACCTGAAATTTCATTAGGATATGAATGAGAAAACAGACATGCTGAGAGCAAAACCTCTGTAGCCATGAGGAGAATGCGCAGTCTCCACACAGAGTGTGCCCATGCAAGGATTTCAACTCAGCATCCAAAAGTCAGCAGTGCCATCAAAATTCTAAACTCTGCATGCCCTAACATGGATTAAAGTAGACTGGACATGTAATGAAATAAATTAATATTAAAGGAATCTCCTAGATGCACATTTTAATTTTGGTAGAGCTCCAATCTTTTGGTGTGCGTTCACCTGGCTTCAATCCCTTCTAAGTTTTTGAAGGGTGATCATACAGTAGATGCTGTTTTTAAATCAATGTATAACATTGGATAACACATTTTTTTCAAAAGTTTTGCTTTCTGGAAGATTTTACATGGTGATGATAGTTTCGAGCTAATAATTTCAGACTGAATGTATCATGTAGTAATTTAAGGAAACGTGCATCCAGCAGGGGACATATAGGGGATATGTTCATAAGAGATTACAGCTTTTACTAAACTAAAGGTGTGTACATATAAATATATATACAGGGTATCTACCGTGTTAGCCATTATGAATGTAGTGAAAAGTCAAGCAAAATGACACCTTTACATCTTGCCTGAAGAAGGGGCCAGAATTGCTTTGAAAGCTTGCAATTTGTAGTTAGCCAATAAAAGGTGTTATTTTGCTTGACTTTTCACTATACTCTCTCTATACCAGGCCGCAAGTGGGGTGGGCTACCAGATTTATTGTCAAATATGTACACCTTGCAAAGAGCTTAAGGCTTTGGTGGTGGTAATTACTCACCGATCCACAGGATGGCACTGTGTTTTAGTGCCTCTTTTCTTCCTTCCGCTATAGACTGGATTATTGACAGCTTTACCACCTCTGATGTCACTTCTGGTGTCCATTCTCATGGATCCGCCTCTTCCATCCTGTGAAAGTGATCTTGGAGCAGTCACTCTTGAGACTTGCATCTGTGAAGACATTTTTTTCCCCCTTCTTAATGCGTTTATATATTTTGCATTTGTTTTCGATTAAATGGTGTTTGCCAGTGGGTGCCTCAACTCTCTTTTGTCTTTTTCATTAAATTAGATTAGACCTTTCCAAAGTGGTATGGCACCAATTTTAAAATGAAGAAAGGAAAAATACTACTAAGGAAAGGGTACATTTAGCTTCTTTATCGACTGGACACACACAATAATACAACTTTCAAAATAAAGCTAATACAAAGCATGCAGTTTCTGCTATCAACTCTGGCCACTTCGAGAGTGTGGTTAGCATTTTTCCTAGGAACAGGCTGGAGTGATATCTGACATCCATCCTTAGGGGAGGTCTAATGTTCAGTGTAGTTGACAGAGCTTTATGTTTTTCACATGGTCTTTGGTTCTAAATTAAGAACATGTATTTGCCTAACATGGTCTGAAATCATTTGCTGGCATAAGTTAACTGGAAATAGCACACAGTAACTGTTAACCATAAATTAACCATCAGACCACATGGTACACTTACTCTACACCTACTCACTTTTAATAACCTGCCTGAGTTGTCTCCACTTGTCTCATCCCATGGCCTTGTCAAGTAATGTCTTCTCCCTGCCATCTGGCTTGCATAGTTTAGATCAGGGGTGTCCAACTCTGGTCCTGGTTGGCCACAGTGGCTGCAGGTTTTTAATCTAACCATTTTCTTAATTAGTGAGCAGTTTTTGCTGCTGATTTAACTTGTTTTGCCTTAGTCTTAATTGACGTGACTCACACCCCTTAGTTGTTTCTTTTTCCTTAATGAGCAGCCAAACGATAATGAAACACAAAACAAGACGCCACATGACCAGCTAACCTGAGAATAAAGAAAGGTGAAGGTCAGTCATGTTGGTCTGCTCAGGTCTCCAAAACATCTTGACGGTGGTCTTAGGACTGATTTTCTGTTTTTTCTATGTGGCAGAATGAGAGCAGCAACAAGTCATGATATTCAATAACGGCTTTTAACTAACAGCAAGAATTGATTTCTCCTTAAGAAACTGGTCGGAGTGAAATTGGCTGGAGTGTGATGTTCCAATTTTAGTTGGTCATCTGTTGGCTCCTTTCACATCTTGTTTCTGTTTGGCTGTTATTTAACGAAGAAAAAAATCAATTCAGTGGACTGAATCCTTAAAACAGGGCTATTAAAATGAAGGAAAAGTAGTTAATTAGAAGTGAAAACTAGTCACTGATTAGGAAAAGGGTTAGAATGAAAACCTGCAGCCACTGCGGCTCTCCAGGACCGGAGCTGGACACCCCTGGTTTAGATGTTTTCAGCTGTTTTCAATTCATGGCCTTAGTTACCTGTTTTGAGTAAAATAATGTACTATGGAATAAACCTCACAGATCACAGTGGCACACTTCAAACCTTTGGCTTTTCAACTTTTATTGAATTTAGTGTGTTTAATCACTTAATCATGCTGACACATTGCATTCCATTGAGCTAGAAATGTTTTGTTGCTGATTTTTGTCTGTACTTTGCATTAGATGCTTCTCATTTCAGTATCCAACAAATATTCGGCCAGCATTGATGGATTCCACTTGCACTGATGCTGCTTTTCCATTGTTTCAATGCCCTTGTTTTTCACTGACTACACCAAGACTATCAGAGAAGAAGTCAGAGTGTGAGAGCAGAAAATGAATCCTTAGTGACACGTTGCACATCATGGTTTTGGCTTGAAGCATGTTGTCGACCAGCTGGATGTAGTTCAATCCTCTGTAGTTTCCAAGGAAATTCTCAACATCTCTGTATGCCTTTCACGTGATTTCCTTCTTCCTCACTAGCGAATCTTCAAATCGCTTGAAATTTATCCCGTCTCTAATTTGTGGACCAACAAAATGCCTTCTTTAATAATGGCGTGAGTTGTTTGCAGAAGCATCTGTCACAAATACTTCTCATCTTCTTCACTGTTCATCTCTTCCAGAAAATTTGTATCAGTCCAAGTTTTATATAAAGACTAGCGGGGAACCCCAGCCATCACTCGGGTTGGAAAAAAGTGAACCAGTTTTCATTTATTACTTGCTAATTCATTTTTTATTTGAATATTGTTCAAAAGTCAAACTGCCATTATTAATGAATAATGGATTAAGAGTGCCTTATGATACACAACGTTTCTTCGTTTCACCATTAGGATCAAAAACATATAAATTCTTTACTGGTCCTACTTTGGAACAGGCGACGTTTAGATGGCAGTGTAAACAGCACCGTTCTTTGAGGTAAACTCAATTAACATTAAGTGATTGTCCTTGTGCTTTATTTTTGAAAATGCGCAAAACATACTGGAATTTGAAGTTGTTTGATTTTGAACAGGAGTTAATTGGAAATCCTAGGTATACATAGTGTGAGATACGCCCAAACGCCACCAGACAGAGACCACGTCTTTAGAAAAGCACACAGGTTTATTGCTGAAACGCACAGTCCCACACAGCATGCAGTGCTCCCAGCACCAATCACCTCAAATACGGGCCTTTCTCTCACTGTCCTTGGGCCGCCTTTTCCTCTCTCCATGGGAGCTTCGAACTAGTCCCACTCCCCACTCTAGCTCCCTGATTGTAGGAAGGCGGCCCCTTTTATTCCCACCCGGATGTGCTCCAGGTGCCTGATGACACTCTTCCGGCAGCACTTACTGGAAGGATCTTCCTCCATCTTCCCAGGTGTGGCGGAGGTGAATGTTTCCCGGGCTCCATGAGGCTCAGGGCACCCCCAGGCAGTGGCCATGGGCCCCAGTGGTCTTGAGTCTCCTTGCTCCTTTCCTGTGGTCCCCTGAAGGTCCAGGGCAGTTGCCCCCTCATGGCCCAGGGGACGTATACGCCACCTCCCGGTCTTTCCAGGCGTCCCGGCTGGGTCTGTCCCCCAGCCTTTTTTGACAATGGAATGAAAAAGTCCTCTCCCTTTCTGATTGTGATTAAAATAGTAGCCTCGATCACATGTGGGCGGCATGACAGTATTGCTACATTTCACACAACCTTGATGTATATAATTTTTTCCAAATTAAATTAGAATTTACTATTTTAGGGTTTTCCTTAATTTTTCAAATCATGTTCAAAAAAACTATAGCTTTTGGAAATTTACTGTTCCTCTTACTTGGTGATTGCATTGTGACAAACATCGGGACACACAAACCTTCTTGCTTATTTATCAGATAATGAATTGGATAATTCTTGTTTATACATTCCCCAAAGACTGGTGATAGCAGTTTAATAACAATCATAGACAATGAATAAAAACACCACACATTAAATCTAATATCAAACAAAATCTATTATCCAACCCACTATATTCTAACATACTGGGTCACAGGGGTCTGCTGGAGCCAATCCCAGGGCACAAGGCAGGAAACAAACCCTGGGCAGGGCACCAGCCCACCGCAGGGCGCACACACACACCAAGGACAATTTGGAATCGCCAATTCACCAAACCTGCATGTCTTTGGACTGTGGGAGGAAACCGGAGTACCTGGAGGAAACCTACGCAGACACAGGGAGAACATACAAACTCCACGCAGGGAGGATCCAGGAAGCGAACCCAGGTCTCCTAACCGCGAGGCAGCAGCGCTACCACCGTGCCGCCAATCAAACAATATAATATATGTAAGAACCCATGTCAGAAACACTCATGCAGTTGTCAGAGTGTTGTTACTGAGTATTGCTATAATTTGAAGGGAAAAACTGCCATTGAATTATAGGCAGAGTTTAAGGGTTTACCAAAGGTGCATGGTCCTTCCAACCAGTGCACTGTGTTACTAAAGTAAGTCTGAAATAAAAAGTATTTTTTAAGGTAAATCCACACCAGACCAGGGAGTGGTGGAGTGTGGTGATCTTTTCTCTCTTTCCACTGCAGACCGCTTACAGGAAATCCCACCTGGTCCCACTGATGTCACTTCCAGTTCCATCCCCTTTGATGTCACTTCTTCTACTCTTCCTTAAAGCCAACCATCTTTGATTTGTCAAGACAGTTCTGTTTTGGACTCGAACCTGTACACAACTGTGCACTAATTTCAATAATTTTGCAGCCGGGAACAATTATAAGCCTTTTTGTGGCTCTTTGTCTCATCTTTGACAACACAGATAGATAGATAGATAGATAGACAGACTATATATGGTTTGAACACCCACCAAACTGGCTAAAAAGAAAGAAAACTTCTGACTTAGCTGTCCAAGTCCCAGTGAGGCATTATGCAGGAGTACTGCTGCTGTTATAAAGGACTCCAGCAGCATTTCCTGACACACTTCTGCTGAATAATTTGTTGGCTGAAAGTCCTCAGTGTTAGTGTGTCATCAAGAGGATGAGCAGCATTGTTCATAATGGCACTTAATTTTGATTTAATTGTCTCCTTTGCTATGACCACCAGGGGGTCCAGAGTGTGTCCCATAACTGAGCTTGTTCTTTAAAGTAGTGATTCGGTGGGCCTCTCTTAAAGTGATGTGACCAGCCCAGCACACCACAGTGTAGAGAATCACACTGGCCAGAGTTAGAGAAGATGTGAAGGACATCACTTCCCACAATAATTGAACACAGTCTCCTAAGGAAAAAGAGCCTGCTCTGCCATTTCTTATATACAGTAGTTCCTCTGTGTTCAACATCCAGTTGAACCGGTCATTGATGTGGACCCCTAAGTATTTGTAGGAGTGGACCACCTCTATGTCCACTCTCTGAACATTGACCAAATATAGAGGCTCCTTGGAGTGGTGAAGGTCAATAACCAGTTCCTTGATTTTGCTGATGTCAAGATGCAGACAGTTCTCTTTGCACTAAGAAACAAAGCTTTCCCTCCTTTGTCTCATCCCCCTTATCCATACACCCCGTAAGTGTAGAACAATCTGAGAAATTCTGAAAGTGACCTGACTTGTTCTTATATTTACAGTTGAGGGTGTACATAGTAAATAGAAAATGAGACAGGCCTGTTCCTTATGGTACTCCAGTGTTGCTGATGCAGTCCTTGACTCTCACAAACTGTGGTCACCCCATCTGATAGTCCATTATCCAGGACACCACAGGTTCATCCACCTGCTTGTCTCTGAGTTTACCCCTTAGCAGGGATGGCTGGATGGTACTGAAGCCACAATCAAAAATCTTAATCCTCACAGTGCTGCCAGCGTTTTCCAAGTGAGAATAAGCCTTGTGTAGCAGATCGATAAATTCATCTTTGTCTGACAGGCAAACTGCAGTGGGTTTAGGAGGTCCACCACAAGAAATGTAGGTTAGGCAATTCGGCAATGCTAAATTGTTCCTTGCGTGTGCGTGTTAGCCATACGATGGACTGACACCCTGACCAGGGTTTGTTCTTGCCTTGCACCCTATGCTAGCTGGGATTGGCTCCAGCCCCAAACGTGACCCTGGTCTGGATTAAGTTAGAAAATGACAAAATTTGGAAGTTCCAGCTATTGAGTGATGGACAACACTATGCACCCTTAGAAGGTTAGATGGGAACAGGTTGTTCCATGTAACAGATTGCTAAAAACTGAAGACTTCATACAAAGGTTCCCACTACTGTCTTGAGAGAAAAAGAGTAAACTTTATGTAAGCAAGACAGAATAGAAGCAGAAGGTTCAGATACACAAATGAATTCAAGGAGAAGAACATTAGAGTCTATCCATCCATCCATTATCCAACCCGCTATATCCTAACTACAGGGTCATGGGGGTCTGCTGAAGCCAGTCCCAGCCAACACAGGGTGCAAGGCTGGAAACAAACCCTGGGCAGACTGTGCACACACACCAAGCACACACTAGGGACAATTTAGAATCGCCAATGCACCTAACCTGCATGTCTTTGGACTGTGGGAGGAAACCGGAGTACCCGGAGGAAACCCACGCAGACACGGGGAGAACATGCAAATTCCACGCAGGGAGGACCCGGGAAGTGAACCCGGGTCTCCTAAATGCGAGGCAGCAGTGCTACCCACCCATCAGAGTCTATATCCTAAGAAATAAACATTTTACATGTTGTCAGTCGGCTGCTCCTGTAAATAGAACATGCCAAATATCGGTGTCATCTGCATCAGTGAAAAGGTGTCTCTGGAATGCTGGCCTTAGAGGTAAAGTTCCAAAGAAAAAGCCATACATGAAACTGCCAAATATAAAGAAAAGGTTAAGTCAGTCAGAAAGTCACTATCCAATGTCTTTGTTCTTTGGCCCATTTTAACCTTTTCTTTTCACTTTTGCAGATGACACTGGAATTTGCTGTGTACTTTAATGTAAAGCTTTGCGTATGCATTTTAAAGTATCAATGTTCTGTAATAGATGACAGGGGTTGGCAGGTATCCCAGCCGGAATAGAGGATTCCTTGCTTGGCCAGGTGGCCTTTTTAATGGAAAGATGTGGGGAAGATGAGCATCCTGACTGGGATGGTTTTTGGTGTCTTTCCCAGTTGGAAGGCCATTACAATGGATTTACAGGGGGCTTCACAGGGCCATATGTTTCCCAGGTACACTGGGTGGTGACATCCCTCTGGTGTGCCCCCCATTCAGACAGCGCTGCATGAGAGTTGTTGTTTTGGTGGATCCTTGGGTTCTGCTAGGGGGATCTGAATGAAGGTTCTGCCTGACCCCGTAGTGTTTCCTGGATGCAATGTGATAGCACCAAAAGTACTACCGGATCCTGAATAAAGGAAGCTACTGTGCTTCATCTGGAGATTCAGAGTCGACAACACTCCCCAGGGAGGAGTGGATGAGGAAAGAGTGGGAATTGTATTGCTGTGCTGAGAGTGTGGAATGGAAGCCTGTTAAACGGATTTTGTAAAATAAAAAAATATGAGGTTTCAACCCAAGAGTTGTTTGTGTCTGTAGGGTTATGTCTGGGTTTTGGTATGCTGCAATGCACCATAGTGGTCACAGTTCATAAATTATTAGACATATATAAATGAAAGACCTGTGCGTGTATGGAGTAGTCTGCTCTGCTCTCGCTCTACCACACCCACTAGATGGCGCATGTATGCACTTTTGAATTTTTTTCAGCGCTTGTATGCACCTCACTATTCAGTATGAAAGACCTGTGTGAAGCAAACACCGCTGCGCAACAATGACGTCATGCTAATGACACAGATCAAGAGACACAACGTCAAAACGAAATAAACACTGTGGCTCATCAACGTGCAGGTGAAACACCTCAGCAACGGAGGGTAAGGCTTGAAGTTTTCACTAAAAACATTGTCTATCTGGAGGTATTTTCTCGAGGCCAAGATTAATAGGACTCATATGCTAGCAATATGGCTAAGAGATGGTATCACCAGTGTCTTCTTATGAAAGCCAGCAGGAGAGCAAGCACAGGTGGGTCCACGTCCTCCGCTCTGGGTAAATCTTAAGTGTTAGCTGATGCCTCTCCCAGTTCCTGAATATAGGAAAACTTCTAGGGAGTCTTAGGGTTGTTTTTTTGTCCCGAGGACCACACACAGCAATTTAAAAATAAATGAGAGACAAAAGTGAAAGATCAAGAGGTACAAATACATGGAGACTATTTCAGGAAATCTGCACTTTGATAAAGATATGTTTTAACAGAATCATAGCATTAACAAGCCATATAATTAAATTCATTAAGTAAGGACTGGATTCATATAAGTAAACTGTTTGTAAAGAAAACCTGCAGTCACTGTGGCCCCCCAGGACCCCTGATCTACACTCATAAATACATAAATTTTGGATTGTCTATTTTAATAAAAGTATAGTATGTGTAATGGGCAGTTCTGAATTGAATTGGACAATGTTTCCAACACTGCTTTTATTTTGTCATTTTTGTCTCATTTGGAGTTTTGATTTATGAGGATTCGATTTTTGACATGTGGTGACTGTCACACCTGTATGATCTTGTGTTTTATATGTGCTCTGTGATATTAATTGCAGGGTTTGATTATACAGCCATGTGCGGTAGATCTGCTTTTTGTGAGATGAGCTTGATTGCTTTGGTCTGAGAGGTGTAAAAAGAAAAAGGAACAATAAAGGTGTTGCACTTACCAGCTGTCAGCGTCTCTCTTTTAGACTTAAAAGCCCGTTGGACATTACATCACAAGCATTAATATGGAGTTAATAGCACCCCCCTCCCCCCGAACTCTCTGCCATTGGCCGCTATAAAAGCCTCCACTCTTCTGGTAAGACTCTCCACAAGATTTTGGAGTATGTCTATAAGAATGTGCGCCCATTCAGCCAGAAGAACATTTGTGAGGTCAGGTGCTGATGCTGGATGAGAAGACCTGGCTCATAATTGGCATTCCAATTTATCCCTAAAATGTTCAGTAGGGTTGAGGTCAAGGCCATGTGCAGGTCATTCAAGTTGTCTTTATGGACCTGACTTTGCACACAGCAGTACTGTTGCTACAAAGGTGGAAGCACACGATTTCCCACAATATCTTTGTATGCTGTAGCATTAAAAGTACCCTTCATTGGAACTAAGGGGCTTAGATCAAACCATGAGAAACATCCCCAAACCATTATCCCTTCTCCACTAAACTTTATAACAGGCACTATGCAGTCCAGAAGGTAGTATTCACCTGGCATCTAACAAATCCAGAATCATCCATTGGATTGCCAAATAATGAAGCATGACTCATCACTCCAAAGAGAATGTTTCCTCTGCTCCAGAGCCCAATGGAGGTCTGCTTTATAACACGTCAGCCAACACATGGCATTGAGTATAGTGACATTAAGCTAGTGGACAGCTGCGCGGCCACTGAAACCCATTTCATGCAGCTCCTGACGCACAGTTCTTGTACTGATGTTGCTTCCAAAAGCAGTTTGGGACTCTATAAGTAATGAAACACAAGATAAGAGATTTTTATATGCTTGCTGGCCCCACTCTTTGCTTGGAAGAGGCAAGTGAGAACATTGTCTCAGATAATCAAAGTCATTGAAGGAGTCGTGTCTACTAACAAACTTTACCACTATAGAGGAAAGAAAAATAATGGTAACCAGGGGCCTCATTTATAAAACTTTGCAAAAATTTGAGTATGAAAACATGCACATTCCAAAAATAAAAAATATAAAAAAAATGTTTTAAGTTAAACTACTTTATTTACTTTAGTTATAAATGCACTAAAAAGCTTTTTTAGCATGGTGTGAAATTACAATTTTTTTTTATATTTTATAATGAAAGTAGGTATTCTATTAATTGATTGAACTAATTAATTTGTGTGCCTCACGATTTTATTTAGTCACATATAACCACAAAAATTGTGGTTTAAGAAAAATTTATTTTTTGTTTTTTAGTGCATATATGACTAAAGTAAATAAATCGTTTTACTTGAAAAAATTTTTTTATATATTTTATTTTTTACTTTTTAGTACTTGAGTATTTTGTAAATGATTTTTCTTTAATAATTTTTCATGAACAGGAAGCTTCTTTAAAAGTATTACATATCTCCTTTGTACAATTATTTGAATACTAAAAATTATTATACTTTAGTCTGTATTTTTCTGTTTAGGCTCTTATGGGATTAGTGCTCAGTCGCTGCGAAAAAAAATATATCAACAACAGAATGACAAGCTTACGTCAATACTTCCTCACTGTAATCATCAAGGCTACTCCTTCGTAAGAGTAAATAAGTAAAGTCAGTATGCATATTTACCGACTCCACTCACTGGAAGAGGCAAGTATGCTCCTATATCTTACTATATTCTGTCTCCTTCATTGTTATGTGTGCATTAATTGGAATCGCATAAGCATTAATTAGGGTGAAAATTGTTTATGTAATTGAATCGGTATTGACAGATTATTTTATTGTCATTGATACTGAACAGGTTGGCAAAATTTGAAAAAATTGCTTTGCCAAAAGTGGGTTTAAAATCAGTTGCAAGATTTGACCCAGACAGACAAACAGGAGTCAAGTTAAATAAAATTGTTTAAAAAAAACAGAAAATGCATACGCCACAAAATCAGATTTATTAAACCTGCCATACGTGCACATCCATGCAACTTACCCTTTATAAATCATAATCACCTTAAAATGTGCATTTGTGAACATGCCTCAATGCTAATCAACCTCATACTTATGGAATCACGATGCTGAAGGTGTTCAACGGCAGCTAAAACAGCCTTCCTCTTGATGTGTCAAGACCCCACCACTGCATTCAAAATCCAGCTCTGCCTCACCTGTCATCATGAAAAATAAAAAAGCTAATAATGATAACATAAAATAAATTTGTCCACTGGTCTGTGCTATAAATTTGTTTTCTGTATAATTCGAATAATTGTGATCATTTTTATAGTCAAAATCGTTGAATTTGCACATTTCTTACTCAAATACTTGGGAGAAACTCGAGGTGCAGCAGCTTTGAGCCTCGCCTCACCTCGGACTGCGCTCTTCCTCACACATGGGGTTGATACATGCAACTGGTGCATCCCTGTTGCTGTCTCTCTGCATGTCACCAGTATAAGACTTGCAGGGACATTTATTATACCCCATGACCTTCCACAGTCTGGCTAATATCTTTAATGAATGTATGTGACATATTTAGTCTTACTGATCGGACATAAAAACACAGTGAGAAGGCACAAGGTGAGGCAGATAGTTCTGTGCCACACCAATGGGGGCGCTTGTGAGCCCACCAGGTGCTTGTTGCTGCTGTTCTTTTACGCAGGCTCTGTAAGTTAGCGATATCAAAAAGTCAAGTGCACTGCAGCTGTCCGTTTATTTTAATTTTTTGTTCAGACTGACTGCCAAAATGGAAGATTAAGACTTTTAAAACTAAAGAAAAATAAGGAGGACCTATAGAAGAAAGTGACAGAGATTTTCGTGCAAAAGGATAGGCGCATGGGTTTCATTTACAAATAAAGGTAACCAGTAGAATCACAAATTCTTTTAGTATTGAATTTAGTATTTTACTCTGGTTTATTGTATTTTATTCTGTTTAATGCCTTTGTATATCCTGTATCTATCTGCTTAAATGTTCTGTTCAGGATACAACTGTATCCAATGTTACATATCCCTGCCATTTCTTTATGAGATCCTATGAAGCGCTTTCAGCATAGGAAAGCTGCTATATAAATACAATTTAATATTATTATTATTATTATTATTATTACATCCTAAAAGAATTATGAGTTAATTTGATTGCTGATTGTAAAGAAGCCCTTGTGAGCATGAGTGGGCTCTTGCGCCCTATTCAAGGCTGATCCCACCTTTCACCCAGTGTTGCTGGGATAATTTCTGGCTACCGTATCCGTGATTTAGATTATACAGGTTTAAGAATGTTGCACAATTTTAGGTTTAAGTTGTTATATTATTCACATTATGTCCAAACTGAAATGTGGCAGGCATTTGGTGCTTTGATATTATCTGGTAGAAACAGCAAGAGAATTTTATTGACATTAAGGTAATAGTTTGATAAATGTTACATTATATATTTATTTTATTTAAAATGTTTCTTTTAGTTTAAGAAAAGACATATTGTCAGTTAATCAATGGCCTATTTTGTTCACCATATATAGTATATCTTTAATTTGGAAAGCTCTTTCAAATTAAAGCGTAAGTAGTAGGCACTTGAAGAACTAGTGGAAGCTCGATGAATATTTAATATTTGGTAAAATGAAAATTCAATGTCTGAGCTCGCCCAAAAATACAGCCGAGGGAATTTGGTTTATGTGATGTAGATAGCTGTATAGTCGACATACTTTAGAATAATCATAAGCCACTTTATGCTGTAGATGTAACACAAAGTTGCATGTAAAAGATCTTGACATTTCAGAGAGATATCAATGGTTCACAAAAGGATGTAAGCTCAGGGAAAAAATCTGAACTTATAGCTACAAAACACCTGAGGAAAGAATGATAATGAATTGTTAAAATGTCATCACCATGAAAAAGTCTTGGCAGACAGAATTCAAGCATATCTGATTCAAAGATGAACAAGGAGAAACTTTAAGATCCAATAGCAGTCGACAAAGGGATTATTAAAATGCATCACTTTACAAATTGATTTATTCGGTAATCTTTCATCTGTCAATGTACCGTATGTAATATTTTTAAAGATTAAAGTTGAACATTTTAAAATAAGTATCAGGAAAGAGTTTTATGAAAAGAAGCAGCAGGCCCTATGTAATGTTAGAATGCACATGGCAGCTTTTATCCATGCATCTGATCATTTACTATATTTTTTAAATAATGGGGTAATTAACTGGTAATGCCTATGGTAGCGTCATTAAACACAAGGTAACAAGTGTGGAACTGGACCCGGACACAGACAGACGGACATCGTTTGTCCCACCCAACACACGTTTATTCACCACAACTATATACAATATTTACAAAGTCCAGTGGACAAACCCAGTGCCTCCAGCACCGATTCCCCAAAAGTCTGGGCCTCTCACACAGTCCCTAGTGCCTTTCTTCTGGCCGCCTCCAGTCCCCTCTCCAGCTCTATCCTCTTCCACCTGACTTCCGCTGTCGACTGTTGGGAGGCGGCCCCTTTTATAGCACCCCGGATGAGCTCCAGCTGCTTCCCGGCACTCCTCCAAAGACATGCCCCCGTGTGGCGAAAGTGCCGGCTGCGCACCCGGAAGCCCTCCGGGTGTCCCCATTCTTCTTCCTCCCAGCACTTCCGGGTGTGGCAGAAGTGCTGGGCACCAGGGTTCTTCAGGCGCCGGGGCGCCGCCTGGCGGTGGCCACAGGCCCCTACAGGGTTGGACATCCAAGCCCCCTACCCGAGGCCACCAACAAAACCAGGGCGGTCGCCCCCTCATGGTCTGGAGGAGGCACAAGCCCTCCTCCGGTCCTCCTGAGCGTCCCGGCTGAGCTCCACCCCCAGCCACATGCGACACAAGCAACTTTCAGGGCGTCTTTATCAGACCTCCCATGATGTGTTCCTAACACAAAAGGATCCTACTGACCTTTTAGGATTTTTTTAAAATGGTGTGATAGGAAGAAATGTCAAAAACAGTGGGTACCAGTAATTTCTGAAAATCTGTGCTGCAGCCAACATGTTTCACGGTAGGGACCTCTATGGCGGGCTGCTATTCTGACTAGACTGCCTTTACCTTAAAATCTTCACTCCAACCCAGTTTACCACCAGTAGAGGACTTCAAAAAGCATCCTGTTGTGACCTTAAGGAATTACAGGTAGGCAAGGAATGAACAATCCAACTTCCTGGCCTGCTAGTAGCATTCACACAGAGATACTAGCTTTAAGCTGTCATTCACAAATTAAATGTATTTGCATTGAAGCCAATAACAGCAAGTGCCAAGTGATACCTAACATCATACCTCTTCATTCTGCTGATATCCAACATGCATTTCCAATCAGGTTGTTCTCACTCCTGTATACAAGGTGACCAAACCACCTCTTCTTCATAATAGACCTAACCCCATGTCTTATTTGTTTTTCTTTTTCTTAAAGAAACCCAAAGAGTCATCTTAGCATCTCTCGTCTCATCAGCCCACTTCTAAAACTGGATTAGTCTGATTAACCCTCACTCTGCTGGTATTCAAGGGTCTGATATATCTGCATTGTTTTGGGGTTTATAAAATAATTAAAACAATGTTTTATGTCAAACTGATTAATAGATTTTGACTTTTTCTCACTTACAAGCAATATAGTCTGTAAATATGTTTCATTTTTACTATTAAGCTCTGCTAGATCATATTTCTAGTGAAAGTGCTGTTTGATTCTTGTGATAAAATTAGATTTTTGTGTAGAAATCAATAATAATCAAGATATAAGTGGAATATATAATTAATATTGAACACATTTAAATTAGATAGGGTTTCCTGGGCTATTGATGTTTATTGTTTTGAACTGAACAAATTGAAAGCACAAACAGGGTTATATTGAAATGATACAATTAGCCTGGTTAAACACAAATTTATAGCATCTATACACCACATGAAAGGCAGACTTTCAAAGTGTGCTCAATGCAAATGTATTTTTTGGCAATTGAAGCATGTAAACCGAGACTTTGTCTCCTTAGGTCCACAAACATCACAGCGTTTCTTCTTGCAGTGACTGTTAGCAACCTAGAATAATGAAAATGCTAGTTAGTTCTAAAAATATACTAGCATCTCTCTCTATTCCTCACACTAATATATATATATATATGTGTGTGTTCAGGCTCACTCACATATAAAAATCCAATGTCTGTCTGTTTGTATGTCTGTCCTTTTTTCACGAGAGACTTAAATCATTTTTTTTTTCTTTAATTTGCTTGAACATTCTGGTTGATTTTCGACTTCTGTTATCGCACTAAGTATCATAGTTCTCTTGTGGTAGAGATTTATTCATGTGAATCTCAGAGAGAGGTTACAGGCTGAGCGAATGAGGAAGCGGGGCCCTCCTCACTCATGTGCCGTTCGAGTCGCTCTATCTCTCACCACACGTTGGAGCATACCTTGCCTCCGCTTAGCTAGCGATACCTGTTTGTTCAGCAGACATTACCATCTAGAGATTGTTAAGGAGTAATGTTTGGCGTTTTTGAGACAGATTAGAGCTACGTGTGTTTTTGGGAGTAGCTGTTGATTGGCAAAAATATCACGGCCACATAGACACAGAATAAACATGAAATGCATGTATTCCAAATAACGATATATTATTTACCCTATACAACTCACACCACGATAGACACACTTAAGCTGAGAGGACTTCAGCTCCATCCATTTTTGGAATAGCAGGCTGCTTGCTGCTTGTGCTGATCGACTATTTTTTGCAAAACAAAAGTCACTGATGGAGAGGAATTTAAGGTGGCCCAGGATTTTTTTACGTAAGCTTCAGGGATTCTATTGTTAAAGAAAATGAGCCAAAAGCATAAAATCCCAGGATGACAAAAAGTTTTTTTTTTTTTTACGATCCCTTATTCCAGCACTCATGATTATGATTCCACGATACTGGAAGTCCTCCACTAAAGGCAGTTGTCAACCCACCTGCAAAGAGCAATCCAATATTTTCCAAGAGAGAACCATGACCTCAGATTTGGAGGTGCTGATCCTCATACCACCCGCTTCACACTCAGCAGTGATTCACTCAAATGCATGCTGAAGGCCACAGTCAGATACAGAAAAAAAGACAACATCATTTGCATAAAGCAATGATGCTAAGCCTAGCCCAGTCAACTGCACGTGAAAACCAAAAACAGGAGTGATGACATGACACAACATTGATGGGAGTTTAATACCCATAGTGAATGAATTTGACCTAACTGAAAGTATTCAGAAACAGCTCTCACTGCATTCATATAGAGAACAAATAGTACACAAGAGCAATTCCTACAACACATGCAAAGGGACATGGTCATGTTCTTTTTCCAAATCTACAAAACACATTAAGGCTGGGTAATCGTACTTTCACGATCCCACTAGCAACTGCACCAAGGAGAACAGTTGGTCTACCGTTTCATGGTCAGAATGATGTCCACATTGCTCCTCTTGTATTTTTGACTCTTCCATCAGACCGATTCTTCCCTCCAGCACCCTTGCATATGTCTTACCTGAGAGTCCAAGGAGTGAGATTCCTCAGTAGTTGGAGCACAACTTCTGATCCCCTTTCTTCAATATGGGAACAGTTATTTCAAAGATCTGAGATAAAACAGTGATCAAAGTTCTTGATCATTAAGCAGGCAACAAATCTGAGGAAGGTTCCACAACAAGCATTGTCTCTTTTTTTTCCCCTTTTTTAAACTGGTAAACTTATTTGTTTTTACATTGGGATATTCTCTGAAATACATTTATGAAACCAAGGCTTTGTAAAATAGGGATGACTTGAAAGACTCATCTTACAATCAAAATTAATCAAAGTGTTTCTATTAATCCACAGTTATGCATATACTTGTGATACTCAAGCAACCACGAGAAACATGAACATCTCTCCTGGCTCAAAAAGGTTTGAAATTAATGGGATGCTCAGTTTATTATGGGATATAGCTTGGAAGGGTTTACAGTATTATTTATTTGTTGTAACGCAGAAGAGCATATAACAGAGACAGTGGTGTTCACTAAGGCAGGTGAACAAGAACTATATTTGACCTACAGTATATTAACAAAAAAAATGTGTCTGTTATTAGAAATGATGGTGTGCATATATATATATATATATATATATATATATATATATATATATATATATATATATATATATATATATATATATATATATATATATATATAATAGACCAGATGTACGTTATGGTTCTGAATTTCTGAATTGTATAATTAAATGTTAAAGGCATTATTCACATTTTAAATAGTTTCCATTGAAATGCCCAGTTTGATTGTAAACATTCGTATTGTTGAATGTCACATTTCAAACACTTAAATCAATTGTGCATTCAGTAGCAACATGTGTAGTGTGAAGCACAGTTCGCAGCAATTGAAATTTACATACTTTAGTGCTACTAGAATATACGGTGGGTTCAGAAAGTACCACTTTATTTTCTGTATACTTTTTGGTGGTAAATTTAAGTGCATCAATTTGCCATTTTTACCTACCAATCTATACACCATAACCCATAATTACAAAAGTGAAAATGTGTTTTCAAAAAAAGTTGACAAATTCATGAAAAATCAAAACCTGAAATTTCTCATTCATCTAAGTGTTCAGACCCTTAATTCATAGGAAGTTAAACTCATGCCAAAATTTAACACATTACAACATGGTTTAAACAGAGACGTGTTTTACGGCCAGATATGAGAACTGTTTGCATCATTCGGACTGACACAGACAACCTGACTACAGATCCACATTGTATTGAAAAACTCATCTGAAACTTCAAAAGGCTTTTGACAGTTATCTTATCAAAAGATATTGACTATATGTTGTTCTCCTCTCTTGCTAAATGAATCTTAGCTTGAAGAAGTCTAATAATTTTTTAACATCTAAGATGTCTAACTTAAAAGTTTTCCATGTCCCGGTGCCCATCTAAACACACGGAACTCCAGGTTCTGTATTACATCTTGCCTGAAGAAGGGGCCTGTGTTTCCTCGAAAGCTGGCATACTGTAATCTTTTTAGTTAGCCAATAAAAAATGTCATTTTTCTTGACTTCTCAATAGACCCTTAATTCAGTACTTTGAAGAAGCCCTTTTGTCAGCAATTACATCTTCGAGTCTTCTTTGTTAAATCTCTACAAATACTAGACACCTTGATTTTTTTTTCAGGTTATCCGATTCTTCCTGGTAAATCCTTTCAGGTTCTGTTAGATTAGAGTGGAAGCATCTGTAAACTGCCATCTTTCGGTCTCTCCACTGACGTTCTTTGGGGTTTAAGTCTGGACTTTGCCTAGGCCACTCAAGGACATTCAGAGACTTGTCTCAGAGACACTTCTTTATCTTGGCTGTTTTCTTCAGGTCAACCTTGTGCTGAAAGATAAACTGTCACCACATCTTGATGTTGTCTGCTCTCTGGAACAGGTTTTGCTCAATGACATCTTTGTATTTTGCTGCGTGCATCCTTCCCTCATTTCTGATCAGTGGCCTTGTCCCTCCTGTTGAGAAGCACGCCCTTCGCATGATGTAGCATTGCACTTCACTGTAGGGATGGTATAAAGCAGATGATGAGCACTGCGTGGTCTTTGCCAGACATTGACTTTGGAGTTCTATGTAAAAAGTTAAATTTTCATCTCATCAGAATAGAGAATCTTTTTCCTCATAATCTCAGAGTTCTTTAAATGCCATTTAGCAAACTTCCAATGGCAGTTAACCACTCTGCCATAAATGACTGATTGATGAAGTGCTGCTGAGATGATCATCCTTCTGGGTTCAGGTTCTGCCATCTTATCAGAGGACTCCTTAAACTCTGCTAGAGTAAATTTTGGATTTTGCACTTTTCACTCAATGTGTTTTGCCAGATGGCCAGCTGTAGGAAGAGTTCTAGGGTTTCCAGACTTCTTCCATTTTCACAGGTTACTGTTTTCCTGGGAACACTCCAAATTTTAGAAATTGTTTATACCCTTGCCCTGATCTATGCCTCAACACAATATCACCTATACAATTAAAAAGATAGACTCAATTATGGGACGCACTCTGAATCCCTCGAAATTTCTGAAAAATTGCTTCACACTTCTGTTTTTAGTCAACTAGATTACTGTAATGCACTCCTAACAGGACTACCTGTTTGCAATTAGTGCAGAATACAGCAGCCAGAATATTAACTAGAAATAGAACATGTGAGTACATCTCACCAGTTTTAGCATTGTTACATGTTACCTGTGTTGTTCAGAATTGACTTCAAAATACTACTAACACTAGAATCCCTGAAGCCATGAAAAAACGTGTAATCTCAGGCCACCTTAAATCCATTTGCACCTTTTCATCAGCATCTTTTGTTTTGTAAATGTGTTAGCACAAGCAGCAAGCAGCCTGCTGTCCCATCCCCACTACCAATAGAGCTCAACTCGTGCAAAACGTTCTCCCAGCTCAAGTTTATCTGGGTGTGAGGTGCCTGGAGTTGTATAGATAATGTTTCATTATTTGGAACACATGCATTTCATGTTCCGTGTCTACAATGATCTGTTTGAATGTAGGATGACAGGAAATGTGAGAAATGCAAGAAATGTTGAACACATACCTAAAACAAACTTTTTTCATATTATAGTATTAATGACAAAATTTTCACATGAAGTATACAATGTGTGAAGACTGAAATCCAAATATCAAATACAACTTTCCACAAAATGTACACGTATAATAAAACAAGTGTTCTTTTATACAAAAATATAACCAAAGAAAAAGAAATCGGGTGATGGGTATGATGCTGATATGACCACCTGGGTGGTGCAGCGGTAAGAACTGCTGACTCATAATCAAGAGGTTGTGAGTTCAAGTCCAGCTGCTTCGCAGAATTACCATTTTGAGTAGTGAGCTGCGCTTATTGTTACTATTATAGAATAAAAACATACATTTGATTTGAGTCTGTAACAGCTGGTGTATATTTGTGGTACTTTTTTTTTTTATTCAGTTTTATTCTCTCAGTCACGTTCATGCTCCCCCCCTGATCTGACACACCATAAGCATCCATAAGATTTTCAAGGGATGGACACACTATTGGAAACCCACAGACTATAGCTGTTGAAAGCAGTCTCACTTTTTCTGTGCTGAGTGTAACCGCAAACATCAGTGTACAGATTGCCAATATTTATAATGAGTGTTTTCTATTTTACTGGCTGATTCTCAATTACAAGAGAACAATGTAGACTATTATAAAAATACAAAAGAAGTCCAATGTGACTAATTATTAAGGTATGCAAATGAATCTCTTTATTATGTTCCTCGTTTTTATTATACAATATGCATACACATATTGTCATGACATATATCAAAACTGACAATGGCCTTTCTTTCTAATTGTTATTTGTGCTAGTGGTTTAAAAGCTCTTTTCAGTGCGTGATCTCCCACTTCAATAAGATTTTCCAGGAATGCAGCACACCATACTTAATCCTGGAGTGTCAGATTTTTTTTTTTTTTTGAACATTACATTTTTATGAACCTCTTCGTGCTACTTAGTGGTAAGAGGTTTACTGACTCAGAATTGATACTTTCTCTAATTAATTATTTTACCTTCATGGAACACACCTTTAAAATACATTTTTTATTACTATTTATTTTCCTTTTGACTCTCCTTGACAAAAAAAAGACCAATGGGGACAAAATGTGTAATAATTTAAATCTGATATTTTAATAATTCTTGGTGCTTTCAATGGACAAACAGCTTTTAATGTTTTACCATTTTGAAATGACATTACAAAACTCCCATTCATTACAGAGGGACTTGAACAGCACACATTCTCAGGAAGATTTGTGTCAGATGAAATTGAATGTAAGTAATTGCAAAGAATTACACATAAGAAGTAAAACTGTTAGGTTTGAGTGCACAATGCATGGTTTGAAAATTGAAAGTACGCCTTATAAGAAGGATTTAGAAGTTGTAGTGAGAGCAGCTATGTTATATGGGTTGGAGACAGTGTTACTGACTAGAAAGCAGGAGACAGACCTGGAGGTGGCAGAGTTGAAGATGCTAAGATTTGCATTGGGTGTGACAAGGATGGATAGGATTAGAAATGAGTACATTAGAGGTTCAGCTCAGGGGGGACAGTTGAGAGACCGCAAATCAGAGAGGCAAGATTGCGTTGGGTTGGACATGAGCAGACGAGAGATGCTGAGTATATTGGGAGAAGGATGCTAAGGATAGAGCTGCCAGGGAAGAGGAAAAGAGGAAGGCCTAAGAGAAGGTTTATGGATGTGGTGAGAGAGGACATGCAGGTGATGAGTGTGACAGAGCAAGATGCAAAGAACAGAAAGATATGGAAGAAGATGATCCGCTGTGGCAACCCCTAATGGGAGTAGCCGAAAGAAGAACAAGAAGAAGAAGTGGACCTGGCACTATGAACTGCCAGACAGAGTTCAGAAGCCATTAAGAAGACTAACAGAATGTCAGGTTATATAGCGCAATGTAGGAGCACAAGTCCAAGGAGATTCTGCTCAAGCTTTATAATGCACTGGTGAGGCCTCATCTGGAGTACAGATTGGTGCAGTTTTGGCCTCCAGACTACAAAATGGACATAGCAGCACTAGAAAAGGTCCAAAGAAGAGCAGCTAGGCAGATTCAAAGGCTATAGGGGATGAGTTATGAAAAAAGATTAAAAGAGCTGAGCCTTTATAGTTTAAGCAAAAGAAGATTAAGAAGAGACATGACTGAAGTGTTTACAATTATAAAGGGAACCAGTAGCGGTGGAATACACTTGACTTGAGCATTCATAGTATCATACTCTTTCTCTGTATGTTTAGCATTTGTTTGCTCAGAGGTTGATGCACTTGCTGCTTCGTGAACAGCTCTTGTTTTCACCACTTAATCGCTTCTTCTCTTCTACCATCGGCATTTAATTAAGTCAGTTTTTGTGTTGCAATTACATTTTTCTTAATTTTTCACTTAAATTGGCACTAAAGTGTTGAAAGAATGATTTAAGATATAAAGAGGTAGAGAAAGTGACAGTGAAGGTGGTAGGGATGAGAACGGTGCCCATACTGTACCCACTGTCCACTGCCAAGAGTTGATTCTACAATAAAATAAAAATAAAGAGATTAATAAAAATCATCACCCCGAAGCGGACAGTAGAGGTCACATAGTATATACGTATGTACCCAATCAATAGGTCAAACAGTTTGCAGTCTACAGGTGATTTCAAATCCTGGACAGACAAACGAACAGCCACAGTTGCGTATTATATAAGAAGACTGTTATTTTAAAATTAGTTCGTCAAGAACACTGGGACACCGTTGGAAACTTGTGAAGGTAAATTTTGCACAATCATTAGGAAGTTTTTCTTTACATAGAGAATGATAGACACTTGGAATAAATGACCAAGTAGTGTGTTGGACAGGAGGACTTTAGAAACTTTCAAAACTCGACTTAATGTTATTTTGGAGGAATTGAGTAGAGAGGACTGGAAAGCTTTGTTGGGCTGAATGGCCTGCTCTCATCTAGATTGTTCTAATGATGTGTCTGATAATATCAGATTAATTTAGATGACAGTATAATTAAGAATGTGGCAACACTAGAAATGCTAAAAAAAAACTCTGTCATTGTCAAAATATGGAACAGTGACAAATAATTTAAATGTCATAAATTAATCATTTTTGCCATTTTCGATGGATCGTTTATCTTATAATATTTTACCATTTTGTATTCAACATCCAGATGCATTTAAACAATACCATAACTAAGAATGTAACAACATTCGCTGCTGAAGAAAAAAAATCCTTGGGACCTTTCTCCATGGTTTGTTTCTCGTCGACCATGAGTTTCATGAACTCTCAAGTTTCATCTTACGTCTGACATGGTACTTAATTACCTCTGTTACCACTTTGTCAATTTGCTCTGCTCCTTTGGAATAGAATCAAACAGACTGAAATAAGCCTGAGTTGTTGATTTAAGGATTACTTCCTAAACATGCTTCATACAATACTGCCCCGCAGATCCCTCATCCAGACCAAACCTTAAGACAGATTTTGCATTTCTGTGGGCAGTAGTCAATATGAATGAACAATTTTAAATAAGACTCTATTTTAACAAAACACTTACTTTAAAATAAATGAACGACAGAGATGCTGCTGCACTTATCAATCAAAGAGACAATTTGTAATGAGAGCTCAGTGCCACTTTGACTAGAAGACACGCTCACATCAATTTCTGACCCTACATCTCGCTCTGACCCCACACAACAGAGTTAACTAAAGAACAGCATTAAGCCGAAATCAACAAAATAATCATAAAACCGGGCAATAAATGCATTTCAGGCTTTTGAACAATGAACAAATGTTACAGGCCATACTAATAACACATTCGATGGAAGAATGGTGCATCTCCAAGCTAGAGAGAATGTATGTAAAAAGAGAAAACAGACAATGTGGCGGCTGCAGGACTCAAGCACAGCCACAGCAAAACACAGAAAGAGAGCAGAGTAAAAATTTGCCCCGTATGAAGCTCCATTGGTATTTGTTCAGTACAACTTGATAAGGATTATCTGTTGTGAGAGATGTCACACTGAGACCCACATTGGGAATTGTAGGTCTTTCGGTCAGCCCTTTTGGGGTCCATGAGGGCCACCAAGCGGCACTGAGGGGATTTGCAAACCCTACTTTGCCAGGCTTCAGACATACCCAGAAGTACTTCCGAGCCACTTTTTTTGTTACACTGGAAGTACTCCCAGGTTTTGCATAAAAGGAGCAGCCTGCTTAAGTACATGGAGCCAGAGTCGGGAAGAGGAAGACAAAGGTTGCCTGAAGGAGAGACGAAAGGATTACTGCATGGTGGAATAGTGTGTTTTGAAGCCTTTGTACACAGTGGGAAAAAGAGTTAAAACGTTTGAAAAAAGCTAGAACTTGAGTCTGTGCCGTTGTATTCAGTGTTTGGGGGTACTGCAACACCCCGGAAGGTCACACCATGCACAGGTCAGACACAGTGATCAAATTTAGCATGTTATTCCATCCAGTGCTTTCATCATTGCAAGCCCAGCCCTGAACACTTCATAGATGAATTCTGTTGCTAATATGAGGAACTTCTGGTGAAACATCAAGTAGCTATGTAATGAAGGATTGGGGGAAACGCCTGGCATTTTACAATATCTGTAATTGATGTGCTGTTCTTTGTAATTATTATGGAGAGAGTGTCAACCTTATTGAGAGGTTTGCTTACCTTGGCAGTGACACTATGTCTCTGGTGACTCTTCCTATGAAGTCAGTAGACAGATTGGGAGAGCATGGGGGTCATGAGGTCGCTGGAAAGGGGTGTGTGGCGCTCCCGATATCTATGCAAAAGGACAAAGGTCCAAGTCTTTAGAGTCCTGGTGTGAAATGGACGCTATCCAGTGACCTGAGACTGAGACTGGACTCTGTTTTACTGTGCATTTAGGAGGATCCTTGTATACCGCTGGTTTGACTTTGTGTTGAATGAGCAGTTGCTCACGGAGTCCAGAATGAGGCACATTACCTGAATTGTGAGGGAACGTCAGCCATGTGGTGCAATTCCTCGAGGGTGATCCAGCTCACAGGATCCTCATTGTTGAGGACCCAAGTGGCTGGACCAAGCCATGGGGACGCCCACGTAACACCTGGCTGTGGCAGATAGAGGGTCTTTTCCGGAGGGTGGGATTGGACTGCATGTCTGCCTGGGAGGGGGTTGCCAACCGGGATCCCAAGCTGTTTCGTTGTGTGGTGGGTGCGGCAACGTGCTTTACCAGTGCATGCTCCCCAACCTGACCTGACTGATAAGTTATTTTTGAAAAAAAAAAATAAAAGCGAGAACAAAGCCATGATTTAAGCTAAAACTGTATCGTTAAAATAATTCTTGCTAGATGCAAGTTGTTTTAGAAATCTCTCCTTTTAAAGTTTTCAATTTTAAATTTCGAAACTGCCCCTATGACCCGGCCACACAATCACAGGGGTTCCACAGGAAAACTATATTGGCTCCCTTTCTGTTTTCCCTGTACAGTACACCTCAGTCTTTAGATATGGTGCCCCCATGTGGTCACATTGAGTAGATGGAAAATATTACCTTCATTTGTTGTATAAGTGTATAATCATTTAATTTGCATTTCCGAGTTTACTGATTTAATCTTTGCTGTTGTGAAGTATAATTGTATAGTTGTAAATTGTTTTTGAAATACTAAAAACAAAATAAGCATTTTTTATTTTTTACTAATATAATGAACTGATGGTCTTTCAAGGGCGTGCTCTTACCTTGTGCCCATTTCTTTGTGCCGTGCAATGCTGAACTGAATTATGGATGAATGAGAGTGGATTGATGGATGGATGCATTAACTGAACATTTCCTTTAAAATAAGGCGTGCATTTCCTGATTAAACCATGGCCATGTGCCACTAGCTTCATCTCAAGAGACGAATGCCCAGTGGCTATTTGTGGAAAAAAAAAACTGGAACATTTCTGCTTGTTTCTACAAGATTGTCTAGCTCGTCACTTCTGACACCTTCACTATTCAGGGTTTTGTTTTAGAGGTGAGGTAGGCTAAGCAGCTAACGGGCTCTGTTGTGTGCGATGGTGAATGCATTGACCAAATTTAAATTTTGAAGAAAAAAAAACTTTGAAAACATGTTTACAGGAGTCAATCTGCTGTGATATATTCATGTCAGAAAGAATAACTACAGTATCCCACTTAGTCACTCTTACAGTGTTATAAAGTAGCTTTTATTAAAAATGTCCTTAGAACTCAATAAAAATAAACAAGATGTACGAGGAGGAACAAATACAGTGGCTTACAAAAATTTTCGATACCCTTGAAAGTCATCATAATTTTCTGCATGACAAAAGATTTCTGCACATATTTATCCATTCAGTGTTTTTAATGTTAACTCATGCTGTACCAATACACTTCCAAAGTCAAAATAAACCATTTTCTGTAGATATTTAACTGAAGAAGACATACTCAAGAGTTAGTGTTTGAATAAGTATTCAAGCCCTACATATTCATACTTGTCGAGAACCCTTTTTGCTTCAATAATAGCTGTCATTCTTTTGGTGTAAATATGTCCAATTCTGTGCATTGTTCACGAGTGATTCTTCACCATTCTTCTTGGCAGAATTTACAGAGATCCTCTAGGTTGGTGGGATGGTGCCTATGGACAGAAGATTTCAAATAGGGTTAAGATCAAGGCTTTGACTTGGCTATTCTAAAACATTTAGCTTTCTGTTTTTGAGGCATTTGTGACAATGGAGGTTCTGCTCTAAGCTCCCATCTCCCTTTTGAACCCATCAGTGTTGGCAGTGTAACCGGATGAGCTGGACAATGAGGACAACAATGAAGCAAGAGGAAAGGTGCAAAACTGTGCTTTTATTAAAACAAAACCAGTGTCAAAATAAATAGTGCAGTGTAATCCAAATGTTCATAAATAAATAACCCATTAAAACAGTGAAAAAGTGGAGGTTAAAATCCAATAAATAGTTCCATTGAAAATGAGGTTAAAATACTGGCTGAAGCTGTCCTTTTAAAAACAAAACCTGGTGCCTTCAACTGATGGCTCCCCTGCCTCTCCAATCCAGGCTATGCACAAGGGGAGTCACCCTACCTGCAGCTGACCATCGCCACGTCTGGTTGCCTTCCATCCTCTGGCTGCATACAGCACCACTACCCAGACTGAGACTTGAGTTCACCCAACAGCCAGGGTGCTCATGCTGGGGTTCCGATCCCAAATCTGACTCCTGCTGCCTTCCTTTGCCTTATGCGGCTAGCCATCCACCATCTGGTCACACCTGCTCCTCTCAAGCGCTCAGTAGGAACGACCATATCACACTGCCCTGAGTGCCGGCCAAACACCCCGCTAGGGCTCACTTCTCCCAGCTGCCTGTCCTTACAGTGAGCCTGCTCTTGCTCACACACAGGTGCATGCACCGGCTTTCAGCTTACTGCCTTTCTCCTTACTCTTAACCTCCATCCTCTTTTTGAGATCTTTTTTTTTCTCCCCTCTGCACTCGCTCTCCTACTATTTATAATGGGGACAGGGCACAGGTGTGGCTATTAGCAGCTCCCGGCATCAATTATGGATGTGGACGATTCATGACCTGTGCACATAAGCGAGGAAACGCCTGCAGCATGATGCGTCCGAGACCCGTTCCAGCCATGCTACCACGTCCCTTCTATAAGCCGTGATTATTTATTTATAACTGGCCTTTTATTCTGAGCCTCGGACCTGCAATATCACACCATTTTAGAGTCACTTTGTCCTAATGCTTGGGGTCTTTGTCGTGTGAAAATCTTCTCCTGAGCCATAAGTTCATAGCAGACTGGAATAAGTTCTCCTGCAATATTGTGCGGTATGTGTGTCCATCCACGGTCCCTGCAACTCTGATAAGATTCCATGTCCCAGCACATGAAAAGCACCCCCATAGCAGGATGATACCCCCACCTTATTTCACCGTAGGTATGGTGTTTGTTGAGGCAGGGGCAATGGCAGTGTTAGTTCGACAGAGGGGTAGGCCCCTTGGCTTACAGTGGGGCCACTGATTATGAGCACAGAAGCTCAACCCTGCTTTTTGGCCGTACTTTTGCCACACCCAGAAGTGCTGCTGGAAGAAGCTCGTTGGGCACCTGGACTCCTTCTGGGTGTCCTATACAGTAAAAGCAGCCAATCACTACCACTCAACGGCTTGAGTCGGGAGGAGGAAGAGAAAGCTCTTGAGGAGTAGTGGAGGTAGGAGGACTAACGGCAAAGGGACTGTGTTGTGCTTTGCCCTGTGAGCATTGTGTGTTGGACTGTAAGTAAACCATGGACTGTGGGACTAAAATCGTGTCCTGTCTGTCTGTGTTGGGAATAGGGCAACTGTACATGCCATGGGCTTCACACTAGTTATTTTTTACCAACCACCTTCTAATTCCATCTCTATTCAAAATGACTACAGCCTTGTGCTGTCAGTACAGCTAGAGGATGTATCCCTGGAAGTGACATTAAATGATGTCATCAGTGTGAAAATATTTAAGGTGGCCAAATAGCTTTTCATCCAGGTTTAAATAGATAGAACTTTATTTAATTTTGTCCCCAGTGAGAAATTTGGCTTTTTACAGAAGATAGATAGATAGTGTGGCGAGTGGCCTGGGTGGCCCAGCCGGGACACCCAGGAGGACAGCAGGAAGGCTTAAGCCTTCCTCAGACCACGTGGGGGCGACCGTCCTGGTACTTTTGGGGGCCACAGGTACAGAGCTTTGAAGCTCAACCCTGTAGGGGCCCGTGGTCACTTGGGAGCCCTGGACCTCAGCACTTCCGCCACACTTGGAAGTGCTGGGGGAAACAGAAATTGGGGACACCCGGAGTGCTTCCGGTTTCAGAGCCGGCACTTCTGCCACACTGGGGAGTGCTGGCGGAAGATTGTCAGGAGGCACCTGGAGCACATCCGGGTGACTATAAAAGGGGCCGCCTCCCTCCGTTCATTGGCTGGAGTCGGGAGAGGTGAAGGACAGAGATAGAGAGGAGAGGCAAGGAGGTGGCCTGAAGAAAGAGGCAGTGTGGTGTTGGCCTAAACTTTGGGGGAGTTTGGGGTTTGTGGTGCACATTTGTAAATAGCGACTGTAAAATAAACGTGTGGTGGTGCTTAAACGATGTCTACCTGTCTGTGTCCGGAGACTGTTCTACAATAGATAGATAGATACTTTCGTCTGAACACACACCAGAATGACTAAAAAGGAAAAAATTTCAAAGGAGTTGTAAATGTAGTAGGGATGGTTATCAGAGAAATGGTCATTTGAAGAAGGTCGCAATGGAAGGGAAAAAATCTATTTAAATTGATTAGGTTTATCCACATTCCCTTCTAGCACCTAAGCTCTGTATTGCTTGAGCCTGGAGATTGTGCCCTGTTCTTTACAGACATCTTTCATGTTATTCTGAGTGAGTTTGTTTTCAGTTTCAGCTTTGTATGCTGCTTTTCCTTCACTCAGCTTTTTTTCAGCACTTGCTTTGTGACCTTCAGGGTTTCTTTGTCACCAGATTTGAATGTCATTTTTTCTCATTAAGGTGATTTTTTAGCTCCTTAGTAATCCAGGTCTTGTTGTTAAGAAGCAACAAACAGTCTCTGAAGGTACCACCGTGTCGACACAAAAGTTAATATAGTTTGTGATGCAGTGACAGAGTCCCTCAATATCATCTCCATGTGACTTGCACATCATACACCATTCTGCCATTTGGAAGCAGTCATTAAGAACCATTTCAGCCCCTAGTCTCCACTTCTTCACTATCCTGGTGATAACACATTGCCATCTACTAACAGACTTCTAGCTGGAAAAGAGATGAATCAGACTGTGGTGAAATCTGCCTAAAGGTGCCAGAATTTAAACTTAATCTTTAACATTTGAAAACAGCAAGTCCGGGTTGTTATTTCCTTGAATAGAACAAGATACAAACGGATTGAAATTTGTCATTGTTCCTCCCAAATGTCACATGGTAGAAGTCATCACATATTATAACTACAGGGTCAGAATGAGTCATCATTAAAGTGTTGGTGACAGAATGAATCATTTCCATTACTAGTTCCCCCTTTGTGGAGGGAGGAATACAAGTATTAATAAGGATGATATCAAAATATAAGAAAATAAAGTGGACAGCTTGCAACAGCCAGAATTTCAATGTCTGAATTACAAGCCCGTAGTTTTAACGGTAACATTAATTTGTGTAGTGTAGTTTATCGAAAGTCAATTGATTTCTGGCCAGTAAACTAACGCTCCAGTCTATTTGACCTTGAGATTTTTTTTGGTCCTCATAAAAGATAGGACCAGAAAGCCTACTTCTGTGCTTTCATCTTCTGACCTGTCATTCCCTGGTAGCGTGCCATTGTTAATCTCTTGGCAGAACACTTAGTTATGAATTACCTTTTCATGACTCTTTTCAGATTGCAGACCTCCAAAGTTTTCATCTTTTATTTTCCTTTTCTTAATTCTATCACTTACAGCTCTTGCTGGTCAACTAGCCCACAACATTATGCTCCACTTGTCATTCTGAGCTGTCGTCACAAGATTGCAGCAAGTATTGCCAGTGTTGATGGCCTAGTCAAACACTGCATGCATAATGCCACCCTTTTTTATGCAACACTGAACATGCCTTTTGAGGTTGTGTAAAGCTACTGAACAAACGTCCACATGAATTTACCTCCATCATACTTATATCCCAAGTTAAGATATATCATATCAGGGTTCACTTTTTATTTAATGAATGATTTTCATGAACCATTTTTCATGCTGGGACCAAGATTTCCATCAATGTCTTAAAGACATTCTGTCATGTTGCTGAAATGCTAGTTTTGTATATGTTGTACTGCCATGAAACATGACAAAAGCTAGAGCATCTCCATGGTGAATCCCATTTAACTGAAGGAAAAGCAAAAATAAATAGTTAGAATGTGTAACCCCCTTGCACCACCCTTCCTTCTTAAGCAGTGTGCAAGGCCAGAGTTCCTTAGTATGGTGTCACCATCCCAATAGTTGAATTTTCAATATCAGTCAGCTCCAACCATTTAGCTCATAAAAAATCACAACTTACACAGAGTTTAAAGAAAAGGAACTTTCTCTTTACTTGAAATCAACAACAGACAACCAAACATGTTATAACTATGTACAGCACGAAATAAAAATAAAAAACACAACATAGTAAGCTATTTAAAAAACCAAATATCATTCTCCCAACACTACTGGTTAGCTCACCCTTTGTATCTATACCTTTCAGAGTAATTCATGAGAGAACTGAGAACAGATTTAGATCGGGATTTTTTCTATAATTTGCTTGAACATTTCCGGTTGATTTTGCTACTTCTCTCATTGTGCTAAGTATAATAGTTTGCTTGCGGTACCGATTTATTTGCGCGAATCTGAGAGAGAGTCTGCAAGCCAAGGGGGGGTGGGGGCGTGGGGCACTCCTCACAAACATGCCAGCTTCCGTTCAAATTGGTCCACCTCTCGCCATGTGTTGAAGCACACTTTGCCCCCGTTTAGCTAGCGATACCTGTTTGTTCAACAGACATTATCGTCTGCAGATTGTTAAGGAGTAACATTTGACGTTTTTGAGAGAGAGATTAGAGCTACGTATGTGATTTAGAGGGTAGCTGCTGTCATTAAAACGAGTCCAAGACATTATAAAGGTTTGGGGCAGCCACCCGTATATTGTTTTTCCCAGCTGCAAAAGGGTTTTCTTTATCAAACAAACAATGTGCATATCACAGAGTCCCAAACAGAACTGCCATAGTAGTCTAAGATGGAGGTTTTAAAGGTCTTGAGAGGAACTGATGTCATCAAAGGGGCCGGCTTCGGAAGTGACGTCATCAAAGGGGCCGGCTTTGGAAGTGACGTCATCAAAGGGGCCGGAACCTTGCGGGATTTCCCGGGAAAGGTCTGTTGGGAACTGAGAAAGACAGTCAGCACACTCTGCCACCCCCTGGTCGGATGTTTTATTACAATTACTCAAGCCCTTTAGCTGCCTACTACTCGCACGTGTGTGACACTGCTGATTAACAGAGATATCACGGCCACGTGGTTTTCTTCCCATGTGGGGGACGCTCTGCCGTCAGAGCTGAACATGATCAGATACAGTGCCAATGTTTGACGTTGCAGCGTATGTACCTTCCGCTTGGCCAGAATTACATTTTTTTTTTATTGATTTATAATGATTGTCCTGTTTCACTACTATGTGGGTGGAGCCATGGGAGACAGCTAGTAACAAATAAACCAAACAAAACCAAACAAAACAAAACACACAGACCTTGGGTGAATGAACTCCTCTTCCTCCTGGTATTACTCCTATGCCTTTCATCTTGCCCCCTGTCTTGAACCAAAAAAAAAACACCAGTGGGCTGCACTCACATCTTACCGTCTTTCTCTTCTTCTGTTCCCTGCATGCTCCATCCACCCCATTCCGGTTCTCCTCCTCTCCTGACTATCTTTTCCTACTGCACACCTTCTATTCACTAGTTCCTTTCTGTTGGCGTTTACTTTCATCCCCTTCTAAATAGTTTATCAACTTCGGCTTCTACCCCTCTCTCTCTCTCTGCACGCCAGCATTTTGCTGTACATTTTTTTCACTTTTATTTTTTTCTTGACATTTCAATATATTATAGCTTTCTCGTCCTTGCCAGCATTATGCTGCTTTTTCTTTCCTATCAGTTTAACGTTTTGCTAAACCTTTCTTCTTGTATTTGTCTGTCTCACTTCAGCATTATGCTAAAGTTATATTTTCTGCTTTTACGGCACTCAGCTCAACTCCACGTGTCCTCCCTTTCCTCTTTTCACTTCCATGCATATCCTGTCCTCCCTTTTTCTTCCAATCCCGTCCCTGTATCTACCCGACACAGCCTGAGGATGGACCAATGAAGGGGATCTCTCAAGTTAGCTTAACTTAAGCTAGACTTTATGCCCCTGCAATGTTTAGGGTTACTACTCAGCAACCACACTTATTTTGAGTTATAGGATTAACTTTAACGACAAAAATACATTCTGCCTTGTGTTTTATTTTTTTCTTCTCTCTCAAAATCTACCCTGGTTACAGACAAAATCTCAAAGGGTTGAATGCCTTTAGCTGGTAGACACAAGGTATCAGAATCATGTAGTGCACAAGGTAGATGTGCCATCTGCTGTCCTGTCTGGTCCAAGAATGAACAACCTCTTCTGGTGGTTGGCCAGTTTATATATTGCCGGTTACAGAAGAGGCAGGAATTACGTTTACATTTACTTTAATTTGCTTAACAGATGCTTTTTTTCCAAAGCGACTCATAAAGGAGTTCAACATTATCAATTAACATTAGTTTAGGGACTGTTTTGAACAGGTGTAGCAGAACAGGTTATAAAAGTTGATCTCTACAAGTAAAGAGCTAATAAGCTGTGTAACAAAAGCAGACCACAGACATCAAGGAGGTTTGGAGCAGCCACCCATATATTGTATCCTGACTGCAAATAGGTTGATTTTCTTACGATGTTCACAGGATTGAGTTCAAAACAGAACTGATTGTAAAATGAAAATATGGGCACTTTCAAGCCTGAGACAAGAAGTGATGTCATCGGTACCGAATCCAGAAGTGATGTCTTCTTGACCGGAAGTTGTGTCATTACTGGCACCGGAACCAGAAGTGATGTCTTTGAGACTGGAAGTGACTTCATCCGTGTCGCCAGTACCTGAAGTGATGTCATCGCTGAGAACAGCACCGGAAGTGATGTCATCATTGGCGCCAGGACCTAATGAGATTTCCTGTAGATGGTATGCAGAAGATTTAGAAAGAGTGTTAGTGCAGCTCACCACCCCCTTGTCTGGCTTGATATTACTATTGTTAAGGCCTTTCAGTGGCCTCCCATTCGCACGTGTGTGACAGCTGGCATGATGGAAAAAGAAATATCAATTAACAATATGACAGATATTAACAGAGCAAGAAAAATTATTTAACAATTTAAAAACTTGACAGATACTCAGAGAATAGTACAGTTTTCAGTCGCTTTGAGGGAGTCAGCAGTTCAGATGGAGGTGGGCAGCTTCTTCTACTTCTACATATGAGAAGAGTCTGTATTGGGATTTGATACCCCACACAGGTGTTATTCCCTGTTTTTGTTTAGTGGTAGACCTGGGTGGGTGAGAAGGAGCCCAGGACCTCACCAGTGTCACCATATACTGTCATTGACCCACAGACTACTCTGTAGGCAAACATCAAGGATTTGATCTTGATACATACCGTTACCAGGTCCCAGTTCAGTAATTTGAAAAGAAGAGTGACACATGCATGTCTTGGCTGATTGAACACAAGACAGGTTTGATCACTATGGACCACCTGCAGTGGCTTGATGGCACATGCAGGTTATTCCTTCTAGTAGTGAGTTGCAGTAATCTGGACATGACAAGACCAAAGCCTGGACCAGAAGTTGTGCTGCATACACAGTCAGAGAAGGTCCGAATCTATGTGAATGGGAGACGGGTGAAATGTGGTCAGAGGAAGACAGCTGTTCATCAGCTACCTCCACAAGGTGTGTTGACTTGGCAGGTGTTTGTGACAATGAGCCAAGCTGTACAAAGATTAGGAGTTTAACAGACTGGATGGCCATAACAAGAAGCTCCATCTTTACCAGGTTGAGCTACAGATGGTTGTCCTTCATCCAGGTAGAACTATCAGTAAAACATGTATGTACAACCGTGTATAATCAGCATATCACTGATATGAGAAACCATGGGATTGGATGATGAGGACCCAGCACTGATCCTTAGGGGCACACCTGTGCACGTCTGATCCACCCTTCCAAGGAAAGAAGAGAAGTGACCTCAGTCAACTTCTAAGCTTTGTTCAGAACTACAGAGGACAAAGGAGAAGAAATTAGCAACTCTGCCCCCTTTTGGTGTGGAGTGGTACCAATTACCTTATTAGAGCCTTGAAGGTGTTCCCTAAGTGCTCATGTCTGACACTATGTACATGAAGAGCACAGTATGGACTTCGACCCAAAGGGGATGTTTCTCTTCTGCAGTCCAAAACAACAGATGCCTCTAATCTTTTTCTTTATCTTCAGTAGTCAGGATCAGTGCATGAAAGCTGCACACTCTGAGCCATTGCTAGAACATGTAAGATGGTTAGTAACCCGCATTCAACACAAACTCCCCCCCATCCTAAGTGTGACATGGCTCCTGTTCCATTCATGCAGAGAGCCTGCTTTGTACTGCCACAACACTGACTGGGGGAAACAGTTTAGAAAATGAAGGGCTGAATCATTTGTTCTCCTCTGTTAGTCTGAGAAATCAAAGTCAAAAGAAAGCATTCTCATTTTGTCCAAATTCATTAATTACACAGAATGCTTGTGGGATAAGCTTCAGTACAATACTTTGACAGGCTCAGAAATGGGAACGCAGGAAGGCATCAGTCATTTCTGCATTTTAAAATGAAAGTAAAAACTTTCACTGTCATGCTAATTTAAATGAAGTTTGAACAAAATGAGGAAAGCGTTTTCTTTTCATACTTCAGTCACACATGTTGGCAACTTAGAAAAGAAGAAAAAAAATGGTAAAAGAGAAATGAACATGACATTTAAGGATACTAATGGAAAAATATATCATTTCCAATAATACAGTAAGTATGATTGGTCACTAGAATAGCTTAAATTAAATGTGGCCAAGAAATGCAATTTAAACAGCATCTCCTGTTTCTGCTCCAGGTAAGCAATAACTGTTTAAGTATTTGGATAATGTTCTCACACCTGCTTAATCCAGTTCCAGGGTGTATCCTGGCTGAACTGGGCTCAAGGCAGGAAACGATCATAAACAGGGAACCAGTCACTCTTAAGGCTCTCTCAAACACACACACACACACACACACACAGAGGGCCAATTAAAGGTAGTATTGCCGTTGTTGACATCCATCCTTCCATTCACTTTCAAACCCACTTATACTGAGCACAGTTAGGGGGAACTGTATCCTATTCCAGTTTTGGGACAGGAACAATCTCCGGACAGCACACCAGTTTATCACTGGGTTGACACAAACAATGTTAACTCACCTAACCTGCCTGTCTTTGGACTGTAGGAGGAAACTGGAGCACCTAGAGAAAACTCTTCATGGTCTTCTTCTTGATGTGAGGCAGCAGCACTAGCCCTGCACCACAATGCCATTGTAATAAAAAAAATGTAAAATGTTTACTGTATATGCCATTTGAGTTTTTCATCAGTTCATCAGTTCCTCGACCAATTTCTGAACTGTCCTTTTTTAGGAGTATTCACAATGTGATTGTATGAGGAATGACAACTCTACCGAATAAATGTTAGGAAGCCAACCGGGCTGTCCCCTTTTACTTCTCTTTAACGTCTCTTGATGGCACGAGTAACCATAAAAAGAAATGACAAAGTAGCCTCTCTGGGGCTGGTAGTGATAAGGCTTGTCTCTCTCTCTCTCTCTCTGCCTCTCTGGGTTTGGTTAGGGTTCTCCATCCCATGGGATGCTCAGTCACCTAATGACGCCTCCTTCCGGGCATCTCAGAATTTGTGGCCCGGGGACCAGAAAAGGGCAGAGTCAGTTGCTTTCAATCGGCGTCTTCTCCGAGATGTGGAGGGAAAAGGAGAGGACATCATTAGCACCAGCGCGCTTTCTCATCCCTGAGGGGTAGTAAATATTGTAAATCAGACAAGGCCTGAAAGTGATCCTCTGACTGATTTGCATGCAAAAAACACCTACTGTTACAGTTGTGTCTGTCTGTCTGTCTGAATGAAACAACTCACTCCCCGGGGAACTGATAGTTGAAATTTGTCACACTTAATTCTTTAAATAAATTTGTGTAGAGAGTTAAGTATTTGTTGAGATATCTCAAATACAGTGTACTGTACCTTATTTTGGAAATTTCAAAATCTCCCATTGAAAACCAATTTTTAAACTAGTCTATCTTGAACAGAGACATTTTCGTCATGACTTCAACAACACATTAGTTTGAATTAGTTTGACTTTTAAGAGTAGTTATTTTAAATTGTATATGTTTAACATGTTTTTCTTTTAATCAATCAACAGCTGAGCCTGATGCCAAAACACCAAAACACTTTCAGTCATATATGTTAGTACTCCTCAAAACTAGACACTGGGTGGTTTGGGGAATGATGTAAGATTGTAGGTGGGGTCAGATGACCAAGTATTGTAGGTGCGGTTGGATGACTGAGTATTAGCATATAAGAAGGGTATAACTTTAAATGTGTATTTGTTTGATTCCCTAATAATGACATTCTTTATTTATTCAATATGATAGTAATAATATTGTTTATTTATCCATCTTTTCTGTACCAGAATACTGCAGTAGGTCTCGTTATATGCTAACAGTCTGGCTTTTGCCTTCCCCATCCCACCCATGTCTTTGTGCTCACTGATGTCTTGCACAAGCCTCAATCACAGTAGTTCATGTTATGGAAAAAACTTTCTTACATCTTCAATGATGGTAGTCACAGAGTCCAGATGAGAATCCAGAACATGTCTTTATTTGCACAGAGTTATGCACAAATACAGTATCTAAGTACATGGAGTGAGCAATCAGTAAAACAAATTATCTGCTTTTATACTCTTTTCTAATTACATCATGTCATCTGACTCTTAATATGCAGAACTTTATAATCTCCTACAATCAACTAACTCCAGCAGTAATTTCTGACTCATGTTGATTATTCCATTATTCTGAACACTGCTTCATTAAGAGGGGTGTTGTGTGGATTGTCCTATTGATCTTAGCACTGATTCAGAGGAGGGATGTTTGGGCTTTCCCATCATTTTATCCCCTTTTTCAGGAGAGCTGTTTGTTACTCATTTACCTGATTTTAACTTTGGAAAATTACATTGTTAGTTTCTCTAAGATGAGGCAGAGATCTCTTGCACTTTCAGCTTTAAGTTACATTTAATTAACCCTTGAGTTACACTCAATCCTATTCCTTGACTGTAATAATGAACTCTGTTATAGCTTCATATATAGCATGCATATATATATATATATATATATATATATATATATATATATATCTATATCTCCATCCATCCATCCATTTTCTAACCCGCTGAATCCGAATACAGAGTCACGGGGGTCTGCTGGAGCCAATCCCAGCCAACACAGGGCACAAGGCAGGAACCAATCCTGGGCAGGGTGCCAACCCACCGCAGGACACACACAAACACACCCACACACCAAGGTGTGGTATAGCGGGTCCACAGCTCACTGTGCAAAGGCCATTCATTTTAAATAAATGATCACCGCGCTCGCGGCTTAGTGAGGGGACGTTGGGCCATAGCGAGCCGTGGGGCGATCCGTAGGGTGTGGGCGTTTCTCACCGAGTGCACAGGTGAGGAACTGCCCACATTCGTGATTGTCCCATGCCTAATGCTGCAGCTGCAGCTGCTGTGGCCCGCGTCATTTTAAAAAGCGCGAGGCGGCTGAGATCAGGAGCAGAGGGGGGGAAAAAAGAACGAGATGAGGAAAAAAGAAAGGAAGAGAAAAAAGACGGAGGTTGTAGGGAGCGAGTGAGGAAGCAGGTGGTGCAGGAGAAACAGACACGCGGAACGTGTGGTGAGCGCGCGATCGAGCGCTCGTGGGCAGCTGCGAGGAAGCTGGGTGTTAGGCCGACACCCAGGTGTTTGAGTTGATGTTGCTCCCGCTGAGCGACCATGTAGCGGGAGTGCCCAGAGGAAAGCGACGAGCCACGGAAAGGCAGCGGAAGTCGGGAGGCTTGGTGGTGGAGTCCCAAATGTGTGCGTCCTGGCCATTAGTGGAAACTAAGTCTCGGGGACTGGGATGAGTGCCAGACCGAAGCCAGGGATCGGGAGGTCTCCAGTCTCGCGTGTGTGTAAGAGGAGGGCAGCTGCAGAGAATGTGTTGCCTGCTGCCAAGCCCTAACAGGATAAGCAGGTGAGACGCTACCAGAAAAGCACCGAACTTGTTGTTTTAAGAACTGCTTCCTAAAGAAGATTTTAACCTCTGGTTTTTAAGGATTGTGTTTTTCTATTGTTTTAACTTCCACATTGGTTTTTATGGATTATTTATTTAATGAAGAACTTTGAGAACTGCACTATTTGGAAAACTTTTGTTTTTGATTGTTTCTTTTAAATAAAAGCACTGTTTCACTTTTAACCATCCCCTTGCTCAGATGTTTATTGCCTTCACTGACTAGCTCACTCGGTTACGTTATCGACGGTGTTGGGTTTAAGGCTTCCAAATGGCAATGGGAGTGTGGAGTCAGAACCCACATCGTCACACAATTTAGAATCGCCAATCCACCTAACCAGCATGTCTTTGGACTGTGGGAGGAAACCCACGCAGACACGGGGAGAACATGCAAACTCCACGCAGGGAGAACCCAGGAAGCGAACCCAGGTCTCCTAACTGCGAGGCAGCAGCACTACCACTGCGCCACCGTGCCGTGTAATATATATATTATATATATATATAATATATATAGTTCTGACCTGAATTGTGTAGGTGGTTACCTACCAGGTGACGCTTGTGGTTGGTTTGCCATTCGGCAAACTTCCGCCACGGTGCCATCTTCAGTTGTGAGAAGCAGATCAGGGAATGTTGCATAATTTACTGTCAAATAATGCAAAGAGTACACGACACGTGTTTCGCCCTCGTTTGAGCTCATCAGGCGTACACACTCTACTGCTACGGACCTACAGGCTGTCAAATAAATGATCCACACGCTGTGGCGCAGTGTAAAGGGGCTTCGTCTCTGACGCTGATGTCTGAGGTTTGATCCCCGAGAGGGGAGCAGTAGAGTGTGTACGCCTGATGAGCCCAAACGATGGCGAAACACGTGTCCCATAATCTTTGCATAATTTGACAATAAACTATGCAATATATACATATATATACACTAGGCTGACCCGCCTTTTAAGGCGACTGACTTTTAAGTTGACCACTTCTTAAGGCAATTCAATATGTAGATCAATTTGATATTTTATACAAACTCATTAATTTGGTTATATTGCATTTGAGCGGTATTACTTTAATACTCATAGTTTCTGTTATTTTTGTGATGAAATTTAAACTTTTTTTCTATATTGAGGTCGCCCTTTTGAACCCCCCTGATATTTACTACGCGGTGAGGCATTTGTACTCCATCAACATTAATTATTTCCAGAGACATAATTTTGTCTATTTTTCCAGCGCATGGCGCACAAAAGCAAGGGAATGATGGGAGCACCAGAACTCTTCTCACATCATGTCACTTCGTACCGCAAGCTGCAAGTAGTAAGTCTGTGATAAGCGGAATACCGATACGCTTTCTACTCACGGGACGGAAGGACAATCCCGACCGCTTTTATATAGTAAGAAAGAAGAAGATATCACACAGTCTGGAGTAGAAAATCATCTTTTACCTGGAAAAACGAAACTACAAATCCCATCGTGCATTGCAAAATGGATGGGGTGTGTGTGAAACTCCACGCCTGCGTAGCACTCATGGGACGGAAGGACAATCCCGACCGCTTTTATATAGAAGCATATGAGTACTTGTAAAAGACTATTATAAAAATTACCTACACACTCCATTTTACTTCTCAATTTCTTGAAATCAAAGTGAATAAATGACATGATTTTCAAGCCCATAAAAGGAATAAATAGTATACAATAAATGCAAGCAATTTAACTTTTTTAGAAAAAAAAAGAAAGATGGTTTAGTGACAGTGACAAAATAAGTGCTCAATATTTGAATTATAGTATAAACAACATAATGGACACATTATCTAAAGATTAAGATGATTCAGTACTTCATAAACACTTTAATGTATCAGCAAAGCACCATAATGATCCTCTATCTATCATTTTACGATACTGCCAACAATTTTTGGTCGAGGCTTTAAATCTCCATTGGGTACTTCCTTGAAAAATGTTATGTATAAGAAAATTGAACTGCAATTAGCCACAGACTCTCCACATCCAACAAGTAACAATAGCATAGGAATCTTTACATCACTTGAGTTGGAAGTAGCTGTACATGAAAGTAATTTCAACCATATGGCACTGTAAAAGTTATTAAAAAAACATTTTATGTGCAATACTAGTACATGTAATTACATTCTGTCATCACTGTTATTTTTGAATGTGACTCACTGTTATTTATAGCATGTATGTAAATATATCTTCTTCTTCTTGTTTCGGCTGCTCACGTTAGGGATTGCCACAGTGGATCATCTTGATACATATCTTCCTGTACTCTCATCTTACTCTGTCACACCCATCACCTGCAGATCTTCTCTCACCACATCCATAAAGCTTCTCTTAGACCTTCTTCTTGCCTGGCAGCTCTATCGTTAATATCCTTTTCCCAATATACCCAGCATCTGTCCTCTGCACATGTCCAAATCAACACAATCTCGCTTCTCTTACTTTGTGTTCCAGCCTTCCAACCTGAGCTGACCCTCTAATGTACTCGTTTCTAATCCTGTTCATCCTGGTCACACCCAATGCTAATCTTCACATATTTAACTCTGCCATCTCCAGCTCTGTCTCCTGCATTCTGATCAGTGCCACCACCTTCAACCCATATAACATAGCTTGTCTCACTACCGTCCCTTTCACTCTTGCTGATAACCGTCTGTCACAAATTACTCCTGACACTCTTCTGCACCCTTTCCACTCTGCCTGCACTCTCTTCTTCACCTCTCTTCCACACCCCCTGCTACTCTGTACAGTTGATTCCAAGTATTTAAACTCATCCACCTTCACAAGCTCTTCTGCCTGCATCCTCATCACTCCACTGACCTCCCTCTCATTCACACACATGTATTCTGTCTTGTTTCTACTGCTCCTCTCTAGAGCATATCTCCACCTCTCCAGGGTCTCCTCAACCTGCTCCCCACTCTTACTAAAGATCACAATGTCATCAGCAAATATCATAGTCCACAGAGACTCCTGTCTAATCTCGTCTGTTAACTTGTCCATCACCATTGAAAATAATAAAGAGCTCAGAGCTGATCCCTGATGTAATCCCACCTTTACCTTAAACACATCTGTCACTCCTATCACAGACTTCAGTACTGTCTCACTTCCCTCGTACATATCCTGTACCACTCTTGCATACTTCTTTTTATACCTGACTTCCTCATACTGTACTATTTCTTCCCTCTAGGCCCACTGTCGTATGCTTTCTCTAAGTCCACAAAGACACAATGCAACTCCTTTTGGCCTTGTCTATACTGTATTTTTATTTCCCAGCATGAAACCATACTGTTGCACACTAATCATCACCTCCTTTCTAAGTCCCACTACCCTTTCCCATAACTTTATGCTGTGTCTCATTTTTATCCCTCTGTAGTTACTACAGTTTTGTACATCCAACATATTCTTAAAAATCAGTACCAGTACACTTCTTCTCCACTCCTCAGGCATCCTCTCACTTTCCAAGATTCCATTAAACAATCTGGTTACAGACTCCACTGCCATCTCTCCTAAATACCTCCATGCTTCCACAGGTATGTCTTCAGGATCAACAGCTTTTCCATTCTTTATCTTCATAGCTGTCCTTACTTCCTCCTTGCTAATCCATTGCACTTCCTGATTCACTATCTCCACATCATCCAACCATCTCTCTCTCTCGTTCTCTTCATTCATCAGCCTCTCAAAGTACTCTTTCCATCTGCTCAAAACACTCTCCTCGCTTGTGATTATATTTCTTTCCATCTTTATCCTATATCACCCTAACCTGTTACACATCTTTCCCAGTTCAGTCCCTCTGCCTAGCAAATCATTACAGGTCCTTTTCTCCCTCGTTAGTGTCCAACCTCTCATATGCCTTTTCTTTAGCCTTACATTTCTTTAGCTTTACATGTTGGTAAAGATGTAATTAGGATAATTGTCATGACAAACTCTTTGATAGTCTTTGAAGAAAATCTACAAATGCTCAAACCTTCAAACCAGCTAACCATCTCTAAACACACCAGAATGCTGCATTTTCTTACTTGTTTATTAGTGGGTTCCTGGGAGTCTAAACCCATTCAACACAGAACTCAACCCTGTGCATTACACATCCATACTGACTTAATTTGTAGTTAACCTAAAGGAGTGAAATATAAACCCCATCCACTTCTCCTAATTAAGCCTTTGGACTCCCTGGAAAACCTAGGAATGAAAGGGGGAGATTGGTCCCTGAAAAAACTGCTATGGTGTTTTAGATCACTCAGTGCTCATTACTGGCTTTGCAAGAAAGTATTGTAGCAGCTGGCAGGTAGCCTGTCATGAATGCTGTGGGACGTAGCTGTGTGTCACAGTCAAGGCAGGACCAGATGTTTGGGTTGTTGCAGCTTATCCAGCAGAGAAGGACATCCTTTTGCAAGCCTTAATAAGGTCCATAAAAGAGAGCAGAGACATCTAGAGGAAATGTATAAATAAAAAGCCCCTGCAGCCATTAGTGTTTGCTGAAGTATATAATGATGAATAGAAGAAAGTGACAAAGATTACTGTTTTTATGATACCAGAATTTTTCACATTGCAGGGGAATGCTGCTTTACACTTAAATTTGTGTTCTTCTGCCTGCTGTGCTCTTAACTAACCAAAGCTGCAACGCTGGTCTTTGGCATGATGGCAAATTGGTTCATAGCATGATGAAACAGGAATTTTAGAGTTGCATACACAATGTGTTAGTGCATTTGTCTCATGAAGAGTTGGTGTTCTGCATGATGCTTTCAGAGGTATAAGGCAGCATGACCTTTGTTTACACATTGCTTATCCATTGAGTTTGTAATTTGTCTCCTCAGATATATACATTCTAACTAATAGCTATCTTATTGTATATTCCATAGTACCAAAGGAAGATGTCAGCGTTCAGTCAACTCTACAGCACTGACAAGACCCCCATTTATCACAGAGTATTTTGTACAGTGATTACACATCTTTGGAACAAATCTACAAAGTCACTGGGTCAGTGTGAATAGTACAACCTGGCCGGAATTTACAGAGTTAGAACAATTTTGACGCAAACACGTAATAAAGCTTATGAATCCTATTCACCCGATTTCTTTAAACTAACATCAAGTTGAGTTTTGAAGGTCCCTGCGTTAAATCTGCCAAAAGAAAGAAGGTCCAACTAGAAATAATGGAGGTGATCTGGAGGAGACCCATCAGAAAATGAAAAAAAGAGTCAATATTGAGAATCTGTTCCATTTTCCATGTTAACCAAATCATTTACCCAAAAATCTAATTTAAAGCCACAAAATGGGTCTGTAACTCTAATAAAGGATACTAACAAAAAAAATAAGAATATAAGTAATTTGACAAATGAGAGAAAACCATTCGGTCCATCAAGCTTATTCATTTAGCTAATAGCTATGCTGTCTCAGTGTCTCATTCAGATATTTCTTAAAGCTTGACAAGGTTTCTGCTTCAAGTATTTATCTCAATAGTTTGTTTCAGATTCCCACAACTATTTGTGTAAAAAAGAAGTCTCCTGGGTTCAGACCTAAATATCAGTCAGTCATTCTCCAACCCACTATATCCTAACACAGGGTCACAGTTGCAAGGCAGGAACAAATCCCAAGCAGGGCAGCCCACACCCACTAGGGACAATTTAGGATCACCAATGCACCTAACCTGCATATCTTTGGACTGTGGGAAGAAACCGGAGCACCCAGAGGAAACCCATGCAGACAAGGGGAGAACATGCAAACTCCCCGCAGGGAGGACCTGGGAAGTGAATCCAGGTCTCCTTACGGCGAGGCAGCAACACTACCACTGCACCACGGTGCCGCCTGACCTAAATGTCCTTCTCCTCAATTTCCATTGATTTCCTTGGTTATGTAACTTACCATTTACTTGAAAGAATTCAGCTGGATCTACTTTATCAATGCCTTTGAGAATTTTAAAGGCCTGGTTTATGTCCCCATGCAGTCTCTCTGCTTGAGGCTACACAACTTGAATTCCCTGAATCTGTCAGTCCTGAGATGCTCCTGGTTGTTCTCCTCTGTATGGCTTCAAGGGATGTTGTGTCTTTCTTCTTGGGTGGTGACCAGCATTGCAAACAGAAAACATCACACTCACAGATTTCCAAAATTGAGTTTTGCTAGCCAAAATATATAGTAAGAAAAGAGCATATATTCTCAACAATCGCAAAAAAGAAAATTAATATATATGGCTGAGGAGTCACCTGAGATTGAGTCCAAATCGGGACTGCCTTAACAAACAAAGTGGCTGGCTTTATAGTCAGAGAGGAGGAACAGGTGTGTCTACTGAGCTATAGGTGGAAGTGAGGTCAGGGGCAGGGTGGAAACTGGAACTGGAACTGGAAGTGGATTCTGTTTGAAGACTGGGATTACAATTAAGACGGCTTCCCTTCTGAGGATCTGGAGAGGAACGAGAAATGGTGTTAGTGCACTCTATTAACCCCTTGTCCAGCATAACACATTTAGTTAAGCCCATTGACTGCCTCCCATGCACACATTGTTTGACTAAATATATATATATATTGTGACAGATAGGGGGCGCTATTGCTACCTTGAACCCTTGTCCAAGACATCACACACGATATAAAAGTCCAATAGATGACTTTATTTAAACTGCACACTGTACCAAGCACCATACTCTCCACAATACTCATAAATATAATAACAAATCACTAACAATAATTCCTCCACTCCCAGACGCATTGCCACACTTCCACCCAGCTCAGCTCACTGTTTGGGAGCTCCCACAATCCTTTTATACTTCCTGACCTGGAAGTGTTCCAATCCCCAGTCCATGTGATCTCCTATCACTTCCGAGTCAGATCAAAAGTCCTTTTCTTCATCCTGGAAGCATGTCATTCCCCTTGTCCATGTGACTCGGACGTACTTCCGGGCCGTAAGGCAAATAAACATTGTTCCACCCTGCAGCGTCATCTAGTGGCTCCCACAGGTATTGAGCAGGGCTGTGGATAAAAACTCCATTGTCCAGAATTCCCTGCTGGTCTTCGGGGCACCTCCATGCTGCAGGGAGAGCTCCATCTGGTGGCCTGGGGGTATTGGCCAGGATGAATGGCCGGCCATATTCCACAATATTTATATATGCAGTATATATATATATAAAATCGAGTGTCTGTCTGTCTGCTCGCTTTTCACGAGAGAACTACTTAACGGATTTAGATCGTGTTTTTTTCTATAATTTGCTAGAACATTCCAGTTAATTTTGCGACTTCTCTCACCCCGGTAAGAATCATAGTTCATTTGCAGGAACAATATATTCATGCTAATCCGAGACAGAGACTACAGGGCGAGAGGAGAGGGAAGCATGACGTCAGGAGTTGGGAGCCACTTCTCACTGTCCTGTTTCGCTGTTATGTGGGTGGAGCCAAGCCGTGCGGAACAGCTAGTGTGTGTGTATGTATATATATATATATATATATATATATATATATATATATATATATATGATATATATATATGTGTGTGTGAGTGTGTATATAATTTATATATATATGTGTGTGTGTGTGTATATACAGGTATGTGTATATATTTGTGTGTGTATATATATATATATATATATATATATATATATATATATATATATATATATATATATATATATATATATATATATATATATATATTCACACTTGTGCTATCTCTAATCATCCTTCCTTCAACAGAACAGACTGCTTGATCCTAATCAGTCAGGCTTCATAAGGGGGCACTTCACAAAGAAAGCTCTGCTCACTGTTATTGGCACATTATGGCTAGCTTCAGCTACCAACATGTAATCTGTCCCCATCCTTCTAGATCTCTCCACTGCCTTTGACACAGGCAACCATCAGGGCATCCTTGCTACTCTGACCTTTCCATCACTGCTCAGGTGGTTTCAGTCCTACCTCTTGGGCAGATCCTACTCTGTATCCTGGTGAGGAGAGATATTATAAGTGCACAACTCAAACACAAGAGGGTGACCCAAGGACTGGTGTTGGGTCCTCTCCTCTTTTTGGTATATACCTCCTCACTAGGACCTATCATCCTGCCCCACGGTTTCTCTTATCGGTGTTATGCCAATGATATACAGCTGTACCTGCCAGTTTGTAATGCAGGTGCTGGAGCACTGACCCCACCTAATTATTTAAAAAATTCTGCTTAAATTAATTAGGTACTGTGAAATAATCCTGAAATAAATTTGTTTATTTACAAAATATTCCTGGTGTCAGCACATGTTAACATTCATTACATTTTTTTTTGACTTGCATTCGTTTAATTTCTGTGTGAATAAAAAAAAAGTTCTGTGTGAATACCAATATTTCCTGAGTGAAGGCATCAGTCAAATGAGAATCTATGTAAGTTGATCTTTTGGCAAGCAGGTGACCTGAGGCTGCCCTTTAATTGGTTGCTTTCTGATTTTTCCGGGAATGCAGCTTTCTGAGTCCCAGGCACTCCCCCAGTGAATTAGCATTGTTTTAGGTTTTTTAATCTAATATGATTGGACAATCGTCAAAGCACTATGTAATGTTGATGTTTCACACCTGCTGTTAATGTTATATAACTACAGATGAGCGAGGGCGACTTTAATGGCAGCTTTAATCAAAACGTCAGAAATTAAAGAAAATTTGGTTATTTCTTTAGCAAAACACCTCTTCATAAATCATTCACTAGAGGAAAAAAGAACATAAAGTACTTTGTAGCTTGGACTGGACCAACCTGACTTAATAATTTGAGGATGAGCTTACACACTGACTTTTTCCAGCTCTTTTTATGACAAACAGAGTTGGCTAACTGAACGTGGTGTAAGTAATGCCCTTTATATTGCTTTCCCTGTTTACTGTTTCAAAGTATTGGTACCAAAGCATTGTGGACAAGATAAGTGTATGAGATCTAAAACATCTTTCTGAAAAATTCAAGCAGCATGAAAGTAGCTGCAGTCATCTAGACAATAACATAAGGCTAGATTGTTTTGGCAGGATTAGTATTGCTGAACAGCTAGATGAATTTCTACAGGACTGGCATTAGAACACACAACGAAGAGGTGACCAAAAATTGTCACGTCCTGTCCAGAATAATAGATGAGATATATATGTGTTTGTGGTTAGTAGAATAGTTGTATGCCTTGGAATGATTTTGTTTACAAAAAGTATGCCACTACAGAAAAAAAAGGTCTGGACACAGTGTCTAGACAATAGTATGCAGCTAATTATTTTTTTGGCACACTTAGTAAAATGACTCAATTTAATTAGAAAGTAACAGAGAAATTTTCAGGCCTGAAGGAAATAAGGGCAAAATTTATGTTCAAGGAAATATAGGCATCCTAATCATAAGATCAGAATAAGATTTTGGTTGGACTTGTCCTGTGGGTGTAGTATAAGATAGGTTGGGGGGCGAACTATGTTTAAAGATCGGGGTCTGTGAATCTTACAATGTGAATTTGTGCCCAGATGAGGTAATGTTGGCAAACTTGTATAGGACTGGGCAGACTGGCAGTAAGTTTAGAATAAAATTAGGGTGAGAATGACTCTGAGGCTGTGGTAAATGATAAACTAGGATGCAAAACTTGAGAAAAATCAGAGGACTAGTGATTGTATGTTGTGGATTAATGGAATACAGTGGAATTGACCAAGGATTGGGCACTCTGTTAGCAGGGGCAGAATAAGATTTGGAATGGGCTTATGCTATGGATAAGTTATAGGACAGACAGAAGTCTATGTTATTGGAAGATTACGGAGGTAAGGGTGCGGACATTATGTTGTGTGTTTTGGCAGAACAACGAGCTGGACAAGTTGGTAGAGGATTTGACAATTTAGAGACAGGTTTAGGATAAAATATATGTGGCAGGCACACATTTTCCTTTCCACATGTGTAGGACAAGTTATGAGAAGAATAAGGGGACTGTGGATGTCACAGACAGATGTTTTAGAAAGCTATCATCAGATAAGGCAGTATGGAGGAAATGGTGTAATACATTTTAGCCTGGATTTGTGCTATGGATCCGGTACTGGACAGGCCAAGATGTACATTGATACTACAATGAAGACCACGTGAGCATGTGTAATGACCACATAGATAGATAGATAGATATATATACAGTATATAAGTAGATAGGATATATAAGATAGCTGTTCTTTTTCCATTTTTTGTGGTGGTGATCTATGCCACCACCACCTGACCAAAGCACCATGCACTCCTTACATTGATGTATCGAAGGCCAGAGGTCCACATGACAATCATCGTCTAATTCTTCCACATGAAGCCTAAAAACCATGAGGACTGATTGAGATCATTTATGTTAGGTAGAAGGCCTAGTGGTGGCTGGGTGGTCTCATGGCATTGGAACCCCTGCAGATTTTGTTTTTTTTTTCTCCAGCCCCTGGAGTTTTTTTTGTTTTTTTTTTTTCTCTCTTCTTGGCCATCGAAAGGCACTATATCATAAATAGATAGATAGATAGATAGATAGATAGATAGATAGATAGATGTGAAAGGCACTATATAAAAGTTAAGTGCTGCTTCAGTTGGTCACACAAAAGACCGTGTCCTGGCCCAAATTTTTTTCGCCAGCCACCACTGGACTATATGGTATCAGCTAGGAGCTCTGCATCTCCAGCTCATCTTAACAAAGAAAGACCTTCTTGTTTCCCAACTTATCTGTCTATTCAGCACTCCATCTCTTTTCGGCTCTGCTCACTATTGCCAAGTCAGTACACATCCTTTGGGTGGTGACCGATGACCAGCTATCCTTCGCTGACTGTGAAGCATTTGCTTCTTGTTCATGCAGATGCACTCTGTATGATATCAACAAGATCAACCATATCTAAGTGAGTACGTAGTCAACTGGTTGAGGCTTTGATCTTGTCACATCTGCATGACTGCAACTCTCTACTGGCAGGGCACCCAGAATGTGTCACCAAGCTGCTGCAATTGATTCAAAATGCCATTGCACACCAGGTGTTCAAACATCCAAGATGGGCACATGCTATTCCTCTTTTCGAATTACTACATTTTCTAAAAGTAGCAGCACAATTTAAGTTCAAATCTCTAATGCTCAACTACAGATTAGTCAATGTTTCAGCATCCCTACAGTACAATACAATACAATACAATACAATTTATTTTTGTATAGCCCAAAATCACACAAGAAGTGCTTTAACAGGCCCTGCCTCTTGACAGCACCCCAGCCTTGACTCTCTAACAAGACAAGAAAAACCTCCCAAAAAACCCTTGTAGGGAAAAAAATATAAGAAACCTCAGGAAAGGCAATTCAAAGAGAGACCCCTTTCCAGGTAGGTTGGGTGTGCAGTGGGTGTCAAAAAGAAGGGGGGTCAATACAATACAATATACAGAACAGAACAAATCCTCAATACAGTATAAAAATATATATTTTTTTGTTTTAGTACTAATGACTAACAACAGAGATGCAGTCTGTACAGTTAATCAGCAGCTCTAGTCAGGATATGCTAAACTGAAGTAGTGAGTCTTCAGCCAGGATTTAAAAGCTGAAACCGAAGGGGCATCTCTTATAGAAGCAGGCAGACCATTCCACAGTTTAGGGGCCCTGTAACTAAAAGCTTGACCTCCCACTGTTATTTTATTAATCCTTGGAATCATAAGCAGACCGGCATCTTGAGATCTTAATGTGCACTCAGGTTTGTAAGTCATGATAAGTTCAGACAAGTAAGCCAGACCTTGGTCATTTAATGCTTTATGTGTTAAAAGGAGGATTTTGAAATCTGCCCTAAACGTAACCAGGAGCCAGTGTAAGGATTTAAGAAATGGAGTTATGTGTTTGTATTTTCTTGTTCTTGTAATAATTTTTGCAGCAGAATTTTAGTTAAAAAGTTAGACCTCTTATATCATTGAAAGATGCTGAGAAATTAGTTCACACGTTTTTTTTCAGTCGACTAGATTACTGTAACGCAATCCTCTCAGGACTACCCAAAAAAGACATAAATCGTTTGCAACGAGTGCAGATTGCAGCTGCTTGAATCCTAACTAGGAAAAGAAAATCTGAGCACATTTCTCCAGTTTTGATTTCACTACACTGGTTACCTGTGTCACTCAGGATTTACTTTAAAATACTGCTTATGGTTTATAAAGTCTTAAATAATCTCGCCCCCATTTTATATATCAGAATGTCTGACACCTTATATTCCAAATCGTAACCTCAAAACCTCAAATGAGTGTCTCCTTAGAATTCCAAGAACAAAACTTAAAAGAAGCGGTGAGGCGGCCTTCTGCTGTTATGCACCTAAAATCTAGAATAGCCTGCCAATAGGAATTCGCCAGGCTAATACAGTAGAGCACTTTAAAACACTGCTGAAAACATATTACTTTAACATGACCTTCTCATAACTTCACTGTAATCAAAATCCTGATACTCTATATCTCCAACTCATTATAATAACTATTCATGGTGGCTCTAAAAACTGTACTAACCCCTACTCTCTCTTCTGTTTCCTTTTCCGGTGTCCTTTTGATGGTGGCTTGCGCCACCACCATCTACTCAAAGCACCGTGATGTTCCAAAAATGATGGATGGATTAAAAGCCAGAAGTCTGTATGACCATCAACATCAAGTGACTCCATGAGAACCCTAACTACAAAGAGGACTATTTCATTTATGTTAGGTAGAATGCCCAGAGGGGACTGGGCGGTCCCGTGGACTGGAACCCCTGCAGATTTAATTTTTTTCTCCAGCCATCTGGAGTTTTTTTTTTTGTTTTTTCTGTCCACCCTGGCCATCGGACCTTACTCCTTTTGTATGTTAACAAATGTTGTCTTATTTTAATTTCTTATTTTGTCTTTTATTTTTCTTTTCTTCAGTATGTAAAGCACTTTGAGCTACTTTTTGTATGAATATGTGCTATATAAATAAATGTTGTTGTTGTTGTTGTTCTCTTATCCTGGGCCGGTTCCTAATGTCGCTGACAATTAGTTAATTATTTAAACTGGTCTGAGATTAAATAAATTGATGGATCACATTCTAGCAGCCAGCAGTTGAGAGCATTTAGTAATTTTGGATTAACTGGAGGCTGTATAAAGAACAGTTTGAACATCCAGTGAACACCACATTGCAGTAGTCAATCCTACTAGAAATAAATTCATGAATTAATTTCTCAGAATCTTGTTTATTTAGAAAGCACCTTAATTTCCCAACATTTTTAAGATGGAAGAAACATGATTTGGACAACTTTGTAATATGCGCTTTAAATTACATGCTAGAGTCAAAGATATCTCAGAGATTTTGGGTTGATTCAGTAAAATTAATGGTGATTCAAACCGAGTTAAATTATGACAGAATATTGTTGTGATCAGCATCATTCCCTCCAACTATTAAGATCTCTGTTTTATCTGTGTTTAAAGACAAGTAGTTCTCCTCCATCCACTCCTTTAATTCATTAACACAACTTACTAAAGACAACATCGGAGAAACTTCATTTGATCTAAATGAAAGGTACAGTATAACTGGGTGTCATCTGCATACGAGTGAAAATTAACATGATGTTTCCTAATGATAGATCCCAGTATACAGTATGTACATGGAGACACTTGTGAGGTCCTATGCTTCTTTTCACCCATCCAGGTCTAATTATGAACAGTCTCTGGTGCTGCCACCTCTGTATAACATCAAGTTATAATCCAGACAACTTGCATGGAGCTTTCATGGTGGAACAAGCTGCCAACCTCCATTAGAACTTCTGACTCCCTCAAAGTATTTAAGATGCACTCTGAGTATTTCTGTCTGATTGATGAAGTGTTTGGTATGTTTTTGCATCCAAGGAATTTTAACTATCTTGTATTTTGTTCTGTGCTCTTGGCTTGTGTTGATCAATGTTCTAACAATATCCTGTAACACTTGTTCCAAAATAATCCTCCAGAATTACTTGATTATGCAGACCTCATGTGTAAATCACCTTGGGAAAAGCATTGGCTAAACCAATAAATGTAAATGTAAAATAACAGCTGAGATCTACTGTACTGATTCCCATCATAATTTTGAAAAATTCAGCCATGTCACCTCTTCAACTCAATTTGCTTAAAATGTTTCAAATCTGCCTCATAACTCTCATCTTGCAGGCCCATCATGATGTGCATACACAGTGTTTCGTTTGTAGGAACATTAATACAGTGTATAACTTCACAGAAATGTCCATAATTTTTTGGATTCAGTCATAAAAGTCTAGTTATTTTAACAGGGAGATAAGAAGATTAAAGTTGTGTATACGACTTCATTTTTGTCATTTTATGCCTTAATAAAAGTATAGGAATGATGTACCATGGCAGAATTGTCTGGCTGTGATTCAAAGCACATATCTAAAACTAAGGATTTTATAGCCCATGATTGAATAACTCCAGATTTAACTGGCTGGGCTCACAATTTATGTAGAGCCAACAATTGTGTTTGTAGTCCTGGACTTATTTCCACAGCAGTCAGCCGGTGTTTACTTTAAACAAATCCTCTTTTTACATTTCCTGCCAAGTCAAGGCAATTCTTAAAGCATCTACTTCCTCCACTTTTATAATGATCTCCCACAACAGTTTGTTTGTTTCTTAATCAGATAACATTTTCTTCAATTTTTAAAGCAGTCCAATGTAATTTATTTTTATATAGTGTACTGCTGCCTCACAGCTCTAGAGTGATTTGTTCAAACCGTAGCCTGGTGGCAGCTTGTGTAAAGCCTGCTCCCAGTCTTTGTAGATTTTCGTAATGAATCTTTGGTGTTCCTCCTGCAGACCAAAAATGAACTGTCAACTCTAAAGTGGCTCACTTTGTATGTGTGACTGAGCACTCCTTATAATGGAGTGTACTGAGTGTGACAATCCAACTGGGTCCAATGGGTCTGACCACCAAATAGGACCAAAGATAATGGGTGCATAAGTCATCAGAGAGGTCACAATGTCTTTAAAATGTTTTTAAAAAACTGCTAAAAACCCATTGTTTTAACATGATTTTCTCATAGCTTCCTTAAAGTGTAACTCTGATCTTCTGTATATGCATTGAATTATCATTATTTTCATGGCTGTGCGATCCATACTAACCCCTACTTTCTCTGCTGTTCTTTGTCCATTTTTCTGTGGGGGTGATCTCCACCACCACCTCATCAAGGCACCATGCTGTCCCTACATTGATGGATTGAAGACCAGAGATCCATATGACCATCATTATCATCATCTAATAGCCACAAAACCATAAGGACTGATTGAGATCAATTATGTTAGGTATTGGGAGAAGGATGCTAATGATAGAGCTGCCAGGCAAGAGGAGAAGAGGAAGGCCTAAGAGGAGGTTTATGGATGTGGTAAGAGAGGACATGCAGGTGGTGGGTGTAACAGAACAAGATGCAGAGGACAGAAAGATATGGAAGAAGATGATCCAATGTGGCAACTCCTAATGGGAGCAGCCGAAAGAATAAGAAGAAGAAGAATTCCCAGTGGGGGCTGGGTGATCTCGTAGCCCCAGAACTCCGGCAGAGTTTTTTTTTTCTCCAGCCCTCTGTAGTTTTTTTTGTTTTTTGTGACCTCCTGGTCATCGGACCTTACTTTATTCTTTGTTAAATATTATTGCCTAATTTTATTTTTTATATTTTTCTTTCTTCAACTTGTAAAGCACTTTGAGCTACATAATTTGTATGAGTGTGGCAGAAAAGTAATGAGACTGGCAACACTGCAAGCGATCTGGCAATGCTGCGCTGTTGTCCTTGATAGAGCACGTGTATCAGTACCCTCCCCATTGCTCAGTGCGAGTTTCAACTCCTTCCGTTAAGCTACGTGATTTTTGTGACTGCTATTAGCGAAGTTGTGTTTTTGGTTGTGTGTCACACAAAATGGAACAGCGGAATTTGGAGCAACGTTGTGCCATTAAACGGCAAGTGTGACATTTGAAAAGTTAAAACAGGCCTATGGGGAACATTCTTTATCCCGAGCTCAAGTTTTTCGCTGGCACAAATTATTTTTGGAAGGCAGAAAACACGTTGAAGATGAACACCGTTCAGGGAGGCCTTCAACTTCGAAAACCAATGAAAACATCGAACGTGTGAACACTCTTGTGAGATCAGACCGTCGTTTAACATTAAGAATGTTGAGTGAACAATTAAATTTGAACAGATTTACCGTTCATCAAATTTTGACTGAACATTTGCACATGCGAAAGGTCTGTGACAAAATGGTGCCGAAAAACTGCCCTCTCCATAACAGAATTTTTGACCTCAAAGGGCATTCCTGTGGTTCCCCAGCCCCCTTATTCACCTGACCTCAGTCCGTGTGACTTTTTCCTTTTTCCTAAACTGAAAAATGTCCTCAAAGGACGTCATTTCGGGACTTTAGAAAACATCCAAAAGAGTGTAATGGACATGCTGAAGACCAAACCGGTTAAAGACTTCCAGCGCTGCTACCAACAGTGAGAACAACGTCTCCATCGGTGTGTAGCTGCCCAAGGGAACTACTTTGAAGGGGATAACATTGATGTTTGAAAAAATAAAAACTTTGGTAAATAAAAAATCAGTCTCATTACTTTTCTGCCACACCTATTGTTGTTGTTGTCTGTCTGCTTCCCTGTCAGCAATGGAATGAACTCCAGTGACCTGCAGCCAGCTACACCTTCAGTCCCTTCAGATAGTTTTCAGACCACTTCACTTTTTCCACCTCTTGTTATTTTGCAGTCTTATGCTAGAATCTATATATATATAATCGACCAAGTCGTCCAACCATGGGAAGCACGACCATGGGGTACACATGACAGAGCCCCGTCCTCCAACTCTAACCCTCCTCCCGCGCTCACCCTTGCTCGCGCACTGCCTGCTCATGTGCCGGCCCCCAACACCTCACCAAACATATATTTACACGCTGCATACAGCGATTCCCATTCGCGACAAACATTCTTCTTAGATGGTCCTGCAGGAACAGGGAAAACCTTTGTCTACAAAACCCTGATTCATACCATCAGAGCTAAGGGAGACATTCCTACAACCGTAGCATCTACAAGAATAGCTGCAACATTGTTACCGGGTGGATGTACTGCACATTCCGTTTTTAAAATATCGTTGAAGCTGACTACTACTTCCTCATGCAACATCAAACCTACCTCACCACATGCTCAACATCTTCTGCAATCCAAATTGATAATATGGGACGAGGCTCCAATGACACATGCATACGCAGTCCAGGCAATTGACAGGTTTTTATGTGACCTCACTTGTGACACACAGCTATTTGGAGGGAAAACAATACTATTGGGTGGAGATTTCTGACAAATAATCCCCGTCATTATGTGTGGCTCCCGAGCACTTACTGTCACCAGTTGCATTAACAAGCAACCTTTATGGCGTCACATGCATGTACTTACACTGACGACAAATATGAGATCTCTTCCTCAAGAACAACATTTTGCAAAATGGCTCCTCGATGTTGGAGACGGGAAAAACAGAACAGCTGTAACATTACCTTCACATTGTTTTCCTTTAAATTCTGATCCCGTTCAATAACTATATGGCGACATCGACTTCTCAACTGTCACTCCAGAACAACTCAGTATGCAAGCTATATTAAGCGTCACCAACGAAGACTCGCTACACCTTAATGAACAAGTACTGAAACTTATCCCCACAGACGATCACGCAGATTAACTTTCATTCCTCTAAGAATTTCTTAACAGTCTTACTCCCACTGGCATGCCTCCACATAAACTCAAAATTAAAATTGGTTCAGTCGTCGTGCTTCTCAGAAACCTCATGCCAGCAAGAGGTCTCTGTAATGGCACTAGACTGACTGTTACCAGCATTCACCGTAATGTACTGGAGTGTAAAACTATCACAGCTCCTACCTCACAAACTGTCCTTATTCCCTGGATTTCCCTGACCCCATCAGATTCAAATTTGCCTTTTACTTTTACACGAAGACAATTTCCTGTTAGATTAGCCTATGCAATGACAATTAATAAGGCACAGGGCCAAACTTTCAAAAAGATATGCCTGTATCAGCCAAAACCAATTTTCAGTCACGGACAATTGTATGTTGCTCTCTCCAGAGTTCCATCTTTTCATTCACTCACAGTTGTATCCTCAAACCCACCCCATTTGGACAACTGTGTCTTTCAGGAAGTGTTCACGCATCAATGAATAATTATGCAGCGTATGCTACGCTGCGAGTCGGCTAGTCATTTTAATTTGTTTTTTCCCTGATCAAACAACACTTGTTACCCCAGAATGACAACGAGAAAACAGGATTTTAGAAATTTTTACAAATTTATTCACAAACCCCCAAAATATCATATTGATACGAGTATTTAGACAAGGGGTCTCTAACACATCGCCTGCGAACTACCGGTAGCTTGCAACCCCTTTCCAAGTAGCTCACCAAAGGGTTAATGGATCCTACGTAAATTTGAAAACTTCCAAAACATCATATTGCGATCCACAATCTGAATTGCAATCTATTTTTTCAATGTGGCATACACTTAATAGAATATCCGGACTCAAACTCATCAAGACCTAAATAACACTTTATTTTAAATATCAAACAAAGTTGAATTCAATTGTTCTCTCATTCGCTAGCTAAGCAGAGATAAGGTTAAGTCCAGAAGCTGACGAGTGAGTGAGGAAGGCACCCAAGGGCCTGTTGCATACATCTCGGATTTGCACAAATAAATCAGCGAAATACGATACATAGCGAAATGAGAAAAGTCGAAAAATCTACCGGAATGTTCAAGCAAATTATAGAAAAAAACCCGAACTAAATCTGTTAAGTAGTTCTCTCATGAAAAGCAGACAGACATACAGACAAACAGATATTGGATTTTATATATTATATATTAGTAAACCTTCAAAATAATGTGCAGTTAAAGTCTCAACAGCATTCTCAGCATTTCTGGAGCTTAGTAGAGCCAGATATCTATAAGAATCTTCACCAAGCAGCTCTTAAAATGTCTGCTTTGTTTGGGTCACCATACCTCTGTGAGTCTGACATAAATGTCATGAAATCAAAGGTTAGAACAAGACTGACATACGAACATTTACATGACTCCATAAGAGTGACCCTAAGTGACTTCACTCCACCATAAACCTGCCTCTCTTGTTGACTACATGCAGTGCCAGTAATCTGACTAACTCAAAAACACATCACACATGCAACTGAACCTGTGAATAAAGTGAAACAGTGACATGGAACAAAATGACAAATGAATAAGGAATATCTGTGGATTTGGAATTGCATTGCTTTGTTTTGACAGCATTCATGTTTTAATTCAATAGTGCGAGATACACTAGAAAGTGCATACAGACATACAAAATGCACTTGCAGGAGAACTAAATACCAATATTTTGTAAATGTTCAGGCAAAACAAGCTAATTCAGTTTGTTTGGGTTGAAATAAGCTGTGAGAATAAACATTAGAAAACAGGAGTAGCTCTCGGCCATTTTCATTTTGTAAAAGTAGCTCTCAGGGGAAAAAAGGTTGGAGACCCCTGATTAAGACCATTGGCTATTACACTTGAAGTTTGTCACAAGTGCATCCCATTCTCTTGATTATCATTGTGATGTTTCTACTCCTTGTGAGTGCACCTGTGATCAGATTCACTTCTTGATTGCATATGATTAGGACAAGCACACACTGGCACTATTAGGGCTCACAGTTGACAATATTTATAAGAGCAAAAACCAAGCCATGAGGTTCAGAGAACTGCCTGCAGAGATTAGACAGAGGATTGTGTCAAAGCACAGATCTGGGGAATGCGACAAACATTTTCTTTAGCATTTAAGGTTCTTAAGGGCACAGTGGTCTTTACGATTCTGAAATGGAATATGTTTGAAACAACCTTGACTCTTACTAGCACTGGCACCCTGGCCAAACTGAGTAATCAGTGGAAAAGGGCCTTGGGAAAGAGGTAACCAAGAAACGGAAGGCTAAGCTACACAGAATCTGTATGAAGGTAGAATCTTCCAAAAGGACAACCACCACTGCAACACTCCACTAATCTGGACTTTACTGCAGACAGCATGTGAAAGCCTGCCTCAAGTTTGCAAAAAGGCATCTAAAAACTCCCAAACTGAGGGAAACAACATTCTCTGATTTGATGAAGCCAAGATTGTCTGTCTGTCATCAGTACTATGCATCATATCTGGAGGAAACCAAGCAGCACCCATCACCTGTGCAATGCCATTCCAACAGTGAAGTTTGGTGGTGGCAGCTTCATGTTGTGAGGTTGTTTTTCAGCTGCAATAGCTGGGAGATGAAGGAAAGCTGAATAGATTATAGAGGACAGAGGTATCCTTAGTGATGAGTATAGTTAAATGATGAAGAACATCTTTCTGACAACCAATAAAGTCAGAACAACTTGATTTGCAATGGGATCAACAATGTAAAGCAGCACCAAACCAAACCAGTTCTTACCCCATCCCAGTCTATCACAGTATGATTCCAGTTGTGATTTATGCTGTCTTTTTACACAAATGTGTGTTGTCTTTATCTAGTTTTGCACAATATCATTAATCTATTATTTTATGTATGTTTTAAAACTAGAACATTAGAACAATCTAGATGAGAATTGGTCATTCAGCCCAATAAAGCTCGCCAGTCCAATCCACCTAATTCTTCCAAACGTTTTGAAAGTCCCTAAACTCCTACTGCTTACTGCAGCACTTGGTCACTTATTCCAAGTGTTTGTGGTTCTCTGTGTAAAGAAAAACCTCCTATTGTTTGTGCGAAATTTACCCTTAACAAGTTTCCAACTGTGTCCCCGTGTTCTTGATGAACTCATTTTGAAGTGACAGCCTTGATCCACTGGACTAATTCCCTTCATAATTTTAAACACTTCACTCATGTCACCTCTTAATTTCCTTTTGATTAAACTGTAAAGGCTCAGCTGCTTTAATCTTTCCTCATAATTTAACCCCTGTAGCCCTGGAATCAGCCTAGTTGCTCTTCTCTGGACCTTTCCTAACGTTGTTATATCCTTTTTGTAGCTTGAAGACCAAAACTGCACACAGTAACTCAAGATGAGGCCTCACCAGGGTGTTATAAAACTTCAGCAGAATCTCCCTGGACTTTTACTCCACACATCAAGGTGCTATATAACCTGACATTCTGTTAGCCTTCTTAATGGTTTCTTAACACTAACAGGCGCCTTGATTCCTAAATCCTTCTCATAAGGTGTAATCTCAATTTTCAGACCACCCATTGTGTACTCAAACCTAACATTTTTACTTCCACCATGCAGTACTTTACATTTACTGATATTAAGCTTCATCTGTCACAAATCTCCTCAAGCCGGTGTGCTGTCCAAGTTCCTCTGTAATGATTTAACTGATTCTAAATTATCTGCAAATCCACATATTTTAGTATAATCCGCAAACTTCACTCGCTTGTTATTTTTATTCCTATGAAAATCATTTATAATGTAAGCTACCAAGGAGCATACCGCAACCCTAACCCAGACACACACAGGCAGGACACAGATTCAACAGAACACCCGGTTTATTTACAGCAAACAGGTGGTGCTCCAGTCACCAACACAATGGTCCCTTCTTGCAGTCAGTCCTTCTCCCTCCACTCCTCCTCAGGCATTGTCCTCTCCTCCCAGCTCTGGCCAACTTATGGAGTGAGGCGGCTCCTTTTTATAAGGAGCTTCTTCCGGCCACACTTCTGGGTGTGGTGGAAGCGTGACCAAATAAGCGTGACCAAATAAGGCCCTGCATCCCCTGGCGGTGGCCATGTGTTCCAACAGGGTAGAGCTCTCATGCTCATAACCCGTGGTCCTACTGGAAACCAAGGGTGCTACTCTCTATCGGCCCGGGGGAGAGTTTATTATCAGGATAGTTTCTTCCACAACTTGGGTGTCCTGGCTGGATAAGGATTCCATCCACCCGCCACAATATATATCAAAAATAGCAACAGCCCCAGCAGAGACCTCTGTTGGACACCACTCTTAACATCAGCCAATTCTGATTAGTTTTCTCGCACCATCACCCTCTGCTTCCTTGGTCTGAGCCAATTTTGTGCCCATCTAAAAAAATCACCCTGAACTCCTACTTCAATTTGATGCCCACCCTCTCACGTGGACCTTATCAAATGATTTCTGAAAGTCCAGATAAATAGTATCTTATGCACTAATCTAGTCATAATTGTTGTTTTGGCTTCCTCATAGAACTCCAGCATGTTTGTAAAACATGACTTTCCTTGTCTGAACCCGTGCTGACTGTTCTGTTAAACTCCTGTTCTTGCCATGTGTTGCTCAATCTTTTCCTTAATAATTCTTTCCCTTAATTATGCACATTAAGCTTACTGTCCTACAGTTGCTTAGATCTTCCTGATCACCCTTTTTATATAACAGGATAAAAGAAGAGAACACTCCAAGCAAATCCATATAAAAGTGATTAAAAGGCACAAGTCAAAGGATTGAGACAATAAAATAGTCAAGTCACTGAATGCCCCTTGGAGTGCGGTTAAATCAATAATTAAGAAATGGAGAGAGTATGGCAAAGCTGTAAATCTGCTAGAGCAGGTTATCCACACAAACTCAGTGGATGTACTAGACCAGCGAGGAAGTCCACTAAGAAACGATGAGAAAATTGGAGTTACAAAGTATAACGTCTTAGATTGGAGAGACTATGCAGACAACATGGGGGAGCATAATAGATGAAACAAAATGCACAGGGCATCTCAGCTAGAGAATTACAGATGGGGCATGGGAGACACTGAAGTCAACTAGTAGAAGTTTCTGTGGTCTAATCAGGCCAAAATTGAGCTTTGTGCCCATCAGGTTCAAAACCGTATTTGGTGAAAGCCTAACACTGCATGTTATCAAATTACACTATCCTCACCATGATACATGCTGGGGGCAGCATCAGGCTATGGGGATGCATCTCTGCAGCAGGCCCTGGAAGGCTTGTGAGGTTCGAAGGTCAAGTAATTGCAGCAAAGTGTCAGGAAATCCTGAAGGTAAACCTGATATAGTCTGCAAGAAACCTGCACATTGTGAGAAGATTTGTTTCCCAGGAAGGCACATGCCCCAAGTATAAAGCCAAAGCTACACAGGTATGGCTTAAAAACAACAACAATGTTAATATCGACCAATATGGAGTGGTTGAATCCAATTGAGAACTGGCTGATCCGGACAAACGCTGTTCACTCACAATCCCCATTTAGCCTGACAGAGCTCGGGGAGTTTTGCAAAGAAGACGTCCAGAAGTACAAATCTAATTGATAGAGAGAGAGGGATCTGCATACACAGACTCAAGTCTGTCATGGCTGCGTCTACTAAATACTGACTTGAAGAGACTGAATAGTTAAGTGATCAATTATTTCATGTTTTATATCTGTAATTAATATAGACCTCTTTGCAGAGATCGTTTTTCACCTTTGACATCAAAGAGTCTTCTTCTATTGATCACTGTCAAAAAAGCCAAATTAAATTCTCCATGATTTACTGTTTTATAACATAAAATGTGAAAACTTCCAACAGGGTGAATACTTTTTAAACAGCTGGAAAAGCATACTGCAGGGATTAAAATAACGCTGGTTTTAACTTTGGATAGACAAATATTGGGACCAGCCAAAATCGTACAAGTCTCAAGACAAATGGTCAAACAAAAACCCAGCTGCAAATGTGTATCCAGAGCAGGTGTGCCCAAAATGATCCAAGAGCTGCTCATTTGTATTCCAACAACGGCTTTCTCTGTCTCTTCTTTATTTGCCATTGCATGTGTCATTTGAAGATGGTGAAGTTGTCTTTTTTCACTGATAAAAAAACAGATTGGCTAATGATGGACGCTAAATTGTTATCATAAGCACAAATGACTGTGCGTGTTGTGCAGTGGACTGGAATATCACTAAAGAAGCAATCCTGAATTTAGCTGCTTAATAATTAATGCTCAATGCATTATTCTGAAAAAAATATAATAGATGATTAAGATGTAAGGGAGAATAAATATGGGACTATATTAAAATTCAATTATTGATCACTCCATTCTACACATTTCCTTTTACCATTTCTAGTGACTCAAGAAACAGTGCCAGTCTCAGCAGTGTTGGCTGGAAGGCAGGAACTGTGATACCCTCTGTACTGGCACCCTTACAAACATTCAGACTCTGGGCATCTTGAATTTTACCTGGGTGGATCACTGGTGGAGGAAACTGAGATACAGACCAAATGTTTGTAAAAAAACGGACCTTTGTTACTTTACAAGTGCCTAATGAATATTTCAATGTTTGCTCTGTAATGACACAGATACTGAGCAAGGCTCTTAACCTAAACATTTTTTCAAGGGGCGCTGCACAATGGCTGACCCTGCACTCTGACCCCTCCCAAAGGTCATATAAAAAGACTGCTGGGGCGGCAATGGCTGGTGTCCGATCAGCTGATGCCAGTTCCTCACTCTCTTGCTCGATCTCCTGATCACTCTCAACAAAATCAGATTCTGAAAAATCAGAGTCTGACTCAGCGATAATGTGCAAAATATTGTCTGCTGAGTATTTTGTTTTCTGCACTCGCTTTGCTCCCTCATGAGATGTCGATGCCATCTTGCCTTTGTTTACGTTTGTTTACATTTCATAACTCACGCACAAGCAAGGATTAGATGCAGAGTCAATGAGTCTAACATTTCTCTAAGAGGGAATGACTGTAATGTAAAGGTGAGGTTTCTCGCCATTAACAGCTGATTGTTGCCCTCTACCCCTGGATGTCGACTTTTGTCAGGTAATACACATCACGGTCTGTGACACAATATTCGCTTCATAAGGCGCACAGACATTTCCACTCTTTATTTGGGGAAAAAAAGTGACCTGACCGACTGACCCCAAAGGGGTCGCTATGCTCCAGCCACTTCGCATCCCTGCTGCTCTTGTTGTGAAGTGGGGGGGCTGAACACACGCTAAGGAGATGTGGTCTGATCAGCTGCTGTCTTTCTGCTGCTGCTGCCAAGCTAAGTGCTCTGCTTGTTGCACTGCACGTCGATCGTTTAAAAGCCTGTACAGCAGCTGCCCTTTTGTCTCACTGCCTTGTCTCACAGGATGTTAAATCTTGCAGGATGTCAAATTTTCTTCCAGGAAGATCACATATCGTCTCCTCGTCTATATAAACAAAAATAAGTGCTCATGATGCACTTTTTCATGATGATGAAAAATGAAGAACCAAAAGACTCTTCTTCCTCCTCCTAAAAACAGGCTGTTAACGAGGACAAAAAGAAAAGTAATTCAAGTAACACAAACTCAACAGATATAAGAAACACTGATACTTTTTTTTACAAATGTGCTTACTATAGCATATACTGCAGTGCACTCATTCTACAGTACTACTCCACCAAATGCCAAATGGTCAAGACCCCTGTTGGTCTCACTTCAGTTTTATTTGTCAGACGCGGTTACCTGGCTATTCTCGTTAGATGACTACCCGGCATAAACATTCTGAGAAGATGTTGCAATCCCCTCACCAAGTGAAAGTCCTCTGTATAATAGTGGTGTCTGTTGTGTGCTCATATTTAACAAAATCAAATGCTGTGATAACCTGTCACAGGAAGCCAACTTGGATGGCATGCCAACCCATTAATTCAATTCAATTCATGTTTGTGCAGCACTTTTCTATGAATGCTTACCCAAGTTTACAGCTGCAATATGTAATAAATGATCACAAATCGATATGTCAGAATATAGATTCAAGCATTTATCCACAGTCACTCATCTTGAACTCATTTAGGCTGACTAACATGAAAAATAAATGGGAGGTGGCAGCAAACTGACAGACACAGAGAAAATCTACACCAGACTGGCATTCAAACTCAGGTGCCTTTAGGGGTGAGGTAATGGCTATAATAATGACTGTGCCATTCAAATAACTTAATATGTTTGCAGATGATACCAGGCCAGAGGGACTGGCAGATAAAGTAGAATCAGATGAATTGTTACAGAGGGCTATCACATCTTTGCATTATGTGTAAGATTTAGTTAAGGAAAGAACAAAAGACAGGTATAGCAATTCATGCTTGTTATTTTAGCTGTGTTTTTGTACATTGCCAATTGCGTATTCTCTCTGTAGTTTGGCCTAAACCTGGTATTAACAATTCTTTGCACTCACAATATATTTAGCTGTTAATGTTCAGGTTATAAAACCTCAGATATTTACCCTTCAGTACAGAATTCCATCTGTTATCATAACAGAGTCTCAGAGAAAAGTTTGGTTGATGGCCATGAAAGTTAATGAAATCTAAAATCTAGAAAGAGAGGAAAACAAGGGGAGAAGAGGACATCACAGCAAACAGCGGAGACAAGCAATATCTCCATAATCAAATACAAGTCATCAGAATGCATGTTGGATAAGATTAACAAAGTATTTCTTAAAAAAAAAAGCAGACTGGCACAAACTCAAGGAAACAAGGCACACAATGTGATGGACAGAAGGCTAAAGTTGGACGGTCAGAAGATTGTTGCCTAAAGTTCTCCTCCAAATCACCATGTGACCCTAATTGGTTTTTGCTTCAATTGTAAAAAAAAAAATAATAATAATTGTTACTGAAGACAAAGAGCTGCATGTGTTAGCTAATCTGTACAAAAATGATTAAGGGTTAATGGAATTGTATTTTCTATTCTATTTCTGTTTTGAATGTGCTTGCATTCATAGATCATCCATAAATTGATGGAATTATTTTTTGATCAGACAAAACACAAACAGGTCTGTTGACATTTAGGAAGACATTGTGGGAAATTCATTATTTCTGTTATATTTATGACAAAAGACATTTAGTTTTTTTTTTATCCAGTTTCTTTTATTGAATAACATCAATCATTATTTTAGAAATACTGGGACTGGCTCCAGCAGACCCCCATGACCCTGTAGTTAGGATATAGCGGGTTAGATAATGGATGGATTATTTTAGAAATAAACAACATCTATAGGAAAGAACTAAGGTGTAGTAGATAGATAGACAGACAGATAGATAGATATACATGAAAGGCACTATATAATAGATTGCTAGTTTCCTTCTAGAGGTGCATATTTTCTGTTTTATGTATGTATGTATGTTGGTGTATATGTATGTACATATGTATGTATGTATTTATTTATTCTCTGTGGGATGTTCTCAGGGAAATTAGGGGCACATTCTGGAATAGATAGATTCAGTGCCCATTGCTCTGTCACAAATGTCAAACTGTCCAGCTCTGTGCCTACAATAGAGCCTGCCTTCCTCACCAGTTTGTCCAGGCGTGAGGTGTCCCTCTTCTTTATGCTGCCTCCCCAGCACACCACTGCATAGAAGAGGGCGCTCGCCACAACCGTCTGACAGAACATCTGCAGCATCTTATTGCAGATGCTGAAGGACGCCAGCCTTCTAAGGAAGTCTAGTCGGCTCTGTCCTGTCTTGCACAGAGCATCAGTATTGGCAGTCCAGTCCAATTTATCATCCAGCTGCACTCCCAGGTATTTATAGGTCTGATCCCTTTGATGATCACGGGGTCTAAGAGGGGCCCACTCTTTCTGTAAGTGTGGGTTAATAATTCTCTCCCTGCACCAACTTGATGCACTGCTACCCCCCCAATACACCACACAATTAAAAGTAAATAATATATTTTGCCTATTGTCTATTAAAAAAAAAATAGCAAGATTGTTTTTAAAATTTTAAATAACTGAATCCTAAGGCACAAGAAGAAAATGTACAATATATATTTTATCTTTTTAAAATCTTATTAAGATCATTTTCTTTCCCTATTGGCAGATAATTTGGTTGTTATTATGCAAATGCAAATCTGGATGTTCTGTTTTTTCAATTTTGTTTCTCTTTTTTTTGCTGTGAATACTGAGTTATAGTCATTGCCAATACTTTGTCACAATGACAAGACAGAAAGTTCATGAAGTCTGAAAGTAATAGAAATGTAAATTATTGTGCTTTTTAACTACTTAAAAAAACATTGTTTTTTTCGTGCAGTGCCTATAGGCTGAATGAAAGATTAATGATTGCCGGCTGCGTTCATTGGGGCACTAAGTCACGCTCCTTCTTACAAGGCGCATACATGTTTACACTTGTCCTATTATTTAATTTAAAAATCATCAGTTGTAAGCCACACTCACCTCTCAACATCAGGCACAGGCATTCTGCATTTAATTAGACTTCAGCTTCTATTTTCACTTAGCTGAACAAAAGAGTCAAAATTAGGCATAATTTAGCCCTAACACCTATGAGAACTACTAATTTAAAGAAAGATATGAGTAAGGATCATGCAAATGTGTTATTTTTTGCAAATGAATTTTTCACAAAATTACTTTGTTAATAGTGTACCATATTTGGCAAAAGGGAACCGAGAGGCTCAGTTCTCCTGGACTTATGCTGATTTTATTAGATCTAGCCACCTTAGTAAAAGATAAACATCTGTATGTCCGTGTATCTGTACAGTATATCTCAGTGTCCATCCACTTGCTATGTCTATGTCATTCCAACAGATGGCACCTTACAAACATCTGCAGTAATAAAATGTGTTACATTTGTCATTCCTGCTGATGGCACTTTATTAACATTAACATTTCTTTTACGAATCCCATATCAACCAGCATATAACGGAGAAATATGCATAGCAATTATCATTCCTATGGATGGCGCATCACAAACATCACCACTGCTTTTACAAATACCATATCAAATGGAATTTTATTACTACAAATATTTGTGATGTGCTATCTGTTGGAATGACCAATACAATGCATTTTATTACTACATGTATTACAAAATACATTCCAATAGTGCACTGCAAAAGTTAATTCTGAGATCTACGGTTATTAAATAGATTTTCTATTTTATTTTATTTCTGTTTTGAATGTGCTTGCACTTGTAGATCATCCATAAGTTGTTTTTTGATCAGAAAAAACGCAAAACAGATCTGCTGGCATTTAAGAAGACATTGTGGAAAAGTCATTACTTCTGTTTATATTTATGACAAAAGGCATTTAGGGTTTTTTTTTATCCAGTTTCTTTTATTGAATAACATCAGTCGTTATTTTAGAAATAAACAACATCTGTAGGATAGAACTAAGGTGTAGTAGATGTGAGTAATAAATCTGTATAACAAATAGATGTGAAAGGCACTGATAGATAGATAGATAGATAGATAGATAGATAGATAGATAGATAGATAGATAGATAATCTTAGAGAGAGAGAGACAGAAGAGAGACAGAGAGGTTGGGAGCATATACTGATTACAGTGCGTTGCCATAGCCACCACACGACAAACCACCCGGATTGAGATCTGAGTGCAGCCATGCAACGGGTGACACCTCAGCACCATAGTTGAATAGTGTGAGGTTTTTCACAGTATTTGGAGTGCCAATCCTGCCACCAACCCCCAGGTTTTCCCTGCAAGTTGGAGGACCAGCTTGCAGGGCTGGATGCAGATTAAGCAATTCCAGGTTAAGGGCCTTGTTCAAGGGCCCAGAAGAGTAGAGTCACTTCTGGCGTTTTACAGGATTTGAATCGGCATCTTCCGGTTTAAATCCGGAAAAACGCAGATAAACTGAATAAAACATAAATGAACAATATAACAAACTATACATACCAACAATTAGTAAAAAGCACCAACACTTCAGGCTTAGCTATTCTGAAGGCATGTTTCTTTAAGTATGAAGGAGCCCCAGTAAGCTTTTCTTGACACACTTCTCCTGAACGATTCATTGGCTGAATGTCTTCAGTTTCAGAGTGTCACAGAGAGGATGTGCAACATTGCACATAATGGCACTCAGTGTTGTTTTCATCTTCTCCTCCACTAATACTTCCAGGGAGTCCAGATTACGTCAAATAACTGAACATAACTGAGCCTGCCTTCTCGATCAGCTTGTTGATTCAATGGGCCTCTCTTCAAAGTGATGTTACCACAACAGCAATGCATTTCTTGTGCAGCCCCAAAATTACACAAGGAATTCCTGAATGGGCTTTAACAGGGTCTGTTTTTTGTATAAGAATATAAGAAAATAAATGGAAGAAATCTTGGGAAAGGCAATTCACACTCCAGGAAGGTTAGGCATTCAGTGGATGTGTGTAAATAGAACACACACAAAACAGAATACAAGTAATCTTCTTCACAGAGCTAGATGGCCAATCTATAATGGCTTCCTCAGATATACAATACAACAGTAGGAACTACTTTGTTCTTGCACAGCACTCCTCACCAAGTGGAGGCATACAGCGACATAATAACTCTAAAGGCAAAATGCAGGAATAGATGATACCACTTGCTAAATACAGAACTATCACATATGAGCATACAGATATGTTCAAATGCATCAAAAACAAAGTGGAAACTAATGAACATAAATGGACAACAGAAACATCTGTGGCAAAGGAGTCAGAGATAAGGCAGACACAGACAGAGTCCTGGAGATCCCGGCAAATAAGTCGTCTGCCCCCTACTGGCCATTCTGTAGCTGAGTCATTGCTGGGCCAGCTAATCAGATGAAAAGACCTTTCTTCCTAATGATTTCAGTGCTCTGTGATAACTTTTCCATAGGCAAGTAAACAACTTGTCAGTAGAGCAGCAGCATCAAGTGCCACATGAGGATACCAAGAAAAGAAACAAAACAGGCGAGTGTTAGAAATAGTTTATAAATATTATGGTGTCAAACACCATGCTTAAATCCAACAGCATACTTACGGTGAAATTTCCTTCATTGGAGGATATCAGAATGTTGTTAACAACATGTTTTAGTGCCATTTTTGGAGTATAATTAGTGAGGAAACCAGACTGGAATTTCCCAAAGAAATTGTGGTGTGTAAGGTGAGATTGAATCTGATTAACAACTACTTTTTCAAGCATTTTAGAGAATGGTCATGTCAGGTTGGGTAGCAAGCACTGGTACAGCACGTTGCCGCATTCCACCACATGACGAAACACCTCAGGATCCCATGTAGCAACCCCCCATGCAGATGCGTGGTCCAGTCCCACCCTCTGGAAGTGACCCTCTATCTGCCACAGCCAGGTGTTACGTAGGCGTCCCCTTGGCCTGGTCCAGCCACTCGGGTCCTCAACAATGAGGATCCTGTAAGCCAGATCACTCTTGGGGAATCGCGCCACATAGCCATAGTGCCGTAATGGGCGCTCCCTCACAATGCAGGTAATGTGCCTCACTAGAGAGAAAGGGTCTATAATTATTTAGTGTATGTGGGTCTAGTTCTGACATGAGCCCAGCACACCACAGTGTAGAAATATGCACTGGCTATCAAAAAGTTATAAAACATGTAAAGGATTAAAGACGTCAGACTATTTTTCAATTGAGCCCTTCACCTACTGCTCTTCAGAGTGTTGTGACAGTTTTTCACATCATATTTGTAATCTCTACAGTAAAACAATACCTCACATGCTTATGCTTGAACATTTTTACCTTTCTGGGAGCGGCTCTTAGAGGGCTAGGACCACCAGTAAGGAATCAATTATCAAAAATATTACTATACTAGGGGGCTCTGCCCCCTGCTTGCTTTGCTTGCCAACCCTTGGGTGGGCACTACACACTAGCCACTTCACGGCTCTGCGTCTCGCGTATGGGGAAGCGGATGTACAATTTAAGCAGATTGTTATTTTCATGGAAATTAAAATTAACACACAAATACTTTTTAAACTTACACTTTTACTGTAAAACTTCAGTAAAAACAGTATTTAGAATTAACTTTTCATCGCAATAACATTACATCCTTTTTTCAACAGTTATTCGGCTGGTGGAAGACCGGATGGTGTTAACCAGTTGTAGATATTGTAAGTTGATGTTTTCATCTTGCGCACCAGTGCCACCAACTGTTTCAGCATAGTTTATTGATACGCATTTAACCAATTTGCCATGTAACCAATCGACAATTTTCACGTTAATTCATTTGACTTCATCATTTCTCCGTGCTAGGATTGCCCATGTCCTCATTTCTTTTGTTGATAACCCTTCGGGATGAAATTCTTCAATAAAATTTGGAAATAATAAGTCTTCTTTTATTGGGTACTGAAAGTGAGGAAAACGTAAAAATTTATAAGAGCTGAGATCACATGAACTGTGTCTGACAAAAGCATTCACATGAATGAGAGGTGAGAGCACCGTGGGCGTGGGCTGTTAACCGTAAATGGTTGAGAGGAGGGCGGAACTTGAACAAACCTCTCGTAATAGTCTCGTCTCCTCTCAAGATTTTCTTTTATAATAGAGAGATTTGCAATCAACAACCTTGAAATAGCATAAAATGACACTACACATGTCAGTATTACTGATCCCCATTTTTTCAAAGTTTTGTGAAATGGATTAAATTTGACCCCTTGTACCTTATTAGTGGATGAACCCCTGGGGTTGGGTGATGTGGCACATACTGTACTATGCCAAGTCCTTCTAATCAGTTTTGTTGAGATACCTATTGGTTTGCACTTGATCATAAAGGTGTCATTTCCTACCTACAATGTGGTCCAAAATGGCATAAAATTTGTATTTTTTGGGTCAACAGGGCCAACAATAGCCATTAAGATGAGTCCAAGGTTACATCATACGTGGGGATTTTCTTGTACTGCTGAGTCAGAAGTGATTTCAAAGCCTTCTTTGGTAGCTCTTACTAACACAATGAAGTCTGGGCCGCACAAAGGTAAATGTGAGGAACTGGGATGCTGGCCCATGTTAACTGGGATGTGTTCCATAATTGTTGACTTCTAAACTGCTCCTGCTGAATATGTATGCCCACCTGACTGGCTGAATGTCATCCTGGTATGCCAGCTCAGTACAGGGCTTGAAAGAGCTACAGATGGTGGGAAAATATATTACTGGTGCACAGCTACTTTCTCTTCTCTACAAATATTAAAAATTGACTTACAAAAGAAAACAGTAATATTAAAGAGCTCACCCATCCTGTACTGTCACATTTCTGTCTCCTCCGTTCAGGTCCATTATCACATGCACCTCTAGAGTATACTCAGGCCATAGTGCAAATCATTTAAAGGCTCATTCTAGCACACACTCACATCAGGGTCTGTCCTGCATACGTTTGGGAATATAGGAGGAAACCCAGATGGACATGGGGAGATCATACAAATGGACAGGCATGGAATTAAAGCCCAAAACACTTGGTCTGAGAAGCATCAGAACTAAGCACTCTACCATCTTACTGCCTGTTTCATCTGATATTGTATTTAATGCTAGGTGTTGTACTTAAGGTCTGTTGATTGTACTGTTACTACTCTGTGGAAAACATGCAGCTAAGAATTTCATTCTACAATGTAACAATCTAATTATCATGAGTTACTAAAGTGAAACGAATCGATCACCAAGTGATGCTGGTAATAAAGAAGCCTAGACAAACTGTGCAAGTTTGTTCCTTAGTCATGGAAAAATGGGAAAGAAAAGGCTTAATCACTAATGGTGGAGAGGTTTGACCATGGGATGATTAAAATACTTTCCAGAAGCCAGATGTGGTATAGCGGGTCCACAGCTCCCGTCAAAGGGCCACTTTTAAATAAATAATCACCGCGCTTGCGGCGTGGTGGTTGTGTGGCTGAAGCGGTTCTCAGGACGATTCGTGATGTGGGCGTTTCTCACCTAAGTGCACAGGTGAGAGAGACTGTCCACATCCGTGATTGTTCCTGGGGCCGCTGATTTGCCACAGCTGCCATGCCCTCTTGATATATAGAAGCGCGAGTCGGCTAAAGGGGGAAGAGAAAAGAAAGGAAAGTGTAAGAGCCAATCTTAGAAAGTTAAAGTTTTGAGTTCTCATATTAATGTTTGCTTAATTTAAATACAATATAAATTTCTTTCATAGTCATAACTTATGGTATAGTGTTTTCCCCCTATAAGTTAGTAAGAGATAGAACCTTCTTACTATAACTGAGAAACAGTGTGATAATAAACTTAGTTGTGGTGAGAACAGTAAAGAGGGACTTGAAAGACCCATTTTCTACTCAGAGATGGGATAAGCATACAGTTTTCTGACCATTTTGAAATGGTTCAGAAACGTTTTGAAATGGTTCAGAAATGTTAAGTAAATAGTAACGATTTGAGATGTAACAAGATTAATCTTTGAACTGAACTTTTCTTAATATTAATTTTTCTTTCGTTTGCTATTTTAATTTTCTTTTTTGTGTGAATTGATTTACTTTGAAATTTAACTAAACTTTTAAAAATGAAGATATTTTGTCTGTGGAATCATTTCTGCGCATCAGGCTTTTGTTGAATCCCATTTTTTTGAGTTGAAGCTGCTGAACTTTGGTAATTTTGGGAAATCTCAGCTACAGAAAGAGAAGAAAGAAGGACGGAAAAAGGAGGAACGAACAGAGGTTGCAGGAGAAAGCAGGAAGCAGTGGGGAGAGAGAGAAAGTCGGTGCGGGAGAGCGAGCGAGTGAAGGCTCGCATGCAGCTGTGCTGGAAGCCTGTGTGTTGGGCCGACATCCAGGGAATAGTAGTAGTGGTCACTTCCACTGAGTGAGCTTGGAGCGGGATTGACCAGAAGGCGGATGACTCTCCGCATAAGGCCGCGGGAGGCAGCGGGAGTCAGGACTTGGGACGGGTATTGCTCAGCGACGGCGCCCTTGTCACTGTGGATCCCAAGTTGCTGTCAGGAGGAACCTACTGGAACCAGGGATCGGAGAGACGAACTGAACAGCCGAAGTAGGCAGGGTGAAGGACTGCTGCATGTAGGGCGACTCCCCTGTTGAGAAGCCCACACGGTAGAAGCAGGGGAGCCGCAAGTAAAAAGACACCGGGCTTGTGTTGTTTTTAAAAGACTGTTTTCCTGCATTGTGTTTTAACCTCGTTGTTTTAAAGGATGTTTTTTTCTAATGGATTTTAATCTCCTCGTGTTATAATTGATTTTATTGATTATTTATTTATTGGAACTTTGGACACTGCACTGTTTATTTTGAACACTTTGTTTTTAAATAAAAGCACTTGACACTTTTGCACCATCCCCTTGCTTTGTTGTTGCCTCACTGCTAAGCTCATCGGTGACATTACCGACGGTGACGGGTTGAAGGGCTCCCGGACAGCAGATGGGAGCATGGAACCAACCCACATCGTCACACCAGAGAGACCTGAAAGAAGTAGATGAAGTGAATAAGTCCAAGAGATGTGTTGAGTGCATTGACAGTGACACACTTACATAAAAGAAGCAGAATGTTATACTGCATCTTCTCTCTTCAGTCACTCTGTCTCATGGCTCTTTCCCTGGCCTTACTGGCACCTAACCTGACACTCTTTGATGAAGTGATTAAGTAATTCCAGGATGTCAGTGTTTCACCCTCAGACATGACCAGAGCTTGACAGTCCTCTCAGGCCCACACGGCTGTCCACGCACATGTCACCAATGCCACATCCTACAATTGTTTCTTACAGGCACTTTGCACGGTACCACCCCATTTCATTGAGGTAAGTACCTAAAACTATTTACAAAAAAAAGATAAAGATAAAAATAGTTTTTTTCCTAGGCTACATCTAAGACCCATGACACTGCCGGTCACATGGGCTGCCCTTGGCCTTTATATTGAGGTTAAAGAGATTAATCCTTTAAAGGTCCTTTGATTATGGTGGAGAGTGTTTCATAGTGAGTACTATTTCTGACTGCTTTTATGGCTATTAGTTCTTTTACTTTTCATTGCTATGATAAGCAGTTTCCTCCAGAATAAAATAATATAAGACCTCTAAAAAGAACCTAAGAAGCAGGCTAGAATTCTGCCTGGTGTACCCAGTAAAGGTAACCTTGATCTAAGCCACCCCCTTAGGGCAACCTGCTGCCTTGAGCTAAAACAACTAATGCAAAAATCTTAAAATCTGTAATGAAGGCCCCACAGAGAAGAAGGGAGACTGTCAACATTAGGTTTGTATAAATAGAGCAAGCAAAGAATCTTGATAAAAACTAGGGGGCATTGCCCCCTGCTAGCTTCGCTGCCTTGTCTTGAGGGACATTAAAGTGTCTCCGAGAAGGTCACATCCTATATAATATACAGTAGAGATATGATTTACTAAAAAAAAAAAAAAAAAAAAAGAAAATCTCAAATACAAAATACAGTACAATACTCACTATAAACTCCTTTCATATGAGAATGGCTCCCACTCTCAGGTTTCTGCACTTAGTTTAAACAGCCTGAGGGAGGAGTAATGATTGTCCTGCCTCCTGGGGATCCACCAACTAAGAACATGGAACATTAGTACATTTACATAGAAAGAACATAATTATAACATCACATGGAAAACCAACAGAAATGACATAAAGATGTGAGAAACAATCATTCAGAATTAACAAAACAACATTAAAATACAATGGATAGATAGATACCGTATATATTTGTGTATGTCAGGTCTTGAAACACGAAAAATCTATCATAAAATCAGACACCGACTTATACACCCGTTCAAAAATTGGCCAGTTAATTTTTTTCTTTTTTTACATCTTCTTGCCTCCTCCACTCTCGCATCAGTTTCTCAGACGAATCAAATTTTGCTGCAGCAGTGCAGTTACCAATTTCTTTCGCCACTTCAACGGCTTTTAATTTAAAACCAGCTTCTTATTTTCTTCTGACTGAACACTCCATGGTAGATAAGGAATGTTCTTACAATAAAGGTGCATGAGGGTGTGAGATACAAAAAACACAAATCTGTGCAAACGTTTCTTTGGAATAGTTCTGGTATTACCGTGTGGTCACGTAGGCACAATACATAGAAAAAAAATGCTGCGTGCTCCATGATTACGCGTGGGCGTTAGCATATCATAATCTCTTGTACCAATAGCCTGAGTTTTCAGCATTCGACTTATACAACCGACATTATAAAATACCAGAAATTATGTCGTAAAATCAAGTCCAGTTTTATCCGTGGGACAACTTATCCACGAGTATATACGATAGATAGATAGATAGATAGATAGATAGATAGATAGATAGATAGATAGATAGATAGATAGATAGATAGATAGATAGATATTGTGGTCCCCGGCCGGGCGAGACGCCCAGGAGGACGTGAGGAGGGCTTGTGCCTCCTCCAGACCGCGAGGGGGCGTCCGTCCTGGTTATACTGGAGGCCTCGGGTACAGGGCTTGGAAGCCCAGCCCTGTAGGGACCCGTGGCCAGTGCCTCATTATCCCGGGGGCCTGGCACTTCCGCCACACCAGGAAGTGCCGGGAGGAAGACGACCGGGGACACCCGGACGGCTTCCGGGTGCGCAGCCGGCACTTCCGCCACATGGGGGTGTTTCCGCGGGAGATTGACGGGCAGCTGGAGCCCATCCGGGTTCCTATAAAAGGGGCCACCTCCCTCCAGTCATTGACAAGAGTCGGGTGGAAGTGTGGCAACGTCTGGAGGAGGAAGGAGGCGGTAAGAAGAAAAGAGAGAGAAAGAGAAAGAGAGAGAGAGAGAGAGAAGAAAAGAGAAGGCATTGGAGTGGCCTGGACTGAGGGATATTGGGGGTTGGTGAGCAGAGTTGTAAAAAAGAATGGAGAATAAACCAGTGATTGTGGGTGACATGAACGTGTCTGCCTGTCTGTGTCCAGGGCGAGGTTCACAATAGATCCCCAGTGGACACTCATTTTTGGTTGCTCTTTGCAGATTGTTGGATTGGACCCGTTTGTCTTGAATTGCCTTTTTGCATTCCTTTTTGATCATTCCTGATTATTTCCTGTAGATACCCCAGTATTTCAGAGTATAGTAACTGACTAACAGTCTTTTCACAAGGAACAAAGTCATTATCAACAAATTCCACACTGTTGAAAAATGCAATTATCATTGTCTCTTGAAAATCTGCCCTGCTGGGTTGCTCAATTGTAGAATAAATACCAGAAACATATACTTGATCAACTTGCCACAATGCCACTCAGCATACTGATTAACCACACTTGTTGGCACACAATACCTAGCAGCATATTCAATAACTACACCCTGCTCCATGGCTATTGACTGATTCCAGGAATTTTTGGGTCCTCCCTCGTATAATACATGAATAATTGTGTAACTTTTTCTCCTGCCTGTTTTGGTATTCTATCTTGTTTCTTGAGTTCATAGATAGAAAAATAGTGTAACATATGTGTTCTATGGCAGGGATTTGGGGGCATTTTGGTCAGGGCTACGTAATAAACAGTATAAAAAGGAAAACAACAATATACTGTGCTTCAAACGCCTTTTCTCCTGGTCCAGAATTTTCATCCAGCTTTCACCTTGGCACCAATAGCAATTATGACGGGGGGCAATTATGTAAGGGGTAAAGTCTTCTAAATATAAGGAGGAGCAATGGCCAAGACTTGGTTCAAGCATTTCCCCCTAGTTGATGTTAGAATTTAAGCAATCATATATATATATATATATATATATATACAGTGATCCCTTGCTATATCGCGCTTCGACTTTCGCGGCTTCACTCTATCACGGATTTTAAATGTAAGCATATCTAAATATATATCACAGATTTTTCGCTGGTTCAATGATTTCTGCGGACAATGGGTCTTTTAATTTAAAGTACACGCTTCCTCAGTTTGTTTGCCCAGCTGATTTCATACAAGGGACACTATTGGCAGATGGCTGAGAAGCTACCCAATCAGAGCATGTATTATATATTAACTAAAACTCCTCAATGATATACAATATGCTTCCCATGCGGTGCTTTTCTCTGTTTCTCTCACTCTTTCTGACATTCTCTGCGCCTGACGGAGGGGGTGTGAGCAGAGGGGCTGTTTGCACAGAAGCTGTTTGCCTAAAGGGATACGGACGCTCCTCTCAAAAATGCTGAATGGCTACCTTTACATTGATCCCTTCTTTGCGGCTGCTTTATCACGGAGCTTTGGCATACTTAAAAGTCCAACAGCACGTATTGATTTTTTGATTGTTTGCTTTTCTCTCGCTCTCTCGCTGACATTCTCTGCTCCTGACACGCAGTCCTTTGAAGAGGATGATATGTTTGCATTCTTTTAATTGTGAGAAAGAACTGTCATCTCTGTCTTGTCATGGAGCACAGTTTAAACTTTTGACTAAAGGGAGTTATTTCATGTCTAGAGGGCTCTAATAATGTTAACAGTGTGGGAGAGTTTATAAGGGCTTAAAATATATTAAAATATATGGTTTCTACTTCACGGATTTTCACCTATCGCGGGGGGTTCTGGAACGCGATCGAGGAGGGATTACTGTATATATATATATATATATATATATATATATATATATATATATATATATATATATATATATATATAGTAATGAGAGACAAACACAAAAAAAAGGTTTGGGGGTTCCACCCTGTATATTGTAGGTTTCAGGTCAACAAAAAAGAGCTGCATGATACTCCGAGACTGAGTCATCAACAAGGACTACTTTCAGAGCAAAGCTGGTGGCTTTTTATAACTGAGGGAAATGAAGAAGCGGGTCAACTGGAGGGAAAGAAGAAGTGAGGTCGTCAGGAGGTGTGGTTTGAAGCCGGAAGAGGATGACAACTATGTTTTACTGCTCCTGTAAGAATGGGAGAAAAGGCCTGCTGCCTCCCATGTGCGCTTGAGTGACAATATTTTAAATATATATATATATTTTTTTTGTGCTCTGCATAAGGTTTGCTTCAAGTTGCAGAGTACTTAATCATGTCTAGGTATTTGTCAATAATTTTTAGAGTTATGCATTTTACTGCCATGGCTTTTTCTTTATGCAGGGGCTCTGGGGTTTTGAGTAGCCATTTCTAGGATCCAGGTCCTGGTTGCCATGCCATACCCCATGGAAGTGCTCATTAACATCTGCGATTGCTCGGGTCTCATTTTCAGAGCATTTAACTCTTCTCTTGTGTTTCAAAGTTTAAGAATTATAGCAAGCAATTTGACTATAACTTTGCCTTTTTTTTTTGGTTTTGGCGCCTGATTTCTCGATGTTTTGGCTCTGACTTTGTTTGGTTTAAAGTTTCAGTCTGTGTGCAGATGCCTTTCTATGAGTTTATTTCTGTAGCTGGGAAGTTTGGTTTTAAAGTAATGTTTGTACTAAGACTGCATAGATTGAATGAAAATTCTGGATTTTCTTCTTTCTGGTTGTCAGCAACAAGCCCCCACCAAACACAAAGTCCAAACCCGAACCCATCCTTTCCAAATTGCCCTACAAAAAAGGGCTCCATATCAGATTAAAAACTACACATGGCAACACAGACCGGCGAAAGAGGCCAGACAGACAGACACAACGAGCCCTAGCAGAGGAATAGAATAAGAAAAGGGGAAAATCGGGGAATAACATTAGTGACATGATGCGGACCCTTCACCAGCCAAGTGCACAACAGTTTGCCACATTTTATATTGGAGCCAGATGATCCATTGATCAATGCTGCTGAAGGTTCAAGGTTCAAGTCCCCAGAGGGGACTGGGCGGTCTCATGGTCTGGCATCCCTACAGATTTTATTTTTTCTCCAGCCGTCTGGAGTTTTTTTTTTCTGTCCCCCCTGGCCATTGAACCTTACTCTTATTCGATGTTAATTAATGTTGATTTATTTTGTTTTATAATTGTGTCTTTCATTTTTCTATTCTTTAATATGTAAAGCACTTTGAGCTACTGTTTGTATGAAAATTTGCTATATAAATAAATGTTGTTGTTGTTGTTGTTGAAGTAGTGTTAGAATAAAGAAAGTGGATTTCTAGATGCTAAAATGAGTTTAGCAGAGATGGTACCCAGACAGAATAACCTTCAAGCCTTTGCTGTTGTTCTGATCTAGCTTAGTAAAGCTTCATTGTATTTACTGTGTACATCTTTAGTTTCTGGGGATTTGTCCTCTTGTTTAAATTTTGAGTTCTTCTCATAAGCTTCTTGGGTCATTTTAAGTGGCATTTTACTTCTTTTTTGTGTTGCATTCTTCTTCATTTACTTTTAGTACATTTATTGCAGGTTGCTAATTTACAAGTAGCAATGGTATTATTTGGTGTGAACAATTAAGTTAATTAGTTTTTATGTTGAACAGTCAAAAAAAAATATGTATTAGATGACAATATGTGTAATTCTTTGTGTTTATTGTCTTTTTTAATTTTTCTCTTTGTTACTATAGTATAATGAATATAATTTAAAACTATCAGTAATAATGCAATTAGTTTAATTGTATAGATAGTGCTTTTGTCTCGCAGATCCAATGACTTGCATTCAAAATCTGCATATTCTGCCTGTGTCTGGATATTCCCATTTCCGTCTCTACCCACATAGACAAGCAGGTTAGATTAATTAGTGATTCCACGTTGGACCCCCTGTGCTTGAGTGGGGCCTGGTGATGACCAGAAGCCTCATTTATTAAGCTAGCTTACACAAAAAAAAAGGTTGAAATGTGCATAAACAACTTCCCACGCAGACGTCAGGATATATAAAAGAAAACTAAATGGGAGAACAGGTATATATTTCCAGCATCTCTGACCTATTGCATATGCAACATTTTGGAGAAACTGGGAAATGATAACAGCTTTCATAAAATAGGGAAATGCGGCCAAACAAGCTAAATGAGGTCTCGCATGCATAAAATCTCATAACGCCGAGCTGTTATTATAATGTGCACTGATGTGACAAACATTTTAAAGTTCAAATGTGATGAATATGAATTTTAGTTCCCTTTTAAGAGGACCAATGCTGCATACTTGCACTGAAGAACTTTTTTTGTTTTGTTTTCCTTAGTTTAGGTCAGGAACAGGTCAGGAATATCTAAGGTAAGCTTCACTCCGTCAAGCCCAGAATCAATTAGCTGACTAAGGAGGTGCCGCATCCAGTTTTTGTATGGTTTGGTCGCACATACCTAAAACAAAACATTTTGTTACATAACATAAAAAGGCAATTTAAAGCAGTGTCCAGTTCTCCCAACTTTAACAAATTCATACTGCAATAAGGGCACAGAGTGAGAATACAGCTTGTTTTGTTAACTTTAAGCAATGACATTCTATTATCATGCAAGTCTTCTGTGATGCCAAGATGAGGATGACAATCATCGGGGGACTCATGTATAAACGGTGCGTATGCACAAAAATGTTGCGTAAGAATGTTTCCGCATTCAAATCGTGATGTATAAAACCTAAACTTGGTGTAAAGCTACACACATTTCCACAGTACCTCATACCCTGACGTACGCAAGTTCTCCGCTCGGTTTTGCAGACTGGCGGCACCCAGCGTCAAAGCAGTGCTACTGTTCCTGTTTGGTTACCCTTTCTTTATCAGATCCACATCCCTGACGCGGCTTTATAAATACACTGAAATTAACCGCATATTGTTTATTAGTTTAATGCATATAATGGTCCACAGAATGGTCCAACTATTTTAAATACAATAGCTGCTTCAGCATTGTTACTCTCATTGCACTTTCTTCTTTTTCTTCCTCTTTCAGCTGCTCCCGTTAGGGGTTGCCACAGACCCTGATCATCTTTTTCCATATTACTCTCACTGCACCACTTAGAGTGTTTATATCACTGTATCTGAGTGGGGAATCAAAGATTTACAACAGCTGAGAAAGAGAATTATAGGTATACAGCATCAAGCACATGCTGCCTTAGCCATGCTGTCTATTGAACTGCACTCATACGGCAAACGTTTTAAAGCCTTTCCTGTACGGACCTCGTGGATCAGAAACAGTTTCATCCCAAGAACTCTAAACACACTCAATCAGTCATCAATTGCTCCTTGTAGAACTATTTGTACTTATAAGTCCAATTACCTCACTGTAAACTTGTGATACAGTAATAATATTGCACAACCTGAGCCACCTTATCAAGCACGTATTTACATATGAAGACGATATCATTTTAAGATGAAATGCAGCAAAATATGTTTATTATATTATAAAGATAAAACTTTTACTTCATTTAAATAATCTATATTGTTAATAAATAAACATGCGTGGACACGGTGCCGCAGTGTTAGCTAGGAGCTTGCGCTCCGTTCACGGATTGTTCCTGCCTTGCGCTGTATTCTTGCTTGTGCTGATGCAACACTGGAAGTATAGATGGATAGAGTAATTAAACTACTATGAAGATATTTCAATGTTCCTTAAAAGTTTTGAAGAATCTGCGTTCTAAGCTTACAGATGGTTTAACGTCTATTACAGAGCTGATTGTGTGGCGATTGGATATTTGGAGAAAGAAAAGTAAGGACAGGAATTGGAAGTTAGTACATTTGAAAGAGAAAATACTGCTACAATAAAGTATTTCATCGAAGGTCGCGCATGGCGCAGCAAGCATCTTGCGTGAGACATGAACAATCACTGCACCACCGTGTTCCCATGTTTAATATCATGATTTATCATCATGAAAATGATATCAAGTATACATCTCAGTATTTTAATTATTCAGAGAGCTGTAATATCACAAATGTAATGGATTCTGTGTCCTGTCAGAGGAAGAGAAAGCCAGTTTAAGAAGCACATAGTGATTTACACAAATAATTTGGAGCACATAGAAGATCAAATACAAAACAAAGCATTTAAAGTGCTACTTTAGTTACGATGGGATTTGAGAAAATAGTAAATTAAACGATTTTAAGATGAAGTTTATGATGTTCTACTTTAATGACAAAATAAACTATGTGATTAAAGTGGAAATTTCGAGATTAAAGTTGACATTTCGTGCTTTTTTCCCTACTGTGTTCCTTTTTTTTTTCTCTGTACCTTAATAAGCGTTCATATGACACTCACACGGTGGGCTATGACTCGTCTTTTCACGGCTACTTTGATATCTGACAACTTCTTTTTTATTTCGGGCACTGTGTGACTTTGTGAACTTGAGCTTTCGAGTTTCTCCAACACTCTGTCACTTGATCAACTTTCTTTTGTTGATTATATTACTGTTTAAACCAAAAAATAGTATGTTTTTCTTTGCCTCCACTTGGTATTCGCTGAAATTCTTCTATTTTCCCTCTTTCTTTTCCCATTGTCTTTTCACAGAAGGCTGAGCTTAAGGGCTATTTATATTGATTTGCATATTCAAAGAGGCGTAATTCTGGGAGACGGTGCTTGCACGTGTGTTACTTTTCACACTGACCGGGATTTATGTAGAGGAAGAACGTGGAAGTTTGCATACGCACAAATATATGCACCTGGGGCCTCATGCATAAACGGTACGTACACGCAGAAATGTTGTGTAAGAACGTTGCCACGTTCAAATCGTGATGTATAAAATCTACACTTGGCGTAAAGCCACGCACTTTTCCACGGTACTTCATACCCTGTCGTACAAAAGTTATCCGCTCGGTTTTGCAGACTGGTGGCACCCAGCATCAAAGCAGTGCTACTGTTCCTGTGTGGTTACCCTTTATTTCTTAGAACCACATTTCTGATGCGGCTTTATAAATACACTGAAACTAACCACATATTATTTATTAGTGTAATGCATCTGATTGTAGATTACCTGTAACAATATAATGGCCCAGGGAATAGCCATAGTATTCCAAATACCATAACTGCTTTAGCGTTGTTACTCTCACTGCACCATCTTCTTCTTCTTTTTCTTCTTTCAGCTGCTCCCTTTAAGGGTTGCCACAGCGGATCATCTTTTTCCATAATTACTCTCAATGCAGCACTCTGAGTATTTATATCAATGTATCTGAGTGGGGAATCACAGCAGCAGGTGATTGGAAAGAGAATTATCAGTATACAGCATCAGGCACACGCTGCCAAAGCCACAGCAAAACATTTCAAAGCCTTTCCTGTACGGACTTTGCGTTTCAGAAAGAGTTTCATCCCAAGAACTATAAACGCACTAAATCAAGTGCTCCTTGTAGAAATGTTTGTACTTACAATTACCCCACTGTAAATTTGCACTACAGTTATAATATTGCACAACCTGCGACACTTTATAAAGCGCATATTTACATATGATGACGATATCATTTTTAAGATGAAATGCAGCAAAATATTTTGATTATATTATACAGATAAAACTTTAACTTCATTTAAATAAATCTGTGTTGTTAATAATTAAACATGTGAGGACACGGTGCCACAGCGCTAGCAAGTTCAGGTATTGTTCCTGCCTTGCATGCTCTATATTTGCTGAGGCTTGCGCGACACTGGAAGGATAGATGGATAGAATAATTAAATACGTACTATGAAGATATTTCAATGTTCCTTAAAAGTTTTGAAGAATTGTCGTTGTAAGCTTACAGATGGGTTAACGTCTATTACAGAGCTGATTGTGTGGCGATTGGGTATTTGGGGAAAGAAAAGTAAGGACAGGAATTGCAGGCTAGTACGTTGGAAAGAGAAAGTACTGCTACAATAATTATTTCATCAAAGGTCGCAGCAGCATCTTGTGTAAGACATGACCAATCACTGCACCATCATGTTCCCATGTTTAATAACATGCTTTCATTCCAATCATCATGAAAATGATATCATGTATACATCTCAGTATTTTAATTATTCAGAGATCTGTAATATCACGAATGCAATGGATTCTGTGTCCTGTCGGAAAAAGAGAAAGAACGGAAGCATGTAGTGATTCACACACATAGAGCACGTAGAAGATCAAATACAAAACAAAGCGTTTAACATGCTACTTTAGTTATGATGGGATTAGAGAAACTAGTAAATTAAATGAATTTAAGATGAAATTTATGATGTTTTACTTTAATGACAAAATAAACTACGTGATTAAAGTGGAAATTTCAAGATTAAAGTTGACATTTTGTGCTTTCTTCCCACTATGTGCCTATTTTTTTTGTCTGTACCCTAATAAGCTCAGACGGTGGGCTACAACTCGCTTTTTCACAGCGACTTTGATATGTGACTTCTTTTTTATGTTGGGCACAGTGTGACTTTGTGAACTTGAGCTTTCAAGTTTCTCCAACACACTATGTCACTCAATCAACTTCCATTTGTTGATTATACCACTGTTTAAATCAACAAATAGTACGTTTTTCCTTGCCTCCATTTGGTATTTGCTGAAATTCTTATATTTTCCCCCATGCTTTTGCCGTTGCCTTTTCACAGAACGCTGAGCTTAAGGGATATTTATATTGATTTGCATATTCAAAGAGGTGTAATTCTGGGAGGAGACGGGGCGGGACAGAAGGCGAGTGCACGTGCGTTACTTTTCACGCTGACCAGGATTTATGGAGCAGAAGAATTCCGGACGTTGGAGTGCGCACAGATTCCTGCATCTGGATATTTCTGTGCGTAAGCACATTTTGGCTTTTGTGCTTACGTCATGTTATACTGCGAATTCTACACACGCCGTTATGCATGAGGCCCCTGGATTTTTCTGTACGCATGCACATTCCCGCTTTTGTGCTTATGCCATGTTATAGTGTGAGTTCTACACATGCGTTATACATGAGACCCCTGGACTACTCTGGCAAAATGCCACATAAAAAGGCATCTCTAATTACAAATGGCATTTGCAGATTGATATCAGAGAGCACAGATGTGTTTTCTCCTCCTCTCGTTATGCACACATTCTGCCAGTGACTAGTGAGCCACTTTGTCACCAGTGATCAGACTTTTTTTTTTTTATTTTATTTCAGGCATGGTGCTGGCTAAAGCTCACACTATTTATATGAGCAGTAACATGCTGCCATTCATCGTAATTATGCTTGTTGTTGATACCTGTCGATGTAAGTCGAGAATAACAGCAGGCAGACACCAATAAAAAAGTAAAAAAACAATTTCTTTATTCTTGGTGAGCAGAGAGGTCACAGGAACTGTCACGTTCACTACAGACAGTCAGCCTAGCCAGCAGCCTGCGGAGACTTCCTTTAATACTCAACTTCGTTGACAAGAAAGAAAAAGAGGAAATGTAGCAGTTCATCTTGAGGTCATTACATGGATTGCTAGAGCCCCTGTTCACGTCCTAAATTTGTACATGTTTTTTACAGATAAAGAGTTGTCAGCATTTTCACAGTTTTAGGAAATACACTTCTGCTAGCTTGCACGTACATAAGTCCAGTTAACGGTTTTTAGAGTGTATATAACTCAGCGGTTTTAGACAATGCTCACTTCATGAATCATGAACGCACATTTATAAGATGATTGTGATTTTTAAAGTGTACATTACATAGAAACGTGCATATGGCTTGCTGCTCACTGTGGTTTCCAGCCATGCACCTGGTGCTACAAGAATAGACCCTGGCCACCAGGTCTTCATTACGATCATACTACAGGGTCGTCCAGATCTAATTATGCAACTTTTAATGCAATGCACATCGGAAACATTGGCCATTATTGAGAAAAGGTGAACACATCGCACCCGCTGTTCGATTGACAACCGTCTCACCGCCATTTTGGAATGCAGGGCAGGTGCTGCAATCTATCGGCAACAAAAATAATTTTTTGTGAATTCTCTATGTAATAAATTTAATAAGTTATAGCATAATGAAAATTGCATAATTAGATCTGGACCACCCTATACTAACTAATATACGGGACATGTATTGGATTAAAAAGTTTTAACATTTTTACAGATCATTTGTGTCTGTGTCTCTCTGTAATGACTGCAAAGTAGACAGTATTTAAGAGAGATCAGGTAAAGAACATATAAAAACCAAAAATAATCAAAGAAAGTTGTGTGACAGGCCAAAACAAAAGACTAACTCAAAGGTCGATACACAAAAGATTAGATGAACAAAGATATTCTGAGATACGATTCAAAAAGGGTATTATCCACAACTTGAACAGGTAAGGGTTACACCAGAAGACATTTTATTCCATCAAGAAGTAATCCGGGTCAGGACCTTCAAGGAAATGCCCATGACAACTATGTGTGTGTCCAAAATGACAGAAAACACATGCAACCTTAACACTAGAATTACCAAAGCTTACGAAAAAACTCGTAAATCTGGCCCACCTTAAATCCGCTCACACCTCTCCGTCAAAGAAAACACGACAACAAGCCTCACTAACCCAATTTCTTTTTCTTCGGTTACATTCTTGAATAAAAGCGCACTTGTTCTGTTATAATTGTACCTTTTGTGAAAGTGCTTATTTGATATTTGAACTTCAGTCTTCACACATTATACACTTCATGTCAAAATTTTGTCGTTACTACTAAAACATGGAAAAAGTTTGTCTTTTAGGTATGTGTTCAACGTTTCTTGCATTTCCTGTCATCCTACATTTACATAGACAGTAGACCTTTCTAGACTTGGAACACACATGAAATGCATGTGTTCTAAATAACGCTATATTTTTTTAGCCTATACAGTTCTAGGTACCTGACTCCCTGATAAACAAGGCTTGAGCTGGGAGAGGTTGTTGCACTTTCTGCGGCGGTCGGAGGATGGGATAGTAGGGTGCTCGCTGATTGGGCTTATCGACACATTAACAAGACAAAAGATACTGAATGGAGAGGTGTTTAAGGTCTCCCGAGTTTATGAGTTTTTCGTAAGCTTTAGTAATTCTAGTGTTAAACGACATTCAAAATATCCCAAATATCCTATGGTCTTCTGTGGTCTTTATGTGGATCCCAATGCCCCAGTGCAACACTATGCTGTTAAAAAGAATATAAAACTGAGGTCCTACTCCCTGTGGTCATAAAAGAGTAAAAGGGGTGGAAAAGAGTGCCCTGGTTAAATTGCCCACCTCAGCCTGGCCATTCTTGCCCACTAATTATCTCCTGTCCCTTATTGGCTAACTAATAGCTCATGTGTAGTGAGCTTACTGGCATAAAAATGGCTGCCGTCACATCATGCAGATCGATGCTGCACATTTGTGATGGTTGAAGTGGCTTCCCCTTTGTAAAGCACTTTGAATAGCCAGAAAAGCGCTATATAAATGTAATTAACAATTAATTAAAATGTTGAAAATGACAAGTGAAGAACAGCCTTCAGCAGAGCTTTTCCAAACTGTAACAAATCAGAAAGATATTTATTCCAGCAGTGGTTGCAGAAACTGTATCGTATATTTCTTTGATATTAAGTACTAGAGAAAGCGGTGTCCTTTAATACAATGTCATTTTGTATTTTTTTTTTCTTTTTTGTAGCTTTGGTAAAATAAAAGACCACATACTGTACAAAACTAAGATGAACGTATTCTTGCGCCAGCAGCTCTGGAACATAGATGAGCTAATTAAGCAGTGTGGTAATGATTTCTGCCCAGCTATGAAAGGTGCCCTTCAGACCTTTCTTTGGCTTGAATCCATGTTGAAGCACATTTCCTCTGGCCGTGTACTGAACTTTTTAATCAAAATCAAACATTTAAGCAGTGCTAGTGACACCTACATTTAATGAAGATTAAAACCTCATCAGGATAATGCCAGCAGAAATTTTAAAAGTGGATATGTTAGTTGATTAGTTGTCTGAGCTGTAGGAAGTGTTACATAGAAACTACAAAAATGATTCTTTAATTGATTAACCTGAATTTTCTAGATTAGATTGGCTCACCTTTATTGTCAATCAATGGAAATTTGTTCTGTGTTAGTCAACAAAATTAAATATTATGGTGCTCATCATTCAGATGTGGGTGAAATGCACCTGCAGTGTTTTGCAAAAGTATCCACACCCGGGGCCAATTCTGTCATTTTACTGAATAACAAATCCTAAACTGAAATTGCCTTCCAAAGAGAGAGCCCTTTAATGTGACATTGTTTTATGATAGAAAAACAAATCTTAAGAGCAAACCGTATAATTTAAATACTAATACCATTTCAGGCACACATCATGTAGGCTTAACTGACTGAGCATGAAGTGCAATTAACTTTCCCTATTTTTATTTTTTAATAAAACTTTAAAAAAGACAACACATACAATACAGTTGATTCAAAAAGCATTCACACCCATTCACTTTCTGCACACTTTGTTGTGTTGTAGATTTAATTTCAAATGGATACATGTATCATTTTTACCCATCAGTCTACAGTCAAAAACCCTGAATAACAAAGTGAAATTTATTTAAAAAATCAAAAGCTGAAACTTTTCATTTTTATAAGTATTCAGACCCTTTAGCAGCAATTACAGCATTGAGTCTTCTTGGGTAAGTTTCTACCTTTGCACACCTGGATATAGGTAGTTTATCCTATTCTTCTTGGAAGACTTGAACATAGAAATGGTTCCATATAAATACAATGTATTATTATTATTATTATTATTAGATCCCCTCTGTCAAAATACCATCCAAAAGGATGGTAGTAAGAAGGTGATGAACAGTACCTGGTATTGACCAGACACAGTGCTTGGACTTCTACACAAATATTTCCATTTATCTCTCATCAGATCAGAGGTGGACTCTCATGTACAGTGTATCATAAACTCTAAACGGATGGAGTGCTGCTGAGAAAGTCGTCCTTCAAAGAAGTTGTCCGATCTCAGCATGTGGACTTGTGAAGTTCAGTTAGAATGAGCAGTGGGTTCTGGTTGCCTTCCCTGCCCAAGTCCATTTTGGCCTGATTACTCAGTTTGGCTGGACGACAAGCAATAGGATGAGTGGTTCCAGGTGGTTCCTACCTTGTTCTTTGTGTGTTTTAACAAATCTTTATTTATATGTGGACCAGTTCTGCATTCAGTAACTAGTATAATCTATACTTGTATTTTAAATTGTTTACAGTTCTATACAAAAAATAAATTGTGTTGTACTGAATTGTTCCAAACTTCTTCCATTTCACAGTTATTAAGGCCACTGCACTCTTGGGAACACTCAAAGCTTTAGAAATGTTTTTATACCCTTGCTCTGATGTACACCTCACCACAGTTTGGTCATGGAGGTCTACAGAGAGTTCCTTGGACTTTATGGCTTTGTTTTAGTCCTGACATGCCATATGAACTGCGGGGCCTTCAATACACAGATGTGTGCCATATTAAGTGATTTCTATTCAGTTCAATTTGCCACATAATGTTTCCAGTCAAGTTTTAGACACATCTCAAAGTAAAATAAAGCAAACTGTATGCACCTAATAACAATCTGGAATGTGACCACAAAGGGTTCGAATACTTCTGTCAATGGGACATTTCAATTTTTTAATAATTTGCAAACCTTTTTGAAAACATACAGTATTTCTACTTTGTCATTATGGGTTATTGAGTGTAGATTGATAGGCAAAACTGGCAAATAACTTCATTTAAAATTAAATCTACAACACAATAAAATGTTCAGTAAGTCAAGGGTTCAGAATACTTTCTAAATTGACTTTTTCCGAGTTCTAGATTTGGAACATATTAGTGATCAAACATTATTATTGTCACCACCTCATTATCTGCTCCCTTTACATGTGAAGGTTATAAAAATAATTTAAATCCCAGGGTATTTTATCGTGTTGCCAGATCACCTACGACATGCAACTAACACAAAAAATACTTTTATAACCTCTTAAGGTTTTTTTCTTAATGAGGGATGGGAAGAAGTTTTAAAATCAGAAATAATACTGGTATCTGTAACCTCTTACTTGTCTGACTGTTTATGCTGTTCCCGGCATATTCAACCCTTGGAACCTCAAATGGCAGGCTGCTTACTGACAGGGACTGTCTTTATTTTCATTCCTTTACTTCAACCACTAAGAGAAGACTTCTCAAAGACCCTAAGAGGCCACAGTTGGGCATGGAGTGATCAATCGAATTCTCGGGCACACTAGTCACAATTCAGACAGTAACACTGAGTTTAAGTTTTCGCTTAAAAATATTTATGTGCATCAATGCCGAGAGCATCAAATATAGGCAAAACAAACAATTACTCAACCTCAACAATTCACTCAATTCAATTTAACCTCAACAATTTCCCAACTTCAGGTCAACAATTACTCAATTACTCAACTAGGCTGAGTCAGATTACAGATTATATATCTTGAATTGAAAAAAGAAAAGAATGATATTTTGTGCTGGAGACAGAATGCCTTGGAAAGTGTCCAAAAGCTAAGCAGATATAAAGCTCCATAACTATGTCAGAGAGAAAGACTTCTTGCAAGTGTCCATTTTTCCAACTGATCTGAGTTTTTTTTTTTACAAAAGTGTCTGAAAAATGGCAACTAAATTGAGGTCAATTTATGCAACAAGTTGCGACTAAACTGAGAGAACTCTTTTTGAGTAAATAATATATTATATTACATATATTTTTATTATAATAAAAAAAATCTTGGGAGATGAAATTTTTTATTCAATGACGAGATGTGATCTTTTGAAGGAGACAGTTTCACGTCCCTCAAGAGATTTAACCACGCCCGGGGCTGGAAATAAAAGGCAAAGAGTAAATGACAAAAGTAGAATGTTGTAAAGAATTCAAAATGTCAGTGCGATACACATGCAGAGGAGGTCAGAGATAATGGAAGTACGAAAATTCGAAAGTCTCAAAAAAATGATAGTAAAGATCGCATTAGTGCAAACAAATGGAAATTATTACTCTGTGAAATAACGGAATAGCGAAAAGAGATTGAATATATTGTTCGAATTTCAACTTTAAGTCGGAGACTTGTAGATCGTTTAATCAGGGAAAAGCAGTGTTTCTTTTCAAAGAAGAGGAGTATCCGGGAGAAATAAAAGATTGGTTGTTTGGTGAAAGTGAAATCCCGAGAGAGAAAATTTCAAGTCCCGCGCTACGAGACTTTATGCAGAAGTCATGCCCACATCTAAAACATTTACAGCCATGCATACGGTTCAATGATTTCTCATTTGTGTGAATACTATTGTCAGAAACAGTTCGTGTAGAGTGAAAGAAACGATATTCACTCATGGGCAGTTATACGTTGCATTGTCATGATGTGATCCCAAACACTGAATCAAAATTCAATGCGATATTGACGAAGATGTAAAAGCTAAAAGAGATTGAATATATGGACATAGGTATGACATGTATGTAGATATTGTTTGGCTTTAAACTTAAAGCCAGAGACATGTAGATCGTCTAATTCATCTTGCCATCAGGGAAAAGTACTGTTTCTTCCCAATGAAGAAGCCTATCCACGAGAATTAAACATTTTGTTGTTTGCAAGCGGCAGAGACGAGAAGTTGCTGGTGCATAGCGCAGGCAGGGGTGTTGGCGAGTGAAGCAAGCAGGGGGCAAAGCCCCCTAGTAAATTAAAAAAAAAAATGAGCGTGTGAATATGAACGTGTGCATGGGAAACAGCTAAAAGGCCTCCAAAATAGTAATTATATGCCAGACCACTGTCATAAGAAAGAGTCAAAGACATCATAAAGATTTGGGGCAGCCACCCATATATTGTTTTTCCCGGCTGCTGTTTTGAAAAACCCATCAGAAACTTCAAAAGACTTTGTTGGACAGTTATCTTATCAGAAGATCTTGGCTATACATTGTTCTCCTCTCATTCTAAATGAATCTTAGCCTGAAGAGGTCTATTAATTTTTTACATTTAAGATGTCTCACTTAAAGGTTTTCCAATGTTGTTATTTGTCCTAGTGTCTATATAAACACAGAGAACTCCAGTTTCTGTATTACATCTTGCCTGAAGAAGGGGCCTGAGTTGCCTCGAATGCTTGCATATTGTAATCTTTCTAGTTAGCCAATAAAAGGTGTCATTTTGCTTGACTTCTCAATACACTCATAATGGCTAACACAGTACAACACCCTACTACTATTGGATATTTGTAATTACTGTGATGGACTGGCACCATATCCAGGGTTTGTTCCTGCCTTGTGCCCAATGCTAGGCTCTAGTACTCCACACAACCCTGGTCTGGATTAAGTGGGTGAGTAATAACACAACACGACATATTTGTGATTCATTTACAATTATTTTTTATTTATAATTTATATTATGTTTTGTAATTTTGAATTTTTTAGATCTGTTTTCATTTTGGCATTAGAGTCTTTTTCTGTTGATCCATGTCACAAAAGCCAAATTAACTCCACTGTGATTCAATGTTTGTTTATTTTATGTTGTCTTTCATACCAGGCACACTCTTCTGTATTTTACAAAGAAACAAAGAAAATTATTAAAAAAATATTTGAATTAAACAATGCTTTCAGAATACAATTTGGATAAAGATAAGTGCAAATAAGAAAGCAGCATGTGTGTCTCCATCTGTCTGTATACGCATGTGTATGTGTGTATCCATCTGTGCACACATGCGACAGGATCGCTAGACAGCCTATTTTTATCACAAGTGTAAACTATGATATGCACAGACATTGCACTGAAAACAGTGTCACGGCCCTAGTTCTTTTAAAAGATTATTTAGGCTTTCTGTTTTATAAAGCTGCCTTCCTAATATTCCCTCATTTAACTCACACTAGCAGTTGCTACTGCCCTTATACTACATAGACAGAAAATATGTTCAGTGCTTAATAATCTCACAAGAGGATTTTCTAATTTGTTGCAGAAATACTGTGCTCGTTTTTTATAAATGTACAGTATATATACAGTACCTATGTCTAAGATGTCACCATTTTCTCAATATTTTAATTTAATGCCTTGACATTTTTCCTGAAGAGTTATAATGGCTCATCTCTGCTATAGCTGTCAATGATAAGGTGCTCAGCCACGTACCAGAAGAAGTCATGTTGAAGAGCAGAATATCTGGCACATAGCTACAGGTGCTTTTTCTCACACTAATTCCACATTATTACTGGGTGTTAATGGTTCAAAATAAATATAATCAACATATGTTGATTTCACCGAGGTGTCCTATCTATTCTCCAAAAAAAAAAAAAAAATCAAATATCTATTCAGATTTTTCTTTTAATAAAACCTGAATGACAGTATAAGGTGTCAAGCACATGTGAGTAGGGGGCAACTACAAGGCTACAACAAAAGTGGTTATACCACCACAAAGCAAGAGAGGGCGCTGTCTGTAACGCTGTCTCATCTTTTGCCTCCAGGGACCAGAAATATCCAACTGCAGAGCCACAGGGCTAGAAGTGCATACACCACTGCAGTTTTCGATCACAGGTCTAGGGTAGAAAATATAGCAGATGTTGCTGCAGGTCTAGGGTAGAAACATAAAGAACATTTTTTTCAGCTTGGAAGTTAAGGTAATGTGGTTTACATGTAGTCTACATTATTAAAATTAGGATAAGTTAAGGTTAGGGATTAGTTTTATTGTTAAGTTTAGGTGTTAGTGTTGTTAGAGTGTAGTGTACATGATTAAGATTAAGGGTAACTTAAGGTTATTGGTAAGGGTTGTTAAGGTTAGGGGTTAATGTGGTTCGTCGACACAGTCCATTTCCCCAGATGATGACGGTGTAGATTTGAAATGAAATTCCCTGTTCCTGGCCATGGTTACAACACTGATGGATAGAGAAATCTCCTTCAATTGTTGCATGGAATATTGTATAACCTGGCTACAATACACCAAACAAGTGTGCCATAACCCATTAATATGGAGTAGCTGTTGCTTTTTAAAACAATTTCCATCCATCTTATGAACAATGGGCAGCAGAATCACAAATCACACTTGTAAGGGAAATAAGTCGATTGCAGAGTGCATTCACCTATGCTCACTCAAACAGGGCTAATTTAGAATTATTAATCAACCTTACCGGCACTTGTTCAAAATGTGAAAGGAAGCTGGAGTAAACTTAAGCATTCATTAGGAGAATATACAAACTTGATGGAGAAGTCTGTCTCTATAATCCAAGACTCTTAAACTATGAATCACCAGATGTTCAGAAAAGGAAGACATATCCTGAAATTGGCAGTCACTGTGAGTCTTCTAAAAAATAAGGAGGACAGCGTTGGAAATGCCGCTAACGACTTTGTTAAATTATTTGATAATTACTTTTTACAGTTAAGCAACGATAACAACTATTTATTTCTTGTATAGCCCAAAATCACACAAGGAATTCCTCAATGGGCTTAAAGAGTACCTGTTTTTTGAATGCTCATGTGCCTTGACTCTATAAGAAGACAAGAAAAACTTGAAAAAATTACTCAGTGTCCTGAATATTTAGCAAGTGCCTTAATTTTCAAGATGTAAAAATATTGATTGGAAAGTTTTGTAATGTGTGTTTTAAATGACATGCTAGTGTCAAAGAAAATGCTAAGATTGTGGGCTGATTCAGTACACCTAAAGGTGATTCTAGCTGAGTAAAATCACGACAAAGTTGCAATCTGCATCATTCCCTCCAATAATTAACAAATATAATTAAGGACAATATTGGAGAAACATCTAAAAGAAAGGTATAACTAGATGTCATCTGTGTATGAGTGAAAACTAACATTATGTTTTCTAATGATAGTTCCCAAATGGAAGCATGTAAAGTGAAAACAGTAAAGGTCCCTGTACTGAGCGCTGCAGGACACCATATTCAGGTTTTGTGTATAACAGTAGGGTACTATCAACACATTTCTGTTTGTACTAGATTCCATTTGATAAATAAGAACTAAACCTGACAAGGACAGTACCTGTGAGTCCAATGTCATTTTTCAGTAGTAAAATAGAATGGTACAATGGTAAATAAAAAATTGCAATTTTTGAAAGAATGATAACTAAACAATTGCTTGAATCGAGCGATAGCGATGATGATGTGTATTGGTCATCCAATGTTGGCATGAAAAGTGAAACTGCTGAATGTTATGGCACTGTACAACCAAACTGCCTTGATTTGCCTGGTGAATTTCGTTGCGTGAAGTTTTGCCATGGTTTGACAATAACTACATGGCAAAAAGGCCAAAATAATTGCCATTAAGTGTAAGGACAAGCAAGATATAAGCCCCCTAAGAAGTACTCTCAATGCAGCAACTGTCAATGTTCGTGCCAGGGTAAATGTGGACGTAACAAAGCCTTGTGCTGTGGTAGCCTGAAATAACATAAGGTGCGTGTTGATTGTACAGATCAGGCACTGACTCCCTACCCTTTTGTTTGCAAGCAACAGAATGAATAAAATAAAAGAACACAAGGAAACACACTTCTCTACTGATTTTGACGTCGGTCTGTGCATCAGTGACTGTTTCAAAAAGGACATGTACTAAATCTGCATCAGTACAGAAGTAGACACTAGACATGGGAAAGGTGCTATATAAATAAAATGTATTATTATTATTATTATTAGACATGCCTTTTCTGCTGTGTTTATGTTGACATTTTGGTATTTACGTGTTTTTGTTACACGTAACAACATTTCTTCCTGTTTGAAAAAATTGTAATGCTTTTGGCTTGTTTTTTCTGGTGTAAACATAATGCAAAAGAGGGTACAAGGGAGACAGTGGAGATGGTAGAGCTCAACAAATATGTGAGGACAATCACTGATAAAAGGGTGAAGTTTGACCTTAATACAGAACTAATTTGTAAGAAGAGGAAGACATGGCTTTTCTTTCTTAGACACAATGGTTTCAAAATGGACAAAACCTTAATGACACTAATTTATAAGTCCTTCCTTGAATCTGTTGGCGCATTTGCTTTTAGTTGTTGGTTTGCAATATCCGCGTTAAGAATTTAGACTATCTTAGCAACATCGTAAAAACTAGCAGTAAAATTATTGGTTTGCAGTAGCCCTCTGTCACTGAACTGTATTACAAACAAGTTAGAAAAAAGGCCGACTCAATTCTGACAGATGCCATCATCTTTTTCCTGAATTTCAGCTGTTGCCGTTAGGCTGAAGATTTAGGCTTCCAAGGATAAAGAGCAACATATTTAAGAAATCCTTTATTTCTAGAGGTACTGTATGTGCATTTTGAATTCTGTTACTTGTAGGGATGCTGCTAAATTCCATCCATTCATCCATTATCCAACCCGCTATATCCTAACTACAGGGTCACGGGGGCCTGCTGGAGCCAATCCCAGCCAACACAGGGCGCAAGGTAGGAAACAAACCCCAGGCAGGGTGCCAACCCACTGCAGGGCGCACACGTACACAGCCCACACTTGGCCAATTTAGAACCGCCAATGCACCTAACCTGCACGTCTTTGGACTGTGGGAGGAAACCCACGCAGACACGGGGAGAACATGTAAACTGTGAGGCAACAGCGCTACCCACTTTGCCACCGTGCTGCCTGCTGCTAAATTCTGAATTATTATTTTAAATACTGTTAAAGGTAATTGATTATCTTTCTACTAATCTTGAGTGTCCTGCTGCAAACAAATTTCTCCTTGGGATAATAAAGTCTGTCTGTCTACCTGCCTAGAAAGTAATATGAATTGTACATCATGCACATCATGTATTTTAACAAATTTTTATTAAGATGGTAATCAACTATTCATGTTTTTCTGAGACTGCATGTATCTTGTTGCTTGTAACTAACTTTTTTATTGTTCATTTTTATATGCACTTACTTGCCAAAATATTAGGAACACCTGTACACCTGCTTACCCATGCAATTATCTGTTCAGCTAATCATGTGGCAGCAGTGCAATGTCTAAAATTATATTTTGAGAATTTCTGTAATTGCTAATCTCTTGGGATTTTTACACTCAGCGGTCTCAAGAGTTTATTCTGAATGGTGTACTGCAGATAGAAAGGCCTTGTTGATGAGACAGGTCAGAGGAGGATGGACAGACTTGTCTGAGCTGACAGAAAGGCTACAGTAACTCATATAACCACTCTATACCACTGTGGTGAGCCAAAAATCTCAGTATGTACAACACTTTGAACTTTGAGGCAGACAGGCTAAAGCAGAAGACCACATCACGTTCTACTCATGTCAGCCAAGAACAGAAATCTGAGGCTGCAGTCGGCACAGGCTCCCTGAAACTGGACACTTGAAGACTTCTTCTTGTGATGAATCTCAAATTCTGGTGAGAGCACAGAGATGGCAGAATCAGAATTTGACACCAACATCAACCAGACTCGTCTAACCTGGTTGACTTGGTGTGTCTAGAGTCCAGGCGCATGGTAGTGGTGTAATGATGTGGGGAATGTTTTCTCTGAACACTTTGGGTCCATTAATATCGATCAATCGTCGCTTGAATGCCATGGCCCATGTGAGTATTGTTGTTGACTGTGTGCATCCCTTCAGAGCCACAATTTACTCCTATTCCAATGGCTTATTCTAGGATGAAAATACACAATTCATAATCACAAAACAAAAGTCGTCTCAATCTGGTTTCATAAACACAAAAATGAGTTCAATGTTCTTCAGTTGCCTTCCCAATCACTGTATCTGAATCCAATCAAACAACTTTGGGATGTGGTAGAACTGGAGCTGACAAAAGCTGACAAATGGAAACTGTGCAATTCAATGATCCCAACGTGAAGCAGAATCTCAAAGGGATGTTTCCAACGTCTTGTGGAATCCATGGCATAAAGAACTGAGGCTGTTTTGACACCAAAAGGAGGCCCCACCCAGTATTTGTGTTTCTAGTAATTTGTTCAGAGAAAGTACAGTATAATGAATAAATGATAAGCAACACGGTAGCACAGTATACAGTTTACTTTTTCGCCAACATTTAAAAGAACACAGATGTAAAAAATATTTTCACAAGAATGGGCCATTCAGCCCAGCACTGCTTGTCAATCTCTTTTTATCTAATTTTTGTAAGTTATCATCCAGTCTGCAACCCTACTTGTTTATATAATCTCCCAGTGTGACGAAATACTAACCTCCTAACATTTGTGTCAAATTTACCCTTAATCCGCTTCCATCTGTGCCACTGTGTTACTGTTGATGAACTAATTTTAAAGTTGGAATCCTAAAATCATTCTTTTCATATCTGTTAGGATATCCCATTGAAATGTATATTTTTTGTGGGCTCTTTGGTTAGCTCTGGACCTGTTTACTGTCTGTGTACATTTTGCACCTTCTCCCCATGTTCTCATGCTCCATCCCAAGTACTCCTGTTTCTACCAATATGTAGGTTAGACTCGTGAATGTAAGCTGCCCTGTCTTGGAGGATTGTGAGTGACTGTGCCCTTGATGGATGGACATCACATTTCAAAATGGCTCTGTGCCTCATGTTGCTCTAGCACAATAAGAAGGATTGAAAAATTAATAAATACCTATAAGCAGCCTGAATTAAAGATCTATTTGTTAGCGGTTTGTTATTTTTATATTTATTTTAGTACACTCTATAGAATTTTTCTTTAATTTTTGGCATTATGAATTTTTTGTATTAATTAAAAGCAAGCAAAATCACAATTAAACACATTAAAATAATTTACTATAATACAACAGTTATGCCTGCATATACTGTTTAATGCCAATCAACAGTATACTGAATTCCATGCAGTTTTATTGGGGTGTTTGTCTAAAAATATTGCAAAAGCAACTGTAAAGGTCTGAATCATATAAAAAGTATGAAAAGCAAGGCACATCTTTAATCAGATCAGTTGCAGCACTGGACATTTTGTATTATTTGTGCAGATGGCAACTAATAATATTTTTTCCAATTGCTACAAAAATGTCTCTGCGTGTACTGATAACAATGGAAGGAGAGTTGATTTACAAGCATTCCATTCACATTCATTTCCTATGAATTCCGATGTGAAGTGCTCAAAGATGACTTTGATGACAAGAATGATCTCCAAGAAAATTACAGCTGCAAATAAAGGATTATGTTATAATAAATATCAAAACTCTGGCATGCAGTGTGTGTCCATTATTCTGAAGGCTATAAGCACAAAACATTTCTCACTCTTTTAAGAAGGATAAAAAACTGCCTTCACTGTCTAAGAAACATATGTGTGTGTGTGTGTCTGAATGTACTGTATATAGACTTACATGGACTGTGTGTATATATATATATATATATATATATATGTATATATATATATATATATATATATATATCCATCCATCCATTTTCCAACCTGTTGAATCTGAACACAGGGTCACGGGGGTCTGCTGGAGCCAATCCCAGCCAACACAGGGTGCAAGGCAGGAACCAATGCCAGGCAGGGCGCCAACCCACCGCAGGACACACACACCCACACCAAGCACAAATTAGGGACAATTTAGAATCGCCAATGCACCTAACCTGCATGTCTTTGGACTGTGGGAGGAAACCGGAGTACCCGGAGGAAACCCACGCAGACACGGGGAGAACATGCTAACTTCAAGCAGGGAGGACCTGGGAAGCGAACCCGGGTCTTCTAATTGAGAGGCAGTAGCGCTACCACTGCACCACTGTGCCGCCTCTATATATATATATATATATATATATATATATATATATATATATATATATATATATATATATATATATATATATATATATATATATATATATATATATATATATATATATATTGTGTAGTTGACCGGACACAGACAGGCAGACATGTTCATGTCACCCACAAACACGTTTATTTACGATATTTACAGATTATTTGGTCACACAGACTCAAATAATGGTCACTAAGACCCAGTCCAAACAGTGCACACAAACCCCAACCACAGTCCTGGCTACAATGCCTTGTCTTCGGGCCGCCTCCACTTTCTTCTGCCTCGTCCTTCTTCCACCCGACTCTAGCCTCGAATGAAGGAAGATGGCCCCTTTTATACAGGACCCGAATGAGCCCCAGCTGTTCCTGGCATTCCACCTCTAGCCACGCCCCAGCGTGGCGGAAGTGCCGGCTGTCCTCCCGGCAGCTCTCCGGGCGCCATCCTAATTCTTAACAGGTCCCCAAGGCATTGGGGCGCCTCCTGGCGGTGACCACGGGCCCCTACAGGGTAGGGCTTCCATGCCCTGTACCCGTGGCCCCCAGAGCAACCCGGAAGGCAACCCCACGTGATCCAGGGTGGGTGCAGACCCACATCCGGTCCTTCATGTCGTCCCGGCCGGGTCATGGCCCCTGGCATCCCTGACAATATATATATATATATTATATATATATATATATATACTAGAAAAATGCCCGCGCTTCGCAGTGGCGAAGTACTGCCTTAAAATTTTTATTAAGAAGAAAAGTAAACCTCTTTAAACTGAGGGAAAATATACCAACAATTATTTGTTAAGGATCTCTGTGTATGCCACGTTGTCAGTTCGGCCCTCTGGTTGTAATATGACCAAACTGTGCGCTGAGCTTACTCTTCAGCATGCAACGTACAGTTGGCCATGTGAAAAGCAATCTTGCCTTAAATCTCACAGCTTGGATTGCTGCTGTCATAATCGGTTTGAGTTTCATGGTTTGTCTCAATTACGTAGGTATTTGCAGGACTTGTTGTGTTGAAGTGACATTCGGCATCTGTCAAGCGTTGTAAGCATACAACCGGTTTCATCAATAACTTCGCATTCAGCTTTTGAGAGTTTAAACATTCATAAACATCAAAGTGTCCACTATTGAAATCATCACCTGTGAATCTAAGATGTTTAAGAGGCATTGGCGGTTCTCCAAAGGTGTAAAATATTTGGCCATTTCGGTACACTTGAAAGCAACAACCGAACAATTCAGCGGCAGCTATCAACTCACATGCAGAAACATAGGTAAAGAGCTTAAGCATTTCACTCTTCTAGTGCTCCTGTGTAGTATAATTATCTCCTGTACCGTCATCAGTCCACACCTTGAACCTGTCCCAGTCATTCAATACATAAGACACAATGTTCCTCTGGATATCAAGAGTGAGCCTGATATGGCCGTGCAATATGTAACACAGAAAATGGAAAAGGCAGGTGCCATCTCCGGGCATGGAAACCACTCAGTAAGTGACAGTTCTTTGATCGATGGTAATCACCTCGATAGACATGTTAATGGGGGTACGGTTGGAACAATAAAGGAAATGGGTACCTGAACAATCTAAACTAAGTCTAAAATACCTATACAATAACTATAATCGTAATTAACGAACAATAAAACAGCGGAGAAGCCGTGCATTAAATTAAAAGGCTGCAGTTATCAGCAGGGAGACGTGAATCCCGTGGCAAAGCAAGGAAGGGAATGAAGAGACTGGTGCGACGAATGGCCTTATATAGGCAGGCAGCCAACAGCGTGGGAGGCATGGAGATGGTGACCCAACGCTGCCTCACACGGCGACCAAGCTGCAGGCAATGGATGTATATATGTACGTAAGTTGGATTCAGTTAGCGTTGGGAACCCGCGTACCAAATTTCTTGAAGATGGGCCCATAGGTAACAAAGACCGTTGGAAAGTTCAATATGGAGGCCGACAGTGGCATCATACCACTGAAATAAGTACGTACATCGGTTTCGGTTAGAGAAGGGAAGCCGCCTACCAAATTCCGTGAAGATGGGGCCATAAATGAGAAAGTTTAACATGGCGGACGTTGTCGACCGTTATGACCGTTATGCGTAGAATTTCTAAATGAAACCTGCCTAACTTTTGTAAGTAAGCTGTAAGGAATGAGTCTGCCAAATTATTTCAGCCTTCTACCTACACGGGAATTTGGAGAATTAGTGATGAGTGACTCAGTGAGGGCTTTGCCTTTTATTAGTATACTAGCAAAATACCCGCAGTTCGCAGCAGAGAAGTAGTGTGTTAAAGAAGTAATGAAAAAGAAAAGGAAACATTTTAAAAATAATGTAACATGATTGACAATGTAATTGTTTTGTCACTGTTATGAGTGTTGCTGTCATATATATATATATATACACACACACACATACATATACAGTATATACATATACACATATATATCTACATATATACATATACACACATATATATACACATACATTCATATATATATACATACATACACACATACATACATATACTGTATATACACACACATACATACATAAATATAAACACACATACATACACATATATATATATATATATATATGTACTGTCACACATGTGCGATTAGGAGGCAGTCAAAGAGCCTAAAGGTGAGTGAAACATCGCGAGATAGAGGGTTGTCACGTGGTACTTACCTGAATCTCTTTTGGTCAACAGAAAACTTGAAGAAAAATAATTCCTCCACTTCCGGATTCCAAAATGGCCGTGACAACGTCACTTCCGGCCCACCATGATGACGTCACTTCCGGCCCCATCAACCCACCTCACTTCCGTCCCACCATGATGACGTCACTTCCGGCTCCATCAATCCACCTCACTTCCGTCCCATCATGATGACGTTGTTTCCGGTTCCTGTTTTCAACGTCACTTCTTGCCAACCATTTCCTGTCCCATAATCCTTTCCTGTATAAAGTCGCCATTTTGACTGGAGAAAACTGTTCATTTGTTTTTGAGACTTTGAATCATTCTTTCTTTAATTGTCTGGACGACAATATATTGGGACGGTCCCCAAAACTTTGTTTTGTGTTGTGTAACATTCTTTTGGAGAAGAATAATCATCAAAGTACACACACACACACATATATATATACATATACATATCTAAATATATATATATACATATCTACATATATATATATACACTGTGGTCCCCGGCCGGGCTCCAGACCATGAGGGGGAGTCCGTCCTGGTTACGTAGGGGGCCTTAGGTAAAGAGCTTGGAAGCCCAGCCCTGTAGGGACCCGTGGCCGCCCCAATGCCTGCATATCCCTGGAGCCCAGCACTTCCGCCACACCAGGAAGTGCTGGGAAACGACAAGGACACCGGACGGCTTTCGGGTGCGCAGCCGGCACTTCCGCCACACTGGGGTGTGGCTACGACTGATTGCCGGGAAGCTGCTGGAGCCCATCCGGGTTCCCATATAAGGGGCCGTCTCCCTCCAGTCAGCAGTGGATGTCGGGTGGAAGAGGACAGAACTGGAGAGAGGATGGGAGGCGGCCAGGAGAGAGGCATTAGACTTGTGTGGCCTGGACATTTGGGGGAACGGTGCTGGAGGCACTGGGGGTGCACGTGAGCACAAATTTGTAAATATTTTGTATAATAAACGGTGTGTGGTGGAACTATGTTGTCCGTCTGCCTGTGTCCGGGTCCCAGTTCACAACACATATATATATATATATACTATATATATATACATATCTACATATATATATATATATATATATATACCAATGTAATAGTTTTGTCACTGTTATGAGTGTTGGTGTCATCAAGGATTTGATTATCATTATTTCTTTCAATCAGGTTTGTATTTGGAGGATGTGTTGTGTTCAAGTTACATTCCGTCTTTGTCAACCGTTGTAAAGATATTAGGTTTCATTCATCGATTCCTTTCTTACTGCATCAATAAACAGCTTGTCTTCCTCTTTATTTGAGACATCACACACAGCATGCACAGGGTTCTTTTACACTGTCTTACTTTAGCCTGACATTGACTTTTTCCACCGTGTGCTTTATTTCCGCAGTAGCTACACTTATGAATATGCTTGTATGCGTCACTCGCTTCATATTCTTTTGCTGCCTTCTCAATTGTGTAATGCTTTTTAGTTCAGCGCTCTTTGGAGCTCTTGCTTTTTTTCTGCGTACTGCATTCACAGTCGGTTCACGTGAGCCGCTCGGACTACATGCATTCAAAGGTTCTGAGCTATGTTTGTGCTATCTCATGCGATGTCCACAGCTTTATTTAATGTTAGCTAAGACCCGGTGCTTAAAGGTTTCTCTCGCACTTTCGCTGAGTTTGTGCCAAACACTATTCTATCCCTGACCATCTCATTTTCGTTTGCATAAGCACAGCCCTTCAGCAGCAATTTTAACTCCATTACAAAGTGATGAAAAGCCTCGTTTATATCCTGCATCCTCTCATTAAACTTGTATCTCACGAATATCGTATTCGTCTTAGGCGTGACAAATGCCAGCGGGTAGCGTGTCTATGAACCTAATTTAAAGTTAAGCTTTACACCTTGCTTTCCTATTTGTTTGCATAAGTACAGTCCTTCACCAGCAATTTTAACTCCGTTACAGCAATTTTAACTCTGTTACATGAACGTAATTTAAACTTAAGCTTTACACCTTGCTTTCTTATTGATATGTGTACAAAGGCTTGTTCAGCGTCAGAGGGTTGTTCGTTTCCTATTGCATCAATAAGCAGCTCATCTTCCTCGTTATCTGAGACATCACACACTGCATGCACGGGTTTACCGTTCCCAGTCCTGCAAAGTCAGTTCATGTGAGCCGCTCGGAGTACATGCATCGAAGGTTCTCAGCTTTGCTTGTGCTATCTCGTGCGATCTTGCAATGTCCACAGCTTTATTTAATGTTAGCTAAGACCCAGAACTTAAAAGTTTCTCTCGCACTTTCGCTGAGTTTGTGCCAAACACTGTTCTATTCCTGACCATCTCATCTTCATTTGCATAAGCACAGTCCTTCACCCACGAATATTTAGCGGCAGCGTGTCTATTGGATTGCTGCTGATGGACGGCCTTATATGGGCAGGCAGTCAATTACGTGGGAGGCATGGCGATGAGGGACGCAACTCCGCCTCACACGGCCACCGAGCTGCAGGCTATAGCCGTATATATGTATGTAAGTAGGTTCCAGTTATGACCGTTACACATAGAATTTCGAAATGAAACCTGCCTAACTTTTGTAAGTAAGCTGTAAGGAATGAGCCTGCCAAATTTCAGCCTTCTACCTACACAGGAAGTTGGAGAATTAGTGATGAGTGAGTGAGTGAGTGAGTGAGTGAGGCAGTCAGTCAGTCAGTCAGTCAGTCAATGACGGCTTTGCCTTTTATTAGTATATAAATGTCTACGTGTGGAAGTGTGTGTCTGTCTGTCTGTCTGGCCCAGAAGTAAGAGTTGGAGTTAAGGTAAGGGCTTCACCTCCAAGGAAACAGAAAATTTGCTTAGCTGCTAATAATACAAGCGAGGCTGGAATGTCAAGAAAACGAAACCTCTGAAGAAGGACAAAGTCACTTAGCCGCTAACATCAGCAAAACAGTATCCCTTTTACTTTGCGTTCCGCCGCTAATGCACAAGCAATGCGAACACATCGGCAAAACGATACCTCCTAGGAGACAGATGCCCAGAGTAGTTCCTTTCAATTACCTGGTATCTCTACATTTCAATTTTTCTTCTGACGATTTCAATAGTTTCTAGGACCCCGGGCTTTTTACAGCATGGGCTTACACAGCTACTATATATATAAAAAGGACAATAGGGATATAATAAAAGGGTGTCAAACAGCCAGGACCCCGTTTAACGTTGGGCAAATAAACAATAGTAAGGAAGAAATTCAGGTGAAAATGATTGCAAACATTTTCATCCTTCAGAATCTTTCTCAGGATAATGAGTTCAAAAATGCTTTCAACAGCTGAGCCCCATACTCTTTTAAACTGGTTCGAGAAATGAATGTTAACTTTTCAAATATCGTTCTAAAAAAAAAATTAAAGAGGTGGGACCTCTGGGGCCAAACCAGGACTGACATCAACAGTCATGAAGAAGCTTTTCCTCCTGTTTGTGGGTGAAAGAGTAGAGGCTGTCAGTAACTGAATTCCCTCTGGGTGTGGTCTGGTGTCAATGGGCTTACTTCAGTTTTATGCATTGATTTCATGAAACATTAAGACATTAAGGTGTTCTAAAACTTTTGACCGGTAATTTATATGGTAAGGAAAAAGCAGAAGGAATGTTATTGAGTTGAATCCAACTTTCTGAGGTTCCAATTCAGATCCAATTTTGCTTCCTGTAGCCAAATGGCCAAATGTAATTTGGACCAAAAAGTCGTACTCCCATCATTCTTTACTAGTAACGCCGCATTGCACGGTAACATGCAGTGAATACACTTGACTTGAGCATTCCTAGCTTTCTCTGTATGTTTATCATTTGTTTGCTCAGCGGTTGAGGTGCTTGCTGCGTCCTGAGCAGCTCTGGTTTTCTCCACCCTACCGGCCCGCTTCTTCTCTTCTTTCTTTGGCACCTTTTCATGTTAAAACTTATTAAGTCAGTGTTTGTGTTGCAATTACTTAGTATGTTTTCTTTAATTTTTTACTTAAGCTGGCGCTTAATTGTTCAATCTGCCTCAAGAATGATTTAGGATATGAAGAGGTAGGGGACGTAATGTAAGGTAAGGTAAGGTAAGGTAAGATAAGAGGTAGGGGAAGTAAGGCGAAGGTGGTAGGGATGAGAACGGCGTCCGTACGGCTGCCCGCTGCTGAAAGTTGATTCTACAATAAAATGAAATAAAAATAAAAACAGTAATACAAATCATCACCCCCAAAAGCGAACAGTAGATGTCACGTAGTATATGTGTGCCAAATTTCAGGTCAATAGTTCAAACGGTTTGAGAGCTACAGGTAATTTAAAATCCCGGACAGACAAACGAACACCCATGGTAGTGTATTATGTATAAAGGTAGAAAAACTGGCTAAATAAATGATAATGAAGTGGATAACTAAACAAATCACATTCACTGGGTCATAGCATTGTGAGGCAACATTCAGGTGCACATTTTACATCTGAATTGGTGAAGTGACTAGCTGGCATACCATCTATTTTGTGCACTCAAAGGCAAACAGGTGTGTTCCATAATCAATAATGAAGGTGAAAAGATAAAAGAAAATATATTTCACCAAATATACCACTAACATTGGATTTGAAAAAAAAAAAGTGTGCCTTGCATCGAGAATTAAAACTTGTTAACATGTAACTGAAACCTCAAGATTAACATGGGAGAAATCAAATATTTTTCCTACCTTGTACATGAAAATCTGCCAGTCTGTATCTCTTTGATCACAGCTGTTAGCAGAGTTCATTTGTTTAAGCTCTGATTAAACTGAAAACTGCTTCCTGCTGGCTCATGGACTTCTGCTGTCATAAACCGTTCCAGTTCACCGTAGGCTCTCGCTTTGCTGACCCCGGCCGGTGTTTGATGCTCAGCTTTCTAGTCAACTCATGTATGAAGTTATTTTTTTTTTTAAGAATTATTTTTTACCACCCATGCTTTACTAAGTCGTTTCTGTTTACTCCTTTTTCATATTCACATAACTATGGTTGATGTCTATAGTTGGGCAGTTTGTTCAGCAATGGTTTTGTAACAAATAGTATAAAATTAAAAATGTAATCCAATACTGTTCAGCTATTTTATCCATATTCATGTGCTCACATAGAAAAAAAAATATTCAAGTTCATATTTATATTTAGTTTTGTAAAATTTGTCTTACTTGTATGGAATCTTATTTGCTTTTAGTAAATTCAATAAAATGTTCAAAAAATAAATTAATATACATCAGACAAAAATACTGAAATCTTGTAAAGCCGTGGTACTGCATGTCTGACATCTTATTTAGTGCCACAAGTACTCTTTGCCTGTCTTGTGTTTTCACCATCACTTCCAAAAATTCTTGCCTACTCCACATATAACAGGTATATTGCAAATTGTTAAAATGAAGTTTAAAATGGTGTGACCTATATTACAGCAGTGGTTCTTAAACTTTTAAACTAGAGAACCCAAATAAGAAAATTGGTACCATACTCGGCATAAGAGATATGGAGAGAAAAAAAATGTTAATATCTAGCATGATACATATTTTGTAGATTGTCCTTATTTGTAAAATGATCTTTATACTTAAATTTTGCATTTAAGCCAGTTTATCAAATAAGACTTCTGCGTGAAGGCGGTTTTATGTTTTGGCCAGGGTTCCTTCCCCAGAATATTGTTTAGGTTCCTTTTTAGTGAAAAAATGATTGGAATTTTTAAGCATCAATAGGGGATATGCTTTAGACAATCTCAGGACATACAGTATTTGATGGTGTTTTAAAAGGTTTTTTATACGCTTTTAAGGTATTTTATACATTTGATGGTAGAGGGGTATATATTTTTAAATAAGACTTATTTATGAAATGAGTGTGCCCAGGTGTGCCTTCGGGCGAGCATCCCCTACCCTAAACCTAACCCTTTATACCAGTGACATGAGGATATGATCATTTTTTTAAAGTATAGTATAAATGGTCACTTAAGCCACTTGACTCATGGCTCCAGATAAGAAATAAGTAGTAAAAATAGTTAATCAATGCATTTCATTTATTTGTCTTAAACATTTTTCAAAAATAATGTTTTTCAAATGAGGTCCACCATTAACAATATGTTATTCTAAAAAATTAATAAATCTTTGGCACCGCCCAGTTTTCATTTAATGATTCAATAAACTAAGTAAAACAGTTGAGCCACACAGCTAAATTATTCCTAAAAACATCTATATGGGTGATAAGATAAATCTTAATGGCTGCCCTTTTCCCTTAGATCTCCCTACACTCAGTCTATCAACTTTCTGATGGTGGTCCTCTTCTCCTCTGTCCCCACATTTCCATATCTGTGATTCTGCTCGTCACATTGTTTACCTCTTTTCTCATCACATGCCCATGTAACCTTCTTTCATGTATTATCTTAGAGGTTTCCCCAACTTCAACCATCCTTCATTCCTGATCTAATCAAGCTTTGATAGTTCACACCTCCATCTCTGCATCCTTATTTCTGTAGCATTCAGTTTCTTTTCATGCCTCTTTTCTGATCCATACAGCAGTGCTGGTCTGACCAGTTTTATAGACCTTACCCTTTTGTCAGGCCCTTGGGTCCTAAACAGATAAATCTAGCAGACCCCAGGTTCTTGATTGAGGTGACGACGCTAGTGGAACAGTAAGAGAGGTGGACACAGAGGTGCAATTTATTGTTCAATAAACAGCTAAAATACTTTCAAGAAGTGCATGTTCCAAAGAGGTGAAATTAGTGCTGGGTGATATACCGGTTCATACCGAAAACCGTTTTTTATTTTTTTTATGAAATGGATTTTTCTTATACCGTAACACCGGTTTAAATTGCCTAAACGAAGTTCGGAACGTGGCACAGCGGGAAACTGTTCAAGTGGGGACCTTTTTCACTGCTACACCGCTAAACACAGATTTGTTGCACTAGGGCTCTTTTTCACTGCTACACCACCAAATAGTGGGCGGTAGCATAGGTATGCCGCGCGGTGAAAATGGACAGAGAGCATTCCGAAACTGAACTAAAAGTAAAGTTGATGAACAGAAGAACTTTTGCCGAAAAAAAGGAGTCACGTCCATCGCCTGGAGATAACTTTAGTTTTAAAAGGTCAGATGTGTAAATACTATTTCTATACTACTGGATAATGCTGCAAGCCAAGTTGTACTTGTTTTATTTGTTTTCAATACAGTGTAATGTACCTGGGTACTGTGTAATAATGTGACGACATGTTGACTTTATTCTCGTAATTTGTCATTAAAGTAGACCATCGTAAACTAAACTTCATCGTAAAATGATTATTTAATTTACTAGATTTTCTCAAATCCCGTCATAAGTTATATAGCACATTAAATGCTTTGTGTTAAGTGATTCTTAAACTGACTTCTTCTTGCACTAAGAGGAGGTGCCGGCAGCGATCGCCGCACAGAATACATTCACTTCATGATCTTCCTGCTCTCTGAACATTTCGAATGCTAAGATAAATACTTAATATAATTTTCATGGTGAAATGCATTAAAGCATGCATTAATTATATGGGGGCACAGCGGCGTGCCTGCCTTGCATTTGCATGTTTTTCTGGTGGGTTTAATGCTTCAGTTTCCTTTCAAAGTCATGTAGGATGTAGGGTTTTGTTGTGCTATATTGACCCTGCTAGTGTATGTTTTGCTTGTATTCATCCTGCGATGTGCTGGCGACTCGTTCAGAGATGGGCGCAACTCTGAATGGATGGCATAATTAAACATGTATAACGAAGATATTTTTAAAGTTCTGAACACTCCGTGGGCTAAGTTTATAACTAGTTTTAATTTCACAAAGACGTTTATCGTGTGGTGATTGGTTATGTGTTGAAAGAAAAAGGAAGGAAGGAAAAAGGAACTGGGGTTTTGGTACGTCAGATAGAGACAGCATGCATGCAATAAAGATAGCCCGCTCAGAAGAACATGCATTGAATTCTGTGTTTGGTCTCCGACCAGCAGTTCAGAAACCCAACATTTGCACAATATTTAAGTTAAACCTGTGCGAGATCTATTCATACATCTAGTTTTTTGGAGCCTCGTCACACCTGCCATAAAGTTCTCTACACTGAACATACACCTGGGGACCCCTTACTGCGAGGGAGCAGCACTACCGCCTCACTACCGTGCATGTGTAATACCTGCTTTAATGCATTTCATCATGAAAATGATATCAAGTATTTATCTTAGCATTCTAAATTTTCAGACAGCAGGAATATCATGAAGTGAATGGATTCTGTATGGTGATTGCTATCTTCTCTTAGTGCGGAGGAAGTCAGTTTAAGAAGCATAGTGATTAACCACTGGGTCGGGGAACGTAACACAAAGCATTTAACGTGCTGCATTAATTTATGACGGGGTAAAGTAATTGATTAAACATTGATTTTAGGAAGAAGTTTACAACATTCTACTTTAATTATGAAGTAAACTATGAGAATAAATGTCGACTTTAATCTCAACATAAACGGTGAGAATAAAGTAGAAATGTTGACTTTGTTCTCGACATATAGTTTGTTTTTTTCTTCCCAGTATAGCTTAGCTTGAAGCAAGGTCCATATTAATGCAGTTTGCCTAAATGATGGTTCAGTTGGTAAAGATGTCATCACCAAGTTGCACTTGTTTTATTTTATTTTGATTTGGTGAATACTGTGTAATGCACCTGGACTTGAAGTCTTGAAGTAATAGTGCAACTATCAGTAATAATACTATTATTTATTTTGTTGTTATTATTTATTAGTTTAAATATTATGCAGTTTAATGATGATAAAGTTGTTTAAAAAGTCACTTTAACGTGTCAGTGGACAGAGATTGTTAACATTAACAGAAAATGTAGTTGGTTTAAAAAAAATATTTACTATTTATTCATTTTCTAAGACATATTCGGTGCAATACAATTTTTGACAAGCACTTCTGGATATTTTACGAAGTCTAAATGCCTCTTTGGATGGTTGAAAATATGCTGTGAAAATAATAGTTTGTTTTGCAAATATTGTTCAGTAAAAAGGCTCTATATTTTTACTGCATCTGTCATGCAATGTGATTCCTTCTCCATTAGTGCCACCCCCTTGAAAACTATCACTTTATGGGGCAATGCAAAACTGTATTAATACATATGTGCGCATTCAATTTTTTTTTTTGTACAATGTACAATACTCTTGACAGTGGAATAGGTTATTCTTAGCCAGTAATTGTAGTGGAAAATGTGGTTAACATCCACTCATGCATGGGGAAAAAAATACCGTCGAATACCGTGAAACCGGGATAATTTAGAAAAATGCTGTGATATAGAATTTTGGTCATACCGCACACCCTTAGGTGAAATAAAAAAAAAATGTACTAAAATGCACAATAAATATCTAAAAAAACCAAAAACAGATTATCTTGAAAACTGCACTCACCCAATTTTCATTCCATCTGGGCACTTCACTCCTAGAACATTCGGTCTCTAACAAACTCACTCTCTTTTAATTTTGCTCTTGGTTGCGTTTTGCTATCCCTCTAACTTAAACTCAGAGATTAGTAGAAATATCTGTCATAACAGAATTCCAGCTCATATGCCACACCCAAAACCAGCCATATATAATCCTGCATGTCTTATGCTCAACATATCTTTTTCTTCCCCTCTCGCAACAGACTTTTATAAGTTATCAGCTGATAAGGGACCTGGTCACCCATTCCCCTGTCACATATCCCGTGCCCCTTTACAGCAGCAAGGTGGGGTTTCCAAAACCCCACCACACCTCCTCATCTTGCTGCTTCCAACCCACGGCAGAAAGTAAGCGCCTTTCCATATTTTCATTGTATCCACTTTATACTCCTATAATTTCCACTTTCCTAGGTATCCCCCATCTTATGCCAAAGGCAAAGTAATAGATTTTGTCCACCACTGTAAAATAATAGTATGAACAATTAGTGAGTGTAAATAAATTAAAAACATTCATACCCAAATCAACAAGTGTGTTAACTACACCACCAGATGGCGCTGGATCTTGCTCACACACACCTCCCAACCCCCATGCCCTATCAAATGCACCTTTTCAGCCGGCAACAGAAGCTGCAAAAACAAAATTCAGTTTCCGAATTCTCACCGCACTCACCAATCTTGCTGCCTCAAACCCGCAACAACAAGTAAGCGCCTCTGGAAGAAAGGAATGAGTGGTTGCCTACACAACTCCCCAAGGACCCGACAAGGAGAGATGCCCACAACAAGTCTTTTTTGCAAATCCATCTGTTATTCCTACAGAACTTTTCACTTGTGTGTAGGCCACCTCATTCATGTTCTTAAATATTCTTACATACTTCTTCGGTACTTGCTTGTCTCTCTTAACGCTCCACGTTACCAGGGAACTCTATCATTTGCCTACCACAAATCTATCAGCGGCATGTATGATCCTTTCTGTTCTCTATATTTTCCATTAACTATCTCAAGGCAAAAATTGCATCTGTTGTACCTTTTCCTCTAAATAAATTCAAACTGGCCTTCCATAATCTTTATCTCTCTTGTCTGCCTTTTATCAATTATTCTTTCCCATATTTTCATTGTATCCACTTTATACACCTATAATTTCCCTAACACCTAGGTATCTCCCTTCTCCTTATGCAAAAGGCACAGTATTGTATTTGTTTACCACTGGTAAAATACTGTAATAATACGGACAATTATTGAGTGTAAATCAGATAAAGCATTCATACCCAAATCAGATGGAAATTGTGGTAAAGATAAAGAGCATATAAGAACTACCAGACGGAGATTAATTATTTTGAAGTGGTTATGTTGGGGACAGATTTCACATGCATTTCAACGTATTTTTTTGCAATATCTGATCAATAAAAATGATGATTAATTAGTTGCAGAGTTTTTTGCTGCTTTTGAATGCCTAGATATTAGAGGATTATGACCCCAATTAAACATATAGACAAAAGTAATTCCTTCATGAAACCCAGAAGGATTGGGCTCATTAGTTGATACCTGCTCAACGATCTCCGGTATAGACTAAATTACTAGAGGTAAAAATCTTCCGATAATAAAGACACTGTATCATTATTGTATTTTTTATCATGCTATTTTTTTAAAAGGTGAACCAGCTTTGGCATGCATTTTACCAGGTCTATGGGAAATGAAGGCACTAAATCTACTAAAGAATAAGGCTCAATCTCACATTAGGTTTGAACTTTTGTTGTTTTGAGGTAGGAAAGGTTCACAAAAGGATGACGGAATCCCGTCCATCAGTGTCTCCATTGTTTTAAGATGGGATTTTTAAGAAAGGAATTCTCAGTTATTCACATTAAATTTCAGGGATCAATATTTTTGGAAACAACTTTGGATGGATGGATTTATCATTCTTGGGGATCGCAGTTATAAGATTTCTTTCAATGTCTGAAGGATTCTCTTCTTGTTGAATTGAAGAAGATTGAGCAGAATGTTCTAAAAAAGTAGGCTTTTGTGAAATAATCTTCCAGATAAATACCATTTTTGTGCCTCTGTAATCCACTCATGCTTTTAATTCAATTACTGTGTAAAAGAAGTTACCAGAGAAGGGCCTGAAACACTTCTAATGATCCAGTAAACTTCACACACGGCCAATTAGGGACTCGCTTCACTATCGTTTTAGTAAATGATGACATATGGACCGTGCATGTTTCAAGACAAGATAAAAAGTGCCATTCATTTTATGTGCACATTCACATAAAAAATATTGAGTAATGTTAATATGTACAGTGGTGTGAAAAACTATTTGCCCCCTTCCTGATTTCTTATTCTTTTGCATGTTTGTCACACAAAATGTTTCTGATCATCAAACACATTTAACCATTAGTCAAATATAACAGAAGTAAACACAAAATGCATTTTTTAAATGATGGTTTTTATTATTTAGGGAGAAAAAAAATCCAAACCTACATGGCCCTGTGTGAAAAAGTAATTGCCCCTGAACCTAATAACTGGTTGGGCCACCCTTAGCAGCAATAACTGCAATCAAGCGTTTGCGATAACTTGCAATGAGTCTTTTACAGCGCTCTGGAGGAATTTTGGCCCACTTATCTTTGCAGAATTGTTGTAATTCAGCTTTATTTGAGGGTTTTCTAGCATGAAGCGCCTTTTTAAGGTCATGCCATAGCATCTCAATTGGATTCAGGTCAGGACTTTGACTAGGTGACTCCAAAGTCTTCATTTTGTTTTTCTTCAGCCATTCTGAGGTGGATTTGCTGGTGTGTTTTGGGTCATTGTCCTGTTGCAGCACCCAAGATCGCTTCAGCTTGAGTTGACGAACAGATGGCCGGACATTCTCCTTCAGGATTTTTGGTAGACAGTAGAATTCATGGTTCCATCTATCACAGCAAGCCTTCCAGGTCCTGAAGCAGCAAAACAACCCCAGACCATCACACTACCACCACCATATTTTACTGTTGGTATGATGTTCTTTTTCTGAAATGCTGTGTTCCTTTTACGCCAGATGTAACGAGACATTTGCCTTCCAAAAAGTTCAACTTTTGTCTCATCAGTACACAAGGTATTTTCCCAAAGGTCTTGGCAATCATTGAGATGTTTCTTAGCAAAATTGAGACGAGCCCTAATGTTCTTTTTGCTTAACAGTTGTTTGCGTCTTGGAAATCTGCCATGCAGGCCGTTTTTGCCCAGTCTCTTTCTTATGGTGGAGTCGTGAACACTGACCTTAATTGAGGCAAGTGAGGCCTGCAGTTCTTTAGACGTTGTCCTGGGGTCTTTTGTGATCTCTCGGATGAGTCGTCTCTGCGCTCTTGGGGTCATTTTGGTCGGCCGGCCACTCCCGGGAAGGTTCACCACTGTTCCATGTTTTTGCCATTTGTGGATAATGGCTCTCACTGTGGTTCGCTGGAGTCCCAAAGCTTTAGAAATGGCTTTATAACCTTTACCAGACTGATAGATCTCAGTTACTTCTGTTCTCATTTGTTCCTGAATTTCTTTGGATCTTGGCATGATGTCTAGCTTCTGAGGTGCTTTTGGTCTACTTCTCTGTGTCAGGCAGCTCCTATTGAAGTGATTTCTTGATTGAAACAGGTGTGGCAGTAATCAGGCCTGGGGTGGCTACGGAAATTGAACTCAGGTGTGATACACCACAGTTAGGTGATTTTTAACAAGGGGCAATTACTTTTCACACAGGGCCATGTAGGTTTGGATTTTTTTTCTCCCTAAATAATAAAAACCATCATTTAAAAACTGCATTTTGTGTTTATTTGTGTTATATTTGACTAATGGTTAAATGTGTTTGATGATCAGAAACATTTTGTGTGACAAACATGCAAAAGAATAAGAAATCAGGAAGGGGGCAAATAGTTTTTCACACCACTGTATATATCTAAAATGTAATTTCCAAAAATTAGAGTGTTTGCAAGTACTAATAGCACAAATAAGTATTCATAAGGAAGAGTGCTTGTATTAAAAGCCTTTCTCCATTAATTTCTCTCTTAGTTAATATACTTGATTGCCTGATTTAATAGATGAAAATGAGAAGTAATAGGTTCTTGGCTTTTTAAAATGGGGTTATTCTATTTCATTTAATCAATAAATTAATGTAAAGACCCCCATCATTCTAAAGATAAAAAGAACCCATTTTTGACATATGAAATTGACTGGCCTAATATTGTCATCAATAGCTCCTAATTCATGTGTTAAAAAAAGTATTTAATCCACCATTAGATAAAGGTGTTCTGGTAAAGGTTTAATATAAAAAGCATACAGAGGGAAGTGCTGGGGTTTTCCTGAGGACATCCTCATAAATACACATCAATCTAGAAACTGAGGTAACACTTCACAGTTAAAGTAAAAAGCCAATTAGAATTTTTTTTAACAAGTGTCCAATTTGAGGATTACATTTAATCAGAAATGGATATTCTGAATTTTTTTGCTGCACTGAACTCTTAAGCATGAATTAAATAAATCCAGAATAAATAACATTATAAAAAGATGGATGGATGGATGGTTTACTGTTCCACTTCTACATCCCATAATCTATTAGAGTACCACCAATTCCTAATACCGTATATACTCACGGATAACTTCTCTTGCGGATAAGTTGGGACTTGATTTTACAGTATAATTTCTAGTATTTTATAATGTTGGTTGTATAAGTCAAATGCGGAAAACTCACGCTATTGGCCCAAGAGATTATGATATGCTAACGCCTACCTGAGAGAGTAACCAATGAGCATGTGGGTGTGCTCTCTCTCTCTCTCTCTATTGTGCCTATGTGACCACACAGTAATACCCGAACCATTCTGAAGCGACATTTGCACTGATTTGTGTTTTTTGTGTCTCACACCCTCATACACCTTTATTGTAAGAGTATCCCTTATCTACAATAGAGCATTCGATCAGAAGAAAATATGAAGCTGGTTTCTTTGAAGTGACGAAAGAAATTGGTAACTGCGCTACTACAACAAAATTCGAAGTGTCTGAGAAACTGATGCAAGATTGAAAGAAGCAAGAAGATGTAAAAAAAATAAAATGAAGTGTCGCATTTTTGAACAGGCATATAAGTCGGGGTCTGATTTTATGATCTATTTTTCAGGTTTTAAGACCCAACTTATACGTGAGTATATACGGTATAGTCCCATTTCTGTTTATAGAAGCATTAAGTTGTTTGAGCAAATCTATATTATACAAATTTCCTGCTGCTTCAGAATCAAAAAACACTCTCATGAAGATCTCTTTTACTTTAATCTGTAAAGTCCCATTCACACTAAAACATTTTACAAACATTTCTATGCTAAAGCAGAAAGCTCCAAAACTGTTGTTTAGCAGTATTTTCAGTGAACATAAGAAAGAGCTTAAGAAATTTTACAAATGAGCGGAGACCACTCAGTCCATCATTAATAGATGCATTTTTGCAGTGCCTAAACTAAAGTGTTACCATATAATCATTATACTTAGCTTTCATTGAATGTTGTGATTATATTCGGGTAGTCATTTCAGGGAGCTAAGTTTTCTTTTCACAGTAAGGCAAAAAGTATATGGACATCCCTCTAGATTGATTTCAGATATTTCCTTGTTTACAGGTGCATAAAGTTGAGCACATGGCCATGTAATCTCCATCGATCAACATTGGCAGTAGAATGGGCCATATTGAAGAGCTCAGTGACTTTAAACGTGGCAATGTAATAGGATGGATGCCACCTTTTCCACAAGTTAGTATGTGACATTTCTGCTCTGCTTGGTCTGCTCCAGTCAAGAGTAAGTGCTGTTATTATGAAGTGGAAGCACTGAGGAGCAGCAATAGCTCAACTATGAAGTGGTAGACCAAGAAAACACATAGACTGGGGCCACCAAGTGCTAAGGAACATAGAGCATAAAAGTCAACTGTCCTCTGTTACATCACTCACAACAACATAGATCCAAACTGCCCCTGGAAGCAACATCAGCACAAAAACTGTGCATTGGGAGCTTCATGAAATGAACTTACATAGCTAAACAACTGCATACAAGCCTCAGATCACTATGTGCAGTGCTAAACGTTGTCTGGAATGGTGTAAAGTATACCACCATTGGAAACAAGTTCTCTGGAATGATGAAAAACAACTTCACTATCTAGCAGGCTGGTTGATTTGGTGTATTCCTAGAGGATGTTACCTTCCACACTGCAATGTGTATGTTCATGGTGCTGCGTGGTAGGATTACGATTATGATGTTGTCACCATCACTGTAATCTATAATGACATTATAATCTAAGTTATCTTTTAGATTGGGGATGCAGTTTCCCCTCCCATAGACAGCACCAGTCCACATATCACCCTAGTATTTTTTCAGTAACACTGGCTTACTGTAATCATTCATATTCAATTTAAACCCCTCTTACATATGTGCAAAGCACTTCATGACCTTTAATTTCTTATCTTTCTGTTCTTCTCCAACTTTCCATACCAGATTGTTCTATCACATCTAATGTCTCGAGTCTTCTTTCTGTTCCCCTAATAAAACTGTCTACGTAGGACCCTGCTCATTTAGTATGGCTGATCCAAAAACTGCAAGACACTCCACAATTGCACAAGCCTTTCCTATTTTATGTCCAATCTCAACAAATATCTGTTTTCCCAATGTTACAATACATTTAGAAAGACCTAAATGTTTTATAATCTGCACACTGTTATTTTGCTGTTTTGCAGTCTTTCAGCTTTATATTTTACCTGTACATTTAAAGTAATTTTTTACTGTATTTTATTTGTATTATACCACTTCAAATATTGCATCTTTTTGTTCTCTCTGTACTTATTTGTTGTTTATTTTTTTAAAGTGGTCTTGTGGTATAGTGTTATATAAAAAAAAAACTATGTGTCACGACCCAAAGAATGGCTATATCAACTGTAAATAACATGGTGGAACTCATAAATAAAAAGCCAAAGTGGCATTGCAGTAATTTAATATTAAAAGTATATATTGGGGTAAAGAGTAATGCAAAAGAATAATTAATGGGGATACATGAATATTAAAAAGAAATTAAGTAAGGCTTTTACTGTGTTATATCATAAAATACTCACACTCATATGAAATGCCTATAAGCTTTAAACTCGTAAGCTAAATATTAGTCAATGTCATAGAGCTAACCTAAATACTGTCAAAGTGCTCCTGCCAGGTGCCTTTGGAAAAGGTGAACATGTCAGAAAGCCTTTCTCTTGCCAAGTTTATTTTTGTCTTCATGAGTTACAAAGCTGCAGGACAAAAACCCTGAGAATGCGTCTGACAGAAAGGGCTCCTTTGTCTTCCAGAGATAGGAGATGGGAGACAGCAGCAGTGGCCTGTCTGTTTGCAAGCTGAAATAATGTCATGCTACAGCCAAGGTTTATCCATTGGCTTATGTTTATTTTCTGTTTTATAATAATTTTTGAGTTATTATTTATATTTGAATGTCATTTCCATCAGACTTATTTACAATTTATTATTTGTCAGCAAGAGTGAAAGTGAAGGTCTACAGGACGGTAGTGAGGCCAGCTATGGTATATGGGCTGGAGACAGTGGCACTGACCAGAAAGCAGGAGAAAGAGGAGGAGGTGGCAGAGTAAAAGATGTTAAGATTTGCACTGGTTGTGACAAGGATGGACAGGATTAGAAATTAGGACAATAGAGGGTCAGCTCAGGTTGGACCGTTTGGAGACAAAGTCAGAGAAGTGAGATTGCGTTGGTTTGGACATGTGCAGAGGAGAGATGCGGGGCATATTGGTAAGAGGATGTTAAGGCTAGAGCTGCCAAGTAAGAGGAGAAGAGGAAGGCCTAAGAGAAGGTTTATGGATGTGGTGAGAGAGGACATGCAGGTGATGGGTGTAACAGAACAAGATGGAGAGGACTGGAAGATATGGAAGAAGATGATCTGCTGTGGCAACTCCTAAAGGGAGCAGACAAAAGGAGAAGAAGTGTGGCGTAGCAGGCAGGATTTGGACTTTGAACTTCAAACCCTAAGGCTGTGGGTTCAAATCTCGCTTACTGACACTGTGTGATTATGACCAAGTCAATTCACCTGCCTATGCTCCAATTGATAAAAACAAAAACATGTAACCAATTGTATTGAAAATGTTATATGTTGAATAAAGGCATCAGACAAATAAAAAATATTTGTAGCATGTCCCTTTAATGTGTGCTGTATGAATGGAACCCCAAGTGGCAGGTCCACAATGACATCCACACTCCTGAGACCGACCTCTGGTATTTAAGGACCATACTAGAGAGTCTTATGTTGTGGCGCATTGTAGTGGATTTGTGAGTATTGTTTTCTAATTTGATTTTCTGGTTTATTGTTTATTAATGCTCCAGTTCTTGGGTTTCTCTTACAGTTTGTACTTTGGGAATATGTAGGATTTGAAAAGGAAATTTTAACTTGCCCACTCAAGGACAGTCAATTTAAATGGAGGAGCTGAGTGAATTTGAAGTTGGTTAATTAATCTTCAGTCTTACCTTCGGAAATACCAGTAATTAACCAAATACTTCAGAAAGGCACCTGCTATATTTACCTTACCTTTATCTGTTGTTGTATATCAAGGTAACTGAAGCACACTCATTTAAAACAACAGAGTCATACAATTTATTAACAGTTTTAGGGAAGATGACACAAAGAGTTGAGGGCAGATGTTGACTAAAGCTGACATCCAGGGGCAGAGGGTGATAAAAGCTGTAAACGTTGATAAAAGTCACTGTTATGTTATAGGTAGACCCTCTTTGCTAGGAGGACTGTTAGACTTCTTGACCTGATGTCAAATCCCTGCGTGTGAGTGAGTAGTATAGAATAAACAAAATCTAGAATGGCAACGACATTGGGCGAGAGAGCAAAGTGGATGTGCAAAGCAAAATACTACATTATGTATTTATTCTTTTTTTTTTGCATATTATTCCTGAATCAGACTCTGACTTGTCAAACTCCGATTTTGATGCAAGTGATCTGGAGATCAAAAATGAAAATCAGGTACCTGCATCAGCTGATCAGTCCCCAGCTGATCACAGTGCTGAACACACTTGTGTAGCTGATGGGCCTACGGCAACCTTCGCCCTGGGAGGACTACACAGACATAGATCTATGGGAGGCAAGCTGGTCCGCTGGCTAGTCAACACTGCGGATTACCAGCCACTCGACTACTTCAATCTGTTTCTTTCCAGAAAGTGCCTTTCAGTTTATACATGATGAGACAAAGAGATATGTAGTAAGTATGTAAACGTTTGTGAATTTATATACTGTAGAGGCTCATGGACCATAAAACACAGTGACATATGTTATTTATTAGCATTTTATGTTGATTTTTGTGTGAAATCACTGCTTTGTGTGCTTTTTTTATAGAAAAATTTTTGGAAAAATATTCAGGGACAAAAGAAAGCAAAATAATTAGCCCTAAAATACTTAATAAACACAAGGATCACTGAAGTATGATAAATGCATATATTCAGTCATATGAAAAAGTTTGGGCACCCTTCTTAATTCTTTGGATTATTATCATTGGCTGAGCTTTCAAAGTAGCAACTTCCTTTTAATATATGACCTGCCTTATGGAAACAGTAGTATTTCAGCAGTCACATTAAGTTTATTGGATTAACAGAAAATATGCAATATGCATCATGACAAAATTAGACAGGTGCATAAATTTGGGCACCCCAACAGAGCCTTTGATGAATGTCTGGATTTTGGATGGAGATATTTTTGACCATTCTTCCATATAAAATCTCTCCAGTTCAGTTAAATGTGATGGCTGCCGAGCATGGAGAGCCTGCTTCAAATCATCCCATAGATTTTCAATGATATTCAAGACAGGGTACTGTGACGGCCATCCCAGAAAATTGTACTTCTCCCTCTGCATGAATGCCTTTGTAGATTTTGAACTGTGTTTTGGGTCATTGTCTTGTTGGAATATCCAACCCCTGCATAACTTCAACTTTGTGACTGATGCTTGAGCATTATCCTGAGGAATTTGTTAATATTGGGTTGAAATCATCCAACCCTCGACTTTAATAAGGGCCCCAGTCCCTGAACTAGCCACACAGCCCCACAGCATGATGGGACCTCCACCAAATTTAAAAGTAGGTAGCAGGTGTTTTTCTTGGAATGCGGTGTTCTTCTTCTGCCATGCAAAGTGCTTTTTGTTATGACCAAATAACTCAATTTGTCTCATCAGCCCAAAGTGCTTTGTTCTAAAATGAATCTGGCTTGTCTAAATGAGCATTTGCATACAACTAGCAACATGTTTGTTGCGTGAGTGCAGAAAGGACTTCTTTCTCATCACCCTGCCATACAGATGTTCTTTGTGTAAATTGCGCTGAATTGTAGAACGATGTACAGATACATCATCTGCAGTGAGATGTTCTTGCAGGTCTTTGGAGGTGATCTGTGGGTTGTCTGTAACCATTCTCACAATCCTGCGCATATACCGCTTCTGTATTTTTCTTGGCCTGCCAGACCTGCTGGGTTTAACAGCAACTGTGCCTGTGGCCTTCCATTTCCTGATTACATTCCTTACAGTTGAAACTGACAGTTTAAACCTCTGAGATGGCTTTTTGTAGCCTTCCCCTAAACCATGAGACTCAACAATCTTTGTTTTCAGATCTTTTGAGAGTTGCTTTGAGGATCCCATGCTGTCACTCTTCAGAGGAGAGTCAAAGGGAAGCACAACTTGCAATTGACCACCTTAAATACCTTTTCTCATGATTGGACACACCTGTCTATGAAGTTCAAGGCTTGACGAGCTAATCTAACCAATTTGGTGTTGCAAGTAATCCGTATTGAGCAGTTACACGTATTCAAATCAGCAACATTACAAGGGGACCCATATTTTTTCTCAGCAAGTTTTTCACATTTGATTTCATTTCTTACAACTAAATACGGCTTCAATAAAAATCTTTTTCGGAAAACATTCCAGTACTCAGATGTTCCAAGGAAATGAAAGACATATCACTGTTATCTTTTTTGTTGAAAGTAGAGTTAATTATTATGCAGGCTGAGAGGGGTTCCTAAACTTTTTGATATGACTGTATATAAACTGCCAAAACAAATAAAGGAATACTTTTTAATCAGAGTATAGCATTAAGTTAGTGAAACTTCTGGGCTTGATGTGGTCAGTTGTAGCAGAGGGGGTTGTTAATCTGGTTCAGCTGCTTTGGTGCACTAGAGGGGTAACAATGAGATGACCCCCAAAACAGGAATGGTTTAACAGGTAGAGTCCACTGACATTTTTCCCTCTTCATTCTGTTTTTTCACTAGGTTTGCATTTGGCTGCGGTCAGTGTCACTACTGGTAGCATGAGGCGATTCCTGGACTCTACAGAGGTTGCACTGGTAATCCAACTTTTCCAGGATGGCACATTAATACGTGCCATTTCCAGAAGGTTTGCTGTGTCTCTCAGCACAGTCACAAGGGCATGGAGGAGATTTCAGGAGACAGGCAGTTACTCTAGGAGAGCTGGACAGGGCCGTAGAAGGTCCTTAACCCATCAGCAGGACCACTATCTGCTCCTTTGGGCAAGGAGAAACAGGATGAACACTGCCAGAGCCTTACAAAATAACCTCCAGCCGGCAGGCCACTGGTGTGAATGTCTCCGACCAAACAATCAGAAACAGACTTCATGAGGGTGGCCTGAGGGCCCAACGTCCTCCAGTGGGCCCTGTGCTCACTGCTCGCCCAGCACTGTGGAGCTTGATTGGCATTTGCCATAGAATATCAGAATTGGCAAGTCCACCACTGGCGCCCTGTGCTTTTCATAGATGAGATCAGGTTCACCATGAGCACATGTGACAGATGTGAAAGGGTCTGGATAAGTCGTGGAGAATGTTATGCTGCCTGTAACATTGTTCAGTGTGACCGGTTTGGTGGTGGTTCAGTGATGGTCTGGGAAGACATATCCATGGAGGGACGCACAGACCTCTAAAGGCTAGACAATGGCACCTTGACTGCCATTAGGTATTGGGATGAAATCCTTGGACCCATTGTTAGACCCTTTGCTGGTGCAGTGGGTCCTGGATTTCTTCTGGTGTACAACAATGCCCGGCCTCATGTGGCGAGAGTATGCAGGCAGTTCCTGGAGGATGAAGGAATTGGTACCTTTGAGGCCCCCATGCTCTCCTGACCTAGATCCAATAGAACGCCTCTGAGCAGTTTATATTGAAGTATAGGCTGACTGTTTGCTTGCTATTTAGAGTTCTAATTTGTGAATTTCCCCTTGGGATTAATAAAGTATCTATCTATCTATCTATCTATCTATCTATCTATCTATCTATCTATCTATCTATCTATCTATCTATCTATCTATCTAATTTATCTCGGCACAGATGATTAGTTTTATGATGCCAAGTCTTAATGGATGATGTCCAATGTTGTGTGGAGTCATTGCTTAGTTACTGATCCAGGCTCAAGTGGTGGATTCGTTGGAGTGCACTCTTTGTTTTTGCTTCATGATCCCTTGTCTGTAGTTTGCAGTGCTTTCCATAGATAGGCCCTCTGCTTTGTCATCCGCAAAACATCTCCTCAGGCCTTTCCAGACTACTGGCCTACAGCCTTGGCATGGCAGGCTGGAGCTCAGCTCTCAGGTTCACAAAGAGAAGAGTTTATTGCTTTTGCTCTCTAAGGAAGAGTGTGCCTTAGCTTTTAGGTTCAGAGAGCATGTTTCAGAGGTTTTCAGTCATTTTGGAGAGCTCTGAGAGAATCTTAGTGATGTTGCCCCAATAGAATTCCTAAACTTCTCTTAACTTGCCATTCTCTGCCACACTTTGCGTCTCCATTTTATGAATGGGGTGAATGTGGTTTCAAAGAAAGTTTGAATCTTCTCCTGATAGGCTTAAAGTCACTTCCAGTTACAGAATCAGGGTGTTCTAATAGGTGAGTTATTCTGTCCATCAGAGTTGTTATCCTTTGAATTACAGGTCTTCGTCTCTGCTTCCATGAGTCCATTTCAAACCTTCTGGCTCAAGATGTCTGCAGCGGTGCCTCTGAAGAGATGTCAATTCATCTCTGAATTATACCTTTCTTATCAGATGAAGTCCAAGCAGATCCTGTTGCAATCTGGAGTTCAGTCACTTAGTTTGGAATGCAAGTGTTGAGGGAATGCCTGCATCCATATTTAATCTGCTTTCTTAAGAAGCCTGGAGTGCCACTATAGCCTAGCAGAACAGGTAATGGAAACTTTGGCCTACAACTTGTTCACCTTTAAATTGCCATTTAGGAAACATTTGTAATATTCATTTTTTTTTTAATAAATATTTTTATTTTAAAGAATTGTGGCACAGATTGTCTTACAAACCAGAGAATTTGGAACATTAAGGCCATTTTGAATTTTAAAAGCCTGTTTCCAAACATGTAAAAATGTACTTATGCTCAAAAACACACATAAGCCATTTCTTTTTCAAATGTCAGGAAATATAAAACAAGAGCTTGGCGTAAAAATAAAGTTCTGGCAAATTTCTATCTGTAAGTCCTATGCAGACTTTTTTTGCTGTTCGTATTTTCCATGGTTCCTTTGAGTGCAGAAAAGGGAGTTCAAACCTTCCTTACTTGGGCAAAGAAATCTCTTGTATGTCCCTTATTGGTGTTTTCTTCTAGACCTTTGCACCATGCATTCCAATATGCTTCTTTGTCTTTTTGTGCTGCCCTTTGAAATACAGTGGAACCTCGGTTTGCGAAACGTGCTCGCAATCCAAAGCACTCGTATATCAAAGCGAATTTCCCCATAAGAAATAATGGAAACTCAGATGATTCGTTCCACAACCCAAAACTATTCATATAAAAATGATTAATACAAAATATAAAGTAAAATACATAATACAAATTAACCTGGTCTTTACCTTTAAAAAGAATCATGGCTGGTGTGAGTTTCTAAACTCATGTGGGATTCCACCCAACGGGACAACTCTCGGAAGAGCGTCTCAAAGCAATCGCAGTCTCCCAGCGCTGTAGCAGTTCGCTGTATAAACGAATCCAAAAAGATCGCAGACATGCTATAAGTGCCTGTCGTCAATGGGTCATACAAGGAACATTATAAAGATCCCGCTACAATAAATAACAGCGCTGTTGCTGTTTCAAGCTGAATAAAGCTGGTGTTAGAGACTCAGCTTCGTGTTTTGGGGAGCAAGATGGGGACTCGCACTTCACAGCGCACACACACACAGTCACAATGCTGTAGTAAACAGTATACGCTCGTATGGATGTTGACTATATGAGTGAGGCACACAGACTCAGACGGAGAATAGGAGACGACTGCCAGAGAGAGGGGGAGAGAGGGAGAGACGCGCTGGGCGAGCGAGCGAGATAAGGAGAGAGAGAGAGATGTGCTGGGCGAGCAAGCGAGATAAGGAAAGAGATAGAAGAACCATCAGCTCAGTTGTGATCACATGACGCTCAGCAAACAAAGTGTATCCATACTACTCGTATTGCAAGACATCGCTCGTTTATCAAGTCAAAATTTATTAAAAATTTTTGCTCGTCTTGCAAAACACTCGTAAACCAAGTTACTCATAAACTGAGGTTCCACTGTACTGCATTTAGCTTTCTAGCTGTGTCTCTGTTTCTGTCTGCGTTGGCTACCCTTTGTTTAACACATACTTTGATGGTTTCTGCTGATAGCCAGAACAACTCAACTGTTCAGTGAGTCATATGGATCAATTCAGTGTAACTCAACAAGTCGTTGTAGTGCATGTGTCATGTCACCAGGAACCAACCTGGGCACTCCACCCACAATGGCACCTACTATATACAGGGTGTCCCAAAAGTCGCTATGCACTTTTAATACAATCCTAAAAATGACACAAGAAACTGAGTTTATTAATATTTCTAGTATCAACAATGGAGTCATTGCAATTTTACTTGCTAGGCTTGCAGAGCCCATTCGAGGGGACCCTTCGACCGATCCATCAGTCAGGAAGCTTGATGTTCAGCAAATCTCTGACTAACCTGACTAAAGTGGGGAGGGGCTCCATCTTGTTGAAAAAAGACATTAGCAAGGTCACTGCTCGCCTGAAGTTGTGGCACAGCAAACTCCTGCAGCATCTCCAGGTAATTTCCCCCTGTAACGGTGCTCATAATAGAAAAAAGGAAGTGTATAGTGACTTTTGGGACACCCTGTATATATATACTTTTTTTTTCTTTTGAAAAATCTTTCTGATCCAAATGGAAAGTAAGACATCTTATGGGTTTGTGTCCTGGTAACTGCTCCTTCAATGTAAGATTTTTATTATTCTCAGAGTTTTATTCTTCTATTGTGACAATAGCTAGAAAAATTCCATAAAAGTACTGTTTAGGTAACTAGGATGCAGCAACTGCATCCTGTAATTTGATTTTTTTCATGTAGGAACAAGTAAAGAAAGACACAGAAAGTAATAATAATTTAAATTCCTACTGCAATATTGGCTAAAATTGTTTCCCTAAATTCATTCAGACCTAATGTGTGGGTCTCCGGGTGACATTCAGTGTTTTGGGTGAAATTCTAGGCTTTTTAACCTCCCTGCAGACCCTTCAGTCAATATTTTACCCAAGGCCTAATTACTTCTAGGTAACTCTGAAAAACATACAGAGCACAGCAATTTGGCTACCACTAGACCATATTATTCTTATGCTCTGTCCACACATGCTCAAATGTTTCTGTTTAAAAATGCAGAGATTTGTCTCTGATTTTGCCTTTTGTCCACACTAACCCAGTGTTTTTAACCCCTGGAAAATGAAGACTTTTTAAAAATGCTCTCCAGAGCCAGATATTGTTGTAAACAGTGTCAGAATTGTAATGTGGATGAACGAAAATTGAGTTTTCTGAAGACATAATTCAAATTGTACTCTGATTGGTTTGTGCTTATTTTGTGGCCCTTCCCTCATTGCATTCTGCTTATTATAATGTCTCACTCACTGATTTATCACCCTTTACAAAAGAAACAATTATTCCAATATGGTTGGAATTGAAGACTTGCTTTCCATGGCACTTGTTGTGCTGCTTATCTCTATGCATGTATATTTTTTGTACAGTTTAATGCTGCATACATGCACGAAAGACAAACAATTTACCGGTCATTAAAGTTTTGTGATAAATCCTGTGGCCTGCAGGATTCCTGTTGTAGAGAAAAATTCAGACCCTCGTAAAAAAATAATATTGCAAATAACTCAGTTGACAGCCTCTTATTAATATTTATTATTTAAACTTCAGTAAGCAGGAGCACATTCCGCAGCACTATTAATAACAAGGCGCTTAACAAAGTGGATGGGTGTAGAATGCAGCGGAGCTATCAATATTTGCAAGACAGAGAGAGGCACAAAAGCACAATGCAGTAAAGCAAAGATACAGACATGTGCAGGTATACATACGTTTATTCATTTTCTTATTTTTACAAATGTTGTTTGGTACAAGATATGCTCAGATTGCTTTGGTCTACTTGTAATCATTCCTCTCGCGAATGAACATTGAGCTAAACACTTGAAGTGTTTAACAACAAGACGAACATTGTCATTTCTGAATACTGTTACTTTTAATTGTAATCAGCACATTAATATGACACGGCAGCAGTTCACAATGGCGCCCTTAATAATTTCTGACTTTCTATATGCTGTGAACACGCTACCAGAGTCCTGTGCGTGCTGATAACATTGCAAGAGCATAAAACATAAGGAAATCTATGGAAGCCGAGAGAGGACATGCAATATCGTTACTTTTTTAAATTGTCTACTCGAGATAACAGACTAACTTTATTGAGATGTTGAGAAAACAAAAATTTGTTTTCTTGAGATAACGGAATTATTTTATCGAACGAAACTTAACCTTTGCTCCTGGCATCAGGCTCACTTAGATTGTTATGCCTATACAGCTGAATCCTTGCTAACCGTCTTCTTAAATGACGGACACTAACGTTATTATTTTCTAAACTAAGGCATAAACATATTTCAGCCTGCGTCAGCACTTGATTGAATAAAAATGTGACACGCTGATCAATATAGTTCTGCTCTTCTGCCATTTCAAACACGACGTGGATTTAATAAGCTCAACTTTAAATGTCAGATACAATTAATTCATAATTTCCAGAAAACAAGATCTTTTGTTTTATTGAGATCTCGATAAAATGTTTCTGTTATCTCGAGAAGACAAAGTTCGTTTTCTCGAGATCTCGATGAAATTAGTCCGTTTATCTTGAGGAAACAATTTTAAAAAATAACGATATTGCACGTCCTCTCTCGGCTTCCATAGGAATCAGGTTTTCACATGGCTTTGAATTTTTCACTACACAATCTCTTCTAGGATTTTCCACTGGATGCACGCATGCCCAGCGCTGGTGAAGGTCTACATCATATGTGTTTTTATGCATTTTAGGATAGACAGAGAAACTTTTGTAAATGATGCCAAAGACTCCAATGTGGATGGAGATTGTTTTTTAAATGAGAATATAGGGTGGATATAGCCTTAGTGTGGTTTGCCGCATTACATACTTGACAGGTATGCAGCCCACTAGTGGCTGATTATGCACCTCATTTTAATTGCAGACTTAATTGACAAGGTATGGCCCCCCATAAAGGATCTGTATACTACCTACCTCGGTCTCTTGACCGTTCTATCCCTAGCACCACACCATTATACACTCTCTATATATGTAGTAAATACAAATTCCAAGAAACCTAATACTCCAGCCTACCCAGAAGAAACTCACGTAATGCCAGTCAGCCATCCAACTGCAACCTGCAGGCTAAAATGGGAAGCTGACTTTAACAATTCCAAGAAAGTCCCAAAATATACAAAAGTGTTCTGCAAAGATGAAAGCAACCTGAAACCTTAAGCTTATTGGCAAGAGTGAATCTTAATAAAAATGAAATTTTATTTTAAAAAATATAGAAAAATATAGGAAACTGCTCAAAAGAGTCAAAAAAGGATTTGCCTAAAACAAGACCCAATACACGAACTAAAATATCCAGTAACCAGAGAAAACAGAGCAAAAGTAATACTTACAATACATTCCAAAAAACATTCAGTGCTAAGCTGAGTGAAGGTGCCTCATCCACCAGGATATAAAGGTGGATGCCAGGGCTTCAGGTGTGACTCTGCTCCATGTCAATACTTTGGTCACATTGGTTGATTGTCTGTCTCAGGTTAACGACTGGCTCAGTAGTAATTACCTGCAGTTGAATTCAGGAAAGACTCAGGTACTAATTGTTGCTCCTCCTGTTCTTCATTTTCTTAAAATTATCTTCTGTCTCCCCTGTTATTAAGTCGAGTTTACATAACCTTGGGGTTATTTTTGACCAGTCCCTGACGCTTGATGAATATGTAAGATCAGTCAGCCGTTCGTGTTTTGTGGATTTAAGAAATCTTTCTAAACTAAGGAATGCTTTTTCAAAGTCAGAATTGGAGATGCCTGTTCATTCTTTTATTTCCCCACAACTTGATTACTGTCATGCTCTCAATACGGGTTTGAGCAAGTCCTCTCTCTCACGTCTTCACTTAGTCCAAAATGCAGTTGCCAGGCTCCTAACTCACGCCAGCTGGAGTGATCATATCACTCCCATTCTGCACACACTGCACTGGCTCCCAGTGTTTTATAGAATTCATTTTAAAGTTTTGGTACTTACTTTCAGAGCTTTGCATGGACAAGCTTCTAAGTACCTAACCAGTCTGCTCCAACACTATACAGCTTGTCGGATTCTAAGATATGGGCAACAGGGCCTTCTTGTTGTCCCATGGACTCGGCTAAAAACCCGTGGGGATCGTTCCTTTCAGTCTGTGGCACCAAGACTAGAGTTGAGAGAGTGGAGCTGAGTTTGTTGATTCTTTTAAAAAACAACTGAAAATATTTATTTTTAAACAGGCTTTTAATCAGTCTGAATAGTTCCTGTTTGTTTATTTATTATTTTTATTGGTTTTGTTTATACTGTTGTATTTGTACTGTATTTGCTGATCAGTGCTCTGTGACCTTTTGTCTGTGAGGGGCGCTATAGAAAAAAACTAACTAACTAACTAACTACCATGTGTGGCTCTGCGTCTTAATGTTCCACCCACAGAACACACAGAATGATGGAAACAACTATACTAAATAATAAACCAACCTAACAAATGTATACAAAAACATACAAACATAATTCAAAAATACACAAAAACAGCAATAAAATAAAATATACACAAGTCCAACCTGTAGCATAACAGCTGATGACTGGAATCAATCAGATAATATGGAGTACCAGCTTGTACTTCAACTTAAACTTTCTTAGACAGAGGTCTTAACAAATTACATATATTCTTTCCTTATTACTATCAATTATTTAATCATCTATCTGTCTTGAAGTGATATATACCTTATTCTATATGGAATGTAACAACATTTTTCTACTTTTTTAAAAAAAGGCAATCCTACTTTGGCCATCCATCCATTTCTAAACCTGCTTGTCCAGAGCAGGGTTGCAGGGCAGCCGGAGCCTATTCCAGCAAGCACTGGGCACAATGTAGAAACAATACCTGGATAGGGTGCCAAGTGTCACAGCGTGAACACAGACACACACACACACACACACAAGCATATCAGCAGCCAATTAAGGAACAGCAATTCTTCTAATGTGCACATCATCGGACTGTGAGAGAAAACTGAAGCACCTGGAGAAAACCCATGCAGACACCAAAACTGAATTAAGTGGATTCAGTAAATGGGTGGATAAGCGTTCATTCATTTTAAATAAGATATTAAAAAGGGAGAACTCACTTTTAAATGGATATGGTGTAATTCTTTATTTACTGAAAAAAATCACATCTGGGTTTGCTACAAATACCCTACTAGGCCAATAATTCCCGGTTTTCTTTCGTCTTACTTTGTTCCATTTCTGGAAGGTTTCATTGTCGTTGAAGACAAAGATGAAGCTATACAGTAATTTAAAAAAGATGTTTCTGCAAATTAATATTTCAGTAACCTGGCTGAGACAACTTTGAAATTGCATCTATGTTAGATTGCACTAAGCTCAAGAACTAGCAGTGAACTCTGGATGTGCCTGGAGATTCATGTTAGGAATATGTCAGTAAAAACAGAGGAGAAGGAGTTTTTCATAATTTACTGCCATTCACAAGACATTTAATTGTTGCCAGTAGTGAGAAAAGCAGGGGTAGCCTCTGTGGTTCAAAGTCCTTTAAAAAACAGCATAGTTACAATATATAGAGGATTTAGATTTAAATTAGTAATACGTTTATACTGGCCTGTACATTGGTACTGCGGGTGCCGTTCAGAGTGGAGAGAGACCTCTGTGTTTTTTCCACTTGATTCTGGGGTTTGTCAGGGCTGTGTTTTTGCTCCTACTCTGTTCAATGTTTGTATGAAGTGGGTGTTGGGTAAAGATGTGGAGTCCAGCGGCTGTGGGGCATCAGTTGGTAAAAAAGGTTCACAGATCTTGACTATGCTGACAAAGCTGTGATCTTTACGGAGTCAATTAAGGCTCTGATCGGGGCGCTCGAGAGACTGAGTGAGTAGTCTGAGTGTCTGGGCTTGCAAGTGTCCTGATAAAAAACAAAGATCCAGGCCTTTAATGACCTCTTGGGCACAGCCATCAGCAGTGTGTCTTTCTGCGGAGAGAATGTCACCCTTGTCGAGAGGTTTACTTACCTTGGCAGTGACATTCATGTCCCTGGTGACTCTTCCTATGAAGTCAGTAGACGGATTGGGAGAGCATGGGAGGTCATGACGTCGCTGGAAAGGTGTGTGAGGCGCTCCTGATATCTATGCAAAAGGACGAAGGTCCAAGTCTTTAGAGTCCTGGTGCTTCCTGTCTTGCTATATGGTTGTGAGACAAGGATGCTATCCAGTGGCCTGAGACGAAGACTGGACTCCTTTAGTACAACTAACTCCTAACTACAAAGAGGACTATTTCATTTATGTTAGGTAGAATGCCCAGAGGGAATTGGGTGGCCCGGTGGCCTGGAAACCCTGCAGATTTTATTTTTTTTCTCCAGCCGTCTGGAGTTTTTTTCTGTTTTTTCTGGCCATCGGACCTTACACCTTTTCTATGTTAACTAATATTGGCTTATTTTAATTTCTTATTTTGTCTTTTATTTTTCTTTTCTTCAGTATGTAAAGTACTTTGAGCTACTTTTTGTATGAAAATGTACTATATAAATAAACGTTGTAGTACTGTGTCTCTCTGGAAAATCCTTGGGTACTGCTGGTTTGACTTTGTGTTGCTCATGGAGTCCCAAATGGGGCACATGACCTGCATTTTGAGGGAGCATCAGTTACGGCACTACGGCCATGTGGCGCGTTTCCCGAGGGTGATCCGGCTCGTAAGATCCTCATTGTTGGAGACCCAAGTGGCTGGACCAGGCCAAGGGGTCGCCCACATAACACCTGGCTGCGGCAGATAGAGGGTCATTTCCGGAGGGTGGGACTGGACCGTGTATCTTCTTGGGGGATTACCAACTGGGATCCCAAGTTGTTTTGTCGAGTGGTGGGTGCGGCAAAGCTCTGTACCAGTACATGCTCCCAAACTTGACTTGACTTGATACTGTATATATATATATATTGTGAAGGACAGCCGGGTCCCATGCCCGGCAGGGACGCCCCTGCTGCTTATGTTCTGGGGGAGCCACCATGGGCAGTCCAATATCTCCCCCGGGACGCTTGCTGGCAGCCTCCCTGGCTGACGGTGATTCCCCAACCACCCGCAGGGCTCCATGGGAGATGGAGTCCTCCACAGCTTGGTTGGGGCCCGGGGTGGCCGCTAGAGGGGGCTGTCTGCTTCCAACAGCCTGGCTGGACGAGTCTTCAGCACCACCCGGAAGTGCAATTAGGACCAGGTGGTCAATCACCTGGAACACTTCCGGGTGGGCTATAAAAGGGCCCAGCCACCACCACTTGAGGAGCCAGAGTTGGGAGGAAGGAGATCAGTGGCGTAGCTAAGGGGGGGCAGAAGGGGGCAGTCCGCTCTGGGCAGCACATTTTTGGGGGCGGCATTATTGGCCACAAGGCTCAGTACAATTCGTGTGTAAGCAGCAGGGTTCGGAAAAATATCACTCATGTATGAAAAAAGTCAAATTCTCTGATTTTTAACCACAAATGCTTGAAAAATAATGTTCAGACTGTCCTTCTGCATCAGACACAGCAGCTGAAATGTATGAGGCAATGACAAAAATAAACATAAACGTTACACCGATAATAATTTCTAGGAAGATAAACAATTAATTTACAATTTACAATTTACAATTTCCTTTCTTTATTAATTCGAATGCATTCTTGCTCTGTGCAGAAAACATCACCACCTATCACTTTGGTTCAGGTTTTCGTAGCGTAATTATATTAAACTAATAATTAGAACACGGCTTATCAGTGCGTCTATACTATATTCTTGTCTAGTTGATGCTTATAAATGTATATAAAAAATTATTGCTGTTTCTTTATATATGAATAAATCTATGCAAAATGTATCTTAATTTTTCTCTATACGTCATTTTAATTTTCTATTTAAATAGTTTAACATATTCAGATATGTTGGAGGGCGGCAAATTGAAGCCCCTCCCCGCCCCGAGCGGCATGAACTCAAGCTACGCTACTGAAGGAGATGAAGCTTGAGGAGGAGTGGTGGTAAAGTGGTGGGAATATATAAATGTTAGGTTATTTTCATTTATTATAGGGAACTGGAGTATATGGCATAAGGATATTGCATTTGCTTCAGCAATAAAATCCTGTTTTAGACCAGCAAAGAAAGAATTCTTTTTATCTTAAGAGAACTGTTTTACTCTGTTTAACCAGAATTGAAATATAACTATTTGATAATTATGATTTGGAATCCTAATGCAGCTGATGTGGGGTCAATCAGGGAATTTGGAAGATTAAAGCAGGCCTGACCCCAACACCTCAAGCCTGACCTATCACTTTTAGACAGATACCATGAGTGATTTGAGCAGTACTGTGCATAGATAGGAAAAAAATGATATTTGGGTCTTAGAAGAGCAGGTATTTACCTATAGCTGGCAAATTTAATAAAAATATGCAAAATGCGTGAGTATGTATAATAGTGTGGAACCTTCAAGAAGCCAGAAGCTGTCTGCAACAATTATGCCTCCTGCTCTGTGCAGAACCACACATACAATCATCAGCATTCCCTTCTGAAGAACTGGACGATGATTGTACTGCTCCAATGGCTTCACTTCGGCCCTGATATGCATAAATGATTATGCTACAATGTAAATTGGAAGTGAAAGCTGCATTTTAAGGCAAGTATATATATATATATATATATATATATATATATATATATATATATATATATATATATATATATATATATATATATATATTGTGGACACCCAGGAGGACCGGAGGAGGGCTTGTGCCTCCTCCAGACTGCGAGGGGGCATCCGGCCTGGTTATGTTGGGGGCCTCGGGTAAAGGGCTTGGAAGCCCAGCCCTGTAGGGACCCGTGGCCACCGCCAGGTGGCGCCCCGGTGCCTGAATATCCCTGGAGCCCAGCACTTCCGCCACACCAGGAAGTGCTGTGGGGAAGACGACAGGGGACACCCGGACGGCTTCCGGGTGTGCAGCCGGCACTTCCGCCACACTGGGGCGTGGCTATGGAGGAGTGCCGGGAAACAGCTGGAGCCCATCTGGGTTCTTATTTAAGGGGCCGCCTCCCTTCAGTCGATAGCGGAAGTCGGGTGGAAGAGAGACGGAGCTGGAGAGAGGACTGGAGGTGGCCAGGAGAGAGAGGCATTGAGACTGTGAGGCCCGGATGTGTGGGGAAACGGTGCAAGAGGCACTGGGGAGTGCACGTGACTAACATCAGTATTGTAAATGTTAGTGTAAATAAACAGTGTGTGGTGAAATTAAGATGTCCGTCTGTCTGTGTCCGGGTTCAAGTCCACAATATATATATATATATTTCTTTTTTGTACCAAATTTCTCTTGTTTGAGAATTTATGCCATGGTTACTGAAGAGATATATAAACTAGTTCAGGTATAGTCCTGCATTTCTATAAAGAACACAATTCAAAGTGAGATAGCAACCCCAGCTGAAAAGACTCCAGCAAAGATGGGATCTTTTAACAAATATTGAAAATCTTAACTATTCAGCTAAATTGACAGTTACACATCTTTATATCTTCATAGGTTATTGAAATCAATTTAAGAATTTTTATGATGTGTAATATCTTCATACCTTAAACTATGCTGTCAAGAAAATCAAAATATATACACTTATTCAAAAGCAAGCCATAACCATAATGGAGAAGTGTAACGCTATATTCAAACACTATTATGTATATCTGTATCATTATCATAAATATCCAGTTGTCTGCATATTGATCTAGCAAAATTTTACACCAGATGCGCTTCCTGGCGTAAAAATAAAGGGGATGTGCAGGACTGTAGTAACTACAGGGGGATAAAACTGATGAGCCACAGCATGAAGTTATGGGAAAGACTAGTGGAAGCTCAGTTAATAAGTGAGGTGATGATTAGTGAGCAGCAGTGTGGTTTCATGCCAAGAAAGAGCATCACAGATGCAATGTTTGCTTTGAGGATGTTGATGGAGAAGTACAGAGAAGGCCAGGAGGAGTTGCATTGCATCATTGTGGACCTGGAGAAAGCATTTGACAGGGTGCCTTGAGAAGAGTTGTGGTATTGTATGAAGAAGTCGGGAGTGGCAAAGAAGTACGTAAGAGTTGTACAGGATATGTACGAGGGGAGTGTGACAGTGGTGAGGACTGTGGTAGGAGTGACAGATGAGATTAAGGTGGAGGTGGGATTACATCAGGGATCGGCTCTGAGCCCTTCCTTATTTGCAATGGTGATGGACATGTTGACCAATAAAGGCTCCACTCCCCTACAACTCTGCTCAGGGGTAAGCAGGCTTAGAAAATAGTATGGTATGGTTTTCATGCACAAAAGACTAATAAAGACTTCTGATACAATATAAGTCTATGGTGATCAATGTTGGAAAACAACACACAATATAAAATTGTCCATGGAAAGATCTCAAATTACTTGTGTCATATAATTTCACATCATGTCATCCAGTCGTATGCTCACAACATCCCAAACACATGTATTTTTACTAAAATATTGTTATATAAATCACTTCTGAAAAAAAACTTTTTGTGAACTAAAACAGAAGATGTTCAAATGTTCCTGAGCAGCTGAATCAAAGAACCCCCGATTCATCAATCACAAGTCTAACCCAGTAACAGCTTATTCTTTGGCTAACATTGTGCTTCACATTATATTGATGTTAGTTGCCCCTAAATAACTTGTATTTAAAGATTAAAGTTAAAGAAAAGCAAATTAAAACTTTATACCAGGAAAAAATGTATTCCTTGAACTTGTGCATATCTGAGATGCTTCAACAAGCAGAAGGTCAGTTCACCCATGTAGTTTCAAAGATTGCCACAAAGTAATCCTGAGATATCCCAGTTGTGGATGGGAATATAAAGTAAATTTAATGACGGGAGACATTTTAAATTTAAATGCAATGTAAATAATGCTGAAAAGTTATAGCCCTGGAACTCAGTCTGAGTATTCATATTTTGTAAGTATTCTTTCATAGCTTGGCTTTGAATTCAATACAAATTACATTAAATACATTAAGTTAAGCTGCCTAGCCTCTGAGGTTTGATTCTGAAACACACACTAGGAAAAGATGCTTAGTCTCTGAGGCTGGATTTGAAAATCAAAAACGAATTAACCTCTGAGGGTTTATTATAAAGCACACGCTAGTTAAACAGCCCTTAACATGTGAGGTAACATATTAAAAACCAACTACAAACCACATATGGATTGATTTTTAGGAGTCTAAAACCTTATGATAATTGATAGTCAGTCATGCAAACTTAGATATTACAGTAATTTATAACTAAATCATCTTATAAAGGCAAAATTAGTCTTTTAGACTAAAAGCATTAATTTAGAGTCAAATTAGAAGTCCACGCTCATATCTTGTTGGGTAGGAGACATGAGGGTGTAGTGAAATTGGATGGGTTAACATAACATTTACCTAAATTCATGCTGAGTTAAACGCTTACATTTGTTGTTAGTAATTTGTTTTTGAATTAATGGAAACGATCCCAGTGAATAGCTACATGTGTTTGCTCCTCTCTTCATTTCAGGACTTCTTATTTCACTGCTGCAGATATTACAGGTGTTGTCATTGAATCCTTTTTATTATTATTTTGGTTTGCTAGTCTGTTAACATACCATAGTGGCATGTTAAGTTTAACGTGAAACCCATCCATCCATTCATCATAAAGACAGCTTAATCAAGATTCAGGTCAAAAGAGCTGGCAGTAAGAGAGGAATCAACCCAATATAAGGTTCCATGCCATCCAAGCCACACTAACTATTATGGTCCTTTTTTAGAGATACCAATCACTCTATCCCAAGTGTCTTGGGCACTGTAAAGGACAAATGGACAGTAGATAAAAACTGGTAGGTTTTTGGTATCCTAAGTAGGAAGCTATCACGAATACTTCATGGAGAGGAGGACAATGGATTTGAAAGAATGCTGGTCTTGGATTGTAACAGGCAGTTCTCCAGGATGACAGATGGTAGTAGCAGCATGATACAACACCATATCAGACTGCTGCACGGGCCCAGAGGAATTGTAGTCCACTTGGGCTGTGCTGTGAAAATAACGATTTGAGGCCAATGCAGGGCATCCCGAATAGATGTGATGAAATGTGAGCTTCATTAATGGTTGATATAGTGTCTGCAACATTTAACTAGAACTGTTTCTGTGGAGGTTACAACACATTAGTGGCAAAATGACTGTTACTGAACAGTGATATGGCATTAGTTAGTTAGAGGGGAAATACAGATAGTGGCATTGTAACATTGAATAAACAGCCAGGGTTCCTCCTTCACCTGTGGTTCAAATTTATGTTTTATGTCTCTTTTGTTCATTCCTGATCCTTTTTATGCTGATTATGTACATTATGGTGCAGTAAGAATTATGTTTCTAGACTTCTCTAGCGCCTTCAACACCATCCAACCTCTGCTCCTTAGTGACAAGCTGACAGAGATGGGAGTAGATTTTCATACCTTGTGGCATGGATCGTGGACTATCTTACAGGCAGACCTCAGTATGTGCGTCTCAGGAACTGCAGGTCTGACATTGTGGTCAGCAGCACAGGAGCGCCGCAGGGGACTGTACTTTCTCTGGTCCTGTTCAGCCTATATATATATCAGACCTCCAATACAACTCGGAGTCCTGCCACGTGCAAAAGTTCGCTGATGACACTGCTATCGTGGGCTGCATCAGGAGTGGGCAGGAGGAGGAGTATAACTCAAACCACCTACAACTGAACACCAGCAAAACCAAAGAGCTGGTGGTAAATTTTAGGAGTCCCAGGCCCCTCATGGACCGCATGGTCATCAGAGGTGTCTGTGTGCAGAGGGTTCAGACCTATAAATACCTGGGAGTGCAGCTGGATGATAAATTGTACTGGACTGCCAATACTGATGCTCTGTGTAAGAGAGGACAGAGCTGACTATACTTCCTTAGAAGGCTGGCATCCTTCAACATCTGCAATAAGATGCTGCAGATGTTCTATCAGACGGTTGTGGCAAGCACCCTCTTCTATGCGGCGGTGTGCTGGGGAGGCAGCATAAAGAAGAGGGATGCCTCACACCTGGACAAACTTATGAGGAAGGCAGGCTCTATTGTAGGCACGGAGGTGGACAGTTTGACATCCGTGGCATAGTGACGGGCGCTGAGCAGGCTCCTGTCAGTCATGGAGAATCCACTGTATCCACTGAACAGGATCATCTCCAGACAGAGGAGCAGCTTCAGTGACAGACTGCTGTCACCGTCCTGCTCCACTGACAGACTGAGGAGATTGTTCCTCCCCACACTATGCGACTCTTCAATTCCACCCGGGGAGGTAAACATTAACTTTATACAATGATATTGTCTGTTTTTACCTGCAATTTTAACTTGCACTTCATTTTTATCACTATTTAATTAATATTGTTTATATCAGTATGCTGCTGCTGGAGTATGTGAATTTCCCCTTGAGGGTTAATAAAGTATCTATCTATCTACCTATTCTTTATTTTTGATTTGTCTATGTATCATTTGCCTCTGCTGTGCTCCGTGTGTTTTATTGGTGGTGCCCTAAGAGGTGGGGCCACCGGCTCATAACTGCCAGGAACTGCCCTCTGCCCTATAAATCTGTAGGATCTTCCACTGTGCTTGATGGTTCATTTTAAATGCCCCTTTGAGTGGTGAGTTAAATTGTGTTTTGTGCTGTATTAATTCTTTTGGAATTCTGACCATCATCCTCTGTGTTTGACTACATGTCTGAAGTACTGTATTGGGACTTGTTTGCATTGGATTGCTTTAGTGTTTTTGAGCAATTTCTTTGCTTATTTTGCTCCAAAGAGCTTAATTGTTATTGAAGAGAAATTTGAGAATAAACCTTTTGTTTTAAAAGGATTTGGTGCTTGCCTTTATTAGCCAGGGTTTGACAGTGATGTCCCCCTCTAATAAGCATTTTTTGAAAGGTCTTTTGGTGCTTATTAGAACTTATGGGCTTTGGGATTTCTAGTCCATAACAACAATCAAGTAACGTCTGCTGTATTTAAATGCTAAATTCAGCAGAGGCACTGAAACTCTCATTAAAGAGATCTAAAACATCTGTTGTATTTAACTTATAAATAAATGCAGCAGCATAAACACAGATAGTGACATATAACCCTCACTTAATAGTAAAGTGACATCTTTGGCATTATGTGTGTTTATGGCTTTCATTAAACAGTTAGACTGCATCTATTATAGTTAAGCCAAATGTGAACAATAGCTTTATGACCCTTTAAAGTAAACTGGTGTCAAGTGATGTCTGTAGGTTAAGCAGTAGTGCATATACAACAGATCCAAACCGGTTAGTGACATTATGACACTTATTAAAGTGTCATAAAAATATATAACATTTTACAAGTAAATGCTAAGTCCAGAACCTCATACTAATGGTATCTCACTAGTCAAAAAATGTTAAAAGTATTTACTTGAAGTGTATATTTAGCAGGTCGAAACCAGTCGGTGGCCTCATGACTATAATTAAACAATAATGTGACATCTTTTACATTAAGCAACTAAATGCAGGATACAAAATGTGGATAATGAAACTATCAATCTCTTAAACTGTCAGGTGGAGTCAGTAGTATATAGCACCTGCAGTATTTGAAGCACTCCAGAATCTTTCAGTAATGCAATGACTTTCATTGAACAGTCATTCTACTGTGACACAGAGTCTTAGATGAAGCACAAAGCAGTGTAAAGCCTCCAAAAGACCCACTAAGCTGGACAGAACCTTTGTTGGCTTTCCCAAAAGAGGCTCACCTCAAGGCTGTAAGTCCTCAAACTGGTACCAGGCACCTATATTCACCTAACATTCACAAAATAATGAAACTTCCTAAACTTTAATAAAGGGGGGAGAAACTCTGGTGTGTAGAAACAATCCCCAACACAGAATATGTATGAAGAAGGATTTATTAACAAAAACAAAATAGAAAAACAAGCAATAGGCTTTGCCTAAAAATTTCAGAAATATAAAGAATATCCAAAACCTTACAAAAATGCCTCACAAGTGAGAGAAACCATAAAGCGGCAGTCATGGTGAAAAAGTCCCAATGTACAATCAGAAGAGCCTAATCCAAGAATAGAAGCAATATAAATCATAAAACCAGTAAATTGAAACTAAACTGCTTAAAACTCTTTACAACACTCAATGATCCATAATGGAGGTTCTTTCTCTGGCTCAATGTACAGCTACGTGGAGATCCCAGCAGCAGTGATGTCAGGGTTCCACCCACAAAATACAAGGAAGCATCAGAACATTTGAAGGGACAGGGCATAAAAGTTGAACAGATATAACAGAAATCTCACACAAATATGAAAAATAATTCACAAATAACAGTAAAAGAGAAAATACACATCAACCCAGGCTGACACATAACACACTCAGCCTCTGTTATATTAAACTATTAAATGCAGCCGGCTAAACATGGATACTGTTGGTTTGACTTTGACTAAATATTGTACATTTACAGTAAACCCTCATTTATCGCGGTTAATCTGTTCCAGACTCTACCGCGATAAATAAATTTCCGCGAAGTAGGATTCTTTATTTATAAATCTCATATTTTCGCAGTTAGAGCATAGAAAACAGTTTACGACCTTCTAAATACATTTTTTAACATTATTAGAGCCCTCTAGACATGAAATAACACCCTTTAGTCAAAAGTTTAAACTGTGCTCCATGGCAAGACAGAGATGACAGTTCTTTCTCACAATTAAAAGAATGCAAACATATCTTCCTCTTCAAAGGAGTGCGTGTCAGGAGCAGAGAATGTCAGAGAGAGAGAGAAAAGCAAACAATCAAAAATCAATACGTGCTGTTGGGCTTTTAAGTATGCGAAGCACTGCGTTAAAGCGGTCGCAAGAAAGGGAGCAATGTGAAGGTAGTCTTTCAGTATTTTTGAGAGGAGTGTCCATATCCTCTTGGCAAACAGGCACTGTGCAAACAGCCCCTCTGCTCACTTCCCCTCCGTCAGGAGCAGAGAATGTCAGAGAGAGTGAGAGAGGCAGAGAAAAGCAAACAATCAAAAATCAATAGGTGCTGTTAGAGCTTTTAAGTATACGAAGCACCGCGTGGGAAGCATATTGTATATCATTGAGGAGTTTTATTTAATACGTAATACGTGCTCTGATTGGGTAGCTTCTCAGCCATCCGCCAATAGCGTCCCTTGTATGAAATCAACTGGGCAAACCAACTGAAGAAGCCTGTACCATAAATTAAAAGACCCATTGTCCGCAGAAATCCATATATTTAGATATGCATACATTTAAAATCCACGATGGAGTGAAGCCGCGAAAGTCGAAGAGCAATATAGCGAGGGATCCCTGTACATTTATTTGGCCAATGCTTTTATCCAACAACATTTAAGATACAATTCGATAAAGTTATTTTTTGTTCTTCCAATTGAAGCACAGGCTGACTTGCTCAGGTTCACAGTGTCAGAGGCTGAACCCACAACCACATGATCTGAAGTCCAAATAATAATAATAATACATTTTATTTATATAGCACCTTTCCCATGCTCAAGGCACTTCACAGAGTTTAAGAAAGAACAGCAGGGTATACAGTGTATAGCATTGTACTAAACCAGATAAATAGTAAATTCAGAGAAAAGCCTAAAAGACAACATAATTGATTTTATAACACACACACTTACAGGTTACATGAGCATCTTGACATAGAGGTAAACTGAGAGAAGGGTAATTTAGTCAAGCAGAGCTAAAAGCCTTCCTGAACAGATGAGTTTTGAGTTGTTTTTTTAAAGAATTCATGGAGTCAGCTGATCTGATTATTTTCGGTAGGTCATTCCAGAGTCTGGGCGCTCTATCTATCTATCTATCTATCTATACAGCTGAAGGCCCTGTCACCCATGGAGTGTAGATTAGTGTTAGGCACAACAAGATTACCAAATTCAGAGGACCTCAGTGGGCAGACAGGCACATAGTGATGGAGAAGGTCACTGATGTAGTTTGGCGCAAAGTCATTTAAGGCTTTTTAGGTTATTAGTAGAATTTTATATTGATTCTGTAAGACACGGGGAGCCAGTGAAGGCAGAGTAGGATGGGTGTGATGTGCTCGCTGCTGCTGGTTCGAGTAAGGACTCTTGCAGCTGAGTTTTGAATAAGCTGGAGCTGTGATATGAGATTAGAAGGGGACCCCGCCAGTAGGGAATTACAATAATCAATACAGGATGTGATAAAAGCAGGGACAAGTTTCTCAGCATTAGAAAAGGAGAGGAAGGAGTGAACACGGGATATGTTACGGAGGTGAAAGTAAGAAAGTTTCTTAATGTGATTTATGTGGGTGGAATAAGAAAGGGAGGAATCAAAAATGACACCAAGATTCTTTGCAGTAGAGGCAGGTCTGATGAGATCACCAAGATGGACTGGGAAGGAGCTCATTTTATTAAGTTGCATTTTAGTCCCAATTTGCAGGAGTTCAGTTTTGTTGCAATTTAATTTTAAAGAGTTCTGCTCCATCCAGGTTTTAATTTCACTAAGGCAGGTTGTGAGCTGAGAAAGCTCTGATGAAGTTCTACTTTTAACATTGAAATAGAGTTGAGTATCATCTGCATAAAGTCCAAAGCTACGAATAATATAGCCAAGGGGAAGCATATAAATACAGAAAAGCAGAGGGCCGAGGACAGAGCCCTGAGGAACTCCTTGTGTGACTGGCGCCGAGCTGGATCTGCTGTTGCCAAGACTAACAAACTCTTGCCTATCAGTCAGATAGGACTTGAACCACTGGAGGGCAGTGCCAGAGATACCCAGCATGTTCTCCATTCTGGACAGTAGAATGTCATGTCTGACAGTGTCAAATGCTGCACTGAGGTCTAATAGAATTAATATGCTGGTTTGTCCAGAGTCTGCTGCCATAAGCAAATCATTGGTTACCCATAGCAGAGCAGTTTCACAGCTGTGCCGCCCTGAAACCAGACTGAAAGAGTTCCATCAAGTTATTAGAGGTTAAGTAGTTGGTGAGTTGGGAAGCTAAAACATGCTCAAGAACTTTTGACTGAAAAGGTAAGTGGGAAATAGGCCGGAAATTGTTAAGATTGTCAGCATCAAGACCAGACTTTTTTAACATTGGGGTTACAGAAGCGATTTTAAAAGTGAGCAGCACAGAGCCAGTGTCAAGGGATGAGTTTATTATTGTTGTAACAGTCGGGATTATGGCATGAAGGCAGGATTTAAGTAGTGTGCTGGGGATGGGGTCCAGTACACAAGTAGTCGGCCTCATCTTACAAGGCACGTCATTAACAGAGGCAGATGTGACTAGTGAGAACTTAGAGAAGGAGCTGGATGGGGGAAAACAGGGAAAGATGTAAACAGACGATGTATTCATGTTAGTTGAATTATTTAGATCTTTAATTTTGTTACGGAAAAAGTGGAGGAATTCCTCACAGACTTAAGTAGAAGAGGTGCCAGATGCGGGTTCAAGCAGTTTATTAACTACAGAGAACAAAACCCTTGGGTTGTCATGGCCACTTTCTATTATTCTGCCATAATGGGTGTTCTTAGCAGCAGTTAGTGCTTCTCTGTAAGCTCTTTGGTGGTCAGAGAAAGCCTGGATGTGCACGGTGAGGCCAGTCTTACGTGACATTCTCTCAAGGCGTTGGCCAGCTGCTTTCATAGATTGCAATTCTGAGTTATACCAAGGAGCTGAACGTTTAAAGGAAACCTCCTTATGTTTTAAAGGAGCTGTTTTATCTAATGCTGAATGAAGGGCTGAGTTATAGTGGTCAACAAGACTATCTAGTGTTGATGGAATAGGTGCAGACAGTAAAAGATCAGAAATGGATCCAGAAAGGATAGAGGGACAGATATTTTTAAGGTTTCTGTAAGAAATTTGTCATTTACAGGTAAGAGGAGGAGAGAAATGAGACAGTGAAAATACTGCTTTATGGTCAGAGAGTCCCAAATCAGTGCTGTAAATGTTGGCAACAGATAGTCCAGAAGTGCAGATCAGATCCAATATATGACCACCAGAGTGGGTGGGAAAATCAACATGTTGTGTCAAGTCAAAACAGTCCAGTAAGGATAGGAATTCATTTCTCAGTTTAGATGTGGGGATGTCAATATGGATGTTGAAATCACCAAGAAGGATGACTCTCTGGGAAAAGGAACTTAAGTGGTCAAACCTTTTCTGTAGTATTTGACCAGAGCATTATTTGCAGCAAGCCAAAACCCAGAAGTAATATAATGACATCCAATGAGTTGTCATGCTGTATCAGTTGTATTAAAGTTAATGCAAGCTAAGGAAGACGCTCAGTAAAAAGTCAGCTATTATCTTTTGTATTTAACCATTAAATGCTAAGGACAAAACTAGCCAGTGACACTATGACTTTGAATAACCACACTAAATATGGCAGGTCAAGCACTTAAAAGAAAATGTATGCATCATTTATTGTATTTAAACATTACTGATAGCAGGCCTAACCAAAATTGTGAGTTTGTGACTCTCACTTACAAATTGTGTAACATCTATTGCATCACACAAATCCAGCTGTAAGCTCCATGATTCACATTAAACGGTTGCATAACATTTAATATACTTAGCTACTACATTTCACCTCATAGATAATACAAGGTTCATCAAAAACTCTTGCAGTGGTCTACTAAATTCTTCAAAGATTTTCAATTAAACCATGATTTTCATTGACTCTTTTTATCCTTATTTGAACATTAGAAAGATTTTGACAAGAACAGGTTATTGAGTCCAACACGTTTGCCAATCCTAAACACTCAATTTCTCCAAAGTAACATCAAGTCAAGTTTTAAATTTCCCTAAAATCCTTCTGTCTACCACACAACTTGGCAATTTATTCCACATGTCTAAGATTCTCTGTATGAATAAAAACTTCATAATCTTTGTACAGTATTTACATTTCCATCTGTGTTCTTGTTGAACTCTTTTTAAAGTAAGAGTCTCGATCCACTGGACTAATTCCTTATATAATTTTAAACTTTTTCAATCATGTCACTTCCTAATACACTGCTTGTTTAGACTGAAGACATTGAACTGCTTTAATCTTTCCCTCATAGAGCACACATCTTAGTGCCCATTAGTGTCATTATTTTCAATGGCACTATTCATATTTAAGGATTTTAACAGGGAGGAGAGACATTGACCTGGAGTAAGCATAACCTTTGCACTTACTGCATGCCTGTTCCAAGCCAATGGCTCACTAAAGAGTGAAGCAAGGAAGGATGACAGCCCTAGAACTTCCATCTTAATCAGTAATGGCAGCTCTAATATCTCTTTCCTGACAGGTTCCTTTAAAAGTAGTCAAAACTCATCAAAACATACAGAAAACTCCCTTCATTCATGTCGGTAAAAATATATGTTCATTGAAGCCTTTGAAGAAAGAGAAAGATGAATTTATAAATATATATACTGAAAAGTTGACTGCTTAAAAAACTGGCTGACTCACTCACAATATTTTCAATTTAGTTAAAACGCTGAAATTTGGCAGAATGGAACATCTAGGGCAGTAAGTATCTACTAAGAAAGGGCATTTTGATATATGAGGTGTCATGCATGTGCACACAGGAAACAGCCTAAGGGCTTTGGTAATGGTAAATACCCTCCAGACCAGGGGTTGGCACTGTGTACAATGCCTTCTCCTCCTCCTGCAGAATGGAAGATTGGCAGCCATTCCATCTCTGACATCACTTCCATGTCAGTCTGCCTAGACAATCCTGCCATTTTGTTTCAGTTAATTTAACACCAGAATCCATGAAGCCTATGAAAAAAACGTGTAATCCTGGGCCACATTAAATTCCTTCGCACCTCTCAATCAATGTTCCCTCTAAGGAGTAGCATATAGTGAGCAAATAACATTGTTTAAGCCAAAAATATATGAGCACCAATTTTCACGATAAGTACGAGCGACGTTGTCGGAATGAGCGATTGTGCAGGAAGTATGAGAGACACTCTGAATTTGTCTGAGTGATTGCTCACGCGCTCAGCTTAGAGGGAACATTGCTCTCAATCAGTCTTTTGTTTTGTAAATTTGTCGATCAGCACAAACAGCAAGCAGCCTGCTATCCCATCCCCCAGCTCAACTCGAGGAAAACGTTCTGCCAGCTCAAGTTTTGTTTATCTGCGTGTGAGGTGCCTGGAGTTCTAAAGGGCAAATAATATATCATCATTTGGATTTGCATTTCATGTGTGTTCCATATCTACAATGATTTATGTAAATGTGGGATGACAGGAAATGTGAGAAATGCAAGAAATGTTGAACACATATCTAAAATAGAAACCTTTTTTCATGTTATATTATTAATGACAAAATGTTTTGATGAATTGTATAATGTATGAAGACTGAAGTCCAAATATCAAACAAACAATTTCACAAAAGGTACAAATATAACAGAACAAGTGTACTTTTCTTCAAGAATATAACCAAACAAAAAAAGAAATCGGGTTAGGGTATGATGCTGACACTTGGGTGGTGCAGCGGTAAGAACTGTTTATTGACTCATAATCAAGAGGTCATGGGTTTGAGTCTGGACGCTTCCCAAAATTAGGTAGTGAGCTACTCTTATTGTTAACATTGCACAATAAAAGCATACATTTGACTTGAGTCTGTAACAGCTGGTGTAAATGTATGGTACTTGTAAAGGATAGCAGTTTTTTTTATTCAGTTTTATTCTCTCAGTCACATTTATGTTGCCCCCGATATGACACTGCTGTTTTCAAATAAAGACGCACTATAACAGAGGTGAACTCATATGAGGATGAGGATTCTACATCTGAGAAAGAGAACAGAAGCCCTCCCCACAAGAAACGTCCACTTACACATAAGAACAACACAGCAGCACCAGGCGTAAAAGTGAAAGATGGCACCGTTTGGATGCAGCAACAGGTCGGGTGTTGTCCTGCCAGTGGATATCATTGGTCCCACACATGTCCTTCAACGAAACAGAACGGCATTCTGAGCTTGCCAAGGTATCGTGCAAAGTCCTGTTTGTGATTATGTTTTCTGATGGTCTTTATATGAAAAACTTTTATATGTTACTTATATAAAAGCCACATTGAATGTTATTTACCTATTTACCTTGATTTATTTATTTATCTCCCTACTGCGTAAAGTCACAGGTAAACTGCAGAGTTTCCTGTGTTTGATCGACATGGGCATGTTGACAAACTACATGTGCAATTCTGCTTCAGTACGCAAATGACTTTAGCTGCAGGTGGAAGCTCCTGTCACACTTTATGCAACTGTTGATACGGTTTCATAAGCTTTATGACCTTAGTCTGGGATCTTAGTCTTAGACTGGGATCTTTTCATGAATAATGAGTGGCATTGCACATGTAGTTTGTCAGCATGCACATTAGCACTTCACCACTATTGTCTCTTAACCTTTTAAGTCAAGCCTACTTCACCTTTCAATCATGTCAGTTTTCCATTTGGTATTGCCCTTTTTTCCCTGCCCATCTTTGGTGTTGGTTTGCAGGGTGTCTTTTTTAATTGGCGGATTACATGTTACATGCATCTCAGGGCATTCCTGTGTTTTGATTACATAAAACACAATGCAATTGAGTGCTTAAAAGTGCTTAAACTGTATTGGTGATTAGATTACAATGTACTTTTTAAAAAAAATAAAAGGAGCATAATAATATGGTAAAATTAGCACTTAATTAAAAATAATTCCTTAATTATGTCATAATCTCTAATTTCTGGGCATACTTTATTATCTAATGTGTGATTTGATATATAAAAATATCCAGTCAGTATAACATACAGTATTCTAATTATCCAGTTTGTGAATATTTGTGTAGCTCTGTTTCCATATATCTGCTTGTAATTCAGGATGCTCCACGAGTTCTTCATAGAGAGTCCAAAGTTGTCCTTTGGACTCCCTTTGCTGGAGAACAGGGTGAACCTGACATCTCCGCTTACGTCGCTGAGGACACCTAACATTCAGGACTGTGATGGCCAGGAATTAAAGCACTTTAGTCACAGAAGACATTCTGGAAACACAACAATCACTTCACAATACTGGAGCACCTCCCAACACCACAAAATGGGGACTGGAAATGATGTCAACAACAACAACAACAACAACATTTATTTATAAGGCATATTTTCATACAAAAAATCACAAAGTGTTTTACATAATGAAGAAAAGAAAATAAAAGACAAAATAAGAAATAAAAATAAGACAACATTAGTTAACATAGAAAAGGAGTAAGGTCCGATGACCAGGTTGGACAGAAAAAACAGAAAAAAAACTCCAGACAGCTGAAGAAAAAAAATGAAATCTGCAGGAGTTCAAGGCCACGAGGCAGCCCAGTCCCCTCTGGGCATTCTACCTAACATAAATGAAATAGTCCTCTTTGTAGTTAGGGTTCTCACGGAGTCACTTGATGTTGATGGTCATACAGACTTCTGGCTTTTAATCCATCCATCATTGTTGGAACATCACGGTGCTTTGAGTAGATGGTGGTGGCGCAAGCCACCACCAAAAGGATATCGGAAAAGGAAACAGAAGAGAGAGTAGGGGTTAGTGCAGATTTTAGAGCCACCATGAATAGTTATTATAATGAGTTGGAGATATAGAGTATCAGGATTTTGATTACAGTGAAATTATGAGAAAGCAATGTTAAAGTAATGTGTTTTCAGCAGTTTTTTAAAGTGCTCCACCGTATCAGCCTGGTGAATTTCTATTGGCAGGCTATTCCAGATTTTCGGTGCATAGCAGCAGAAGGCCGCCTCACCACTTCTTTTGAGTTTTGTTCTTGGAATTCTAAGGAGACACTCATTTGAGGATCTGAGGTTACGATTTGGAATATAACGTGTCAGACATTCCGATATATAAGATGGGGCGAGATTATTTAAGGCTTTATAAACCATAAGCAGAATTTTAAAGTCAATCCTGAATGACACAGGTAACCAGTGTAGTGACATTAAAACTGGAGAAATGTGTTCTGATTTTCTTTTCCTAGTTAGGATTCTAGCAGCTGCATTCTGCACTAGTTGCAAACGATTTATGTCTTTTTTGGGTAGTCCTGAGAGGAGTGCGTTACTGTAGTCGACTGAAAACAAACGCGTGAACTAATTTCTCAGCATCTTTCAGTGATATAAGAGGTCTAACTTTAAAAAATGCTGTCCTACTGATCTGATTAATATGTGATTTAAAATTCAGATTACAGTCAACAATTACCCCTAAGCTTTTTACCTCCACCTTGACTTTTAATCCTAATATATCCAGTTTATTTCTAATAGCCTCATTGTATCCATTATTGCCAATCACTAAGATTTCAGTTTGTCAATCATATTTTCCCTGAGAATGCTTCTTTGAAAGTTCTTGAGAAATGTTTGAAAAAAAAAAAAACATCTGAAGAATGCTTTTAAAACACTGACAAAACACCATTTAAAAGCTTGAAAAATGTCAAACAAATAGCTGAAGATTTCCAACAGTCAAATGTGAAAGAGCAAAAAGTCCCAGAATCAGCCTAGTCACTCTTCTCTGGGCTTTCTCTAGTGATTCTTCTACTTCTTTTGGCTGCTCCCGTTATGGGTCACCACAGCAGATCATCTTCTTCCATATCTTTCTGTCCTCTGCATCTTGTTCTGTTACACCCATCACCTGCATGTCCTTTCTCACCACATCCATAAACCTTCTCTTAGTCCTTCCTCTTCTCCTCTTAACTGGCAGCTCTATCCTTAGCACCCATCTCCCAATATACTCAGCATCTCTCCTCTGCACATGTCCAAACCAACACAATCTCACCTCTCTGGCTTTGTCTCCCAACTGTCCAGCTTGAGCTGACCCTCTAATGTACTCATTTATAATCCTATCCATCCTTGTCACACCCAAATCTTAGCTTTCTCTAGTGATGCAATGTCTTATTTTTACATAACTTAAACATAACCTCCATCGACTTGTACTATACATTGGGCTATATAACCTAACGTTCTGTTAGACTTTCTTAATGGCTTCTGTACACTCACTGGTTGTAGATATTGACAAGTCCCTATGACTCCCAGCTCCTTCTCTTAAGGTGTACTTTCAAGTATGGGATCTCCTATTGTGCATTCAAATGTAACATTATTACTTCCTACATGTAGTACTTTACTTTTACTTAAGTTAAATTTCATCTGCCTCAGATCTCCCCAAATCTTTATGAGCTATGTACATCTGATAATAGATAGATAGATAGATAACAGTGATTCTTAAAAATACTTCATAAAATTTGCAGCAAGCCTGACTGGCCTATGAGCCCAGACAGAGCTGGATTTGTGAGTATTTAAATATTCTTTCCAGTGTAATCAGTGAAATTAGAAACTCTCTGCAATCACACCTAAATCAATTATAGTCATCGTAAGATTTGCATACCGGGAATCTAATATACTTAATTTAAACTGTCACTGGCCACAATGAAGATGTAATCCCATATTCCATTAGTTAAGCTAATGACATCAAAGGGGAAAATATACTTAATTAGAGGGCTAAAAAATAGCTAGCACAAAGCCACCTGGATTGACACTGCAAATTATCCTTCATCATGTGCTATTAATGGATTTCTTGGCTCCCTTGCATCTTAAGCATTACCTGTAACATCCTGGAGCCCCTGAACTTAAGAAATATGACAGCGCTGACATTATCTGTCTCCTCCTGTCACTTAATGGAGAATTTCGGTTTAGACTTTTTTTTTTTTGCTCTAATGTTAGAAAATAGAATAGTCAAAGATTAAACATCACTAGTCCCAATTTAATCCCCACTCTCATTTTATTTTTAATGTTCTTAATACGGCTTTAACTGATACATCTTAGAAAAACTGTATCTTTGAATAGAGAGCATGTATCTGTGTTGTTAACGTTAATTCTGCTGCGGTTTCTTCTTGGCTTCTTCAATACATTCATCATTTTTTGCTTCTTTGCCAGCGCTTGCTTTTAAAACACCCCCTTAGCTTTTTTTTTTTATTTATTTATTATGCTCGGGATTTTTAAAAAATGGCACTTTACATACAGAGGGAGAGTTATTGTTCGCAGTTTAACATGGATAATGCAGCTCATAACGCCCAAATGCTTTGGCAAAGGCAGTTATCAATCCTGCACCACTGCGCTGACACTTCAATTTCACTTCTATTCTTGATACAATATTTTAAATTTAACATATTTCTTTAAAAAGTATTTCAAATAGAGTTTTTTTTATTCCTCCTGTTTGATAAATACAAAAATTCCTAAGTGCACACAATAGCAGGGAATAATGAAGTTTGCTTATAACCATTTCTTTTAATACACTGACTAATGTTAATTAACTCATAATTAAAGAGAAAAAAAGGTTAGCGAATGTTAGTGCTGGCATTTGTATTTTTATATGTCATGTAAATTGCATATACACGGTCAATGATGAATTGTAACGAGCATGCCTCATTAACTCCATACAATTAAGCCCAGTAATTATCAGCTTAATCTTTTCTCTTTATAACTATAATAATAGTAACTTTCTATAAGTGTCCATCGTGATTAGTTTCACTTACCCTATTCAATGGACGCAGAGCTTTTGTACCACCACTAGAAATGCAGTAAAGCATTTTCCTGCACTTCCATATGTAAGATGTATTGTGCTCGATACTAGGAGGAAATTATTTGTAATGCAAATGAAATAAATACAGAGCAAAGACTCAGAAAGTGCAATTTATGAGCCTGTCAGAGCAAGATGTGCTAATTTGAATACAAAACGGCTGTTTGGCTAATTAGCATATATAAAATGTACCCTCTAATTGCTTTCTTAATAAATTCTGAAGTCATAAATATATAAAAACATATCATTAACAAAATCTGAGATGCATTTCATAAAGTGAAAGAAATTTCCTATATTAACAGCACAATGACAAAAAAATGGTTTGAATCAAACCACTTGTATATTAAAAAAACTGTGGTAAATAGACACTTTTTCATCTCTGAAATATACAACATTTAACTTGTTTTTATATAGATAGGATAAAAAAAATCAAGTTCATTGAAGGACCTGAGCTGTGATTAAATAAAGAAGAGTCATGGCATAGTAAACGTGACGATGTAGGCAATAAGCTTGAACACCTGAGCAAGCACAGGCACCAATTAGACAGAATTTATTGTCATTTTTACATATTATCTCATGAGGCCATTCTGTTTAGATACACTGAATTACCCCAACTCTTTCGCCTCAATTTTCAGCTTCCCTGTGGAGAAGCAAATGGAATCACAATAGAGAGAAAACCTCATCCCTGAGTGAGGCAAATTTAACAAAAGACCTGAACGACAAGTGTCTACATGGCCACTCTGCAGGATTCTCTTGTTTTACATCATTGTTACCTGAACAAATGGTTTGATGGATGCAGCAGTGCTTGAGAAGAGTAAAAAAAATTACCTGTTCACCATGGTGAGCTGTAATTTACATAACATGGCTGCCCTGCTCACCTTGGAAAATGATTCTGATATCCACTGATGAAGGAAATTCTGCACTAATTACATCAGTCTGAAGACTTGTTAGATTTAAGCACAGCTTTTGACACCATTGACCATTCTATTTTACTACGCAGGCTGGAAAATTACATTGGGCTCACAGGCACTTTGCTTACCTAGTTTGGTTCATATTTATCAAATCATTACTAGCATGTACAGAAATGTTTTAGCTGTACTCCATCATTATACTCAGAAGTTAAATATGGTGTCCCGTAGGGCGCTGGGACCTTTACTGTTTTCACTTTACATGTGTCCATTGGGAACTAATCATTAAAACATAACATTAATTTTCACTCATACACAAATGACACCCAATTATACCATTCTTTTAGACGAAATGGAGTTTCTCAGATGGTGTCTCTAATTAATCGTGTCAGTGAGTTAACGGAGAGGATGGATGATAACTACTTGTCTCTGAATACAGAAAAAGTAGAAATTTTAGTTATTCGAAGGAATGATGCTGACTGCAACAGCAACCTTCTGTCACTCTTGAACTCATTTGGAATCACCATTAGTGTTACTGAATCAGCACACAATTTAGGTGTTATATTTGACTCTAGCATGTCATTTGAAACACACATTTCAAAATTATCCAAAAATGTTTTTTTTCCACCTTAAAGATGTTAGAAGATTAAGAATTTTTCTAAACACACAAGGTGTTGGGAAACTAATTCATGCATTTATTTCTACTGAATACTGCAATGTGCTATTCACTTTCTTTTCAAATCGTTCTTGGTGCAGCATTCAGCTAATGCTTCAAGAATTATGAAATGAACCAGAAAATTTGAACACGTAACTTCAGTTCTCAAGTCTTACCACTGACTCCCAGTTAAGCTTAGGGCTGATTTCAAAATCCTCCTTTAAACTTATAGAGCCATAAATGGCCAAGGCCCTGCTTGCTTATCCAAGTTTATCATTAATTAAAAACCAGAGCGCACATTATGATCTCAAGATGCTAGCCTACTTAAGATTCTAAGGACTACTAAACTAACAGTGGGAGGTGAGGCTTTTCATTATAGAGCTCTGAAATCATAGAATGATCTGCCTGCTAATGTAAGAGATGCCCCTTCAGTTTTAGCTTTAATCCAGGCTGAGGACTCATTATTTTAGTACAGCTTACCCTGACTAGAGCTGCTGATTAGCTGTGCATACTGCATTTGCTTGTGTTTATTTGTACAGAAATATAATTAGTATAACATTTATAAACTGTTACTAACCCTCCTCTATTCTGTTTCTCTTCTCAGTATCTGGATGTGGTACTTGGTGCCACTGCTCTACTGCCAGGATGCTTTCCTGCATATGGAATTGTTATCTCAGATAAAACAGCATTGCAATCATTGGATGTAAAGATTCACTCAGTTTGGATGACCACTATAGACTTCAGTACAGAAAACCCAGAAGCAGGTTGGCAGCCAATTGGCTGAGGTCTCTAAGGTTGTGAGCTTGTTTTTGACTTTCTCTTTTAGAATTGTAATCTCCTCCATTTTCAACTGGCTGTAGTTCATCAATTAACTAATGGACGGATATGTTTCAACCTTGTTCTTTGTGTGTTTTAACAAATGTGTATTTTTATATGTACTAGTTTTGTATTTAGTAATTAATATAAACTATACTAGTATTTTAACTGAGGATTGTTCACTGCGCTTTGTATCTGACTCAGTGAAGAGCACTACACAAAAAAAGAATTTGTATTTGTTTTTGAAATGGGGTGCTACTTTTGGGATTAAGTGCACTCAAAATAGCAAAATGGGGTGAGGCCTCACAGAATAACGCTGGAGTCTTCACCGGTCTGCCTGAAGTAGGCACTGGTAGGCTTTAGCCTGGGAACAGACTTTTAATGTTCAGTGTAATTTAAATATCCCAAAATATATCAAAATGCCCATCAGATGTTTAGTTTGAGGAAAACATTCACAATGAATACATTTAGAAAGGAGCAAAAATGGCAAAAGGCAAGAAAAAAGGCAACTAACAACAATCAAATCCTAATTGTAAATGTAGAAGTGGAAACCAAATTCAAAAGCAAAAATGAAAGTCAGGAAAAGATAAAAGTTTCAAAATAATGCATTTCTCCAAATACTTACAATTAAGTACGATGAAGAGCTGAAGGACCTGCTCTTCAGTTTCACGTCTACTGTATAGGCTGGGGGTGGTCCTTCAGTAGTGATGTCAGGGTGGCCCCGCCTCTTTGGATTTCGCCACAAAGCACAGGGAGCATAAGAGAACACATCATGCATCGATACTAAATAATAATAATAAAAACAAATGAACAAAATGTATATGATTACAATAAAAGTAATACTTCAGAATAAAGAAAGAAGACACACAAAAGAAAAACAAACGCCAGGGAATACAACCCAGGCTATAACACAATAATGTTGAACAGAGCAGCTGTGGGGACCTCCTTCGATCTTAATAGACACCTAAGAGGCCTTGGTGGAGAGCTGAGGCATTAAATAGTCCTGTTACTGTTGTTGTTCGGGTCTTTTGGATTCTAATACATTTGTAAGTGCTCTGTGTTGAGTCCTAATTTAATTCTTGTTTCTGAGTATTCTTTGATTGCAGATTTTTTTGACCTCTTTCTGATTTTGTCTCATTTTAGAATAGTTTCTTATTTTAAAATAAAGTCTTTAATTATATTTAACTCTTATTTTGGTACATTCACATATTCTGTAATGTGAAAAGCACCTGCTTCTATTGCTATATCTATCTATCCATCCATCTTTTTTTCCTCATGACACAACTTGGCTCCCAGTGGACCAATTTTATTGAAATTTGGCACAATATTTTTCAAGAAATTTTGTTAGGAAACTTCCATTTTTGTTGCAATAACTGGAATACAGCATACTGTGCAAAGATTTCAATTTTTAAAACCTTTTCCTGAAAAATATTAACAAATTTGTAAACTCATCTATCTTAAAACAGAGAAATTATCTGTGTAATTTCAATTACAGATTAGTTTGAGGTTTCAAATTTACTTTGAGAGAGGTCACTTCAGCTTGTATATTATATGTTTTTATCTGTTTTACTTGTCAGTTAGCCACTCCTGACAGCAAAACAAATCTTTAATAAATGGCAAATGGCAAGAGAAGAGTGCGATCAAGCTGGTAATACCAGCTCACTTCTTCAGTAACTTGAGTTTAACCATAAATAAATAAATAAATGTTACTTATCTAGAAATGAACATAAGAGGAAAGAACTTATGAGGCGTCACTGTGTAAAGCATAAAGCGAACAAATATGTACTCGGTATTTATGCCAAACTTAAAGGAAATTTCTATTTGAGTACACCTTTGGGTTATTTTTAGACAAATATTGACTTTTGCAAAATAAAAGCACCTTTTGCATGCTGCACCTGCTGTATCTGCCTCTCTTATTCCTCCAATGACCTTTAAACCCTGCACTTAAATTACATTTGTAATGAATTTAGACCACTTTGCAGAGATCTGTTTTCACTTTGACATTAAGTAGTCTTTTTCTGGTGATCAATGTTAGAAAAGTCAAATGAAATCCACTGTGATTAAATGTTGCATAACAATGAGCTGTAAATATTTATACAAACAATTATTTTGTGTTTTACTTTTGTAATTAATTTCCCCTTTTCAGAGATCTGTACTCACTTTTGTTTTTTTTTTTTGTTGATCAGTGTCAAAAAAGCCAAATTAAATCTTCTGTGATTCAATGTGGTATAACAATTAAATGAAAACACTTACATAGGGGTGAATACTTTTCATAGGCGCCATACAAAAGTGTTATTTATATTTTTACAATTCCTGCCATTTTGTTTACTTCTTTGTCTTAAAATAATACAAGTTAGATAAAAACAACAATAAATCCCAAAGAAAATAAGTTATTTCAGGTTGTCATTTCCACTTGTTTGTAATTATTAACCAACAGTATTTCAAAGTACAAAATGGTGATATCTGGTCATAGATAGTATGTTAACTTTTCAGATTTAACACAACAAGGGTACCGTGATGAACTGTCCGGTAGTTGTTCCTGACTCGCACCCAATGTTTGTTGGGCTCCAGCTCCCCCATACCCTCCCAAAACTGCTCAGGATAAATGAATAAACTTTAATTACAGACTAGTTTGAGGTTTCAAATTTAGTTTGAGAGAGGTCACTTCAGCTTGTAAATTTTATGTATTTTTCTTTTTTACTTGTCAGATAGCCACTCCTGACAGCAAAACCGATTTCCAATACAAGCTAGTTAAACACCAGGGGACTCATGCATAACGCCGTGTGTAGAATTCACACTAAAACATGGCATAAGGACAAAAGCGGAAATGTGCGTACACACAAAAAAATCCAGATACATAAATCTTTGCGTTTGCCAACTTCCACGTTCTTCTGCTACATAAATCCCAGTCAACGTGAAAAGTAACGCTCATGCACATGCCTGCCACCCCACCCCGACTCCTTCTGTATAAAGCGTTCTGTATAAAGATAATGGTAAAAGCACGAGGGAAAAAGAAGAATTTCAGTGAATACCAAGTAGAGGCAAGGAAAAATGTACTATTTGTTACTTTAAGCAGTGATGTAAACAACAAAAGGAAGCTGATCGAGTGACAAAGTGGTGGAGAAACTTGAAAGTTCAAGTTCAGAAAGTCGCACAGTGCCCACAGTGCTTCTTTGTCTTCAAATAATAAAAGGTAGATAAAAACAACAATAAACCCTAAAAAAAGTTGTTTCAGGTTGTCATTTCCACATGTTTGATAATTAGTAAGCAACAGTATTTCAAAATAACAAAATGGTGATATCTGTTCATAGATAGCATGTTAACATTTAAGATTTAACACAACAAGGGTACCGTGATGAACTGTCCGGGGATTGTTCCTGACATGCGCCCAATGTTTATTGGGATAGGGTCCAGCTCCCCCATACCTTCCCAAAATTCCTGGAAGGGTGATGAAGAAAAATAACATAACATCATAAAAAACAACAGCATTTAAGAGTTGCAGGAGGCCTCAGCACATCCTAGCATCATTGGGTATAAGTCCTCAGAGGGCTGATGTTTAGAGATGGCATTAACACTAGAATTACCAGAGCCTACGAAAAAACTCGTAAATCCGTCACACCTTAAATCGCTTCTTAAAATCGTTCACAGCTCTCCACCAGCGTCGTTTGTCTTCTAAATGTGCTCATAAAAATCAGGCTGCAAGCAGCCGGCTATTCCATCCCCCCACCGACTTAGAACGTGCACAAACTTCTCCCAGTTCATGCCTTGATTGATTTTCTTGGAGTGAAGTGAAGCTGGAAATAATAGATTGTTGTTTGGAACACACGTATTTCATGTCTGTTCCGGTTCTACAGTAATCTGTGTAAACACATTGTTAAAACAGAAACGTTTTTTATATTCTACTAGTAGATGACAAAATGTAGGCATAAACTATATAATGTATGAAGCCTGAAGTATCAAACAAATACTTTCACAAAAGGTACAAATCTAACACAACAATTGCGCTTTTATTCAAAAATATAAGTGAAGAAACAAAAAGCCGCCTTAACATGCGACATTGACACCCATTTATTATGACTGCCTCTGTGGTGCAATAGAATCAGCTGCTGACTGGGAATCAAAAGGTCGCGAGTTCGATCCTGCACCACTCCGTTTTGAGAAGTAAACTGCTCTTAGTCTTACTATTTTAGAATAAAAACATACATTTGATTTCAGTCTGTAACAGCCGGTGTAATTTATGAAACTTGTAAAGGTTAGCTTTGTTTTTTTTTTTTAGTCAGTTTTATTATCTCAGCCACGTTCACGAGCCCAAACACACCCCACCCCTGCATCTGACACTGCTGTTTTCACATAGACTCGCTGTAACAGAGGTAAACTCAGCTCCCTTCTACATCGGAGCAAGAATGCACATACCATTGCTTGCATACTAAAGTGTCAGCAGGCACTTTTCGTGGCATTACACACATTTTTGTGCATGCCCTCTGCACACTACTTGTGACTTTAGGCTTTAGGAAGTAAGTAAATAAATAAAGGTAAATTGTGTCATAAAATGATGGGAAGCTCTGCATTTTACATGTGCCTTTACGCTGTAGGAAGTCTGATGTATATAAGCTGAACAGGACCGGAGAAAGTACAATCCCCTGCGGTGCTCCTGTGTTGCTGACCACAATGTCAGACCTTCAGTTCCCAAGACGCACATACTGAGGTCTGTCTGTAAGATGGTCCATGATCCATGCCACCAGGTGTGAGTCTACTATCATCTCAGTCAGTTTGTCCCTAAAGAGCAGAGGGTGGATGGTGTTGAAGGCACTAGAGAAGTCCAAAAACATAATTCTTACAGCAACACTGCCTCTGTCCAAGTGGGAGAGGGATCGGTGTAGCATATAGATGATGGCATCCTCCGCTCCCACCTTCTCCTGGTATGCGAACTGCAGAGGGTCGAGGGCGTGGTGGACCTGTGACCTCAGGTGGTCAAGCGGCAGCCGCTCCATGGTCTTCATCACATGTGACGTCAAAGCAACAGGCCGGAAGTCATTCACCTCACTAGGACGTGATACCTTTGGGCCTGGGGTGATACAAGATGTTTTTCAAAGCCTCGGGACTCTCCCCTGTTCCAGGCTTAGGTTGAAGATGCACTGTAGAGGACTCCCCAGTTCCAACACACAGGCCTTCAGCAGTCATGGCGATACACCATCTGGACCCACTGCTTTGCTGGCACGAAGTCTCTCAGCTCTCTGCTCACCTGGGCTGCTGTAATTGTGAGTGAGGATGTCTCACCTATGCTGGTATCAGCAGAAGGATGGTTGGAGGATGCAGTACTCCGAGGTGAGAGTGGGTTAGGGTGGACAAACCTATTAAAGAAGTTGTTCATTTGGTTTGCTCTCTCCACATCTCTCTCGATGGTTGCACCCCGCTTCGAGCTGCAGCCAGTGACAATCTTCATCCCATTCCACACTTCCTTCATGCTGTTATTCTGCAACTTCTGCTCCAGCTTTCTTCTGTACTGCTCTTTCGCCGCCCTGAGCTGGACTCGGAGTTCCTTCTGCGCGCACTTGAGCTCATGCTGATCACCGTCTTTAAAAAGCCTTTTTCTTCTGGTTCAAAAGGCCTTTGATGTCACTTGTAATCCATGGCTTGTTGTTAGCATAGCAGTGTACTGTTCTTACAGGAACTACAATGTCCATACAGAAGTTGATGTAATCAGTTGTGCAGTCAACAGCCTCTTCAATGTTCTCACTATGTGACCCCAGCAGTATATCCCAGTCTGTAGTTCCAAAGCAGTCTTTCAGAGCCTGCTCTGTAGTAGAGGGTCTGAGGGTTCAGACAGTTACCTTACCAATGTGTAACCCACCATATGCAGTCCCATCACGTCTTTCAAGGATACTTTGCCTCAAAATAATTGAATGACGGTTTACCACAATCAACCAAGCCATGACATTCATCCTGGCATCATGGATGACTTGTGCATTAATGTAATTGCTCACAGTTAACAAAAGCAGCTTCATTCTCGTTAGATGCCCTTATTGCAATACGAGTGTTGTGAAGTGCTCAGATTATATTAGCAAAAAGAGGACACTGCTGGAAATTGCCATTTTATGTTAACAAAAACTTGTTATGTTTTATGTGTCAACACTCACACCAAATGAAAACTGGACGTAGCACCTCACCAGTCGGTTATTGGCTACCAGCAGATCGGGCAGGACAGAGTGAAGCTTGGCTGGGATATTCCTGACCTGTTGGCCAGTTCCCTGAGAATAAACTAATGAAAAACCAAAACAAAAAAGTCCTCACTCTCCTGTCCTCTCTCCCTCAGACCCCCTTTGCTCCAGTCGCTACTCCCAAGCCATTGTACCCACTTGAAAAGGAAGACTTTGTGTTCTTTTGACCTGGAATTGGGAGCCGAGCCATCACGTTTGACAGATGTTTCCTGTGAGTGCAGACCACCTCTGAAAGGATTTTGTGTTTATATCTGCCAGTACAGCAATAATTTTTTTACTCCTCGGAGAAAAAAAAGTTCTTTAGTGCAAATACGTAGCATTGGCCCCCTTAACAGAGAATTAATTCATTATTTTTGAGGTGTAGAGTAATATGTTTGTCACGTCAGTGCACTTTATAATAAAAACCCAGTGATATGAATAATTACATGTGTGAGTCATAATTTAGCTGGTTTGGTTGCATTTTCCTACATGATCAAGGGTGTTATAATTTCCCAATTTCTCCAAAATGTTACATATGCATAGATCAGAGTTGCTATAAATATACATACAGTACTTTCACCCATCAGGTTTTCTTCATAATTCCAGACATTTGTGTGGGAAGTTGTATATACAAATTTCCAGTCTCTTTTTGTGTGTGTGCACAATTTTTATGAATGAGGCCACTGAAGACCTCAGCCTACTAGCCGCTTACCCCTCCTGGGCATTCTATAGTGATAGGACAGACAAAGAGCACCCTGAATTAGTGTCACCAAGAAGACGTCAGATCAACTATGGTTTTCACTTCACTTTCCTCAGTGCCACAGCACAATTTACAAACATACTGTATGTAGTTCCCATTTTATTTTTAGATTTAATGTAGGTTTTTCTTTTGCATATCATTTAAGATTTTATTGTCTATTGTGTTCCCAGGTTGTCAAATTCTCTCCTTTTCCACTCTCATTTACAGTAATTCATTCCTACAGGTCACTCCATCCCAGTCATTAATATTAAACTGCACTTCTTGAACATCTGCATGGTGAAAATCCACTAGGAGCTATAAAATTGCTTTAGGATGAGTTGACCTTTAACAGAAGCACAGCTCCCAAGAATGTGCCCCAGAGCAATAAACTACTGAGGCACCGCTCAGAGTGTTGTCTTGGCATCAGAAGTGATCAGCAAGCGTTTTTCATAACAAACTTTAAAAGAATAAGCTTTCAATAAAAAGGTGAAATTCAGGCCTTTATGTTTAAATTAACATGTGCTTGAAAAAATAAAACCCTGAAGCCTGAATGTGTGGATTGCTACCACACAACCCTCAGTTAATTATTAATTTAGCACAAAGGACAATATTAACTTGTTATAAATCTTTAATAAGTTTTAAAAGAAAAAATGAAAAGACTAGAATGTAAAATAAAAGTTCTGATCATACTTTTCAATAAGTAAATACTCTAAAAAATTAATAATTGAGAATTCCAGAGCTGCAAGAGAAATGTGTACATTTTTAAAGATCCTACGAAGATATGGTATAATATTCATTATCTTGTTTAGATTTCTCACAATTGCTGTGAAAAACACTTCATACTGTAACAGACACAGTGGTGTAACCAAAAATATAACATTGTAACTAAACAAGACAAATGCAGATGTTATTGGGCCATGTTGCGGGAAAATGGGAGGCCATATATATACAGGGTGGCGCAGGGAACTGGGAAATTTTCAGTTGATTTATTGTAAAACAGAAGCACAACAAGTGACTATTATCCTAAAGGTTTCAGGTCCAGTCTGAAGATACAAAGAAGCAAAAAGGTATAAATGAACCATAACACATGCTCTGTTTGCATAAAACTGCTATTGAATCCTGCCCTGACTTTATGACCAAAGCATGCCCAGCAGATCCAATCTTCTTCCCCCAAATCAGCTGTTGCCCCCTTTTTAAACTCATCCTGGGTTCATATCAGTTAAGAAAGCTGCACCTTTCTTCTGTAATTAATTAGGTCAAATATGTTTACCTGTATGTTATTGTTAAGACAATTCAGTCTTATATATGTTTACCTAATTCCTCTATTCTTCATTTTTCTTTTCAAGAGAAGTGACTTTTTATTTGAACTTCTATGGTTAACAGCAGATGGGTGCTACTCAGGGATGCCAGATTTTCAAAATCACAGAATGGTACAGCCACTGTTTCAGGTGACCAAAAAAGAAAAGATGTCAAGGAACACAAAAAATAGACCATTTTACTTAAATTATAATTATCTTATATATAAATGTCTACGCGTAGAAGTGTGTGTGTGTCTGTGTGTCCGGCCTGGAAGTGAGAGGTGGAGTTGGGGTAAGGGCTCCACCTCCACGGAAACAGAACACTCACTTAGCCTGTAATAACACAAGCGAGGCCAGCGTATCAGCAAAACGAAACCTCAGAAAAAAGACAAAGTCACTTAGCCGCTAATACACAAGCGAGGCAAAATTTAGGTATGGGTATGTTCGATATAACTTGTAACATGTTTTATGTTTCATATAATATATGTAAATAGAATGCAGATACAACCTAACTTGTTAGTCTAAAAGTCTTTATCAGTATCACTTCACTTTCAAAATGAATTACACACGAGCATGAACAGCCATGTTGAGCACGAGAAACGTACGACACAAACACACATATCATACACAAGCACATACAATTCAAACACTCTGATTCAGCTGTCAGTTATAAATTGTATTCATGAAAGGTGGTACACCAGGCTGTCTACAAAAAATTAGCGTCTTTAACTAGAAATTCAATGTATTTTTTCTTCTACATGCAACTTTTGTTCAGTTGAGAATTTAAGAGGCAGTGCAGGACTTGGGATTTGTCTGTTGATCTCAGGACAGTCTCACTCAAATCAGGATGTCTGGCAACCGTGGTGCTACTGTATGAACTACTTGCTTTCACCTGCTCTCCCTGGGAAGACACTATTGGATGCTTTAAGTAACAATATGTGCAATATATACAAGTTAAAGTAGTAATTGCCCTCAAGGTTATTCTGAAACAATAAAATAGTTTGTAGTTGAAGTTACACAGAATATTTCTCTATTTAAACATAGAAGAATTTGGAGGTCCACCAATGCTTTTCAATGGGAGATTTTGAAATTTCAAACATTTGTACAGCACAATATGTCTGAGATATCTCAACAAAAATGGAACTGTCTTGACAGATTTCTTTGAAGAATAAGTGTGCCAAATTTAAACAAAATCGGTTCATGTTGGAGCATTCAGACAGACAAATAGGCAGACTTGGCTATTGCAGTAGGTGCTCTGCACATTATATGCAAATGTAACTAAAAACATTTGGAGGTAAGTTGATTTTTTAAATTTGCATGGTCTTTTAACACGTTGACCAATGGACCATTTATTACCAGGATACTGCAGTATAAGTCAATGTATATAAGATAAATAATGAATTTATCAGAAATTCACAAAAAAAAAACCTGTAAAGAGTGTGAACGATAGGGGGCGCTCTCGCTCCCTTGAACCCCTGTCCACGACTCCAGACACCAGGTAAAAGTCCTCAAGTTGACTTTATTTTGTCGCCACAGTGCACAAAGCACACTCTCCACCACAATACTCATTAAATAACCAATAATACACAATAAATCAATCCTCCAGCTCCCGGACGTGTTGCCACCCTTCCACCCAGCTCAGCTCGCCATCTGGGAGCTCCCACAGTCCTTTTATAATCCCTGACCCGGAAGTGTTCTCAATCCCCAGTCCATGTGATCCTCAATCACTTCCGGGTCAGGTAAAAGTTATTTTCTTCAATCCGGAAGTCCGTCGCTCTTCCTATGACGAACCTCCGGGTCACAGGGCACGAAGAAGCCCTCGGTCCTCCCTGCAGCTCCCTCCTGTGGCCCCCACGGCATCCAGCAGGGCTTTGCATAAAAACTCCATTGTCCATGATGCCCTGCTGGTCTTCTGGGGACCTCCATGCTGCAAGGAGAGCTCCACCTGGCGGCTTGGGGGTATTGGCCGGGATAAATGGCTGGCCATCCTTCACAAGAGATATATTAGAAAGTAATGGTTTTATTAGCAACAGTATCTCTGTCAAAAATGTAAAGGAACTGTTAATTACTTTATTTTCAACAGGCAACATGGCTAAAAAAAGTCTGCATGTGAATGAGAGAACTTGAAGCATAGCACCTCACAGACTGCAGGCTTAAGAGGAAAATGTACCACAAATGTAACATGTTTCTTTGCACTATCCATGCTTATTGTACACAACCCATTTGGTGGCTGGTGATTGTCTGCAGTCAGAGGGTGGCAGAATGTCCATGTACTGCTGTCCTGATAGTCCTGTTAAAGTCAGACACCTTGTAATGAAGAAATGCCTTTGAGGCAACTATGTGAATGAATGCCAGAGCCCACAGGTTTCACATCTAATTGATTGTCACTCACTCAGTCACTGTCATTATCATCAAATATTAATCTTGTAATTAATCTAGAATACTTCAAAACATCAGCAGCTGTATACCATGTTCGTGGCCACATGCCCACAGACTGTTTATTTACAGCTCTATTTTCTGCAGGCTGTTCCCTCCAAAAAAATAAATTAATTCTATACTTACCCACTAGATGGCAGCACTATAGTAGGTAATTGAAACACAGCTGCAAAGCTCGCCGGTATAGTCACTGTACACTGAGATACAACTTCTCTCATATGTCATGTTTTGACAGACTCAGTGAGATATGAATTAACTTGTACCTCACTTTCAATAATACAGCATAAATAATAAAAATAACAGTTGATGGTACTGAAAGATGTCACAGTAGAAGTCTGATAGTCACATATTGTTGTGTCTGAAGCAGTGTCTGGTTCTCCAAAACAATAAGTTCCAAGGGACGTTCAAAAAGTTTCTGCACTTCTGTTTTTTTTTTAACTCTATTTGTTAAGAATTTCAAAAACAAATCACATCCCTTTTCTACATAGTTACTTTGTTAGCAATGCAATTTTCCCAGCGTTGCACCAACTTTTTAATGCCCAATTACTACTCCTCTTGCCTTCATTATTTCCAACGAAAATATAAAAGTGCAGAAACATTTTGAATGTACCTTGTACAATAACGGGTGGCATCATTTAAAAAAAGATATTCCCCTTCAGTAGATAATTGCCTAAATGTACATACATTTTTAATAGTGTACATTAGTAGGTCTGACATATTTATCAGTAAGTTTACATTTAAGAATATGGCCTCTTGAAAAGTTGCTAGCCTCACCTTTTGGTTAATGTATTCGCTATCCCCAATTGCAGCAAACAGGCAAAGACTGAGAATTCTGATGATAAGTGCATCCTGCCTGTTGCTTCATACAGCAACTAAGAACTGCTGGAAACTGCTGTGTTCCGTTACCAGCAACTTTATATTGACTCCACATGTAACCAGCATCTGACGCAGTGCTATATTCTCATATATTTCAAGTGACAATTGTCAAAATATACAATAAACTATAAATTCTTTAGCTCAACAGTGATCAACAGCCATTTTTTCATCCATCCATCCATCCATCCATCCATCCATTATCCAACCCGCTATATCCTAACTACAGGGTCACAGGGGTAGGCTGGAACCAATCCCAGCCAGCACAGGGTGCAAGGCAGGGTGCCAGCCCACCACAGACAGCCATTTTTTGTTTGAAAAAATTCCTGTTCCACTTGCATATTTTTTTTCTTTTCAGCGCTTTCATGTATTTGAAGAAGTGTGGCAAAAATACAAGAATTAGATTATTTAGAATTTGCATTAATATGCTTTTGCGCTACATATTGTAGATGAGTAATCTCTACACAATTTCAAGCAATTTGCCAGTGTGGGTTTCTAAAGTGTGGCTTGTAACATCACTTCAAGAGAAGCCCAAGCTAACTAAAAGGGCAAGCTCAGTTGCAGGACGTACTCTTGACAACCTGGAGGTCGTAGCAAAATTGAGTGCCATTTTGAACAGTGCTGCACATCCTCTCTCTGACACATCAACACTGAGGACTTTGAGCAAACAAATCATTCAGCAGACGTGTGTCAAGAAAATGTGACTGGGGCTCCTTTATACCAACAGCAATAAGCAACATGCCAGTGTAATGCCTCACTGGCACTGTGACAGCCAAGTCAGAAGTTTTCTTTCTTTTAATTTTCTTCTTTGTTCAGACCAAAATGTGTGTGTATTTATTTATTTATCTATCTACTTGTTTATGCATTTATTTATTTAAAGTGCTTCTGTAAAACGTCAAATTTCAACCTGGGTACAAATAAAGATTTATCTATCTATCTATCTATCTATCTATCTATCTATCTATCTATCTATCTATCTATCTATCTATCTATCTATCTATCATATAGTGCTTTTCACAGCTATCATCTTTCTGTCTACTTACAATGTGGTCCTCTGATGGGTACTGCAGCTTAAAATTGGTATAGCATTGATATAAGAGGCATAATAGGGCTTAGTGAGGTGGTTTATAGAGAGAAGATGAGAGGAATTTGCACCAATCCTTAGACCACCCCTGTGTTTGCCCGATGTAACCCTGACATCTCTACTATAGAGGATACATGGTAGGATCTATCTATCTATCTATCTATCTATCTATCTATCTATCTATCTATCTATCTATCTATCTATCTATCTATCTATCTATCTAAAAATAATTTGATCTTATTTAATAAAAAGCACAAAATAGCTCACCTAATGTTGCATAGGTAAACTCTATAGCTAATGTAACATTCTCAAATTAATTTCATTCATTTCAGGCTCACAGGCTGCTGCAGTCTGTCCTGTGAACACAGGGTGCAAGATAGGAACTAAGAACCAACCCTAGATGGTGCACCAGTCCATTGCAAGGAGAAGCACAGGCTGTTTCAAGGTCAGGATTCAAAACCAGTCTCCTTACTACAGCACTATTCCATTTTACAGTTCACAATTAAAACAAAAAAGAATCTGTAATGACTCACTTTATAGCACATACATAGGGCAATTTGTATGCCTGATTCCATTTGGTTAGGTTTATGGAGCATGTCTTAGTAATAATGCGTAGGAAGTAAGCCATCTTTACATTTCTGACATCAACACTCACTCAGATATGATATGTTATCTGTCAGCCCGGCATTATAGAGAGAATATGTACATAGAAGACACCTCATTCAGGCTGGCAAAGTTACTTTACCTGCCATTGTGCCATAATGACTTTTATTATACTATACATTTACAGAACCTGTCCAATCAAAGAACCTGTCCTGGTACCATCAGGTTAAAGACGGGAACCAACCTTGGATGTGGTTCCAGTTATTTGTATGACACACACAAAGCCATTTTAGAGTTGGTAGTTGTCAGGTCCCTTGGTTTTAAGTATAAGAATGTCAGTTGCATGGAATTTGAGTTGGTGAAGTGTATACAGTACAAATAAAACCTTGATGCAGACATATAGCACTCTTTTATCCACTGGATTATTGTGAAAGTAAAGAAGTTTATAAATCTCAAAGTTTGGTTGTAAGGTCTGTTATGAAATCTGTGAAAGAAAAACTTGAGTATTTTAAGGAATTTAGCACAGATACAATATGTGAAATATGTACAAATATTGTCAGTGTTATTGTCTAAAACTAGGTCTGTGAAGGCAATGGTACTAACCACTGTACCACTATGCTGCCCACAAAGACATACAGTAGCTTCACTACTCTTATGAAATGAATTGGAGAAAAACTAGAACAACCAGAGAAAGATCATTCTTGTTTTCAAATGGAGTCACGAACATGACAAAAATAGGGCCGAGTCCTCCACACAAAGCTACAGAGACAGGTCAAAACTGGTCAGTCTGGAAGTGGCTCAACCAGTTTAATTTACTCCCAACTACAACAGGAGGCTTCAGCCTGACTAGGCCCAAAAATAGAAAAATTTGATTAAAGTTTAAAAAAACAAACTTAATTTTCAAAAACAGAGCAAAATGCATCACAAGGGGGCAAAACCGAGCAAAACTTGAGTTTGTGGCCGAAAGGCAGCCATGGTTCTTTAGAAAATATAAAAAAGAATAACAAAAGGATGCTCAAAAGACCAAAAGGGAGTTGCCAAAAGGCAGTCCTGAAGTGAACCATTCCCAATACAAGTTCCAGAAAACAAAAAAACGTCTATCCATTGTCAGGGATGCCAGGGGCAACGACCCGGCCGGGACGCCGTGAGGGACTGGAAGAGGGTCAAAGCCCACCCTGGATCACGTGGGGGCTGCCTTCCTGGTTGCTCTGGGGGCCACGGGTACAGGGCATGGAAGCTCCACCCTGTAGGGGCCCGTGGTCACCGCCAGGAGGCGCCCCAATGCCTTGGGGACCTGTTACTGGTGTGGCGGAAGTGCTATGGGGGAAGATTTAGGATGGCACCCGGAGAGCTGCCGGGAGGACAGCTGGCACTTCCGCCGCACTGGGGTGTGGCCAAGGGAGGAATGCCGGGAACACCTGGGGCTCATCCGGGGACTGCATAAAAGGGGCCGTCTCCATTCATTCAGCGCTGGAGTCGGGAGGAGGCAGGACGAAGCACAGAGGAGGTGTGGAGGCGGCCCAAAGAGAGGCATTGTGGCCAGGACTGAGAGTATTGGGGTGTATTGTGCACTAACTTGGGTCTTAGTAACCATTATTTGGGTCTGTGTGACCGTGTAAATAATTGTAAATAAACGTGTGGTGGTTGAGAAACAACATGTCCACCTGTCTGTGTCCAGGTTGGCTCCACACCATTCATCTTCTAAACCCCCTTATCTCATCTAACATCAAACACAAGGCATTGGTGGGCCACTTCGACTGCCATACATGCGTCAGCAGGCCGCACTGTAACAAATACTATTATACTATTATACAAAGTTACTGTAGCTTTCTTTCTAATACTGAAAACTTTAATAAATGTTACACATAAAGTTTAAACAAAAGCAATTTATTTCCATACAATCTCCGTACAACAGCGTACAATTAGAGTCTTAGTCTTAGCCTCTTAGCTATGTCCTTATATAGGAGTCTTACAGTGTGAGATCTATTTCTTTTGTCCCGACACTTGGCATCTCTTGTTAGTAACCAGTTTGTCAATATCAGGCTTGAAATCTTGTGCAGCTGCAATTTTTATGAGGGATGAAAGTTACTCAACAGTAAGTCTTGAGCGATGTGGGGTTTTGGTAGCTTTCATTAACGAAAAAAATTGCTCACAAAGGTAAGTGCTAACGAACATAGACAGTACTGTCAATGCCAACTTACGGATCTGCACATACGAGGGTGGAGGGTAAGCATACAAGCCTAGCACACCAACTTTGTTGAATTTTGCCTTCAGAATAGAATCTGACTGCAGTTCAATCAATTCCATTTGGATATTCTCAGGCGCATTCCCAACATTGTAACAGTATGGTGACGTAAACAGCTCAAAGTCCTGTTCGTGTGAACTGAAATCACGAAAACGCTCACTGAATTCATTGCTCAGTAATTCAAGTTGTAAAACAAATCCCCCAAAAATCAAATTTTGCTTTACTAAGTTTACTTCAATGTTTACATTGTAAAATTAGCCGATATGCAAAAACCCCCTGACCTACACTAAATTTACAAACTCAAAATCACAAAAACTTCTCGTGTCCACTTCAGATCTTCAGCTGTAGTCTGCACTAACTGTTCATTACAATACTAGCACAAAATTACATAAAACTACAGCAAAAAAATGTGAAAATATGCAAGCTATCACTACTTTTGATGGTCAGCTCTGCCCAGTGGGCAGTCTCAGCAGCCCAGCCAGTAGTGTAGCCTGCCACGCTGCTGCAGCCTAGCACTTCAGTTGTGACGTCGCAGCTCATTATCTTTTTGGTCATGGCTCGTTGGGAGGGGTATGGGGGGTTGTTAGTGTCATACCTAGGGTATCAAGGAGCTGACGCTGCAGCTGCAACCATACTAGCAGATGACGTTTCCAGTACCGTAATGCCATGGGAAAACACGGTTTTGTCAGATGGCAGAAGTAAGAACAGTCAATAAGTAACGGCAAAGGTGCAGAATGGTTCAATTCACAAACAACAGATAATCATATTGTACAAGTTTAGTGCTAACTAACAGATTTCTGTTGTGGCCCATGGGCCGCGTGTTTGACATGCCTGCCCTAGCCCATCACTGGGTGAACATACACTAGGTTCAGTTTAGCTTTGCCAATGCACCTAACCGGCATGTCTTTGGACAGTGCAGAAAATGATCAAAACTAGAAGTAACATAAAAAATAAGCACAATATTTAGAAACTCCACAAGACTTCAGTGAAAACACTATTGAGGCTTCTTCTCTGGCACAATATAAAGCCAGGTGGAGTTCTCGGCAGCAGTGACGTCAGGGTGGGCCCGCCTCTTAAGGACCCAACCTCAAAGCACAAGTAACATTAGAACATTTCAAATTACAGTGCACAATTAATACATCAAATATAAACATAACAGAAATAAAACATTTAAGCATTTAAAAATGACAAAAACAAAAATAAAACACATAGATGCATAACAATTCTCAACATGAGGAAAATGAACAAACTCTTTAAAGTCAGGGGCAATGTTTGGCCAGAATTCGGGAAGTGTGTGGTAACATCAGTAATGACTGCACCTCCATGCTCCATGGGAGTAAGAAAACTAGAGCACCTCAATAAATTCCTCACAGGCACAGACAGAAACCTTGCATAGTTAAACCAATGTCATGTTACATGACTTTGGTATGTAAATCATGAGACATCAGACAGACTATTCTTCTTTTTGTGAAATCGTTATATGCATTATATTGTACTTCCGAATGAGGATCTATTGGTTGTCAGATCCTGGTTCCACGATGGATATGATGGATATGTCACATTAGGTAACTGGTTTCATGGGAGAGTGTCGCCGACTGGTCTCAACTCAATAAGATTATGTAAATGAACATGATGACTCAAAATTCCTGAAAAAGTTGTGTTGTGTGACATGGCCTTTAGGGACCATGTTCAGATTTTAGACCAGGTCCTTGGAGATGTGAGGCAGAACTGCTAACTACTGCACAGCAATGCCCTCAAAGATACTTCTGTGAAATCTGTGTGAGGAAAACTATAGCACCTTAGGAAGGTGCACAGTATTGTATAGAGAATATGTCAGGGACGATAGTGAAGCTCAGATCTCTGCAGATGACAGGCACCAGGGCTAACCAATATGCCACACATGCTGTTCATAAAGACATGTCCTAAGAAGTATATGAAATTTGGAATGAGAAAAGTAGACTAGCTTGAGACAAACCCAACAGAAGCAGAGAAGGTGCAGTCCTGGACAGTATGAGGATTTGAACCCAAGTCCTAACAGAGATTAGAGGCAACTGCACTAACCAATGTGCCACCACACTCCCCACAGTTTAAAATATAAACTGAAAATATGAGTTGTCTTACACACCTGCTAAAAGTTGAATCACGTTTGCTTTTATATGAAGCATGTTGGCTGGAAATAATTAACTTTTTTCTAAAACCCATAATACAGATTCAGTAGCTCCCTGTTGCGGCCACCTTGCCTTTTCACATTGCACTTTTGTCCCTTTCTGTGTTGTTCCTCCGCATCAAAAGCTTTGGCATTCTAAACCTTTAAACTTTCTCAGCACGAAGACACAAATGCCCATCAATCAGCCGTGCTCTGGAAAGAACAATCAATAACTGGAACCTTGTTAGTGCAGGAAGCCTTCTGACAGACGTTTTCTCCGCTGGAGTGAAAGTGTCGAGTGTAGGGAATATGTTAAAAGCTCCACAGCTGTCAGTTATGGCAACCTGGCCTACGAGCTTCACTCCGGATGAGGGAAATAAAACAATAAGAAGCCTTAAGTATAGAAATGCCCATGACTCAGTCCCTTTGCTAAGACATTTCATGGTTGAATACTTTGCAAATGAACAGCTACAAGGTTTCGCTTTCATTAGGCTTCAAGTAATGAATAGCAGAAAGACTGCCAGAAACATCTTTGTCCATTTTTATTTATACTGTACAGTTATTGCTGGGACTGAACTCATAAAAAGACTTGCAGAATAATTTTTAACATACATCCTCACCAGGTGGGCGCTTTATTAGGTCCTGAAACAGCTCTTCACTTCCTCTCAGAAAAGCCTACTTTAATTTGGGACATTCACTCAGTGAGGTATTGAAATTGTAGCACAGGGATGCCAAGTCCAGTTTCTCATAGCTGGGGTGGATTTCTGCCCTGAATTGTTGGCCCAGTCTAATCCAACAGATGACTCAACTTTAATAGTAAACTCATCAGTAGACCAGCTCTTCTCCCTGGCACAGTTGCTGGGTGGCACATAAGAGGATAATAACCCAGTCTACAAGTATTTTGTAGATGTGGTAAAAGTCCCAGCATGGTGTGTATGATATTATTTATCCTGATTTTCAGGAAGCATTGGATAAAGTCCAACTGAAATCATAATGGTGCTCCAACATTGATGGACTAAAAGCCAGAAGTCTACGTGACCATCATCATCAAGTCCTTCCGTGAGAACCCTAAATACAAAGAGGACTGTCTCATTTATGTTAGGTAGAATGCCCAGAGGGGACTGGGCAGTCTAATGGTCTGGAATCCCTGCAGATTTTATTTTTTTTCAGTCCACCCTGGCCATCGGACCTTACTCTTATTCTATGTTAATTAATGTTGACTTATTTTATTTTCTTACAGTGTCTTTTATTTTTCTATTCTTCATTATGTAAAGCACTTTGAGCTACATTTTTTGTATAAAAATGTGCTATATAAGTAAATGTTGTTGTTGTTGTAAGGTAGAGTCATCTCTGAGGAGGATCACAGGAATCATGGTGTAGAGGGGTTCTTTCATTAGATTGGCTGGCCCAGCATTGATTCAGCTGTGGAATGGCCAATAGGGGGAAGCACGTTGATGGCCAAGGTCTCCAGGACTCTGAACAAATCCAAATCATAATATGGGATATCATCTACTGTTAAATTCTGCTCTGTACTTGTAATATTTCTATTGTACTGTTGTACTGTATATTGTATTGTATTTATCCCCTTTTTTGACATCCACTGCACGTCTAATCTGCCTGTAAAGGGGTCTCTCTTTGAACTGCCTTTCCCAAGGTTTCTTCCATTTATTTTCACTACAAGGGTTTTTCTTTTTGGGAGTTTTTCCTTGTGTTCTTAGAGAGTCAAGGCTGGGGGGCTGTCAAGAGGCAGGGCCTGTTAAAGTCCATTGTGGCACTTCTTGTGTGATTTTGGGCTATACAAAAATAAATTGTATTGTACTGTATTGAATGTCCATACCACTTCAACCTTCTTTCCTGTATGTTCTTAGATATCTCTCACATTTTTATTGTACCTCTGACTGCTTCATGTTTTATTATGTCCTTTTTTCCTCATGGTCAACTTCCTTAGCTTATCTTTAATTAGTCATGTTTACATGCTAATTGGTTAATATAGAATCCTTTGTAATTGCATTACGCCACTAGAACCTGTTATTCTGATCACTTATGTTGCAAGGTACTGACACTCATAAAGTTCAGTTCTGAGTTCAGAAATGTCCAAAATGAAACATCTTTCTCAAGAGACATATCAGTCTGTTCTTTAGCAAAATGAAGGCTATTCCATGTGACAGATTGCCAAGAAAATGTAGATTTCATACAAAGGTGTCTGTTACTGTCTTGAGAGAAGAGGTCTAATGATTATAGAAAAAGAAAGGGAAAGCCCAGATGGGCAACTACATCAGATGACAAGGACATTAGAATCTTTAGGATTAAAAACAAACACCTTGCATATCCTCAGTTGTCATCTTCATTAAGTGCTCGCCAAATACCAGTGCCATCTGTGTCACTGACGGCCAGAACCCTTTCATGGCTGGGACACTTTTATAGGGGAAGGACCAGGAAGAGAGTGTGCACAGACATTATCTCTCCGGTGCCACAGATTCCCACAAGGCATACTGGGAATTGGAGTTTGGTTGCTGTGCCCTGTGGGGTTCCGGGGGATTCGCCAGGGGGTTCTACAAGGGCGATGGAGCCCTACTTTGTCAGGTTTCTGCCTTATTCAGAAGTGCTTCCGGACCACTCTGTTAGGGCACCAGAAGTACTCCTGGGTGCCTGAATAAAAGGAGCGAGCTGCCACCACTCCAGGAGCCAGAGTCGGGAGGTAATGAGACAAAACTTGCCGGAGGAGAAGTGCAGGTGAATGAGAAAAAGAGAGAGAAAGAAGAAGAATGAAGGCAAAGACTGTGTGCTGTATTTATTGTATCGTGCATTGCTGTGGGAATGATTTGGGAAGCGTTTCCCACTGTGAATAAACATGTGTTGTGTGCTGTACTTGTGGCTGCTGTCTGCCTGTGCTGGGTTTGGGTGGCTGCTGCGCCCACTGCAGGCCACATCTGCAACAGAAAAAAGGTGATTCAGGGATTTTGACAGAGTTTTAAAGAAAAGGCCATATGCAAACCTGGACAATAAAAAGAAAATACTAAAATAGACAAAAGAATACAGACAATGAACCAAAAATGACTGGAAAAATGTATTATGCTCAGCATCTTGGAATGGGCTCCATCACCCCGTAAAATTGAGTATGATTATAAAGGTTTGAGAATTTTATGTTACTTTTATGTAGTAGGCAGCATACAGGTGCAGAGGTTTGGAGACTGGATTGAAATCTCATCCTTGTGACTGTATTTATGGAGTTTGCATGTCCCCTCTGGGCCTGCATGGGTTTTTCTCACACATCCTGAAGATGCGCACATTAGCTTAATTGATATCTCTAATGGACTCCACCACTATCTAAGGTTACACATATAACCAAGATGGGTGCTGTTTTCAGTCTGAGTGAACAGAAAGAGGGAAAGAAAGAAATAATTCATTCACAGTCACAAGCCATTCATAGAGAGTGATTAGGAGTGGCTTAAAGCGAAAGCTGCTGAACTGCATTGTCAGCCTAAATGTCACTGCTAAACACAGCACAGCATAGCATAGCATGACTATGGACTGTGGGGAAAAGCTGGTATCCCGAGGGGTAGTAGCATGAAAAGAGGTGGACAGGCAAATTCCACACAGAAGGGCCCCAGCTTGGAACATGGCTACATGACTGCCCTTTCACATTTTTCATCCAACAATATACGAAGTCATAAGCACCATATAATAACAAACGAGCACAAAACAGAGGACATCATACAGTTCATCTAGCTACCTTGGTTTGCTCGCTCATGTTATAATTAATATTTCAGCATTGGTTTGGTTCTACTTTCAAAAAACATTAGGGCTTCATCTACACAAATGGTTCTCAATATACTTTGTAAAAAGAAGTGCATCATTTTTTCTTCTTGGTTTCTACCAGTCCATCAACCTATAAGAAAGGGCTCAGAGCTGATCCCTGATGTAATCCCACCTCCATGTTGAATGCATCTGTCACTTCTACCACAGTCCTCACCACTGTCACACTCCCCTCTTACATATCCTGTACAACTCTTATGTACTTCTCTGCCAATCCCGAATTCCTCATATAATACCACAGCTCCTCTCGAGGCCCCCTGTCATATGCTTTCTCCAGGTCCACAAAAACGCAATGCAACTCCTTCTGGTCTTCACTATACTTCTCCATCAACACTCTCAGAGCAAACATTGCATCTGTGGTGCTCAATCTTGGCATGAAACCATACTGCTGCTCACTAATCATCACTTTCCTTTTTTACCGAGACTAGCTATGTTATATGGGCTGGAGATGGTGGCACTGACCACAAAGCAGGAGACAGAGCTGGAAAGATGTTATGATTTGCATTGGTTGTGACGAGGATGGATAGGATTAGAAATGAGTACATTAGAGGGTCAGCTCAGGTTGGATGGTTTGGAGACAAAATCAGAGAGGCGAGATTGCGTTGGTTTGGACATATGCAGAGTAGAGGTGCTGGGTATATTGGAAGAAGGATGTTAAGGATAGAGCTGCCAGGCAGAAGAAAAAGAAGAAGGCCTAAGAAAAGATTTATGGATGTGGTGAGAGAGAACATGCAGGTAATGGGTGTAACTGAGCAAGTTGCAGAAGACAGGAAGATATGGAAAAATATGATCTGCTGTGGCAACCCCTAACGGGAACAGCTGAAAGAAGAAGACAAAGGTTTCCACCACAACTCCTTTGTCATTATGTAAGATGTCCTTTGATGTTAAGTTTTTGGTGGTATATAAAACGGGTTTCCACTCTCCTTTGGTGTAAAGGCACTCCACGGACACGGACTCCAACTAGTTAATTTGTGCTTATTATGTGGCTCTTTCCTGATTATTCCCTGATTGGTCAACATTTATGGAAGAACACATTCTGAAATAGCAGGCATAGAGGAGTTGCTTTCCATGTCGCTTGTTGTGCTGCTTACCTGTAGACATCTAAATAGCATTTTGTGCAATTTCAGGGTCAAGCATCTGCTCACACTGCACAATAGAGTTAGCCAGTCAGACTATATACAGTATATGTTCAAACTCCAAGAGCATGCTTGGTCCAAATGATATGCCATGATGTGTAATTTTGGACTATACATTGTAAATAAAGTATAGATGCACAGATAAAGAGTTGTGGCACCCTCATGCAAACCCTGTATATTATAGTGTCAAAATAATAAACACAAGTTAATGTGCCAAGTACACAAGTCTCTGATCAGATTAGGTGGAACGAGCAGGACCAAGAGCACCGGAACTGGAAGTGAGGTTATGGGCTGGTGATATAATGGTTTCTGGATCTGCAGCGGGAAGGAGAGGAGATGAGATAAGACAGTGCCAGCCCTTGTATACAGTATATGTACACTATATGGCCAAAACACACCTGACCAACACAACTTGTAGAATAAAGCACAAAAAGAGATCATAAAGAGTTGAGGGTACCACAAGTGACCATGCATAATTGATGGAAAAAATCAAAGAACTGCCTCCAGATGGTAGTGGTGCTGGTTTTGAGGCCGAGTAAGCGTTAAGGAGTGGGTCCAGGAAGCTGAAAACCGTAATTGACCTCAGATGTCTTTTGGTTTTCAGTCTTCTGATCTGCATACAGAGGAAGAGGATTCATCAAATACAGCACCACCCTGTTGGCTTGGAGTTAAATTACCACTGGAAGATCCCTGATGTTGTTCCCTAAGCATGTGTGTGACAACCTATAACTTCTTGGATATTCCATTCCAAATGGATGGCTATTACTGTGGAGTTGGGGCCCTCATTTGTATGTATGTTTTTTGTTTTTTTTTCACCATTGTTGGTGTTATACCACTGTCACTAGCCTGTGAGGAATATGTAATTTGGTTTAAGAAGTCACAGAATTAGTTCAATGGACATCACCCGTCTGGGGTTTCAGTTGATTGTAGGTCTAAATACACCTGTATGTGGAAGGCCCATCTTGTGGTGAGTCAGTATGGTGAGCTAAACTACAAAATGAAGACAAATGAACACTCCAAACAACTCCATGAATAAAAGGATTGAAAAGCACAAGTCCAAGGATGGAAAGGAAATAAATATCCAAGTTAGTGAATATCCAGTTAAATCATTCATGAAGAACTGGGAAGAGTATGGCACAGCTGTAAATGTGCCTTGAGCAGGCCATCCACAAAAACTGAGTGATTGTGCAAGAGGAAGAGTAGTGAAGGAGGCTACCAAGAGACCTATGATACCTATGAAGGAGTTACAAGTCACAGTGGTTGATATTGAAGAGACTGTTTAGGGCAACAAACACTGGCCAGGTGCTTCACCAGTCACAGCTTTATGGCAGAATGGTAAAGAGAAAGCCAGTCTTAAAACAAAACACAACTACAGTTTACCAGAAGACACATGGGAGGTTTTGAAGTCAGGTTCTGTGGTCTGATGAAACCAAACTTTAGCTTTTTGGTCATCAGCCTAAATGCCATGTTTGAAAACTGCACATCATCAAAAACACACCATCAACACAGTGAAGCATTGTGGTGGCAGTATCAGGCTGTGGGATGCTTCTCTGCAGCAGGCTCTGGAACGCTTTTGGGGAAAAATTAATGCAGCAAAATGTGGGGACATCCTATAGGAAAACCTGATGGGAGTCTGCAAGAAACTTGCATCTTGGGAGAGAATTTGTATTCTAGCAAGACAACAACCCCAAGCATAAAGCCAACACTACACAGGAATGGTTTCAAAACAGCAATTTGAATGTCCTGGGGTGGCAGAGTCACAATTCAAATCTCAATCCAAATGAGAATTTTTGGCTGGACTTGAAAAAGGCTGTTCACTCACAATCAACATGACACCTGACAGAACTGAGCAGTTCAGTAAAGAAGAACGGGGAGAAAAATGGTAGAGTCCAGATGTGCAAAGCTGACCATGAAAGAGATTCGTGCAAGCAATCAATTATTTTTTTTGCAAAGTTCTGTTTTCTTTTTGACATTAAAGAGTCATTTTTCTGTTGATCAATGTCAAAAAAGCAAAAATTAAATCCACTGTAACTCAATGTTGCATAACAATACACTGTGAAAAATTCCAAAGAGGTGAATACTTTTACAGGCACTGTACAAGGCAATAAATGAGAACTTAAATTTGAATTTGAGAAGAGAGGGCACTGCAATTGTAAGTACTGTTGTCCCAAGGTTCAAACATCCAGGGTTTGAATCCTGAGCCTCACCATCTTTTTCTGTATTTAGTTTCCTTTCAGTTCTCCAGTTTTCTTGCCCATACCCTTAACAATACGCGGGCCAAGTTAATTGGCAATTGTAAACTTGTACCATTTGGGTGTGTGCGTATGTGTGATGTCGTTGATGGACTAACACCCTTTCCAGGCTTACCTCCGGCCTTCCTCTAAATACTGAAGTGATAGGAGTCAGTCTCCCATGACCCTGAATTGAATTAAGATATTGTGAGAATTTGATGTTAAATTTGTGTAAGAGCTTATGACAAATACTACCGTAAATAAACATATTCAATGAGCAAAGGAGGATTAAAAGACTGAGCAAAAAAACCTGAAGAATCACAAGCAAGTCTGAGAGTATAAAAGAAAGAAAGAACATGCAGAGAGAGGTGGTGGTTGTTAACTTCTGAATGAATTTGATAGTCCCTGCACCTAGGCTTCAGGTAGTTATTTTTATTTATCTGTAATTCATGCACATTTGATAACTGCAAAGAGGCATTGACTGTTTTATTTTATGGTACGGTACGTTCCTGCTCTAGTCTGTACGGACTGCTCATTTTAAAACATTCCTGACATTGTGCCTACTATGAATAGCAACTGCTTATTGATTTACGGATTTTATTATAATGAATTGACATATTTTGAATCAGTAAGACATACTGTATTAGAGTTTACTTAAATAAGTTTGAATATCCCACCACACACACACTTAAAGATTAGATAGATAGATAGATAGATAGATAGATAGATAGATAGATAGATAGATAGATAGATAGATAGATAGATAGATAGATAGATAGATAGATAGATAGATAGATAGATAGTGTAAAGGTCAGTCCTGACACAGACAGGCGTAGGACACAGGTTCAAAGCACACAAGCGGTTTTTATTTTCTTTCCGCATGTGCAGAACGTCTTCCCTGTTCCCATGAGCCCACAATCCAGTCCCAAACACAAGCACAAGACTTTTACTTTTCTTTTTTTTCCTATTCCACTTCTCCCAGCATACTTCGTCTCCCTCCTCCTGACTCTAGCTCCTGGAGTAGTGGCGGCTGGCTCCTTTTATAATGCACCCAGAGTGTTCCAGGTGCTTGATGACCTATTCCTGGCAGTACCTCCGAGTGTGGCGGAAGCCCTGTGGAAGTTCTAGGCACTGCTGCAACCCAGAGGGGCTGCCATCTAGTGTTCCAGGTGAGGTACTGTCCTGACCAGTCTTGTTCCCCTGGTGCATACAAGGGAGAGGCGTCCCAGCCATCTACCACAATAGATAGATTGGCACTATATAAAAGATAGATAATGTGAGGTGCAAATAAGGCATAAGAGAACCAATGTAAAGCTGGGTTTACTGCCTAAACAAATACAAAAGTCAAGCAACAGCACCAACTTCATGCTCAGACTGTTACTTGTCACCTATGTGCACATATGTGATGGTAGATAGTAATAAAGGCACTATATAAGATAGATAGATAGATAGATAGATAGATAGATAGATAGATAGATAAGTAGATTATATTGCCAATTTTGTGGACACCACTCTATATTACTGACATCACATGTTTCAGCCACACCCATTGCTAATAGGTGTATGAAGTGAGGCACATAGCCAAGTAATCTCCTTTTACCAACATTGGCAGTAGATTGGGTTGTACTGAAGAGCTCACTGACTTTAAACATGGCATTGTCATGGAAAACCACATCTGCCATATATCAGGACATTAAATTTCTGCACTGCTAGATCTTCCCCTGTAAATGCTGTTATCATGAAGTGGAAGCATTAAGGAGCAACAACAGGTCAACCACAATGTGGTGGACTATACAAAGTCATACTGTACAGTAAGCTTCTGAGATTGTAATAATCATTTATCCTCTGTGGTTTCACTCACAACAGAATTCCAAACTGCCTCTGGAAGCAACATCAGCACAAGAACTGTATGTCAAGAGCTTTATGAAATGGGTTTCTTTGGCCGAGTAGCTGCACACAAGCCTAAGATCACTATTTGCAATGCCAACAATCAGCTGGTGTGGTGTAAAGTATATCAAAATTGGACTCTGGAGTAGTGGAAATGTGTTCTCTGGAGTGATTAATCATACTCTACTAGCTGGAAGCCTGATGGATGAATCTGGGTTTGGCTGATGACAGGAGATCACTACCTTCCAGAATGCATAGTCCCTACATCAAAGTTTGGTAGAGGAGGGATCATGGTCTGAGGCTGTTTTCAGAGTTTGCGCTGGGACTCTTGGTTTGAGTAAAGACTACTAATACTTAATGCTACATCCTACAGAGATATTATAGACAACTGTGTGCTTCCAAGTTTTTGGCAACAATTCAAGGAAAGCCTTTTTCTGTTCTGGCATGACTGTGCCTCTGTGCACAAACCCAGGTCCACAAAGATATGAAGGAACTCAAGAGGTCTGCACAGAGTCCAGACCTGAACACCTTTGGAATGAATTGGAACAATGAATGCAAGGCAGGTCTCCTCATCCAACATCAACACCTGATACTCACAAATGTTCTATTGGCTGAATGGGCACACATTCCCACAACAACACCTCAGAGCCTGTGGAAAGACTTCCCAGAAGGGTGGAAGCTATTATAGTTGCAAAGAAGGGACATTAATGCCCATGGTTTTGGAATGGGATGTGCAAGAAGCTAATATAGGTGTGATGGTCTGGCGTCCACAAACCTTTGGCCATATAGTGGAGAGAGATAGATAGATAGATAGATAGATAGATAGATAGATAGATAGATAGATAGATAGATAGATAGATAGATAGATAGATAGATAGATAGATAGATAGATAGATTAGTGAGTGGTATAAAGTCTATTCTTGTTTTTTGCCTTGTAGTTTGAACTGTTGTTTTGTAGTTCAGTGACACTGGGCATTTGTGGCATCTTCTACATTTTTGTCCACTTTTACTTCTGTAAGGTGTTTCAGGTGATGTGACCTGTGCAGTTTCAATCTGTGGAGGTACTTCAGCTGCCTGCTCCTTTCAGCCTTCTCCTTGTCTGAACTCTGCACCTCTACAATTCCCTGCAAAGAACATTCATGATCCGATGGCATCAAAAGTGTCACTCTACACTGCATCTCTCAATGACTCATAATCTGCTATCAACTACAGGGGCTCTTTCCAGGGCTTGCTGTGTTGATAAGCTTCACAGCATTTCTTATTCCTTACCTCTCTAAACTTGTAAATGACTACATAAAAAGTAACAAGTTAGAAACACAGTTATAATGAACATATGTAGCTACTAAAAAAAACTGAAAAAGGCATGTTTTGTTTGAGTGCTGTTTATAAACACCTAAAATTTGCATGTAAAAATACTGACAGTTTACCACATCTAGGGTCGATAGCTATCCTATATGTTTTAGGCAAATAAATGATCATAATAAAATAATTCTAAACTATTTTGGCATATTTTTGGTAGTTAATTATTGCAGATGAAATGAATGAGGCCTACCTGGAGAACAGTATCCACACGTCATATGACCCTGTGAGAGCTGTAAATGTAACGTCACATATCACTAGCAACAAGATAGATAGATAGATAGATAGAGTGGTATAAAATCTATTCAGGTGGCACGGTGTCACAGTGGTACTGCTGCTGCCTCGCAGTTTTGGAGACCTGGGTTCGCTTCCCAGGTCCTCCCTGCATAGAGTTTGCATGTCCTCCTCGTGTTTGCGTGGGTTTCCTCTGGGTACTCCAGTTTCCTCCCACAGTCCAAAGACATGCAGGTTAGGTCCATTGGCGATTCTAAATTGTCCCTAGTGTGTGTTTGGTGTGTGTGTGTGTGCCCTGCAGTGGGCTGGTGCTCTACCTGGGGTTTGTTTCCTGCCTTGTTGGCTGGGATTGACTCCAGCAGACCCCCGTGACCCTGTAGTTAGGATATAGCGGGTTGGATAATGGATGGATGGATGGATAAAATCTATTCTTGTATTTTGTACTGTTGTATTTTGTTTCTGAGAGCGCCATTATAGATTGTCTATCTAGCTCTGTGAAGATGATTGTGTTTTGTTTTGTGTGTTGTATTTGCCCCCATTTTTTAACACCCATTACACTCCCATCCTTCTTGGAAGGGGGTCTTTCTCTGAATTGCCTTTCCTCCATTTTTTTCCCCTACAAGTTTTTTTCCTGTCTACTTAGGGAGTCAAGGCTGGGGAGCTGTCAAAAACCAGTGCCTGTTAAAGCCCATTAGTGAATTCTGTTTGTGATTTTGGGCTATCCAACCATCCATTATCCAACCCACTATATCCTAACTACTGGGTCATGCAGGAAATAAATTGTTGTTGCAATTTGTTTGTCCCTTAGACTAGAAATCTGTTTCCATCTATCCGTTTGCAGACTTCACTTTTATGGGTGTGGGGATGAGGTTAGCTGAAAGGCTAGAAGTATTCTATGTGGATTTTGCATTTGCTTCTTTTGTGTTTTTTTTTTTCTCCAGGTATGTTGTTTTTCTTTCTAGTGCTCACGAGTGTGCCTTCTGATACACTGGCACCTTATCCATGATTGATTTCTACTTTATATCTAGTGTTACCAGTAGAATCTTTGGACTTCCCTCAGCCTTTAACTGGATTAAACAGGTAAATAGTTTATGCAGGGAAATCTTCCTGGTATAGGGTCAAAGAGCACAAATGGCTTTCCCAACCTAAACTGATGCAGTGAATACACCCTGCATATTTGGAGAATGAACAGAGTACAGTGGCTTCAGGAAGTGTTTAGACGCATTTACTTTTTACACACTTTATTGTGTTTTATATATTTCATTTTTCAATGGATATATTTTGCATTTGTGCTCATCGACACTCAATAACCCATAGTGACAAAGTGAAAGGTTGTTTTCAGAAAAATGTGCAAATTTATTAAAACTCAAAAACTGAAATTTCTTATTCATTGACATATTCAGATGCTTAATTCAGTACTTTTTAGAAGCCCCATCAAAGCTTCAGGTCTGCTTGGTTAAGTCTATACAAGCTTTTTGCACCTGGATTTGGGCAGTTGATACCATTGTTCTTGGCAGATCGTCTCAAGCTCCATTAGATTGGCTGGGAAGCATCTGTAAACTGACATCTTCAGATCTTTCCACAGATGTTCTATGGGGTTAAAGTCTGGGCTTTGGCTGGACCACTGAAGGACTCTCAGAGACTTGCCCCAAAACCACCAGCATTGTCTTACTGTATGCTTCATGTCAAGTCATTGTTGCCCCAGTCTGCAGTCACATGAACTATGGAGCAGGTTTTCTCTGAGAAACTCACTGCATTATTCCTTCCTTCTGACCAATCTTCTGGTCCCAAATGCTGAAAATCCACCCCCATAGCATGATGCTGCCACCGCCATGCTTCAACAGTATTATTCAGGTGATAAACCAGGCAAAGTGCTAACATTCTGGATATCCCACTATGACTAGCAGTTGGAAGGGGGATTTCAGTGCTAAAAGTTCTGCCGAAAGAGCTCAGTTTTTATCTCATCAGACCAGAGACATTTTTTTCCTAATGCTCACAGAGTCCTTTATATGCTATTAAGCAAATTCCAAGTGCGCTGCCATATGACTTTTACTGAAGAGTGGCTTCCATCTAGCTACTCGATCATATATGCCTGATTGATGGAATGCTGTTGAGATGGTGATCCTTCCGACAGGTTCTCCTATTTCAGCAGAGCACTTCTGAAGCTCTGTAAGAGGGACCATTAGATTATTGGTCACCTCCTTGTCTAAAGGCCCTTCTTGCCTGGTTACTCAGTTTGGCCAGATGGCAAACTCTAGGAGACTCTAAGAGAGTCAGTGGTTCCAAACTTCTTCCATTTCACAGTTATTGAGGACACTGTGATCCTGGGAACACTTAAAGCTTTAAGAATGATTTTATACCCTTGCCCTGATCTATAGCTCACCACATTTTTATCACTGAGGTCTACAGAAAATTCCTTGGACTTCAATTCACAGTTTTTTGTCCTGATATACAGTGTGAATTGTGGGACCTTTTAAGCACAGGTGAGTGTTTTTCTAAACATTGTCCATCCATTCAAGTTGCCACAGGTGGCCTCCAGTCAAATTCTAGATGTATCTCAAGGAAAGTTAAGGCAAAGGAGGCACCTGACCAAAATTTGGAGATCCACGGCAAAGGGTATGAATACTTATATAAATGAGAGAGTTCTGTTTTTGATTTTTAATAAATTTGAAACAAGTTGTCACTTTGTCATTATGGGTTACAGAGTATAGACTTGTGGGAAAAATGGCAAATTTACCCATTTAAAATTAAGCTTAACCTTCTTATATAATACACTACTGTGGCTGAACGTTTGTCTGTCCAGGATTTTAAATCACCCGTAGCTCGCAAACCGTTTGACCTATTGACCTGAAATATGGTATACATATACTACGTGATGTCAAGTGTATGAGCTGCTACTGGTATAATATAATAAACAGTGAAAAAAGCAAAGGAGTCTGAATACTTTCTGAATCCACTGTGCATAACTTATTTCTGAGTTTGTATCCCTGTGGCTTAAAGTCCAATGCTTTACTCACTAACCTCATTTCCTAAAACTTAATGTTTTACCTTCTAGATATCCCACTATGATTAGTAGTTGAAAGGGGGATTTCAGTTACCAGTGTGGAAAATGGACTCTGCCTTGCCCATCCCTTCTTATGTATCAGCAAGATACCCTCTCATCCACTGACAACTTCAAGCTAGTAAAGCAATCTGTCCCAACATCAGTAATGTAATCTACCATTAAACATACAGTAAGTAGACATTAATGCTTAAATGTGGGTTTAATTAAGGAGAAATAAAAGCCGAAAGGAGTAATCGTGGCAAGATTCTATTTATACTCCATAAAAGTATGAGTGACCATCTTATAAATAAAGTAGCTGACATTCAGAGAGCTACAGTGTATGTTCCACTGGTAGAAAGGAAGCTTTAGAGATGAAAACGAAACATCCACCGAGCGTTCAACAAATATAAATTTTGAGGCTTTGATATTTTCTACTTAAGAATGTTTCAGTGCAGAATTGTCACATGTGTGTAGCTGCATGTCACCAAATAACACATCCTGTCCATTATGTAGACAAAGACTTTGTGATACCATAGGCGGTTCCTACAATTAATGGGCTTGAAGTTTCCATTTGTATAAACTCACATAAAAGGCTATGGCTGACTTTACGTCTCATCTGTTCCTGCAGGATTTAGGAAGAGAGATTTCATATTCAGTTTGGGGAAGCAAAGCAATCTAAAAGCAATTACATTATGAACTTGTTCCATCTCAGCCATTTATTCTTTCAAGAAATTACAATAGCACCTCCCCCAGCCTCTTCATCAGTCTACCTTATAAAACAGAAGGCCTACACTGTGCAATTGAAGGCAGTTTTAATGTAGGAGAACGGCTATTCTCCATGAGCTTTAAGTCATGTTACAAGTCAGATTGTCATTGAAGCACATGATAATTTGCATAATGTGTGGGCACAGGCCTGATTGGGAAATGTGCCTTGCCAGATGCCAGCGTTGAATTTTAAAGCTAGGCTGAATGTGTGAAGGGAGATTTGTATGCTATTTAAGGCAAACAGATTTATTTCCCATCCAGTATTAGGCAAAAGCTTCAAATGTGCAAACGAGAGCATAAGACGTCAGCTTCTGCAAGTCAAGTACCAAATAGAAGCAATTGTCAGTTTTACCAGGATTTAAATCACAGCAAGTAGCAAATGAGCTTTGGGAAAAAGAAGGTGTAACAAAAAGCAGTTGTAATATTAGTTTATCTTTGTTTTACTCTGTACTGTCTTGTAGTGTCAGCACCACGTGCCAAAATGGATTCTGTTTTGCTCTTTACATGGCTATTTCAGGTGGCTTGCCAGTTGCTAATTCAGTTTGCCAGTTTCATAGGCAGCCCTGCCGCTGGTGATAGAATGCATGCTTATAGTGTGGACGACTCATCCCTGGCTGATACCAACACTGTTATACAATAATAATAATAATATTAATAAATAATAATTACTTTTCTTGCTACTCAAAGTGCTTTACATAAACAAAGGGGGATCACTTTAACCACCACCAATGTGTAGCACTCACCCAAATGATGAGATGGCTGCCATGACTGTGCCCCACATTAGCTATTAGGTGGTGAAGGGTTGTGAGAGATGGCCAATTAGAGACAGGTGTTGATTTGGGGGCCAGAATGGGTGAGGCCACGATAGGAAACTTAGCCAGGATATCAGGAAAGATCCTACACTTTTTGAAAGATTCCCAGGCATCTTTTATGACCACATAGAGTCAGGACCTCAGATTTCAGTCTCATCTGAAGTATGGCACCATATTTACAGCACAGTGTCCCCATCACTGCACTGGGGCTTTGAGATCACCTCACACACACTACAGACCACATACTGTTAAAGTCTCTGTCCCCAGCGACCACTTCCAGCTTCTTGCAACAGTGAACAACTGTTCAAAATGGCGAAGTGGTCTTCATTTCAGTGACAAAAACACATCAATAGGGCTCTTGAGATGTTTGCTGTTAGGTGACTCAGCATGGATGTTGAATGTTCTATACTCAAGTGGTAAAGCAGAAGTGTTAAACACCGCACTTCTGTACTGTCTGTACTGTGATCTGTCCATTATAAGCAAGCAGATGAACCTCCTTTTGTGCAACTGCAGATGTTCCAGTCTTTTTGCCATTTTCCATCTGAATTGACACTGCAAGCACCGTTCCAGGGGCCTCATGTATAATGCAGTTCGTAGAATTCACACTAAAACATGGCATACGGACAAAAGTGGAAAAGTGAGTACACACAAAAAAATTCAGATGCAGAAAACTGTACGTAAGCCAACTTCCATGCATTTCTGCTCCATAAAATGTAAAATGTAACACATGCGCACATGCACAAGACTGACGCTCCACACGTCACCTCCTGAAATAACCCTTTAAGTTCAATCTATTGTGAAAAGACAATGGCGAAAGCTCGGGAAAAAAGAGAATTTCAGTAAATGTGAAGAGGAGGCAAGGAAAAACTTACTATTTGTTGGCTTAAGCAAAGGTATAAACAACAAAAGAAAGTTGATCGAGTGATACAGAGTTGCAGAGACATTCGAAAGTTCAAGTTCAGAAAGGCACACAGTGCCTAAAATAAAAAAATAATTGGTCAAATATCAAAGTCGTTGTGAAAAGGCGCGTCGTAGCCCACTGTCTGAGTGTCATATGGAAGCGTATTAGGGTACAGAGGAAAGAGAAAAATAGGGACACAGTGAAGAAAAAAGGCAGAAATGTTGATGTTGATCTTGAAAATTTCCACTTTAATCTCATTGTTTATTTTGTCATTAAAGTAGAATGTTATAAACCATCTTAAAATCGATGTTTAATTTATTACAGTTTCTCAAATCCCATTGTAACTAAAGTAGCACTTTAAATGCTTCATATTCTATGTGTTCTATGTGTGCTTCTTAAACAGGCTTTCTCTTTTGCAGCCAGGAGCGCACAGGCACTGAACTCCACACAGAATACATTGCATTCATGATATTACAGCTGTCTGAACATTTTAGAATAATAAGATGTATACTTGATATCATTTTCATGATGAAATGCATTAAAGCATGTATTAAACATGGGGGCAGAGTGATGCTGTGGTAGTGATGAGCTGGCGCCCTGTCCAGAGATTGTTCCTGTCTGCCTGCCTGCCGCAAGATGCTTGCTATGGTGTGTGCGACCGTTGATGAAATTATTTATTGCTGCAGTATACTCTCTGTCAAACGTACCAACAACCAATTCCTGTCCATTCCCTTTTCTTTTTCCATTTAACCAATCACCACAATATACGCTCTTTAATAAATGTCAAACCAGCTAAAAGCTTAGAATGCAGATTCTCCAAAACTTTTAAGGAGCATTGAAAAATCCTCATAGTACTTGTTTAACTATTCCATCCATCGATCCATCCAAGGTCACGTCAGTCCCAGCCAGCATACAACATGAAGCAGGAACAATCCCCGGACAGGGCACCAGCTCATCGTTATCACTGCAGCAGCGTGCCCCCACATGTTTAATTATTAATAATATACATTATTTAAATAAGTTAACAATTTATCTGTATAATGTAATATGCATACTGTAATGCATTTCATCTGAAAAATGATATCAACTGTACATCCTAGTATTCCAACAGCCCACAGCTCCAAGAAGATAGCTCTTGGAAATCTGAACTGACTTAGAAGGCAGTCATCATTACCTGTAAACACACACTCTCTTCTATTGATTTAAATTAAATTCCTTTATTATCATTGTATGGTGCAATGAGATTCAATATGAAAATCCTCCATAAACATCCATCCCAGCCATCCATTTTCCAACCCATTGAATCCGAACACAGGGGTCTGCTGGAGCCAATCCCAGCCAACACAGGGCACAAGGCAGGAACCAATCCCGGGCAGGGCACCAACCCACCACAGGACACACACGCTAGGGACATTTTGGAATCGCCAATCCACCTAACCTGCATGTCTTTGGGAGGAAACCCACGCAGACACAGGGAGAACATGCAAACTCCATGCAGGGAGGACCCAGGAAGCGAACCTGGGTCTCCTAAGTGCAAGTAAAAGTTATAAATTGATTTGAATGACATTGACAGAAATAAGTTTTCAACCCAGTCAGAATTCTGCCTCACACAGATTGGTTGTGTGCCAAATATGGCACACATATTACAATCAATCAATCAATCAATAAATTACAGATACTCCTGATCTCAACTTGTTATATGTATAAAACACAACTGTCCACAGAATCAATTTCTTCTGATCCAACCTCTACACCTCAATGGGCATGACAAAAGAGCTGTCGAAGGACATCAAGGATAAGATTGTAGACCTGCACAAGGCTGGTACATGCTACACGACCATCAGCAAGAAGCTTGGTGAGAAGGTGGTTGGTGTGATTACTCGGAAATGGAAGAAATATAATATGACCATTAATCGTCCTCGCTCCTTGCAAAATCTTACCTCATGGGGTGAGGATGATCATGAGAAAGGTGAGTGATCACCCCAAAACTATACAGTAGGAGCTTGTTAATGATCTGAAGGCAGTTGGGAAAACAGTAACCAAGAACACCATTGGTAAAAAAACATCAGGATACTGGAAGAATGTGCAAACTATGCCATTATCAAGCTTGAATGTTAACAAAGACCTCTGGGGATGTGAAGTGGCAGCATTAGCCAATGTGTTACTGCCAACACATTACTTTAACATGGCTTTCTCATAGCTTCATCTTAGTTTAATCCTGATGCTCTGTATATTCAATTAATTATCATTATTATTCATGGTGGCTCCAAAATCCGTAATCCTACTTTGCCTTCTGTTCTTTTTCCAGTTTTCTGTGGTGGCGATCTGCACCACCACCACCTGATCAAAGCACCGTGATGTCCCTACATTGATGGATAAAAGGCCAGAGGTCCACATGACCGTCATCATCAAATTCTTCCATGAGAACCCTGAATACAATGAGGACTGATTGAGCTCATTTATGTTAGGTAGAATGCCTAGAGGGTGCTGGGTGGTCTTGTGGCCTGGAACCCCTGGAACTTTACTCTCTCTTCTGTTTCCTTTTCCGGTGTCCTTTTGGTGGTGGCGCAACTCAAAGCACCGTGATGTTCCAACAATGATGGATGGATTAAAAGCCAGAAGTCTGTTTGACCATCAACATCAAGTGACTCCGTGAGAACCCTAACTACAAAGAGGACTATTTCATCTGTTAGGTACAATGCCCAGAGGGGACTGGGCGGTCCCGTGGCCTGGAACCCCTGCAGATTTTATTTTTTTCTCCTTTTCTATGTTAACTAATGTTGTCTTATTTTGTCTTTTATTTTTCTTTTCGTCATTATGTAAAGCACTTTGAGCTACTTTTTGTATGAAAATGTGCTATATAAATAAATGTTCTTGTTGTTGTTATTCCATGTTAATTAGCGTTCCCTAATTTTAATTTTTATTTATTCTGTCTTTTTTCTCTTTCTTCATCATGTAAAGCACTTTGAGCTACATTGTTTGCATAGAAATGTGCTATATAAATAAATGTTGTTGTTGTTGTTAAATGGCCCAAACTAAACAAAAATAATATTCTTACAGATTAGCTGACTGTGGTTTACTTGATTCTGACCACCTACCCTGATTGTGAGCCTGTCAATAATCCATTGAGTTTAGAGTCAGCTGGGGCAGGATCTTGGCTTACAAAGCAGGCTTTATTAAGCAGGTTGCATGGCAAAGATTGTGTGTTTGTGAAAGACACACATTGTTATTTCATTACTGCTAAATGTCTAGATATTTTGATAGTGAAAAATGACAGAAAGATGGCTATTACCAGAAATAACCTAGAGCATCAGCAGACAGAAGTACATCTCTGTAAACCTTGGAGTATCACATATGAGGGGTGTACAGAAAGTCTTGAGCCAGTGTTCCTCAAGCTTTCTTGGTGTTCACATTAGTTATCCTGGAGAGAGCCATTACTTCTGGGTGTAAAAAAAAAATCATACCCACAGGAAGTCATGGAGCTGAGATTTTTCCAAGCTTTCTGCCTGTTAGGTGCTTTGTTTGCTGACAGAAAAAGTGAAGCTGAATCAAGTCAGTTGACACTTTTATTTTTTCTTTACAAAAAACTAGGGGGCTTAGCCCCTTGCTCCTTTTGCTCACCACAGCCAACCCCCAAACCCCACCTGGCCTGCTGTACTCACCATCCACGTCTATGCCGCTAGCATTGTGAAGAGGGGGGCTGAATGCACCCCAAGGAGACGCAGTTGCCCCTCTTAAACGGTGATACAAATACAGTTTTTTTTTATCTCCTCTTTGCTCGATCAGCTACTTGATTGCTGCTGCTGTGCCGTGTGATCTGCATCTTGCACGGCGCTTCGAACATTTAAAAGCCTGTACAGCAGCTGTCCTTTTGTCTCACTACATTGTCTTTGTTCTCCCCCAGACATGCTCTGCTCCTGTTGGGGGTCCCGCTCTCGAGGCACACCCATATGAAGAGGAAGTTTTTCTATTCTTTTAATTGAGAGATGGAACTGTCCCTTCCGACTACACACGGAGCTCAATTCACTCCTGAAAGAGACTTATATTTGTTTGAAGTGTTTGAATAACGTTTCTGTCTCTAAAATCTCCTGTGTATCTGTGCAACTTTGTGACCCAAGCGTGACAGTGTATGTGGATTTCACTTTCACCTAACAACAAATCTTTTAATTCTCATGGATATGCCTCTTTATTGGGAAGAAACACTACTTTTCCCTGGTGGTAACACGAATTAAATGATCGATAAGTCTCCGACTTGAAGTTTAAATCTGAACAATATATTGAATCTCTTTTTGCTGTTCCATGATTTCACTAAGTAATCAATTCCGTTTGTTTGCGCTAATGTGATATTTACTCTCATTTTTTTGAGACTTTCAAATTTTCGTACTTCCATTATCTTTAATCTGCTCTGCATGTGTATTGCTCCAACGTGTTTGAATTCTACTTTGTCATCTACTCTTTGTCATTTATTTCCGGCCCCAGGTGAGGTTAAATCTCTCATTACAAAGCCTCATCTCGTGAGACGTGAAAGCATCTCTCTGAGAAAGTCATGTCTCGTCTCTCTGAAAAAGTCTCGTCTCGTCCAAAGATTTTTTTTATAGTAGAGAGATTAATAAACTTGTGCATGAGAAAGTTTTTGAAACTTGTGTTGAGCACTTTAAGTCTGTGAACGGGGAATTGGTCTAATTTATTGAGGAGAGCTTTATGTCATGCTATGACCAGTGGATTAAGGGCCTTAAAAATGCATTGATCTTGATGGTGACTACTAACACTGATCTTTGAAATTCGCCAAACATTTCATAACAGCAAATATGCTGCATTCACTTCTGACCTTGTTCAGAAAATATTTTCCTGGAAATTCATTGTGTGGCTTGCACAGACAAACATTTTTTTCCCAATGCCCCATGATGTTTTCCAAGATATATGCGATATTAAAAAGCTTTAGCAGCTATGCGCTAAACTTTCACACATGTATACTGTTAGATCATTGCAGTTCTGAGTGATGTCACGATCTGACCTGATCTGTTCACCAGCCATCAAAACCACATGCATTAAAAAAAAAACAGATTTAGTTTGAGGAGTACATTTACTTGGCATAGTGAGAATATTAAGAGTACTGCCACTGGATATTGTAGTCGGTTGCGGTAATGATAGACAAACAATGTGTATTTTTGGGACACCAACTGGGTTATCCCCTTTATTCACCTGAGGACGAGAGAAAAATAATAAACAGAATGAAAAAGGCATGTCTTAATGCTTCTCTCCCAAATAGTAGTCTGGATTGACAAAGCTTCTTTTGGTGGCTTGCTTGGGCCAAAAGTAATGCCTCCTTCTGGGACGTCCAGAATTTACGGTGGTTGGACAGGAAGGAGTGGTACTAGGTGCCCTCATTGGGTGGTTTCTTCTGCACTGCTAGGCAAAAAAAGAGAAGACAATGTTAGCGGCAGTGCCCCCTCTCATCCTTCCAGGTTATTACATACCTTAACAGATCCCGTGAAGGAGTCTTCCAACACACATGCCTGACAATATATAACATTGATTCATGTGTGCTGCAGCACAGCATGGCTAATTTAAATGCATAATTAGCTATGTGTTGCAGTTAAAATTTTTAATTAGCCATGCTGAAAAATTAAACACATGCAACCCTGTGAATAATAATAATAATAATAATAATGAAAGATTTATTGCTGTTTACAAGTGCAAAGAAAGTGCAGATATATGGGAAACAAAAAAGATGTTCCAGCTGCACTCAGAAGAATAAGAAGAATGGCAGAAAATACCCAAATCCATCTGTGTGAAGATTGTCACCTCATACCCAAGAAGACTCCAGTTTGTGATAACTGCCAAATGTGTCAACATGATATATTTTTTTAAATTTATTACATTTGTAAGAAAAAAAAAAGTGCTGAATTCCTGTTTTCATTTTCTCATTCTGGGGTTTTGAAGGATGCTTGATGAGGAGGAAAAATTAATTCAGAGGATTTTATTACAAGGCTGCAACATAACAAAATATGGAAAAGGAGAAGGGATCTGAATACTATCTATCTATCTATCTATCTATCTATCTATCTATCTATCTATCTATCTATCTATCTATCTATCTATCTATCTATCTATCTATCTATCTATCTATCTATCTATCTATCTATCTATCTATCTATCTATCTATCTATCTATCATTTCCATTTATATAGACAGAGATAAACATGCTGCAATCAAGGAAATTTTTCTTTCTAGAAGATCTAATATAACAGCTGGATAATTTGCATAAACACAAAGTTATGTTCTTGCACATAATAGATGTTATACTTTGGTAGAAAAGGAATTGGAGACACGAGGGCTCTTTTAAATTAGAGCCAGAGAGAATAGCTCACTATAATTTCTTTTGGTTGTGATTGATCATCTACAGCCAGCCTGAGCTCTGTTCTCTTCAGCTTTACGTTGGCTGTCGGTTTGCGTCGCGGCACATAGCACACATCCTACAAGTGCCACACTCGCTCCACTCGCGGGTTAATGAATCTATTTTATGTGCTGGTTTACATTGCTTCACTTGCAGGTGCAGTTCTGTTTTGTATATATATGACTCTTATTATTAATTTAAAAGCAATGCAATCTAAGATGACATTTAGTTAGTGGCTATTCCAGAAAGAAATTTGCAAGCAGCTGAAATAACAGAATCAATTACTTTTATTTTTTTTGCGTAAGAGCAAATCGCTGTGGGTCAGCGGTGTATTTACTCCATGTGACAGTTACCAGTAGCTAATGAGTGTATCTTTTCCGGACTCTGCCAGAGGTCCTGTTTAAAACACCTGAGAGCCTTTGAAACTCGCAGAGATCCTGTCACCTTGAGGCTATGTAACGCTGATTTCTGTTTCTTTTGCTGTCAGTGTTTGTTGTGCTGGCAGGACCAGGTCACAGCTTCCATCCCTGTGTGGACTCTGGCTTCATATGAAAAAAGAAATCAAATAGGCAGAAGTTTATAGGGCAAAACCGAATGAATAATGAAAAAGACTAAAGCCGAAATTAAATGTCAGTGCTACACAATAACAGGGGGAAAGAAAAAAATTCTCCATGTAATTTCAAGTTCGTTTATGCAAAACATCAACTTTCATGATGATCCCAGACAAATATTTTGAAAGAGAGAGAAAGAAAATAAAGAAATCACAGATATGCAGCAGGGTCGACAACAGCTAGTTAAATTAGCGGTGCCACTTAATCAATTCAAGTTATGGTAAACTGGGGCTCAGCAATAATGGAATTTAAAGCCGTTTCTCTACAGCCTGCCAGATCGAATGTGGGAGCGATAGTCTTGATTGCCTGAGTACTTAACTGAAGTTAATTCCTTTGCAAGAGGATATATCTGTATACATTAAGCTAAATAATAATACTGGAGTCTTTCTTGTTGAGATTTGCCTTCTTGAAGTATATTTTTAGTTATATTGATTTAATGCTCACTTGTGGAGAACATAGCATTGGGCTGATGAGAAGCAGTTTGTCTCTAGATAATGGGAATATTGTGTATCATTGGACTTCATTTGAGGTGGGGGAGCTTTTTTCAGCAAATTTAAAAATATTGCATGGGTAAACTTATTTAATAGTGCTCTGAACGCCTCATTGTCGAGCAGTGGGGACGTACACAGAGAGAGTGAAGTGCTTGCAGCTCTTTCACAGCGCATGAAGTAATCTAAATTTGCTGTCAGTGCAATAAATGTGTTCAGGCTGGCTAAGTGTCCCTGGAATTGAAAAGAAAAAGAGTGTTGGGCGCTACTAGACTGACTCATCAAAAGTGCTTTATTTTTGTGATAAGTTAGCATGCATATTTGAAGAAGGAGATTCATTCTTGTGCAATGCTCCCAGCAAACTGTTATAGGGAAATTTCAAAACAAGAAAAACTGCCATGGCTTGCTGCTTCCAACATTCAATATGAATGTGTCATTTTGGTGAGGTTTTTTTTTTTTTGTTAATTTTAATTTTATTCAAATGTATATTAGATAAACTGGAACTGCATTTGCATTGCCACAGGGTGAGTCTGAAAAACATTAAACAGAGGGACAGATTAGTCATCTTATGGAAAGTAAGAGCAATTAGTCTGTGCATTGCAAAGTATGAAAGAAAGTATGTAGTCGGGAGATTTGTGAACAGGCCCTCTGTGCATCATTCAAATAGTCAAAGGAGGTGACAACACATCACTGTTTTGACAAGATTATTGGCCACTGCCATTTTGTTGCCCCCTTATCAGGGTAGTGCTTCTATGGATGTATTTTCAGTGGTCATGATCTTTCGGGATCAAAGAAACAGGATAGAAAAGGTCCTCCAAAGTTTGCTTCCTCATCCGAGTTTGCGGATTTCCTAAATCCAATTGGCCTCAGGCTCTTTTCCAAAATGAAAAGTTTGTCTTGGACAGCACATCGGTGCACTGGTAACGCTACTGTCTCAAAGTAGGAAGACTAGGGTTTGTGTCCTGGGTCTTTCCTGTGTGGAGTTTGCATGTTCTTCACGTGTCTGTGAGGCCTTTGTCCGGGTGCTCTGGTTTGCTCCCACAATCAAAACACAGGCAGGTTAGGTGAATTGGAGGATGTAAATTGGTCCTAGTTTGCATCTATGTGTGTGTGTGTGTTCATCCTGCAATGGAATGGTGCCCTGCCCAGGGATTATTCCTGCCTTGTGCCCAATGCTAGTTGTGATAGGCTCCAGCAACCATGACCCTGGTCTGGATTAAGCGGATTAAACAATGACATGACATTACAAAGCTTGTCTTTGATCTTATTGCTACTGACCTCTGCCTCTGCTTTTCGCTTCTCAATTTAGGTTTGGACAACACTGTTAGTTGGCACTCCAACATAAAAATGAGCAGCTTTTTGTGTCCAAATGCAGGGGTTACAATAAAAATATAAAAACGTCATGTCTGCCAAAGCCACAAAAGAATTCTAACTAGTGTGGCAACTGTGAACTGTCCTGTTCCTACATAAAAGAGTGATGGTAAGAGTGAAGAAGCCATCAGTACTCTGCGCAGGTGAGCACTGGCGCTCTGCTACAATATTCATTAATGGCAACTGTCACGCATGTGTGATCTCCTTGAAGACTCATTCGAGATAAATGGTAACCCACCAGGGCGAGAGGGGGTGCTGTCGCTAAACTTGTTCCCTTTTCCCCACAGCTCCCAGAAACCTCCCAGTAAAGGAAACTAGCTCCATTTCTTCCAGTCCTCCCATTATAAAAAGACCGGGTGCCTCCATTAAGTCGTCTTGTCTCGATGAGACCAATTCCGGAAAGTGAAAGCTGTGAGAATGCTTTCTGTTGTGTTTGCTTACCAAGTGCTATAGTAGTTTGATTTTGCCTTATGTTAAGTATTACAAGATGGCACCTGTTTAAGTTTGTGAAATTTGAAAGAATTAAAAGGGACTACCCAGCTAGAGTCCCAAACCTTTTTGAGTTGTTCCGGGTTTGCTTGAACCCGTGTTCGGTCACCTCACACAACAAAGTATATCTTTAGGACAAAACAGTTAAACATGATTTTGTAGCGGGGCAACATAGGCATTCGTGTTTATTGTGTTTGCACCCAGTCGCGTCTCGTCTCAGCACCCCATTTAAACTAATGTGTGTCCGTTTAAATGTCATTCCCGTAATAAGAAACGGGGAAGGATGTTGCGGGAAGGCAGCAACCCCCTGGACACGTCAGTACCGGGATTTTACTAGTTACATCCGACTCATCATTATTTAAACCATCAGCAGGGAAAGAGGAGAAAGGAGAAAGACAGAGATTTCATTTACCAACAACCGCTCATCATTTTCTGCCACTATTTACATCACGCCTTGATTCAGTTTTGCTTCTCATTCCACCGGAATCACAACAGTCCAATCATCACCAGAAACCCCGGGGTTGGACATTATTATCCGCCTTTCGCCAAGGAAACACTGTGAGGTTGTTCTGTTTTTTACGGGAGATTCAAACACATCTATTTTTGATCAGTCATCCATATTCTGGACAGTAATTTAACCAGACTCAGTTTCACGTCATTGACATTCGGATTATTCAGTATTATTTGTGTTTTGTGTTTGTTAGACATTTGCAGGGGCAAGGGAGTTTTTTTGGTTATTATATATGTAGTGTTTTCACTTTTGGTGAAGGTATATATATATATTGATATATTTTACATTGGGCATTTGTATTATTGTTTTTGTCAATGTGCTTCATTTAATATATTTCTACACTTTCTTATATATTTGCCTTTGTTTACTAGTCTTTAAACCGTCGATTGGGGAAGAGGGAAAATATTAATTGTCAGAGGTATGGCTTGGTATAGGTAAGTTTCTCAGTAATTCATCCAGGCCACAGGTCCTGGTAGTGTGGCTGCCGGCTGGGTAAGGGGATGGTCGTTGCAATTTTACTGTAGAAAATTGTCACTCATACTATATATTTATTGAAGCATTTTATTGACAAAATGATTATCATAAAATCAAAATGATCGCGCAGGATGTTCTGGGGATGTTCAGGATGTTACTTTAGTACACCTCCCCAAATCAAACTAAGCCATCACCGAGGACTTGCACGTGCACTTCCTTCATTGGCTGCCTCATGTTCAGAGCTGTTGTGATTTCTGTAAACCATCTATTTTTGAAGTGTTAAAGCTTTTTCACAATCAAGAAGAAGTGTTACTGGGTTGACCCAATCATCACTAAAGATCAGAATCACAGAAACAGAAGCAAAAAATTTGAAAAGTCAATAAACACAAGAATTTGCCAAAACTCTCCAATGCCAAGTGTGTACAATGTACAATGGAGGGCCTGCAAATCCCATGAGCCTTTATTAGCTGGGAGTATTCCATCAACGGAGACTGACAGGTGGCCCCACTTCTTGGGGAACCACCCACAAAACACAAGTGGCATGGCAGAACAAGCATTCACAGATAGAAACCAAACAATTAACAAAACTGGCAAAAAACACATAATTATAGAAAGAATAAACAAAAATGACAATATTAACATAACTTCTTCTTCTTTCGGCTGCTCCCGTTAGGGGTTGCCACAGCGGATCATCTTCTTCCATATCTTTCTTTCCTCTGCATCTTGTTCTGTCACACCCATCACTTACATGTCCTCTCTCAGCACAACCTTCTCTTAGGCCTTCCTCTTCTCCTCTTCCCTGGCAGCTCTATCCTTAAAATCCTTCTCCCAATATACCCAGCATCTCTCTTCTGCACATGTCCAAACCAACGCAATCTCTCCTCTTTGACTTTGTCTCCCAACCGTCCAACTTGAGCTGACCCTCTAATGTCCTCACTTCTAACCCTGTCCATCCTCGTCACACCCAATGCAAATCTTAGCATCTTTAACTCTGCCACCTCCAGCTCTGTCTCCTGCTTTCTGGTCAGTGCCACCGTCTCCAACCCATATAACATAGCTGGTCTCACTACCGTCCTGTAGACCTTCTCTTTCACTCTTGCTGGTACCTGTCTGTCACAAATCACTCCTAACACTCTTCTCCACCCATTCCACCCTGCCTGCACTCTGTTTTTCACCTCTCTTCCACAATTCCCATTACTCAGTACAATTTTAAAAATCCCCATTACTCTGTACAATATTAACATAAACAATAGTACTAATTAAAGAATGAAAAATGAACGAAAAAGTCATAAAAAGGAACGGAAGCATAAGCTGATGGGGGACCCTGGCTTAAACATAACACATGTGTTCAAACACAATGGCGGAGGAAGTAACCATGACCATTCATCCTGTTTGCCATCAATAACCAGCACGCTAACATCCACAGTGTTTTAGGATGGTGTTTACAGTATGTGTATGAGGGGTAGTCAGGAAGTCATGAGCCTTTCAAAGGAAAAATAACCACCAGAAAGCTCAATTATTCACAATTTTTCATTGTAGTCAATACCAAGGTCGATGCATTTTTGCAGGGCCTTTAAAACAGGACAGAAAATCCTCCTCAGACAATTCGCAAATTACAAGGCTTGAAAACTTTCTTATGCAGACGTTGTTTGATTTTTGGAAACAACTTAAAATATAAAAGTTATATTTATTGAGGGCCTTTCATAAACCCAAGGTTGCTTTACATACAGAGTAAAAAATAAAAAAAAAATTAAAATTACACAGATGACAAAAGTTTGTAGAAGAGGAAAATTTTCAGTTGAAATTTAAAAATGCAGAAAGAGGAGCCATCTTGGAGCGACTGAGGAAGAGAGTTCCAGAATTGAGGGGTTATAGCACTGAAGGACCTGCCTGCCAGAGTGGAGAGTCTGGTGCGTAGGACAGTAAGGAAATTACTGCTCGAGGAACTGAGAGCGACAAGGAGTGTAAGAAGCTATGAGCTTAGTGAGGTGGGGTGGGGGGAACAAAGGTTATGTAGGGCTTTGAAGGTGAGAAGCAGAATCTTGAATTTAATCCTTGATGGAACCGGTAACCAGTGAAGCTGGGAGAGAAGAGGGGAGATGTGAGCAAAATGCTTTGTGTGGGTGAGGACTCTGGCTGCGGAGTTCTGAATATACTGTAGCTTCTGTATAGATTTTGCAGGGGCGATAAAGAAGAAATTACAGTAATCAATACAAAACATTATGAAACAATGAACCAGAGTTTGAGCATCATGGACGGAGGCGGGCAATGTTATGGAGATGATAGAATTAAATATTGGAAAGAGACCTAATGTGTAGCTCAAAGTTAAGTGATGAATCAAACAAAACACCAACATTTCTGACACAGGAGCAGGTTTGACAAGGGTACTTCTGAGTACCACTCGGCTGGGGGGCATTTCAAACATGAAGACAGGCAATTGGCTCTTGGGAGACCACCCACAAAGCACAAGGAACTTGACCAAACACAGGACCATGCATAAAAACATAAGTACACAATAAGGAGAAATTGTACATAATACATAAATACAGTAAATATAATGCACATAGAGAAAATACTTGAAAATAAACAAAGAAGACATATAAAAGAAACTTAAACAAGAGGAACCATAACGGTGACTAGTTTACTCGTGCTATTGACGTCACGGGATATGATGCTACAAATGTGGCACTGTTCATACAAATTATTATAATCTGTGTTTGCTGATAGTTGCTTTAACTTACTAAAATCAAAATAAATAATTGCAATCAAAAAAAAATATGTTAATGATCGCATCATTTGGTATCCCTCAGTTTATTCATCAGCTGATTGGTAAAGCCTAGGATGGCTGTTGTTGTTTTCTGGTCCTTTTTATGTGCCACAGAATTAATAGTTAGATGTCCACACTATAGCACGCATCCAAAAAGGCAACCAGTGTGACAAAGGTGGCACTATACCAGCGCTCTGCCCAACACAGACAATGGCTCCCGGAGTGATGACTGCTGGCTCCTTTTATAATGAAGTGTTCCAGGTGCTCGTTAATCTACTTCCGGTACCACTTCCGGATGAAGCAGAAAACCCGCTCAAGAGGGCTCAGCAGCTGTTGCAGCACCCACTGGTGGCACCCCCGGATCCCAACAGGGCTGCACCATGAAGCCCTATGGGAGTCCCAGGCACTGCTGCAAACCAGGGGAGCTGCCATCTAGCGTTCTGGGGGAAGTACTGTTCTGACAAGGCTTGTTTACGCGGTCCATACAATGAACAAGAAACCTGGCCATCTGTGACACCAGTCAGCACAGCATCTTTCACATCGAAACCCATGAGAAGTGTGTTATCAATGACCATATCTACTATATAATAAAACACTAAGGTCTGTGTGTCCAGTCCCTTTGAGCAATCTGATTGATCATTTTGGGTTTGGTGTGATTGGTCAATTTGATTATGGTGATGTGACGAAAGAGGAAGTGCAAGTTTAAGTCACGTGTGGAGGAATAAAGGGTCGCCTTCAAAGATGGCAAGTATAAAACTGGACCAGAGGTGACAAAGGTGCCTAGAAATAATGATGGAGACTGAAAGGCAGGCTTTATGAGAACACGCTCGAGAGGGGGAGTGCTGATTAGAGAATTTTACACATGCAAATATGGATTAAAGGCAATGAAGGTACCCATAGGGCAAGAGGTAGCAGATATTTTTTAAGTATACCGTTACCTGTCTTTGACAGGTACTGTGACTAGAACTTCATAAGAAAGTAGCTATATTGTGGTCATTTTTGATGCATCGAGCTTGGAGTAAATTTTCTGTGTTTGTCCAATATTAAAACGTTTAAGCTGCAATTAAATAAGAAATGATATTGCTGAAATATATGCTGAAAACCTGACTTGAACTACAATATGCACTTTTCAAATATGCGAAATGAGACAACAGCATCTGAAATATTGCTCTGCATTAAAAGCTATGAGTGGCTTGCTATGTGAAGCAGTAAAGACAGGCGCAGTAAATGTATGGTGATGTTATTAAGACCGTACAAATTAAATCAAGACATTTGAAGCAATGCTAAGGGAATGGTCAACACTCTCTGCCTTTGACTTTCTAGGTGGTAAGTTCACTTAGTCCGCTATGCTACAGCTCTAGTTGTAAAAATAATGAAATAATTACTCTAAATTAAAAGTCACTTTGAATACTCACTTCAGCTAAATATATAAATAATTTGATATTGAAGCTTTCTTATGTTACTAAGTTGCCTTGAGGCAGCTCCTGGGCACATCACACACCTGTCCCCTAGCATAGCATTTAAAGTGACAATAACTGCTACATTGCTGCCTGTCCATCTGGTCTTCTTCAGTCATTAAGAAAGGATAAAGCACAGCTCCTTAACCTCCTTAGTGTTATGTTTAACCCCTGAACAATGAGGCAAAAACGATGATTTTTTTTTTCAACAAGAAAAAATGTTATTACATGTAACAGATATTAATGTAAATATAGAAGGAAAGGTATTGTATGTCGAGTGTCCACTGCTGTGCCGATGCTGATTTACAGTCATATTAAAAAGTTTGGGAACCCCTCTTAATTCTTTGGATTTTTGTTTATCATTGGCTGAGCTTTCAAATTAGCAACTTCCTTTTAATATATGACATGCTTTATGGAAACAGTAGTATTTCAGCAGTGACATTAACTTTATTGGATTAACAGAAAATATGCAATATGCATCATAGTAAAATTAGACAGGTGCAAAAATTTGGGCACCCCAACAGAGATATTACATCAATACTTAGTTGAGCCTCCTTTTGCAAATATAACAGACGCCTCTAGACGCCTCCTATAGCCTTTGATGAGTGTCTGGATTCTGGATGGTGGTATTTTTGACAATTCTTCCATACAAAATCACTCCAGTTCAGTTAAATTTGATGGCTGCCCAACATGGACAGCCTGCTTCAAATCGTCCCATAGATTTTCGATGATATTTAAGACAGGGGACTGTGACAGCCATTCCAGAACATTGTACTTCTCCCTCTGTATGAATGCCTTTGCAGATTTCGAGTTGTGTTTTGGGTCATTGTCTTGTTGGAATATCCAGCCCCTGCGTAACTTCAACTTTGTGACTGATGCTTGAACATTATCCTGAAGAATTTGTTGATATTGGGTTGAAATCATCCAACCCTCGACTTTAACACGGGCCCCAGTCCCTGAACTAGCCACACAGCCCCACAGCATGATGGAACCTCCACCAAATTTGACAGGAGGTAGCAGGTGTTTTTCTTGGAATGCGATGTTCTTCTTGTGCCATGCAAAGCGCGTTTTGTTCTGACCAAATAACTCCATTTGTCTCATCAGTCCAAAGCACTTTGTTCCAAAATGAATCTGACTTGTCTAAATGACTATTAGCATACAAGTGACTCTGTTTGTGGCGTGAGTGCAGAAAGGGCTTCTTTCTCATCACCCTGCCATACAGATGTTCTTTGTGCAAATTGCGCTGAATTGTAGTACGATGTACAGATACACCATCTGCAGCGTGATGTTCTTGCAGGTCTTTGGATGTGATCTATGGGATGTCTGTAACCATTCTCACAATCCTGTACATATGCAGCTCCTGTATTTTTCTTGGCCTGCCAGACCTGCTGGGTTTAACAGCAACTGTGCCTGTGGCCTTCCATTTCCTGATTCCATTCATTACAGTTGAAACTGACAGTTTAAACCTCTGAGATAGGTTTTTGTTGCCTTCCCCTAAACCATGATACTGAACAATCTTTGGTTTCAGATCCTTTGAGAGTTGCTTTGAGGATCCCATGCTGTCACTCTTCAGAGGAGAGTCAAAGGGAAGCACAACCTGCAATTGACCACCTTAAATACCTTTTCTCATGATTGGACACACCTGTCTACGAAGTTCAAGGCTTAACGAGCTAATCCAACTAATTTGGAGTTGCCAGTAATCAGGATTGAGCAGTGACAGGCATTCAAATCAGCACAATTACAAGGGGACCCACATTTTTGCACAGCCAGTTTTTCACATTTGATTTAATTTCATACAACTAAATACTGCTTCACTAAAAATCTTTGTTCGGAAAACACCCCAGTACTCAGATCTTCCTAGGAAATGAAAGACATACCACTGTTATCATTTTGTTGATAGTAAATTATTATGCAGGCTGAGAGGGGTTCCCAGAATTTTCATATGACTGTAGTACACGTCCTTCCTGTGATATGTTTTGCAAGTGTCACCAAAGTATCTGGACAGATTTCACAATCTGGACAGAAGAAGTATGTTTCTTTGCACACGCTTCTTAAAATGTTTTTTCTGTTGTTTGTGTGTCACCAATGTACAGCCAGATGTCACAATTGGGACAGTAAACACATGTTTGTCACCAACCTTCAGCAAGATGACACAATCGGGATAACAGAAGTGTGTTTCTTTGCCCACTTTTTCTTCTAAACTTTTTTCCGTTGTTTGTGCAATGAGAAGATAGAATATAAATACCTTATCTGGGCGATTGACATTTCCCTTGTGTTATTGTGGGCTACCACAGTACAAAGCTTAGTCTGCATTTTCCCTGACATAAAAGTTGCTGCATTGTTAGCAGTGCTTGGGGGACTAACATCTTCCTTGTCCCTCCGCTTGATCAACTACTTCCACTACGATAAACCTTCATGTGACTAAACACAACCTTGAAACAGTGATACATGCTTTTATAACCTCTCGTCTAGATTACTGCAATTCGCTTCTTTTTGGAATTAGCCTGGCCTCCATTTCTCTCGGTCGCTGCTCAACTTTTAACCCCTTATTAAGCGGGGTCATTTTTGCTAAATCGCTTGTAATTCGACCTCTCCAAATTAGAATCATTGCTGTTATTGAACTATCTGGAGTATAAACACATGTTTGGTCTCTTTGTAAAGGTAACATTCTCTAGTTTCACCCTTAGTAGTCAGAATCACTGTAGGTGTGACTGATCAAAAGTTATGCACATTAGAACTCACAAAAAAAACGAATTTTTTTGTTCTCGCCTAAGTTTTTTTGTGAAAATAAAGGCCTCTATAGCTGCAGTAGGTAGGTGGGGACAGAAACACACTATGTACCAACAGAATAACTTGTTAACTACTCACATTTCAAATTTGAAAAGAATACCTGTAAAAATGACATTTTTTACACCAGTTTTTATGTGGGCATGTCCAGGTGCTTTTAGAGGGAGGGATCCATTATCCACATTTTGGAACGTATGGAAAAAGTGTAATAACTTTTGAATGCTTCAACCCACATATATCAATGAGGGCTCTACTGAAAGCTTACACCTAAAGGAATCTATATCTACACACAGTGTCACTCTATTAGTTATAAAAATAATAAAAACAATAAAAATACACATTTCAATATAAAAATAGTCAATACAAGTCTTATGGGCCAAAAATATATTTATATTTTTATTTTTTACTTTTTTTTTTATAAAATGCACACAAACTATATACATTTCTTTTACAAACTGTTACAACACAGCTCAGCGTTTTTCCATGTGCCACTGATGGCAGCAATCACTAGCAAGCAGAAAGCACAAGGGCGTGGCACATGTCGCTCTCTGCCATTAGACGTCTCCTGGGCCGATTGATACTTTCACGCGCGTACATGCCTCTAATACTTTTAATCGAGAGTGTATTTACATTTATCTGTACGTTTATTCATATTTAAAATGCGAAAAAACTTGGCGAAATCACAATAAACAACCACGCACCAAGTCTGGCACAAATGCCACCTTCGCGCAGCTCCGATCGTTTTGTTTACAAGTTAGTATGGCAAGTTACATATCTACATGCTCAGCTGCTCATTGGCTGTAAGTTTGGAGTGTCACTCACAGTGTCCAATCAAACTGATAGATTCTACCAGGGTTTGGAGTTGTGCGTCATCGTTCAGCTGTCTGTGACACTCGTTGGCTATACGAGGTGCCAGTCAACCCCAGACCCGTCGTAATTGGCCAACTTAGGTGTCAATCAGAAGCTAACACTTCCGTGTAACATGCTGTAGCATGGTTATCGCCGACAGAAACAAATTACGTCTGATATGATCAATATAAATGAAAAAAAATGACGTAGCTAGTCTCAAGTTATGAAACGTTTTCTGGAGTTTTTGTCCCTTTGAGGATATATCGTGTGTTTTGGACCTAATCGTTTTACTGGATTATATTCGCTGGAGCCTTACGGACAGAATGAGATCAATACTGCTCGGAAATATTGATGTTTGACTTGCAGAGGGTCTTCAAAGGTAGGGAAAGTCAACTCTTAAAAGTATGTACTTCTCTGTAAAAAAGGCTTTAGTGTCAGTGCTGTGGTTGTTGTGTGTCAAAATGGTTTATATCATCGGAAAGACGAGACTTTGAAGTTTCATTTGATGGGTAGTATGTCGAGATGCATGACAGATGGGCATGCACACATGGCTGTAACGTCGTCAAAACGCTGTTATGTCCCGGGACCGGTACGTGTGCGCGTTACTGGTACAAGCAAGCATGAGCACGTTAGCCCGATTTTGGCATCCCTTCACTGGCTTCCAGTTCCACTTTAATGGTTGTGCCCCATTTTATTTGTCGGAACTGCTGCACCCTTATGTACCATCTCACTCTCTCAGGTCAGCAGACCAGATGCTTTTACGTGTTCCTAAGGCACGATGCAAACTTAGAGGTGATCGGGCCTTTTCAGTTGCAGCTCCAAAACTCTGGAACAATTTGCTGTTGCACATTAGGCAGGCTCCAAACACAATTTTACACCCTGGCCTTTAACCCAGTATGATATGTTGGCTATCTGTTGTACTTTTTATTATTAATCTCTTCAGCTCTTATGTGTTTATGTGTTTCTGTTTCTTTCACCCTTTGGTTATTGTGTGTCTGACATATTGGGTTTTTATTCTACAGCACTTTGGTCAGCCTTGATGTTGTTTTGAAAGTGCTTTATAAATGAATAAATAAATTATTATTAATTATTACTTTGCATATCATGTCAGTTTGTGCCAGATGCATGTTTCACTATCTGTGTCAATGTCTGATGTCCAATCTACATTGTCACCACTATCACTTCATTACACTAATGGTTATGTTTCACTTTGTTCTATAACTGGCTTTACAGCTTTCCACTTACATGCCACTGCATATTTTGGTGGATGGCTCCACCCCTCATGAATATTGATGAGTTACTGTAGAGTGGGAAAGTGCATAGAAATATTGATGATATTTTATTTTTTTGAAGCATGATGTTATTTTATCCACTAAATGGGAGCAGAATGCTCTCCTGAACATTATTCAAGCTTAGCAGTGTACATCAGTTTATAACTGCTTCACCCAAAAGACACTCAGACTTAACCATTTCTTCATTAAATTCAGAGTCTTTAAGTCTCAGAGTTAATGCCAAGGACCTTAAAGGTGCAGGAACATTCAAAACATTAGCACCTTTTAGTAGTATCCCTGTTTAGGGCCTCTCATGAATTTGGTGCATATTAAATAACCTTCTTCTGTAAACTCATTTCAAATAACAGATTATGACCCCATACCTAAGTTTTTACATAGATTCTACCTTCCTGTATGGGGTTCAAATTTTTGCTTTATGTCTTCTTTATTATGTTGGATTCTTTTCTTATTTTTATGTTAATACTAGCTTGGGGCTGAAATTTAAGTAATCAACACAGTAGACCTCAGAGTTAACATTTGCAGTGTCCCAAGCAATGCATATGTCTCTGTTGTATGCCATTTGGTATGGGATTCACAAAAGCAGTATTAATGTGTGTGATCCACCCATCTATTTGAATGAGAAATGCAATGCATTTTATTACTAAAAATGTGTGTGATGCGCCAGCTTTTGGAATGACAGAAACATAGTAGCTGGACAGACACACAAGCACTTATCCTTTTATTAAGGTGGATCATGAATTATGTTAGAAATTTGGTATTTTGTTGGTCTGGAGTATTGTTTAGTTTCTGTGTGTATAACCTGACTTTGTTTTGTGCCCTGTGTTTTGTGGGTAGTTTCCCGAAGAGTTGGGGCCACCAGCCAGTCACTGCCCAAGGATTCCCACGGTTCCTGGTGGTTCACCTTGAATGAGCTTGGCAGCGAATTACTGTGATTTTTCTGTGCTTGTTATTCTTTTGGATATTTTGAATCTGCACTATATTTTTTGACTTTGCTATGGTTTCTGCTTTGGGACTTTGTTTGCTTTGATTGGCATGTGCTGCAGGCAACTCCTTTTTGTCTTGTGTATTCTATGGAGCTTTGTGAATCTACAGGTCATTTTTGTAATAATAAATATTTGAGTTCATGAAGATTCTACATTGCTCTTTTTGTATCTAGCTGGGGTTTTTGATAGGATTATCCCCACTAGTGGGGTTTTTTGGAAGTGTGCTTTGGGACTCTCAGTCCATAACACTTAAGTTAATGATATGTAGCGTGGGGGCACTTTTCCCAGAACAAATCTTCTTCATACCAGACACTGGTGATTATAATAATGGAGTCTGCTCCATCCTGATGCTCTTTCACCCAGCCCAGTTATTGGGGCTCTACCCAAACCTATTCTAAATGGACTACTTCAACACTATCTACAGTGTGTAGAAGTGAACAAAAAGGCTAATAGGATTGTGGAGTGTAAATCAAATGAGGTTATGATTAAGTTATATACAGTGTATGGAAAAATGTATCGGGACACATATCTTAATTATTGAATTCTGGTGTTACAATCAGACCCGTTGCTACAGGTGTTGTGAAATGAAGCAACTCGACATATGTATAAAAGGTTTGGGGCAGCCACCCGTATAATATTCCTAGCTGCAAAGGATTCTTTTAAGTTCATGCAATGATGTTGCCAGTACGGAGTCCAAAACAGAACCGATCAAGGTTTGAAAAGATGGCGGTTTTAAATGGTCAAACAGGAAGTGACGTATATTAACTGGAAGTGATGTAGGTTGACCGGAAGTGATGTTTCTCTGACATCAGTCGGGGAGCCAGGACTGGAAGTGACAATCTTCTGGGCGCCGGAGCTGGAAGTGATGTTTTCCTGGCCGCCGGAACTGCAAGTGACGTTTTCCTGGGCGCCGGAACTGGAAGTGACGTTCCTGATTCAGATAAGTTTTCCCGCGGCTGGTCTGCAGAGATAGCAAGAGAAGGTTTAATGCACCCCACCCTCCCCTGGCCTGGCGTGGAATTACCATTACTTGGTCCACACAACATCCTCCTATTCGCACGTGTGTGACAGTGTATAAAATCAAGCACCTAGCCATGCAGTTTCCATTTACAAACAAAATGTATCATTCTGAACAGCTCAGTGACTTCAATCGTGGCACTGTGATAGGATACCACCTTTGCAATAGGACAGTTCATGAAACTGAATCCCTGCTGGATATTCCACGGTCAACTGTAAGTGGTATTATTGGAAAGTGGAAGTGTTCAGGAACAACAACAACTCATCCACGATGCGGAAGACCACAAGAAGTCACAGACTGGGGTTAACGACTGCTAAGATATATGGTACATAAAAGTCACCAGCACTATGCTGATTAAATTGCTGAAGAGTTCCAAACTTCAACTAGCATTAATGTAAGTACAAAAACAGCAGCAGCAGCAGACAAGTCTCACATAACAAAGTCTAATGCCAAGCGTTGGATGGAGTGGTGGAAACGTGTTCTATGGAGTGATGAATCACGCTTCTCTGTTTTACAGTCAGATGGGTGAGTCTGGGTTTGGTAGATGACAGGAGAACATTACCTGTCTGACTGTATTGTGAAGTATGGTGGATTACGGTATGGGGCTGTTTTTCAGGGTTTGGGTCAGGTCCCTTACTTCTAGGGAAGAGCAATCTTGATGCTTCTGCATACCAAGACATTTTTGACAACGCTATGCTTCCAACTTTGTAAAAACAGTTTGGGGAAGGCCCTTTTCCAAGGCTCCAAGGCACAAAGCAAGGCCCATAAAGACATGGTGGGATGAGTTTGGTGTGGAAGAACTTGACTGGCCTGCATTGAGCCCTGACCTCAACCCCATCGAACACTTCATGAAATAACTGAAACAGAGATTTTGAGCCAGGCCTTCATGTCCAACATTACTGCCTGACCTCATAAATGTTCTACTGAATGAATAGGCACATATTCCCACAGAAACAGTCCAAATTCTTGTGGAAAGCCTTCCAAGAAGAGTGGACGCTGTTAAAGCTGCAAAGGGGGACCAACTCCATATTAGAATATATGTATTTGAATGTAATGTCATTCAAGTCCTTGTTGGTGTAATGGTCAGGCGTCCCAATACTTTTGTCCATATAGTGTATCTTAATGGTGAGCCCTCACTTGGGGTCCTGAGTTCAGCTTTGGTCTTCTTATTACAAAAAGGACATAGCAGTGCTAGAGAAAGTCCAGAGAAGACCAGCTAGGCAGACTCCACAACTTAGAGATATCATTTCTGAGAAAAGATTGAAGCAAACAGAGATTAAGAGATGACAGGAGTGAAGGTTTTAAAAATGAGGAAGCAAATTAGTAAAGTGGTACAGACTGTGTCCTGAAGTTTATGACCAGCTCCTTGGTTTTGGTGAAATCAAGCTTTAGATTGTTGCCCTTTCACCACTGAGTCCGGAGGTAAACATCTTCTCTATAAGCTGTCTTGTGATTGTTAGTGATCAGGCTTTTGACGGTGGTGCCATCAGAAAATTTTATGACGGATTTGAAGATGTGTTTGTCCTCATACAGTAGATATAGGTCAACATGGAGTACAGAGGGGTCTCTGTACACTACTATATGGGGTGCTTATGTTGTTGAATTGCTTATGCCTTGAGATGGACTGCTACCATTCTTGCTTTGTAGCTGATATTCTAAATACCCCAAGTGTAGAGTGAGGTCTAGGACAACAGCAACAAGACACACAAACCAACGTAGATAAACCTAAATCTGGCATCTTTGTTGCAAACCAACAAGGCGATAACTTGAAGCACTTGCTAAATCTCCTTGGCAAAGGTCAAAGGAAACACCCATTGAAGTAACAAATTCACCCTAAGCGTTGAATATCTCACTCCTATATACCCCAATTCCCTCAGAATAAAACCTTTACTTTTTCACACTAGCTCCCACCTTTCTTCTGCTTGACTTTGGACTCTGCCCACTTTCCTTCATCTTCCTGAAGGTCCTCCAAAGAACACTCACCTCGCTTGACAGTCTAACTTCTTTCAATCCAGTCCCTAGACCTGTTTTCCCCTCTCTGTAGCTGCCATGCTATGAATGATAGATATGATCATATGGAGTTCCTATCACGTTAACCATAAGGGGGTATCTAAATGAATCTCCTCTGTTCACTCCTTTTTTCATTCTCTGGCATCTCTTCTTACTGCTTGCCAACCGTAATCCTGGTGACTCCAAGTTTCCTAAACTGGAAACCAAAAGGGTCTTTTAAGGTCCAACCAGAAACTACTTCTGGGGTAGGTCCTGGGTTCATTTCCGAGGTCAAGAATGACAGTGGGAACTCCAGAGGCCATTCTCTATAAGACCTAGAAGTGGGCCTTGTTATGACCCTGTCATATGTTGTGATGTCCAACATCTGTAAATTTTGTTCTATAATTTCATTATAATTTGCTCAAGACAAAAACAAGTGAACTTAAATATAGGCCACTTGCATGGACAGTTGAACATCAAGGCAATCTGATTTCCTGAATTGAATCAGTATCAATTACAGTACCATTTGTTTGAACTGAGCAGAAATTCAGGAGATGCATCAAACTGTATTGATGATTTTGTCACCTGCAAAGGGAAGGGCACCAGGATCAAATTGATTTATACTTCGAGACAGGAGATTGTTAAAACATCAAAAACTTTATTGCTTGGTAAAACAGACATGCTCAAATAGATTAAAGAGTCTGAGTGAATTTACTCATCATATTGACAGCCAGCCAATCAGAATATCTAACAATCACGTGCTCTGAAACTACCGTGTACAATTTTATAATAAATATGCCTCGTCTGAAGAGAAGATGAAGAGGAAGAGAAAACAGCGACTACAGAAGAGCGACATCACTAGAGGGCACCAGCAACATGTGTCTGTTTTCATCTGATCGTCAGAAAAGCATCTCATGAGCAATTTCGAGGGTTAGATCACAAGCCGCCTGGGACATTCATCTTTGACATCTTTACTTTTTCATAAGCTTTTCCTAATGACTATATCCACACTTATTCAATCTTATTTTCTATTATTTTTCTCATTCTATTTGGTGTTATTATTCATATAATAAATACCACACTACTTTTAGCTTTCTATACTTTTACTTCATATTTAAAGTGATTGAGGTAATATGGTAATTTTTATAATGAGCACCTGGAGCATTTGGAAGTTTGCAATACACTCTGATCTGCAAGGCTTATTAAGGCTGAAGGTGAGAGCTCCATCTAATTGTAGGGAACAATACGTAAATTCAGGCATTCTTGGTTGATAAATGGCCTATAGCCAAGGATGTTGAGCCTTTCTATGTTTAAATGTATTCCTAGAGACTGAAGTGATATTTAGGTCTGAGATATATTTTAAACGGGCGGCACGGTGGCGCAGTGGTAGCGCTGCTGCCTCGCAGTTAGGAGACCCGGGTTCGCTTCCCGGGTCCTCCCCGCGGAGTTTGCATGTTCTCCCCGTGTCTGCGTGGGTTTCCTCCGGGCGCTCCGGTTTCCTCCCACAGTCCAAAGACATGGTGGATTGGTGATTCTAAATTGGCCCTGGTGTGTGGGTGTGTTTGTGTGTGTCCTGTGGTGGGTTGGCACCCTGCCCAGGATTGGTTCCTGCCTTGTGCCCGGTGTTGGCTGGGATTGGCTCCAGCAGACCCCCGTGACCCTGTATTCGGATTCAGCGGGTTAGAAAATGGATGGATGGATATATTTTAAACATCGCATGTTGTTCATGTCGATAATAAGTAAGTCTCATGAAGTGCTATGAGAGTGACAAGTTGTGTATGTGTTATTCATAAGGCACTTGTGTGGTTTGAAGTGCTAGAGATTAACCAGCTGTGTGTGTGTGTCATTCATTGGACACTGTTGTGGTTAGAGTCTCTGTGTCTGTGTATATCTATGTATGTGTGTGTTAACCTTAAGGTGCAACAGTAGATCATCCTGGCAACAAACCTGATGAGTACACTTATCCTTCAAGAAAACAGGCAAAGGTTAAGTAGTGGGAAATATCACATATAACAGATATATCATCTAGATCTTTTTTAAAGGCGTATGCTGTCCCCATGTCACTTTTGCATGCAGCGTGTACAATTTATTTTTATAAGAAAGTTGGTACAATATGATAATTTATACTGGATCTAGCTTCTACATTAGCTGAATATTAAAACATTTAATCTGAAATTGAATACGAAGTTATATCTATCTCAAATTAAAACATGAAGACACACAAGAATATACATGCATCTTGGCTTAAATGGAAACAATGAGGAGTAAGAAAGATGAATTCACCAGCCATGGATATTGAGACTTAATAAATAGTTTGTGGTTTCTTTATTCAAGACCCTTCAAGCCTTCTGTCAAATATATAAAGGCAGAATTTAAATGTTTTTCCAGCAAAAGAAAGTTCTTATTATCGTTGATGGAATTAAGTTAGCTCAGAATAAATTATAAAACTCTTAGCCTTTTTAGCCTTACTGCTGAATGTTATCTTTAATTTTTATTTGATTCCTATTTTTATCTGGTATGTAATAGAGCTCCAGCACTTTATCCCTACCTTTTTCTCTCTAGAAATATGCTGTCTAATTTGTGCATAATGAGTATATGGTATAAAAAGAATTGTTTTGTCTAAAGTTTAATGTTTATAATACATCTACTGTAGATACATTTGCAGTGGTGATAATGTACATTTTTCATTTCAGGACCACTGAATTACAGATTCATGACCATTTTCATCAGAGTGATCGTTTATAGCCTCTTCTCCAAGAAAGAGGCTATAAGAAGCAAGCAAGCAAGAAGCAAGAAAGTTTTGCTATTGCCATTTAGCTCCAGCCCTGAGGCATTCTAAGAGGATGATGCGGCTCAAGCACTCGTACATGCACACATGTACGCACACTTCTGAACTCCAGAGAGTTCACAATGGCTCACTATACCTGTATGTACATTTATAACCCCAATATTTATATAGTGAATGACCCTCAGCTTTCAATTTCTAACAATTAATGAAACTTTGTCTCAACCCCTTCCAGCTACAGGCTGGTTATTGCAGGTGTTACTAAACCCATCCAGAAACCCTTTGCCCATGAGGCACCTGCTCAATACCAGAGGTTATTTTAATAGCCAGATGTGTCCACATACTACTGAACTTCTGAATAACATTCACTTCTGTAAAGAGTTTGAGTCCTGAATTCACAGAATCATGCTGGCTCTTCATACAACTAGTTACTGTATACAGGCCATAGACGTCAAACTAAATTCTATTGAAGGCCAAAAATAACACTTTATATATCCAACATGGGCCAGAATTTATCATCAAACAAATAATGCCACAATTTCTTTACTAGCAACACAAACAGGTAACTGTCTGATCATCACATTTATATGAGCGTAAATCAAAAATGAAAGACTATCTGAAAATTACACGGTAACCACCAACAGACAGAAGTTGACACAAATACAACACATTCATGATGGCTTATGGGTAGTTTGAATAAGCACAGAGAAGTACTCAGCCATTAACTTAGCTGAAGGCAAGGTCAAATGAACATGGACATTACCCTGCGAGACGGCACCATTGTGAGATTTCTTTGGGCAGTGGGAGTGAAACCTACTGAAATTCACCATAGGATGTTGGCTCAGTATGGAAGTGAAAACTGCATGACTCGACAAAAACTTTTAAGAAAAATAAGTTAACCGGTGAAGCTCAATTTGGTCGACCATCAACACTGTGCATGCAAGCCACATCAACACTGTGATGCCTTTATCAGAGCAGACCAACATATTACATTGTCCACTGTTGCTGCAAGGTGCATTGGCGATCCTAAATTGTCCCTAGTGTGTGCTTGGTGTGTGTGTGTTTCCTGCGGTGGGCTGATGCCCTGCCCAGGATTTGTTCCTGCCTTGTGCGCTATGTTGGCTGGGATTGGATCCAGCAGACCCCCGTGACCCTGTGTTAGGTTATAATGGGTTGGACAATGACTGACTGACTGACTGTTGCTGCGCATTTGGGATCTGTACATGTCATAGTCCATGACGACTTGAGGTACCGTAAAGTTTATGCAAGATGGATACCCAAACAGCTGACTGATCTGCACAAGTGACAGCCTCCTTCGGTGAATTTCAGCAGGTTTCACTCCCTCTTACTATGGTGTGTTGTTCAACAATGGTGCAATCCTGCAGTGGAGCAACCATGTTCATTTCAAATTGGCTTCAGCTACACTAATGCTAGAGCGGGACACGGTAAGTGTTTGAACTATGCATCAGCCACGATGAATGTGTTGTATTGTGTCTGCTACTATTTGTTGTGATTACTCATCAATCGATTCAATTAGTGCAGAATGCAGATGCTAGAATCTTAAATAGGAAAAGAAAATCTGAGCACATTTCTCCAGTTTTGATGTCACTACACTGGTTACCTGTTTCATTCAGAATTGACTTTAAAATACTGCTTACGGTTTACAAAGCCTTAAATAATCTTGCTCCATTTTATATTTCGGAATGTCTGACATCTTACATTCCAAATCGTAACCTTAGATCTTCAAATGAGTGTCTACTTAGAATTCCAAGAGCTAAACTTAAAAGAAGTGGTGAGGCGGCCTTCTGCTGTTATGCACCTAAAATCTGGAATAGCTTGCCAATAGGAATTTGCCAGGCTAATACAGTGGATCACTTTAAAAAACTCATAAAAATACATTACTTTAACATGGCTTTCTCATAACTTTATTTTAGTTTAATCCTGATGCTCTGTATATTCAATTAATTATCATTATTATTCATTGTGGCTCCAAAATCCATACTAACCCCTACTCTCTTTTCTGTTCTTTTTCCAGTGTTCTGTGGTGGCGACCTGTGCTACCACCACCTAATCAAAGCACCATGATGTCCCTACATTGATGGATAAAAGGCCAGAGGTCCACATGACCGTCATCATCAAGTCCTTCCATGAGAACCCTGAATACAATGAGGACTGATTGAGGTCATTTATGTTAGGTAGAATGCCTAGTGGTGTCTGGGCGGTCTCATGGCCTGGAACCCCTGCAGATTTTAATTTTTTCCAGCTGTCTGGAGTTTTTTTTGTTTTTTCTATCCTCCCTAGCCATCGGACCTTATTTTTATTCTATGTTAATTAGTGTTCTCTTATTTTAATTCTTACTTTGTCTTTTTTCTCTTTCTTCATCATGTAAAACACTTTGAGCTACATTATTTGTATGAAAATGTGCTGTATAAATAAATGTTGTTTTTGTTACTGCGTATTATCAAATTGCCTTCAGTTTTTAATTTATTTTCTGTATTCTGTCTTTTCTGAAACTGTCTTCCCTCTTTATTAGCTTTTCTGTCATGGAAACTGCAGTGGGTAAAGTTGAGTGAGTTCAGCCGTCGGACACATGCAGGAATTTGTTGCTAAAGCTTCTGTTTACACCTTTATTATGTGTCACGACCAGATGCCACTTGATTAAATTTACAGTATATAGCAGGTTGTGATGGGCAGCCATGGAAACTGAATGGAAGGACCGGAGGAGAGGGCATCTGAAACACACTACCTCCCAAGGAACGCTAGAGGGCAGCCCACCTGTGCGGCAGCAGCACCATGGATTCCTGCAGGGCATGCTGGGAGTTGGAGTTCCATGTGGGCCACCGGGGGTGCTGCAGTGCCCTAATTTTGGCTTTCACCACACCTGTGGGTGATTCGAAGTCTGATTAATGAGCCACCTGCAACACTCCCAGGACAACCTTAGAAAGGAGCCGCCTCACTCCATTCAGAGAGCCAGAGTCGGGTGGAAGAGGACAAAGCTTGATGGTGGTGGAGTAGTGGAGGTGAGAGAAAGAGAAAAGAAGAGTGTGTTTTATGCTCGGTGCTTTGAAATGTTTTGCTGTGGGAAGTGAAAGAAAAGACTTCCCCTCGCAAATAAAAACATGTGCTGTGCAACACTTGTCTCTGCCTGTCTGTGTCAGGTTAGGGTGGCAGTACATGCCCCGGTGCTCCCCAAGGTGTAAACGCTCTGGTAATTGGACACACAGATCACATTTAGAGTTAGTTAGAAATTTATAGTAATGACAGTCGACTTGAGTGGACCTGTAAAACCAAAACATAAAAAAAAATATCTATAAATCTTCCAAATGACAGAGCCAAAAGACAGAAGAGGTACTGTAACTGCAACATCAAAGTAGTCTACAGCCTTGCTTGCAGGTTTATAAAGACCTGGGACCTCATGTATAAACGGTGCGTACGCACAAAAATGTTGCATACTCCCGTTTCCACGCTCAAATTGCGATGCATAAAATCTAAACTTGGCGTAAGGCCACACATTTTCATGCTAGCTAAAACTCTGATTTGCAAACTGGTGGCACCCAGCGTCAAAGCAGTGCTACTGTTCCAGTCTGGTTTCTCTTTCTTTTTTAGATCCACATTCCTGACGCAGCTTTATTAATACTGTACACTGAAATTAACCGCATATTTTTTATTAATTTAATGCATCTGATTGTAATGAACCTGTAACAATATAATGGTCCACAGAATGGCCAAACTATTCTAAATACCATAGCTGCTTTAGCGTTGTTACTCTCACTGCACCTTCTTCTTCTTCTTTCAGCTGCTCCCGTTAGGGGTTGACACAGCGGGTCATCTTTTTCCGTATTACTCTCACTGCACCACTCGAAGTATTTATATCACTGTATCTGAATGTGGAATCACAGCTCTACAGCAGCTGATCGGAAAGAGAATTATCTGGATACAGCATCAAGCACACGCTGCCTCAGCCATGGTGTTTATTTGAACTGCTCTCATACGGCAAACGCTTCAGAGCCTTTCCTCGCGGTTCAGAAACAGTTTCATCCCAAGAACTATAAACACACTCAATCAGTCCTCAGTGCTCCTTGTAGAACTGTTTATACTTATAAGTACAATTACCTCACGGTAAACTTGCAGTACAGTTATAATATTGCACAACCTGAGTCACTTTAACTTCATTTAAATAATCTACATTGTTAATAATTAAACATGTGAAGACACAGTGCCGCAGCGCTAGTGAGGAGATGGCGCTTTATTCACGGATTGTTCCTGCCTCGCGCTGTATTCCTGCTGGGGCTGGCACGACACTGGAAGGATAGATGGATAGAATAATTAAACATGTACTACGAAGATATTTCAATGTTCTTTAAAATTTTGAAGTATCAGCATTCTAAGCTTACAGATTTTTTCTAAGATTACAGATGGCTTAATGTCTATTACAGAACTGATTGTGTGGCAAATGGGTATTTGGAGAAAGAAAAGTAAGGACAGGAATTGGGGGTTAGTATGTTTGAAAGGGACAGTACTGCTGCAATAAATTATTTCATTAAAGGTCGCACACGGCGTAGCAAACATCTTGTGTGAGGCATGAACAATCACTGTGCCACTGTGTTCCATGTTTAATAACTTCTATCATCATGAAAATTATATCTAGTATTATTATTCAGAGAGCTGTAACATCACGAATGTAATGGATTCTGTGTCCTGTCGGTGGAAGAGAAAGCCCATTTAAGAAGCACGTAGTGATTCACACACATAGAGCACATAGAAGATCAAATACAAAACAGACCATTTAATGTGCTACTTTAGTTACAATGGATTTTGAGATACTAGTAAATTAGACGATTTTAAGATGAAGTTTATGATGTTCTACTTTAATGACAAAATAAACTACGTGATTAAAGTGGAAATTTTGAGATTAAAGTTGACATTTCGTGCTTTTTTCCCTGCTGTGTGCCTATTTTTTTTCTCTGTACCCTAATAAGCTTTCATATGACTCTCAGACGGTTGGCTACGACTCACTTTTTCACGGCAACTTTGATATCTGACAATTTCTTTTTTATTTCGGGCACTGTGCGACTTTGTGAACTTGAGCTTTCAAGTTTCTCCAATCCTCTATGTCACTTGATCAACTTCCTCTTGTTGTTTATACCACTGTTTAAACCAGCAAATAGTAAGATTTTTCTTGCTTCCACTTGATATTCACTGAAATTCTTCTATTTCCGCCGTGCTTTTGCCATTGCCTTTTCACAGAAAAGGGCTGAGCTTAAGGGCTATTTATATTGATTTGCATATTCAAAGAGGCATAATTCTGGGAGGAGTTTGGGGAGTGGCAGCAGGTGCGTGCACGTGTGTTACTTTTCATGCTGACCGGGATTTATGGAGCGGAAGAATGTAGAAGTTTGCGAACGCACAGATTTATTCATCTGGATTTTTTTGTGCGCACGACCATTTCCGCTTTTGTCCGTACAACATGTTTTAGTGTGAAGTCTACGAACGCTGTTATGCATGAGTCCCCTGGAGGTTGTCTCCAGCAGTAGCGTCAGGGGAAACCCACTGCCTTTGATTCCACTTTTAGTAAACAAGGCACAAAACATAGGATGTTAATACAGCTTAAGTCAAAAATAAGTATCGCTTTTCAAATGTTTACTGTACAAAAACACTACAAGATAAAATAAATTTCATTTCGACACAAGAAAGGGTATACAAAATATGTTTTTTTCATTGTGTTTTAAAAATGATGTCTTCAAGGTGGTAGCCATCATTTGCGATACACTCTTCGAGATGATTTCTGAATGCTCGCATGACTCATTTGGCCATTTCAAGGGGAATAGCGGTGATATCGTGGTGAATAGTATGCTTGATGGCTTCAAGATTTTGAGGTTGATGTGACTGTTGTGGAAGTTGACCCGGACACAGACAGGCAGACACGTTCATGTCACCCACAAAAACGTTTATTTACACTATTATATACAAAAGTGCACCACAAAACCCCAAAAGTCCCCAAAGTCCTGGCCACAATGCCTTACTACCTTCAGGCCACCTCCTTGCCTCCTCAGCTCAGTCCACTCCGCTCCCGACTCTCGCCCTGAATGAAGGGAGGCGGCCCCTTTTATCCGCACCCGGATGAGCTCCAGGTGCTCCCCGGCAATCTCCCGCTGACACGCCCCAGTGTGGCGGAAGTGCCGGTTGTTCTCCCGGAAGCTCTCCGGGTGTCCCTGCTTCTCTTCCCCCCAGCACTTCCTGGTGTGGCGGAAGTGCTGAGGTCCAGGGTCCCCAAGGCATTGGGGCGCCTCCTGGCGGTGACCACGGGCCCCTACAGGGTGGGGCTTCCATGCCCTGAACCTGTGGCCCCCAAAGCAACCAGGAAGGCGGCCCCCACGTGATCCCAGATGGGCACACGCCCACTTCCAGTCCTCCAAGGTGTCCCAGCCGGGTCGTGGCCCCTGGCATCCTCGACACTGTATACCTTCAACTTGAGATAGCCCCACAAGAAGTAAATGCACGGACCAAGATCAGATGAACGTGATGGCCACCAGAAATCACCGCGCAGGGAGATCAGCTTCCATGGAAACATCTCCCGCAAAACTTGCATGGATCACTGCGCCATATGAGCTGTTGCTCCACCCTGTTGAAACCAGGCATCCACCACATCCATTTCTTCCAGTTGGGGCCGCAAAAAGTTCTGTAACATTTTAATGTAATGTTCTGAAGTAATGGTGACCGTTGCTACCCCCTCCTCAAAAAGGTAAGGGCCTACAATACAATATTCTGCAACGGCGCACCAAACTGTAACATGTTCACTGTGCAGGGGTCTCTAATGAAGTTCACGAGGGTTGGTTTCAGACCAATAGCAAAAATTTTGCATATTTTGCAAGTTTCTTGTCACTGCACATGACAATGGCATCTCGATGGACGGTTTGCAGAATGTTTGCACACAATTCTTTATGGCTCTCCCAGTCTCTCTCAGTGAGTTCCTGCACTACCATCATTTTGTATGGATGGAAATGAAGGGCCTCATGCAAAATCCTCCTCAGAGACGTTTTGGAAATGATTAAGGTAGAAGGTGCGTTGCATAGTGATGATGGATTCGTTGTTTTTGAAGAAAGCTTCGACAGCAAAAGCACAGTACACAGTGGACCAAGGCATGTTGCCAACTGAAAACTACAAGGGATTGTCTATCAAAGGACCCCATCCCAACCCCAACCCACTCAGCTGCCCCACCTGGCGCAATGATCTTGAGAAATGTGGTACTTAATTTTGGCTCACCCTCTATTATACGTTGCATTAAAAAAAATACTCATTAAGACATGCATAACCAAGAAGACAAAAATGCAATCATTAAAAATACTTACAACATAATACTTGAAAAAATAAAACAAAAAGGTCAAACAAAAAGAAAATACACAGTCAGGGATTAAACACTGGCTGACCCATAAGGCTCAGACCACAACTGCTGCCTTCCTTTAAAAAGTTGAAGACCATAGAAGGCTGTGAGTTCACGTAGAAGCAGCCCTCTCTCTTTTATGTCTTTCATTTGTTGTCTTTAATAAAGGTTTGATTGCAAAAATCATGAGTAAAGACAGTAGTTAATGACCATTATCAAGATGGAAGTCTCCCTTCTAGCTCTATGGCAGTTTGGGATTCCTGAACTTCTCTGAGCAATTAGGGAGAAAAGTCTATCTACGGTTCACCTATCCCCCTGTATAGTGTCCATGGCAAAGAAGTGCAGGAACATCTCGGGCCATTAGAAGAAGAAAACTGTTCCATGGTTTCTTCATGTAATCGAATTCCATTGGAAGTGATTCTTGGGGCATATCCAGAATAGTTACGTTTCAGGGATTAAAAGCCCTTTCTTGTTACAAAGTAGTTGTAAGAGTCATTTTCCTAGTTCTATAAGATTCATGAATATTTTACTAGATGACAATGCATAATCTATGGGAGGTTCCTATAACCCCCGTAAATAGAATTGTATTGGTATATTCCTGCCATTTCTAACAGCTTTGAGTGAACAATGTTCTTCACTTAGTGACAGCCTTGCCTTGAATAAGGTATGGAAGGCATAAGGTTTTAAACCGTGCCTGGCCACATGCCTATGTGCCAACCAGCCTATGGGCCTTTTGAGTGTGAAGTAACTCGTAAAACAGCACTTATTTAAGCGTTGAACCGTATTCTTAAGGCATATAGAAGAAGAAATTAAGAACCTTTAAGCTTTAGAAAGAAGTAAAGAACTTTTAAGTACAGAAATAGCTAAAGTTTCTCAAGAAAAACTAAGATTATTGAAGATACATTTTTCCTTTTTTTTCCTTTAATTCTACGTATATGTGTAACTATTTTTTCTTTTATTCTTGTGTGGATTATTTGCTTTTAACTTTCACTAAATATTTTAAAAACAAACTTTTGGACTGTGAGATTTCTTTAGACACGCGTTTTACCTGTGCTTGAATTTGCCTTACTCCGGTGGCTACAGTAGTTAAGCTTGGAGGTACAGTAAAACATTGGCAAGGACTCAATAGAGAAGACTGTTATTACCATTATGTTATTGTCCAAGGATTATTGTGAGAGGTAGGATGAAGACCAGGAGACAAACAGGTGCAGGCTTAAAAGTAGTGAAGGCAGTCAAGGGGTTAGAAATGAGAAATCAAATATAACAGGAATCCAAGATTTAAAAGTCAGAGGCATAAAGAAAGACTAAAATCAAAAACAAAACCTGATGTTAGGGATTATTTGAATTAAAACTAACTACACTAGAGTGATTTCAAATGAGGGATAACACATAATGAAACCACTGACATATTCATAGCAACACTTCCATGATGTCACAAGCAAGACAAGAAAATGGGAAGGACCCTGTGTTAGGACAATGGATGGATGGATGGGAAGGACATTAAACTTTGTCAAACCAAAACCTGAAAACAGAATTCTGATAACGACAAAACCCATAATACACCAAAATACACATATACAATTCATTCGATATAACAGAGGGCATTGAAGAGGGAGTGTTTGCGTGCAGAAGATAAAGGAAATGTTTTTGTACTTGTGGGTTAAGCAAGTGGACCAACCAACACTCATGTTAGGCAAGTGTGCAAAGTTTGTAGAGGCTTGACCAAAAAGACTCAAAGCTGCCAAAGGGGCTTCTACTGAATATTGAATTAATGTTCTGAAAACTTATATAAATGAGAGTTTGCAAACCTTTCTGAAAACACAATTTGACTTTGTCAATATGGGTTATTGAGTTTAGATTGATGGGCAAAAATGGCACATATTATAACACAATAAAGCATTCAGAAAGTGAAGGAGCCTTAATACTTTCTAAATCCAGTAGTTCCTCCTGGGCGATCACCAAACAATGCATCACTGGGAAATGATCTTTAGTCAAGCATGTGTGGCTGACATATAAATGTATGGTATTGTGACATATAAGAAAAATAAACAATATATTTAACCAGATCAAGAAAAGTGCACACTAACTTATACAGTGGCCCCACTTTGCTGAACCTTACTTGACAGAAACAACAGAGATTTTGTCTTAAGGGCTACTAGAATAATTTCATGTAACCATAATGTTATAATTCAGCATCTGTTTCTCTTTTTCTTTATTCCAATATAATGACGAGACATTTCACAGATAAAGTGACATCTGTCATCAGCGACCGTTGTAACCTTGTCTATCACCTGATACAGCTGACCTTTTCACTTCTGGTGACAGCTGTCAAAACTGCACGTCATACGCTGTGCCCTGCCAAAAATGTTATGACATGTTTTTTATTAAACAAGCTGCAATAGGTTCCTTGGTAAGCCAGAGTATCCAACCCTTGTTTTCTTTATTTATATTCTAAAGTTTACTTGAAATTATTCAAAAGCAAACAGATACTCTTCTACTCAGAAGCCCATTGGCTAAGTAATCACCATCTTTACTGGACTTTCCTCCCTGCCATGTTATGTTGGGTTTTGTTAGAATTTAGAACAGGTTGTGATCAAGTTGGTCCTGGAGGGCTGCAGTGGCTACAGGTGTTTCTTCCAACCCAGTTACTAAATTAGAAACCAACCCTTGCTAATCTCAAACCTTATCTAATGTTATGGCTTGTTACTGTTTTAATTCTGCCATGTCAGCTCACACTTATTTTGTAGATTTTTCTCCTTTCCAAGGGTGCCATCCTAATGATTTGTTACCTAAAATGGATGAGTACTTCTCAGTCCTTCAATTTTCTTCTCTTCAGTTTCTTTCCAAATATTTTATTAAACTAGATAGTTCTTGATGAATACCCACAGGAGTAAATGGAATGTAGTTAGACAGTTAAACAGCCATCCCTGGTAAGGGGTAAACTCAGAGATATGCAGGTGGATGATCCTGCGATGTCCTGGATGATGGAGTATCTCTCGTTTTGTGAGACTAAAGGACTGTGTGAGCAACACTGGAGCACCATAAAGAACAGGCCTGCCTGCTTTTCTCTTCACTCTGTACACTTCCTCTATAACTATAACAGCAGATCATGTCACTGCAGGAATTCTCAGATGATTTTGCACTCATGTTGTGTATTGATAAAGGGGATGAGCTAGAGTATAGAAGTCAGGTGGAAAACTTTGTTTCTTGGTACAAAAAGAATTGTCTGCATCTTAACATCAGCAAAACCAAGGAACTGCTTATTGACTTTCACCTCACCAAGGAGTCTCATGTCTGGTCACTATTCAAGGAGTGGATGTAGAGGAGGTTCACTCCTACAGTTACTTGGGTACTTGGGGGTCCACACTAATGACAGGTTGGGCAGGTCTCAAAACACAGAAGAACTATATAAGAAAGGGCAGCTCAGGATCTTCTTACTTGTGTTCCTTTAATGTGGAAAGTGACATCCTTAACATCTTCTATAACTCTGTGATGGCCAGTGTGATTTTCTATGCTGTGGTGTGCTGGGCTAGTAACAACACTTCAAGAGAGGCCCACCTAATCAGCAAGCTAATTAAAAGGGCAGGCTCAGTTATAGGATACACTCTGGACCCCCCTGGAGGTCAAAGCAAAGGAGAGAATTAAAACAAAATGGATTGCCAGCATGAGCAATGCTGCACATCCTCTCTGTGACACACTTACACTGAAGACTTTCAGCCAATGAATTACTCAGTAGATGTGTGTGAAGAAACACTATGGGGGCTCCTTTATACCAACAGCAATGCCTCTGCACAGAGCCAGTTCTAGGATTTTTGCTGCCCTAGGTGAGATTGGAAATGATGCCCTGCTACCCTCTTTGCTTTGAGAGGAATCATCACTGCCAGACCTGTACATTGAGACCTGGAGACATGACTGGGGACAGCAAAGAATTTAGGACGTCAAATTCACAATTTGAGAATGTCAAGTTGTAGCAACGTCTGTTTACAAGACTGTCTCAGAAAAATACACTCTTGAGGAGTGCCATTTCAGAAAATTAGTAGGAATCGGGCTGTCTTATTGTTTATTTATTGCTTTTAATGTTTCTCTACAACAAATTAAGAAAGAACTGTGGTTTAATCTCTATAATTATCTATTTGAACCCACAGCTGAGCATGTGCCTTTTGATGATGGTGACATTCTACAGATATATTATGGTGAGCAGTTTTCCCCCTGGACTGACAGAGGACAGTCCCCTTGGTTTCCAGAAGGGCCAAGGGTTGCCTGGACTGACCTATTTGGCAGCACAATCGCCATTGTGCAGGTGTGAGGTTCCTGAAGTCAAGAGTGCACTTCGAGAGTGCGACAGACATTTTTCCTGGATACGAGCAGGAGTGATGTCTTCCATCTGTCCATAGGTGAGCTCTAATGTTCAGTGAAGTTGCCAGAGCTTTACACTTTTCTTGCAGTCTTTGTTTCCAAAATAAGAACATGCATTTGTCAAACAATCTTTTTCTGGCGTAAGGTAAATGGAAATAATACACAGTAACTGCTGACCGTAAAGTGACCGTCAGACTACGGGGTACACCTGCTCTCTTTTAATAGTCCACCTGAGTTGTCTCCACTTGTCTATTCCCATCTCCTAGTCCGGCTGCTTAAATGTCAGTAATGCTTCTCCCTGTCAGATGGTTTGTGTGGCTTCAATAGCAATAATTCCATTGAGAATACCATATCCTCTACCCTTCACCTGGCCCTGTCCCATCACTTTGAAAGATAATCGTATGCAAGAATGCTTTTCACTTACTTCAGTTCTGCATTCAACACTATCATCCCTCAGAAGCTGTTATGGAAGTTACTGTATGTCTATTAGGCTATAACACTTCAATATGCAACTGTATCCTGGACTTCCTAACAGAGAAAACTCAGACAGTCCCTGTCCAGAATCTTCACACTTATCACTGGTGCCCCCCAAGGCTGTGTACTCAGCCCACTTCTGTTCACTCTGCTGACACATATGGCTGCCTACGGCTCTAACAACGTCATTAAGTTTGCTGATGACTCAACAGCGGTAGGTCTCAACAGCAATGTGGATGAAACAGCTTACAGAACAGATGTATGGCAATTGGTAGACTGGTGCAAGCAGTCTCTTATCGTGGATAAGACAAAAGAGATGATTATTGATGTCAGGAAGGCCCATGCTGCCCACACCCAACCGCACATTGAGTTCTTTTTTACCTCATTGAGGAGCCTGCCTTGTATCTTTTAAGTCACCTTGTCTGGCGCCCACTTCTAGAGATGGCAACCGCAGTATTAAATTAAGTGTCCATTTAACTGTGGGCCAATGAATATTTAGACTGTTTGAAATTACTTTATAACCTTTTTCAGCTTTATGCAAATCAACATTTTCATAATTTCTTGCTAGGCCCATTTCACATCAACAGATTCTTCTTGTGAATAATAAATGTAAAATGTCTGAGTCATTTTTTTTATTGGTCAAAGTAGCCCTAAGCCACACCTCCCTTCTTATTTCATTGGCTGAACCTCCAGTTAAACTTTGTTGAATTCATCAGCCTTGGGGTTTGCTGATTTTTTCCAACCTACACCTGTGAATATCTGAATGATTTATTCAATAAGTTCAAGAAATATGCAATAACTTGTGTTATTAGTTAAACCAGACAGTTTGTTTACATCAGTAAGTTAGATGAAGATCAGATTTTAGGACACATTTATACATAAATGCGGGTATTTTCAAAGGGTACACACATGTTTTCTTGCACCTTGATATACTATTCAGAAGACTGGGCATAAAGGGAATTAGAAATGAAAAAGAGGAACAAGTCAACTTGTTCTCAATTCTACTTTTTGTAAAAATTGATTAATTTGTATGGAATGATTGCAATAAAATTAAAAAAAAAAGAAGTAAAAAAGAGGGATGTGCCTTCATTATGGTGAATCCAAATGAAGGAAAGAAGAAGTGTATCTGGTGGGCTCCTCTGGGGTGGATGTCTCCATATAGAATATCCTGTGATCGTCATCCGAGTGTGGTGGGGAGGAAGACTAACCACTGATCGGCAACTGGGGGTTTGTTTTAGCCATACAAGTGGCGCAGAGTACTGGTTCACAAGTCCGTCATGTTCTGAGTAAAGCTGAATTAGAAATTGACAAAAAATGAAATAACACAACATGCATGGAGCTCATCGATGTGAAGTAAACACTGTATTTTCTTTCTGAACAAATTCCCTACTATGGAGCTCCTGATGAGGAGACATTAGACTTTTCATTTGTTTGCTAACTGCACACTGAGCAAAGGCATTTCTTCTTTTTTTTTACTCTGAAAACAAGTGCATCCAGAAATGGGGCCCTTCTGCCTGCCATTATAAGTGTTTAAAGAAATCAAAATAAATTGGTGCCTCTCTGCCTGAAAGGAATCGAATCAAACAGAGTTGCAATTTCCCATTTAATGGATCCTGACAATGTAATATATGATTTGGTGCAACGTAATGAAAAGCTGTCTTTGGGATGTCAAATGCTGATTGCTACTCTTCAGGAAAGAAAACGTTTTTAAAGTTTTCTTTTTTGACTTTTTTAAGACATATATTTATGTGTTTTCCGGATTTGAGCTACTCTAAGCATTCATTTACGGCAAATAAATGTGTTAAAAAAAAATAAGAGGTAGATAAAAAGTAAATGAGCCTTTAAGAAATTAGAGGACGTGAGGTCACGGGGAAGAGCTGGAAGAAACCGCAAAGTCACAGGTGGATGAGAAATGAATGAGTTTAGAAAGATGAAGGGTGATAATAAAGATTATTTTGGAATTTGGTTTAGTATGGAATAAGTTGCCCTTTGTGTGAGATGAATATGTTCTCTTGTATCCAAAAAATACTTAAAAGGAGTTAAAATGGAGGGTAAAATAAAAGTTATGTTAAACCCCTTGCATGTGATGTACACCAGGTCTTATCACAGATTACCAAAATTGTCTATATGATAAAGTATGGTGGTTAGCACTGCTGGGTCAGAGCTCCAGAAGACTGAGTTGACATCCAAACTTGGTGAGCGTAGGCTTGGAGTTTGCATGTTCTCACTATATCTGTGAAAAAATGTTGTAGAACAGGAAAGCTTTCAAAAATAAGGCCATGTCTGTAGTAGAAGGGTGTTGTACTGTGTTAGCCATAATGGATGTAATGAAGAGTCAAGCTAAATGACACCTTTTATTGGCTAACTGAACAGATTACAATAAGCAAGCTGTCGGGGCAACTCAGGCACTACTCTAACTTGATTACATGTTGCCTGAAGAAGGGGCCTAAACTGCCTTGACAGCTGGCATATTGTAATCTGTTCAGTTAGCCAACAAAAGGTGTCATTTTGCTTGACTTCTCAAAGCTTTCAAAAATAAGGCTATGTCTGTAGTAGAGGGGTGTTGTACTGTGTTAGCCATTATGAATGTAGTGAGAAGTCAAGCAAAATGGCCCCTTTTATTGGCTAACTAAAAAGATTACAATATGCAAGCTTTCGAGGCAACTCAGGCCCCTTCTTCAGGCAAGATATAATGCGGAAACTGGAGATCCCTGTATTTATATAACTCCAACATGTAGGAGTTAACTTGTTGTTCAACCAAACATTAAAATTAGCAGGATGTGTGACTAGCAAGCCACTTTGACTGTATTACTGTAATTGTTTGTGACATACCTTGTATTTCCAAATTCTTAGAAAAAAGTGCCCATAGTAAGTGCCATACTATGTTAAATGAGCTGCAGTTCTGCTAATTAGAGTGATCAGATCAAAACTGCCAGACTTGTTCCAACTAACAAAAAGCCATAGATACTCCTGCCAGAGCTCTTTGCAGTAGAAGTGCATAGATATACATATCTAAATGCACAGCGGGTCAGACTTTTAAGATGACATGCTAAAGCAGCAGACCACCACACCTGGAGTTTCATTTATAAAGATTGTGTACACACAAAAACAGGCTTGAAATGTATGTATGAATCTTTCCACGCAAATGTCAGAATTTGTAAAAGAAAAATTTACTGGAAACGTGTGACCAATTATGGAAACTCTGACCCACGCTACATTTTTGAGAAACAGGAAAATGATGACACCCTTGATAAAGTAGGGAAATGCAGACAAATCAGCTAAACACACGCATAATAATTCATATCACTGAGCCATTATAGTATGCGTTGATGAGACAAGCATATTACACCTCAAAACTGATCATTACAGATATACAGACTGTATTTTAGTTCTCTTTTAAGAGGGCCAATGCTGCGTATTTGCACTGGAGAGCTTTTTTTTTCATCAGTTTATATTGGCTACCTGTTGTCACTTCTCAAGGAAATGGCTGACAGGTCAGGAATATCTCAGGAAGGCTTCATTAAGTCTTGCCTATTTTTCTGGAAGCCATTAACTGACCAGTGGGACAATACATCCACATTTAGTATGGTGTTTTTTTATATGTTTTTCCTACCATTCGAAGGCAATTTTCAGAAGTGTCTGGTTATCTTAAAGTAATCAGAGCACTTTATTGCACTCATATTGCAATAAGGGTACCTAGAGAGAATGAAGCTGCTTTTGTTAACTGTGAGCAGTTACACTTCATTACTATACAAGTCATCTGTGATGCCAAGATGTGGCTGACAAACGTGGCTCAGTGGCCTGGGTCAACTCATCTTTTATTTAGTTTGAGGCAAAGTAATTTGACAGATGTGACAATACTGTAGAGTACGTGGTGAATGACTTGTTGGTAAGGAAATTGGCTGAACCCTTAGTGTTTCATATAGCCTGTCATAATATTCTGAATATTATAATTATATTATAATATAATAATGTTTATAATATTCATATTCATAAGTTACAATATTCATTATAACAACAATCATGTCATTAAATATGACAGGTAATAGTAGCAATCCATTAAGATGGATTAAGATGGCCTTATGCCTTTCCTGGACCTCCAGAATGCAGAGAAGTGGCGCTATAATTCTGGTCATGATCTTGTGGTCTATGTTGTGGAGTGCAGCCTGATACCCTTGAGTGTAGGTGACAGGGTACTAGTGTGTCAGGTGGGATGCTGCTCTAGCAGCTGCATTGTAATTGCACATGTATGAGGTTGATTAGTATGGTCCATGTACTGTAAGAATGTTTCACAGCAGCATTCACATACACACATTCACAAGATGATTGTGGTTTATCAAGGGTAAATTGCATAGAAATGTACATAGCCAGGTTTTAGAAATCTGATTTTTTTTTAATACACATTTTCCTGTTTTTCTTGGCATATGCACATTTTCACGCTCATTTCCATGCAAAGGTTTGATGTCTTCCTGTTCTGACGAATCTCTGCCAGGACAGTAAAATGGTGGCGTCAGAATTTGATGTTAAAAGCTTGAGGGCTGCATTTGTTCATTCCAATGGCTTGCACTCCCCCCGCCACCCATCTCAATCCATTAGAGTACCTTTGTGATGAGTTATGCTTGATTTACAAATCTGCAGAATCTGCATGCTACTATTAAGTCAGCATAGACTTTGTTGAATTTAGGCCTTGAAGAACTAAAGTCACTCTGGAGGCAAAAGGAAGCACATATGTATACTGAATGCTTGTACTCTGTGAAATTTGTATGTCTATGATACTTTTGCCAGCTATAATCTATCTATCTATCTATCTATCTATCTATCTATCTATCTATCTATCTATCTATCTATCTATCTATCTATCTATCTATCTATCTATCTATCTCTTCTTTGAAAATGGCTTTTGTAATTCCAATAATAACAAAGTCTGGTCTTGATGCTGACAAGCTCAACAATTTTTGGTCTATTTCTCACTTATCTTATCTGTCAAAAGTTTTCAAGTGTGTTGTGGCCTCCCAACTCACCAGTTACTTAACCTGTAATAAGCTGATGGAACACTTTCAGTCTGGCTTTAGAGCAATGTTCTGCTTTCAGTACCTAATGATTTGTTTATGGTAGAAGACTCTGTGCTAACCAGCATATTAATTCTGTTTGACCTTAGTGTAGTATTTCATACTGTCAAGCTTGATATTGTATTATAAAGAATGGTGAACATTCCGGGTATGTCTGGCACTGCCCTTCAGTGTTTTTAGACCTATCTGACTGATGGATAGGCAAACGTTGATTAGTCTTGGCAACAGTTGGTCTAGGTCAGTGCCAATCACATAAGAGGCTTCTCAAAGTTCTGCCCTCTGCTCTTCTGTGTCTACACGCTTCCCCTTGGCAATATTATTTCTAGCTTTGGACTGGGTTATCATTTTTATGTGAATGATGTTTAGATCTATTTTAATGTTAAAAACGGAAGTTCATCAGAGTTTTCTCAGCTCGCAACTTCCTTCAGTGAAATTATAACCTGAAAGGAACATGACTCTTTAAAACTAAATTGAAATAAAACCAATGCCGTGCTTATTGGCACTAAAGCTAGGTTTAAGAAAATGAGCTCCTCTTCAATCACTCTTGCAGCTGATATGGTAAGACCTTATTCTTCTGCTAGGAATCTTGGTATAATTTTTGATCCTCCCTTTTCTTATTCAAACCACTTTGGCTGGGTGCAGGAAAGACAGTTCACGGACTCCAATAAATTCTGGGGTGCCAACTGGGCCATCCCTTTTATTGTCTGAAAACAAAATAAAAAAACCAACACAAAAGAAAACTCTCCTTGGCGTAAGTCCCATTATGTGGAAAAATTGGGGAATTATTAATAGGATGGGCTGGGTAGCCAAGTCATAGCTAATGAGCTCTGTGCAGCAGATTGCTTGAGCCAGTAAATGACGTCTCCTTCTGAGACGCCCAGCTTTTTATGGCAGCTGGACTGGCTAGTTGCTCTCAGAGAGCAGCTTCTCGACACTGTGGTGAAAGAAGGAGATTACATTGTTAGGGGCATCACCCCCTCTCATCTTGGCGAGTTATTATATACCTCAGTTTTGCCTGCAATGAGGTCTTCCAACGTGCATGTTGGACAACCACATATATACTGTATCATTAACATACTTTAATACTCCCACCTCTGAAACATATCCCATGTTTGCTCATTCTTCTTCTTTTGTTAAGCAGAGAAATTTGTTCTTGCTTTTATTACATCATGTCACTCCCTACAGCCAGGTGCCTCTTCTGATCTATTATTCCATCTCCAGTTGATTCAAAACTCTGCTACAAGAGTCCTTACACGGATCAGTACCAGGGAGCACATCACACCCATCCTGCTTCACCTTGACTGGCTCCCTGTATCTTATGGGAATGGATAGTACTTTCTATTATTAATCTACAAAGCTTTAAATGGCCTTGTACCAGATTAAATACATAACTTTCTCCATCACTATGTTCCTTTCTGCCCACTAAGGTCGACCAGTTTTGATAACTAGCTAACCAGGGCTCTATGGGTGACAGGGCCTTCAGCTCCATTACTCCCAAACTTTGAAATGACCTCTTTAAGTTGACTCAATTCATTCTTTTAAAAAACAACTTAGAAAGCATCAGTTCAGGAAGACATTTACAGTAACTTACTCTGACCATGTGAGCCTGTCTATCCAGGTAATCAGTTTACCATCTCTATCCAAGTAAGCTGGATTATTTAAGCTTGTATTTTTATTATGAATTAGTGTGTCTTATTCTAGTTCAAAGCTTCGTGTTTCCTGTATTTACCTTTAATTAGAGTTTAATGTGAATATTATTTGTACCCTCTGTTGGAGTTTGTTATTTAGTTTACCTTTATTGTCCAGAAGTGGAAATTTGCTTTGATCCAGTCAGCAACATAGAAAAACACATTCCCATCTATATACTGTAAATATATATGTTCATATATTTTATCTGCTTCTCCTTTCACACTTTTGTTATACAGGATGGCACAGTGGTATCGCTGCTGCCTCGCAGTAAGGAGACCAGGGTTTGTGTCCCCGGCTCTCCTTGCATGGAATTTGTACATTCACACCATGTCTGCAGGTAAATCAGTTGAATTGGCATTGCTCAATTGACGTGAGTGTGTGTGTGTGTTTGAGTTCACCATGATGGACTGCCACCCTGTCCAGGGCTTGTTCCTGCTTTGCACCCTATGCCAGTTAAGATAGGCTCCAGTAACCCCAGTGACCCTGGTCTAGATTAAGTGTGTTAAAAAATGACTTTTGTTATACAATTCTTGATGCCTCAATTCAACTGTCCAGAGAAAACACTTGGATTGTTTTCTTCAGTTTATTTTTGTTAGTCTGAGATGGACCCCAATAGCATTCCAGTCCGTACACTCGTATTATATAACATATATAACAGTTCTGTAGGATTCTGTTTTCATTAAAATGCAAGCTATTACCCAATATGGCTCCAAATTACTTGCAGCTACTAACTTTCTCAGTGTGTTCTCCCTTGAGGACCGGTGGTTATATTGGTTCAGTTTTTTTCCTAAAATCACTGAGCTGCTCTTTTGTCTTCCTCTCATTTATCAGGAGGTTCTGCTCTTGATACCATCTCTCCATCTTGTTTGTTCATTTTGTTGTTCATTTTGAATTTCTGTGAAGTGCTCTGAGATTGTGAAAGGTGCTCAATAAATAAAACATATGCTTAAAATTAATAGTAGTAGTAGTAGTAGTATATGCTTTATCTACAAATCCTTATGTGTTTGGACTGCCATTGTTTCTGTACTTTATGCCTTGACATCATTTTTAATTCAATGCTGATTTCAGTCCTTTGTCTGCTGGTAGCTTTCATAATCCACTGAAATGTCCAAGAAAAGTGAAGATGACAATGAGGGAAGACCTCCTCACAGCTCAGCTGAGGTATGTAATAACCTGCCGAGCCAAGAAAGGGTGCTGTTGCTGATGTCGTCACCTACTTCTTTTCCCACAGTGCCAAGATGTCACCCAGTGAAGGCATTTCACCCAGCCCCTTCTGGTCCAGCTGCTATATGACACCAGAGCAATATGCTGGACACAGCTCTGCTACAAGAGACTGTGTCCTTCTAAAAAGCTCTGTTATTTGAATCCTTGGGTATGGGATGTACACTAGATAGCAGTTCCTCTTATTGTTTTGTTTTTCTTTGTTCATGGACAATAATTTTGATAACTCAGTCTGCACATGAAACCTTCTTCACACTGTCTGGAAATTCAGCCACAGGAGACAGAGTATTTAATAATAATAATAATAATAATAATAATATTCATTTATTTAGAATATAAATTTATATATATATATATATATATATTTGTTTATATAGAACCTTACCATACATTTTCATGCAACTGAAGGAGCTTTCCACAGATTAATCAACAAAAACAAAGATATACCATATTTTACTTGGATTATTATCATTAATTAATACTATGATCATTTCTAATAAATGTAAGTACGTATACTAAATACAAAATCACCCAGGTATTATTAAGCAAATATTAACCACTAAAGTGCAACATAAACCTTTACTTTTATCAGATAAAGGTTTTCTAATAAGAATGTTTATACATTAAGGTTGACAATACAATAAGCAGATTTAATTAATCTATATAAAAATAAATATATCCAGTATATATCTACATTTTAAATAGGCATATGTACATGGCAACTCATTTACTAGAAACAGTTTGATGTTATTAAAGTTAATGAAAAGATACAAAAGCATATAAAACAGTCCATAGTGTTTTTGTTGATTTAGGATGTAGATGAAGTAGATGAAGTTCTTGATTGCTGAATGTGATTGTTTGACCGGTTGACACGGGGAAGAGGAAAACAAAAAACTCCTACGATGGGCCATAGGAGAAAAACAAAGCTCTGGAGGGCCACGGTGGGAAGACAGAAGTGAGCAAATCAAATAGTTAGGTCCAATGGTAATCAGTTTCTGCATCATGAAAGTCAGAATGACCTTGGCAAACTGGTCGCCCACCCTCCACTCGACACAGATGATACAGTCATCAATAAAAGTTTCCAAGGCCTCCTCACTTCCTCTAGTACCCCAGGTGACTAAAGAATAGAGCACTTTGAGCAGTAGTGGGTGGCACATAGTGCCACTACACAGGATGTGAGACAAAAAACACAAAAAAGCAATGAACTAATGCTGGGTACTTATTAACGCATCAAAGGGCCACACTTATAATCAGATCGCTCTACTATGATATAATTACTGGAAAGCCAAATTAAAAAAAGGGTTTTTAGAATTTGTTTTGAAATGTTCCAGAGATTTAGCCTGACATTATTATTCTTTTTTATAAATCTAGATGTGAGCGTGGAAACGGGCGTACGCAACAGTTTTGTGTGTACGCACCGTTTATACATGAGGCCCCTGGTCTTTTATGCTTAGATCTTGGTATAAGGAGCAAAACATTATTTGCAAATATAAGATTGTGATTTGGTACATAAGTAACTGGGCATTCTGAGACGTAGGTGGGGGCAAGACTGTCTAAAACCTTATATACAAGTAGAAGTATTTTAAAATAAATTCAATGTAAAGATGTTAGTATTGGAGATATATGCTCATATTTTTTCCGTTGGGTTAAAATTCTTGCTGGTGCATGCTGGACAAGCTGTCCTTTTTGAGTGGTCCAGATAGGAGAGCATTGCAGTTATCTATTTGGCTAAATATAAACGCATATATTCATTTTTCAGCATTCTTAAATGTTATGAGAGATGGCACCCTTGCAGTGTTCCTTAGATTGAAGAAACCAGTCTTGGTTATATTATTAATATGCAATCAGAAATTAAGGTCAGAATCAATACTGACACCTGCATTCTTCATCTTTGGTTTGATTCGCAGGGCAAGATGATTAATGCTGTTCCTAAGATTCTTGCTTTGTTGATTGCTGCTAATATATAACAATTCTGTTTTTTTCTTGTGTAATTTAAGGAAATTAATATTCATCCATTCTGTTGTACTAGTATAACATGTTTGTCATGAGCATAGCGGAACCAACATGTCTTTGTAAAAAAGTGGTAGTAGTTGTTTGTTGATATATTCTGATCCACTTCTGATAAATAAAGTGTTCTTTGTGTCCCCAATAAAATTTATATTGATATCTCTGCCTTTCTTGCTGTGCTGTTTTTTGCACAATCAGGAGCACAGATCTCTAGACAACACTGATCATCGAAGGATCACTGAGGTACACAAGCTCAACTCCCCAACTCAAGGCCAAACTCTTAGGTGGAGTGTTATAAACAATGGGTGAATGGATTAGAGGAGCTGGCCCATGGCAACTTCTTACATATTGTTATGAGTGGCACCTTTCAATGCTGATGTTCAAAGGCTCTCTGACCCATTCCGTATTTTAAAACTCACCTAGAAAGCCCACCTTCAAAAGATATAAAAGATCTCTAGGATGAGCCCCTTGGTGAGTGACATTTTAAAGAAAAAAACAATGCAACCACAAAGCAGAAGGTGGGTGGCTACATTTGACCCTGAAAGTGATTTTAGAATAAGGAATGTAAGAGTGATGTTGACACGGTTTTAATTTATCAAGCTGTAAATTTCATCATTCTAAAGGAAATGCTGCTGTGTCTTGTCAAAAGTAAACTGTTTGACATCTGATGCCACTTGACATTGACCTTGTAACTAATCCAAACCCCCATTCATTTAGATATGTTGTGTCTACTGGTGATATAAAACTGTTTCCAAAGCTCCTTTCATGTACATGTTAGGTTATGGTCCAGAATTCCTGGGTACAAGCTACTGATGTTCATGCCCCTTGTCTTGGACCGTTATTTAGCCTTGGTAGACATGCTGGGAGTTTGCTCCTTTAAAGGGGGACTGTTGGATAAATTGTCATTTTGGCAATCCCAGTGAAGGTGTAGGCATAAATGGGCACAATGATGGACCGGTGCTTATTCCACACCTTATGTCTAAGACCGAGAGGAGGCTGAAGAGACCCTCTCAATATTGGATTGAGTGGGTTTGGGAAGGTTGACTTTTAGCTTTTTTTTTTTAAAATGAAAACAAGAACTTTGTTACGCTTTACTTTATCAACCACATTCTAATACAATAATAGTTGCACAATATGTGCACTTTTATTGAGTAAATTTGTAAGATTCACAATTATATGTTGTCTACTAAAAATGTCATTAGAGATAATTTTTAACGTCTCACTCCCTCTGGGCACAATGGGGTGCTCATTCAACTCCAGCACTGCTGAATGTCAAAATAAAGGCTGAAGAAAACAATATGTGACTTACGTTCATTGAAGATATCTTTCATAAAGAGCAAAAATTAATTTTCAGAATTAAGCATAGTGGCCAAAAATAAATAATTTTAATCTAATTACTGTGGTTGTATTACTAATTCAAAACTCTGCATTTAGCTGCTCTGTGGCCTCATAACCTGAAGGGAAAAGAGTGAGGGGCAAGTCCTATAACAGTCAGGTGAGAAGCAAGAATTTACCAACTAATGATTTCAAACTGAAGCAGTTTTACTAACACACGCACAAACATATATACTCACTAGCCACTTTATTAGGCACACCTTGCTAGTACTGGGTTGAACACTCCCCCCTTTGCCTTCAGAACTGGCATATCTTCTTTGTGGCATGAATTCAGCAAAGTTCTGGAAATATTCCTCAGGGATTTTGGTTGATACTGACATGATAACATCAGACAGTTGCTGCAGATTTGGCGGCTATACTTCCATGATGTGAATCTTCTGTTCCACCACTTCCAAAAAGTGCTTTATTGGATTGAGATCTGGTGACTGTGGAGAACATTTGAGTACAATGAACTCATTGTCATGTTCAAGAAACCAGTGTGAGATGATCTGAGCTTTGTGACATGCCCCATCATCCTGCTGGAAGTAGCCATCAAAAGATGGGTACACTGCAGTCATAAAGGGATAGACATGGTCAGCAACAATACTCAGGTAGGCTGTGCCATTTCAACAATGCTCAGTTGGTACAAAGTGTGGCAAGAAAATATCCTCCACACCATTACACCACCACCACCAACATTAACCGTTGATACAAGGCAGAATGGATCCATGCTTTCATGTTGTTAATGTCAAATTCTGACCCTACCATCTGAATGTCACAGCAGAAATCAAGACTCATCAGACCAGGCAACATTTTTCCAGTCTTCTATTGTCTAATTTTGCTAAGCCCGTGCAAATTGTAGCCCCAGTTGTCTGTTCTTAGCAGACAGGAGTGGCACCCGGTGTGGTTTCCTCCTGCTGTAGCCCATCTGCTTCAATAATTGATGTGTTGTGTGTTCAGAGATGCTCTTCTGTATACCTCAGTTATAATGAGTGATTATTTTAGTTACTATTGCCTTTCTATCAGCTCAAACCAGTCTGGCCATTCTTCTTTGACCTCTGGCATCAACAAGGCATTTTTGCCCAGAGAACTTCCGCTCACTGATATTTTTCCCTTTTTCAGACTTTTCTCTGTAAACCCTAGAGATGGTTGTGTGTGAAAATTCCAGTAGATCAGCAGTTTCTGAAATAATCAGACTAGCCTGCCTGGCACCAACAACCAGGCCACGTTCAAAGTCACTTCAGTCACCTTTCTTCCCCATTCTGATGCTCGGTTTGAACTTCAGCAGGTCGTCTTGACATGGTCTACAGGCTGAAATGCATTGAGTTGTTGCCCTGTGATTGGCCGATTAGATATTTGCATTAATAAGCAGTTGATTAAGTGTAACTAATAAAGTGGCGAAGCAGAGAGTTTATTCTTGTATTATTATTTATTTATTAATTATTCTATTACTTTTATGTATTATTTATCTTCTTCTTATTATTATTATTAAAGTGTGCTTGAGTGTAGCAATCTCATCCTGCATGTCTTTTTCCTTACAAACAACTGTAAACCTACTTTTGCTTACTCCTGTATAAACTTATAGTGACCACAATGGGGTGCCACTGAGTCCCGAATCCCAGACACAGTTCTAAGTCAAAATAAAAGTTCCTTTATTAACACTAGAATTACCAGAGCCAACGAAAAAACTCGTAAATCCAGCCCATCTTAATCAATTACCACCTTCTGATGTACAAAGTCCAAGTGCCATAGTATACACAAATAATAAAACAGTCCTTATGCTTCTCCTTCTGCTCCTCCTGATGAGTGTTGCCCTCTGCTCCCAACCGACTCTGACTCATCTTAAAATAATGGAATGGCTCCTTTGAAGGGGCTGAATACTTATGTGATCAATTATTTTTTGTTTTATATTGGTAATTGTTGTGTTTTTACACTTAAACCAACAGTATACAGTGGTACCTCGGTATACGTCCTTAATCCGTTCCAGGTCCTTGGACTTATACCAAACAGGATGTATACCAAACTAATTTTTCCCATAAGAAATAATAGGAAAATGATTAATCCATTCTCATGAAAAAGAATCCTATTGCTATTGGCATATTATACATTGATGGGGTTGTATAAAATAATTTAAACACTGCTTAATACTAAAATACATAAATACAAAAGCAATTAGATGAAATAAATGAAAATTTTACCTCACTTTACTTTTTAATAATGTTCGTTTTTCACAATTGTAGATACCGTCGTTCTCAGCAAACAATATGCAACAGCCATGTCCCTGATACGCATGCCACCTTCATACTTTTCAACAATCAATTCAAATTTACGTGAAAAAACACAAAATCACGTTGTAACGATGCAGGTTTGCTGTATGCTCCCATCTGCTGTCGGGAAGCACTTGAACCCTACACCGCCAGAAATGTGCCTCACTGCTAAGCTCATCGGTAACAACAAAGCAAGGGGATGGTGAAAAAGTGCAAAGTGCTTTTATTAAAACAATTAACAAAACAAGGTGTTCAAATTAAAGTGCAGTCTCCAACATTCCAATAAATAATCCATAAAATCAGAAGTGAAATGTGGAGGTTAAAAACAATAGAAAAAGTCTTCTTAATAACAACGAGGTTAAAATACAGCAGGAAGCATTCTTAAAAAAAAAAAAAAGAAACAGCCTAAAACCTTTTTACCTGGCGGCCCCCCTGCTTCCCAACAGGGGAGTCGCCCTACTTGCAGCTAACCTTAACTCTGCCAACTTCAGCTACTTCATGCGTGCTCGCTCGCTCGCTCTCTCTCTCAGCTTCTTGTCCATTCTTTTTTTTTCCTCTTCTTCTAGCCGACTCACACTTCTATTTATCAAGATAAGCAGCCCCAGGAACAATCACGAATGCGGATGGTCTATCACCTGTGCACTTTGGTTAGAAACAGCCATATCGCGTATCGCCCTGAGAACCTACAGCCACACAACCACCACACCCCCTCACCAAGCCACGAGCGCGGTGATTATTTATTTTAAAGCTGGCCTTTGACAGGAGCTGTGGACCCGCTATATCACACACGTGAAAATTCACAGAGAGTTATAGCGCGGGTTGTTCACAGAATGCTAGCAACTGGCGCACTGACGCTCGAGGGCAGTCGTGGCTTTGTCTCAAGAGAGGTAAACAAGGGTATCACGCGAGTCGTAATCCAAACAAAGGTCGTATATCAAGCAAAATTTTTTGTGTCCAAACAGGACGTATTCCAAGTTGGACTTATTCCAAAGCAGACGTATACCGAGGTACCACTGTACTAATATATTACTAAAGACAGACACAAATGCAGCAATTATCAAACTTCCATCATTTTATGTGTGTAACAAGTTCCAGCAGTAACGTGCACCTTAATACCAAGGTGCAGGCACAACACACATTCAATGCAAATATATTTAATATTAAATAAACCTTATATTTAGTCTTAAACTCTTATATATACATAACAATAATTAATTTAGACTATTTTGCACAGATCTATTCTCACTTTTTCATGAAAGAGTCTTTTTCTGTTATCAGTGTCAAAAAGTCCTGGGTGGCCACCTGTGTTGAGCTGCTGGGATTTGCAATCCTTATTTTCAGGAGATTCCATTTGACTCGGAAGTGTTTCCAGCAGGTGATGCCCTAGCAGTGGAAGTGCTCCTGGTTTATAAATTATTAAAGCTCAGCCAAAAATTCACCAATCAAAACACAACACTCGCTAGAGTCCACCCTCTTGACTTTGACAGATGAAAATTACAGTATTTATTTCATTATGTGCTTCATGTTGTGTGCAGTGCAACTGAAATCAATAAGTGGAGAAATAATTAAATTCACAATATGTTAGATAGATAGATAGATAGATAGATAGATAGATAGATAGATAGATAGATAGATAGATAGATACTTTATTAATCCTAAGGGGAAATTCATATACTCCAGTAGCAGTATACTGATACAAAAAACAATAAGTTAAAGAGTGATAAAAATGTAGGTATAACAGACAATAACTTTGTATAATGTTAACGTTTAGGGGTGGAATTGAAGAGTCATATAGTGTGGGGGAGGAATGATCTTCTCAGTCTGTCAGTGGAGCAGGATGGTGACTGCAGTCTGTCACTGAAGCTGCTCCTCTGTCTGGAGATGATCCTGTTCAGTGGATGCAGTGGATTCTCCATGATTGACAGGAGCCTGCTCAGTGCCCGTCGCTCCGTCACGGATCTCAAACTGTCCAGCTCTGCGCCTTCAATAGAGCCTGCCTTCCTCACCAGTTTGTCCAGGCGTGAGGCGTCCCTCTTCTTTATTCTGCCTCCCCAGAAAATCACTGTGTAGAAGAGGGCGCTCGCCACAACCAACTGATAGAACATCTGCAACATCTTATTGCAGATGTTGAAGGACGCCAGCCTTCTAAGGAAGTATAGTCGGCTCTGTCCTCTCTTGCACAGAGCATCAGTATTGGCAGTCCAGTCCAATTTATCATGTGAAATTTATTTATTATGTTTATCTTCATATTTATGTATCTATTAATATTATTAATGAAATCAATAAATGAAAAAAGTAATTAAATAAATATGTAAAGAAATAAGCAACAAAAAGCATATAATATAATGTAAATATACATTGTGGTCATCTAAGGGAATAACATGCTTGAAAAGTGAGAATTTTTGGAATGCCAACAGGGTGGTCCCATTTACTTCTCTGTTCAAAGTAAAACAAATACACGATGATATAAAAAGGAAACAAAACAATCACCATACAGATAAAGTGGTTGCAGTTAATCAAGCTCTATGGTCTGCCTTTAGTTATTCTTGGAGCTCCATATGGGTAGAAGTGACGTGTCCTTCCAGGCGTTGACATTCTTATAGCCCATGGACTGGAAGGGGTGGAGTCAATTGCCTGGGCAGCTTCTCTGTACTGCGGAGGAAGAAAAAAAACAAGATGGTTAGTGGCAGTGCCCCCTCTTGTCCTGGGGTGGTATCACATATCTGTGAGCAAATTGGAAGGTAATCCTCTGACATGCAGGCATGACAAAACATAAGCAAGAAAAAACATATTTTAACTATTTGTGCAAACATGTTAATATTTTTTATCTATTATCACATTTGGCAGTGTGGTGTAGTGGTTGTAGCTGCTGGTGAGTAAGGCAAGATCAAGCATGAGCCAAGCGCATACCAAAAGATATCTGTCAATCCAAAAAAGTTTGTTCTGAAAAGATTTAGTGAAATTTCAAAGCAAACAGTTCACAGAAGAATAGAGAAAAGTTATTACACATGTAGAATAAAAGGCAAAAAAAAAAGTTTCTTCTTTTTTTAAACTTCAATTGCTTCTATACTTAAGGATGAGTTATTTCTCTCTGCTCTACTTCACATTCAGTACATTCTAAACGTACGGCTCATTAAACACATTAAGGCCCGGTTTGAGCCATACCATACCTTACACACTGCAAGACAGGTCACTAACTGAGAATAATCAGTAACCAGAGGGACAAGAAATAGTTAGATTTGTGGAAAGCCATTACTGGTTTCATGGGTTGCTCCCGATATTTTACTTTACCATATTGTTTAACAGTTGAGAGCATGCGCTAATAGCATATTGCCGCACCCACCACACACTGAACCACCTGGACTGGGACCCGAGTGCAGTAGGTGACACCTCAGCACCACACTGGAACAGTGTGAGGTTTTTACAGTGGCTGTTGAGTGCCAATCCTGCCACCCACCCCCAAGTTTTCCCTGCACGTTGGAGGACCTACTCTCAGGGCTAGATGCAGATTAACATCATACCCAGGACCAAGCAATTGCAGGTTAAGGACTAATAATGAAGACAAAAAAATAAAAGAAAAAAGAGTGGAAGGCTGCTGGTCTGAAGCTGTTCAAAGGGCAGGTTTGTGAGATGGATTGCAGCACAGTTCATCTACACCAATGTTGCGTGTCAATGTTTACTCAGAGGTTTGCATTTTCATTATATATAATTAGTGTATGCAGATACAGAAGTTTGTAAATTCACATACACAAGAACGTCTTTTTAATTAGCCTTTCTGTGATCCATTATGTATCAGTTCTTTTAAATGATTTCTTTTACCTTTATTCCACTATTAAAGATTAAATAGTACTGGATGTAAGAAGAGAACAGCTTTTTGTAGCTCAGCCTGTCTGCAGCTCTGTCAACAAGTCAACTCTGATTTTCAGGGCTAATGTGGTGAACCATGAAAGACAAAGCGCCGTACTTCTTGGATTACCGAGACCCTAAGCCCTGGGGTCACAGTAATCTAAAAAAGAATCTTTTCATTGTATAACATGAAATTGTGAAGAAAAAAATATTTTTCTGAGTGAAATAATAAATCATGGCAGGCTTTCTGAATTTGGCTTCAAGTATGAATGAGTTTTTGGCTTACCGTGTTTGCCGTATGAAGAGAGATAAGAATTACCAGCAGTGACATTTATAGGGCAAAGATGAAGTTTAACGTTAAAAATTTATGTATTTATGTATTTCTATCTATCTATCAATTTAAAAAGCTTCTATAAAAAGCCAAATTTCCTCTTGGGACAAATAAAGTTCTATTTATGTATAATTTACTGTATATAGTGAGTGTTATCAAAATGTCAGCACTTCAGCTCAATACTTGAAACGTATAATGTTTATAGGGCACCATAGCCAATTAAGAGATACTTAATTTTATCAGACAAGCCCTCTTCTTCCCATTTTATTGTATGTCTAATTGACAAATGCAAAACCACAATTCCAGCAAAAATGTAAGCCTTGCGGGACAGACTATCAGTGAAACCCACTAACATATTGCATGTGGGGATTTGTTCAGTGTCAATAATCCAAATGAAACTAAACAGACTTTATACTTGACTTATTTATTTAATTTTGTAAATTTAAAGCAGCTGCAAAGGCACTTGGAATTCAGCTTTAACTTGTTTTCATTTGATTTTGTTAAAGACATCCATGAGCGCAATTGACTGTTTCAGTGATGGGATGTAATCAGGGACCTTTTTCAGTTTAAAAAATAAATAAATAAATACAACTTATGATGTGACATTCTGAGCAAAGTATATTTTCAAAGATGGATTTGCAGAGATGCTAAATTACTGATATTTAGCATAACAATGCCACTTGATTTCATTGCATTATTTCTAAAGAAGTGTTTATGCAAATCTGTAAGGTAAATGTAACTTTTTTTATCTTAGAATCTGTCTGTATTAGCAAAGTACTGGAAGATTGACTTACAATATCTGTGACAGTCACTTTGAAGTCGTAAACTTTTCTAATTTATCGCATTAAACCAACCAATATACAGCATCAAAGGAAAAGACAGGCATTAGGAAATAGCATTAGCTTGATTAACTCAACATTCAGCCAGCCCTTTTCTAAATCTGCTTATTCCAGTTTGGGGCCACTTGAGCTCAGGCCTACGTTGGGCAAGAATGCCAGTCCATCACACGGCACTTTCATTCACACAATTTAAAATTTCAAGTTAATATAACCTTCATTTATTTGAAATGTAGGTGAAATAGTGGAGAACCCAGAGAAATACCTGAGATAGACATGAAAAGAATGTGCAAACTTTGCGCAGAAAGGGACTGAGCTGGTATTCAGCCCTACATTTTGGGAGCTATGTAATGGAAACTCAGGAATGAAGAGAAATAAACTGAATTAAGAATTATTTAAGATACATTTTTTTTCTGAAAATTGCTATGTTTCACTTCATTGCAGTATGTGTAACATTTGCCATTTTGTGATAGTTGCCTGCACAGTGTCTTTGGCATTGTAAGTCCAGAGTTTTCATGATATGAATTGTTGTGTTTTACAGTTTTTCAAGTGTGATTTGCTGTAACCCCTGCTGAATGTGAGATGGCAGACTCCTTCTAACTGGCTTTTGAAGTGCCACGCCTGTGTGTGGAGCTTCTGAAAGAGTTTACAATTACCATCACAGCTTCTGAGTGCAAAGTTAGTGTAAATACACTTCATAAGTGTCGAGACAGGGAAGACTTTAGATGTTGGAATGCCATCCACACACCTCCACCCCTAGTGGTGGGAACAGGAAGGGTTTTAGATTTTATGAACCTACAGGATAAGGAGGACAGGGGTTCGATCAAAGACAAGAGGTCGTCTTCAGGGAGAGAAACACATTTAAGTAAACTTTTTAAGCTGACTAAAGAGAGAGAAAAGAGAAAGATTACAAGTCACAAGGCCTTTAAGTTATTGCCAAGATTTAAAAAAATAATTAAAAGATGGGCACCACCTGGAACCAACATATGTAGTGAATGTGTTGCTGATCTTTGTCTGCTTCTAAAACTACAGGACAATCCAGGTTGTACGGTTTGGATTGCTGCTTTGTATTTGCTTTCATTTAAGGCACTAGCGATTAGATTACAATAATTAACACCCGGGCTACCTTAAATTCTTTTGCATCTCTCCATTAGCGTCTTTTGTTTTGCAAATGTGTCAATCAGCACAAGCAGCCTGCTATCCCATCACACCCCTCGATGGAGCACGACTCGACTTGAGGCAAAAAGTTCTCCTGGCCCAAGGCTCTTTATCTGCATGTGAGGTGCCTGGAATTGTAGAGAGTAAATAATATATCGTTATTTGGAATATATGTATTTCATGTGTCTTCCGTGATCTGTGTAAGTGTAGAATGACAGGAAATGTTGAAGGCATACCTAAAACAGAAACTTTTTTCATGTTATAGTACTAATGACAAAATTTTGACAGTATATGATGTGTCAAGACTCCACCCAATCTGACACTGCTGTTTTCAAATAAAGATGTGCTATAACATTGGAGGAAGAGAACAGAAGCCCTCCCTGCAAGAAACGTCCACTCACATATAAGAACAGTGCTGCTGCACCAGACGTAAAGGCGAAAGATGGCAACGTTTGGCTGCAGCAACAGGTCGGGCGCTATCCTGCCAGTGAATCTGACACACGCATGTCCTTCAATAAAACAAGCGCTCGCTAAGGTATCATGCAAAGTTCTGTTTGTGATTATGTTTTGTGATGGTCTTTATATGAAAAACATTTATATGTTACTTATGTAAAAGCCACATCAAATTCTGTTTACCTATATTTATTTACTTATATTCCTACAGCGGAAAGTCACAAGTAGACTGCAGAGCTTCCTGTGTTTGACCAACACAGGCATGCTGACAAAGTACATGTGCAATGCCACTCCTTATTCAGGAAAAGATCCCAGTCGTCCCATGGGAGAAAGACTTTCCGAGACTAAGGTCATAAAGCTTATGAAACCATAACAAAGTGCATCAGGAGCTTCCTCCTGCAGCTAAAGTCATTTGCGTACTGAAGTAGCATTGCACATGTAGTTTGTGCTAGTGTTAGTGCTTTGCTGCTTGCAAGTTCTGTTCTGTTGTACTTTCGAGGGCTGTGAACTGACATTTTTTCTCAGCTCAGTTGTATGTGCTTCTTAAACCGGCTTTCTCTATCTCCGACAGGACACAAAATCCATTACATTTGTGATATTACAGCTCTCTGAATAATTAAAATACTGAGATGTATACTTGATATCATTTTCATTATGATAGGAGTTAAAGCATGTTATTAAAAATGGGAACACGGTGGCACAGTGATTGTTCATGTCTCACGCAAAATGACCTTTGATGAAATAATTTATTGCAGCAGTACTGTCTCTTTCAAACATACTAACCTCCAATTCCTGTCCTTCCTTTTCTTTCTCCAAGTAACCAATCGCCACACAATCAGCTCTGTAATAGACGTTAAGCCATCTGTAAGCTTAGAACACCGATTCTTCAAAACTTTTAAGGAACATTGAAATAACTTTGTTTAATGTTTAATTATTCCATCCATCTAACCTTCCAGTGTCGTGCCAACCCCAGCAAGAATACAGTGCAAGGCAGGAACAATCAGTGAATGGAGCGCCAGCTCCTTGCTAGCACTGCGACACTGTGTCCTCACATGTTTAATTATTAACAACTAGCAAAATACCCGCGCTGCCTTAAAATTTATATTAAGAAGAAAATTAAACCTTTTTAAACTGAGAGAAAATATACCAATAATTATTTGTTAAGGATCTCTTTGTATACCACGTTGTCATTTCGGCTCTCTGGTTGTAATATGACCAAGCTGTGCGCTGAGCTTACTCTTGAGCATGCAATGTACAGTTGGCCATGTGAACAGTAATCTTGTCTCAAATCTCACAGCTTGGATTGCTGCTGTCATAATCGGTTTGAGTTTCATGGTTTGTTTCAATTACGTTAGTATTTGCAGGACTTGTGTTGAAGTGACATTCGGCATCTGTCAAGCGTTGTAAGTATACAACCGGTTTCATCAATAACTTCACATCCAGCTTTTGAGAGTTTAAACATTCATAAACATCAAAGTGTCCACTACTCAAATCGTCACCTGTGAATCTAAGATGTTTAAGAGGCATTGGCAGTTGTTGAAAGGTATAAAATATTTGGCCATTTCGGTACACTTGAAAGCGACAACCGAACAATTCAGCGGCAGCCATCAACTCACATGCAGAACCATAGGTGAAGGGCTTAAGCATTTCACTCTTCTAGTGCTCCTGTGTAGTATAATTATCTCCTGTACCGTCATCAGTCCACACCTTGAACCTGTCCCAGTCATTCAATACATAAGACACAATGTTCCTCCGGATATCAAGAGTGAGCCTGATATGGCCGTGCATTATGTAATAAAGAGAATGGAAAAGGCAGGCGCCATCTCCGGGCATGGAAACCACTCGGTAAGTGACAGTTCTTTGACCGATGGTGATCACCTCGATAGACATGTTAATATGGGGAATGGTTGGAATGATAAAGGAAATGGGTATCTCAAAAATGTAAAGTAAGTCTAAAATACCTACACAATAACTATAATCGTAATAAACGAACAATAAAACAGCAGAGAAGCCGTGGATTAAATAAAAGGCTGTAGTTATCAGCAGGGAGACGTGAATCCCGTGGTGAAGCAAGGAAGGGAATGTAGAGACCGGAGCGACAGACGGCCTTATATAGGCAGGCAGCCAACAACGTGGGAGGTGTTGGGAACCCGCGCATCATATTTCTTGAAGATGGGCCCCTAAGTAAAAAAGACCGTTGGAAAGTTTAATATGGCGGCCGAAAAGTGGCGTCATACCATCAAAATAAGTACGTACATTGGTTTCGATTTGCGCAGGGAAGCCGCCTACCAAATTTTGTGAAGATGGGGCCATAAATAAGAAAGTTCAACATGACGGACATTGTCGACCGCTATGACTGTTATGCATAGAATTTCGAAATGAAACCTGCTTAACTTTTGTAAGTAAGCTGTAAGGAATGAGCTTGCCAAATTTCAGCATTCTACCTACACGGGAAGTTGGATAATTAGTGATGTTGGAAAGTTCAATATGGCGGCCGACAGCGGCGTCATACCACCGAAATAAGTATGTACAGTACATCGGTTTCGGTTAGCGCAGGGAAGCCACCTACCAAATTACGTGAAGATGGGGCAATAAATAAGAAAGTTCAACATGTCAACCGTTATGACCGTTACGTGTAGAATTTCGAAATGAAACCTGCTTAATTTTTGTAAGTAAGCTGTAAGGAATACAGCCAAATTTTAGCCTTCTACCTACACGGGAAGTTGGAGAATTAGTGATGAGTCAGTGAGTCATTGAGTCAGTCAGTCAGTGAGGGCTTTGCCTTTTATTAGTATAGATATAGATTATTTAAATGAAGTTAAAGTTTTATCTGTATAATATAATAAACATATTTTTCTGCATTTCATCTTAAAAATGATATCATCGTCATATGTAAATACACACTTTATAAAGTGGTTTAGGTTGTGCAATATTATAACTGTATCACAAGTTTACAGTGAGGTAATTGTACAAACAGTACAAACAGTTCTACAAGGAGCACTTGATGGACTGATGGAGTGCGTTTACAGTTCTTGGGATGAAACTGTTTCTGAACCGCGAGGTCTGTACATGAAAGGCTCTGAAGCGTTTGTCGTATGAGACCAGTTCAATAGACAACATGGCTGAGGCAGCGTGTGCTTAATGCTGTATACCAATAATTCTCTTTCCGATCAGCTGCTGTACTGGTGTGATTTCACATTCAGATACAGTGATATAAATACTCTGATTGGTGCAGTGAGAGTAATATGGAAAAAGATGTTCCGCTATGGCAACACCTAACGGGAACAGCTGAAAGAAGAAGAAGAAGGTGCAATGAGAGTAACAATGCTAAAGCAGCTATGGTATTTAGAATAGTTTGACCATTCTGTGGACCATTATATTGTTACAGGTTAATTACAATCAGATGCATTAAACTAATAAACAATATGCGGTTAATTTCAGTGTATTTATAAAGCCGCATCTGGGATGTGGATGTAAAAAAAAAAGGGAAACCACACTGGAACAGTAGCACTGCTTTGACGCTGGGTGCCGCCAGTTTGCAAAACCGAGCAGAGAACTTGTGTACGCCAAGGTTGGAGCTACCGTGAAAATGTGCGTGGCTTTACACCAAGTTTAGGTTTTGTACATCGCGATTTGAACGTGGAAACATTTGTACGTAACATTTTTGTGCATATGCACCATTTATACATGAGGCCCCAGGTGCACGTGAGCGAGCAAACACACACAGGAACTGGAGCTCAAGCGCTCTCCAACTCCATACTGAATATAAGTTAATACCACTCTTTTTAAACCTTTGATTAGGTTAACCTTCGGAATCCCTTTTCCTTTCCATGGTAAACGCTCCACAACTTTTTTTCTTACTTCATTAGTGGGTGACCAAAAGCTACTAGCGTTGGAACTGGGCTCCAGGTGAAGCTACTGTATGTAGACCGCCGGAATGCCAGCTGCTTGCCATGTTGCATCACTGAATCAGTGCTAAAACGCTACCGAACATTGTTTTACCTTTATTTCTGCTGAAGGAAGAGATAAATGCCTTTGTTTCTTTTCTGTTCTCCTTTTCTGACATTGAAGGATACTTAGTAAGCTATTTGTCTTTTACTTTGGTAATGCCTGACTAGGCACATTACCACATGTGATTATTAGGTGTATTTGTAGTTTAACAGAAAGCTTTAAGTTTTGAGCTATACTGACATTAGCATTGTAACTGCCCAGTAATTCACCATTCAATAAACATTATTAGCTAATAACTTTTACTCATAATGACTAGTGTGTGTTACATTTTAGACCTCCACAATTATGACATATCTACTTTTTTCAGCCTCAGTGTCTCAGACTGCCAGCCATTTGTTGCCTGTGATTAAGCTTGAAACTTCTTTATTGACCAGCAGGTAAACACTGAAATTAAAGTCGACATGGCGCTGATTGTTACAATGTCTGTGGAATTTATCAATGCTGTTTTATGTTATGGGAGAGAAGCAATGCTAAACAAAAAATCCCAGGTAATTTAAGTGTTAGGGACTTACCGAATCAGCCTTTGGAATGCAAATATCCATTTCTTTCAATAAGCTGGATTCAGGAATGGGCTTTAACCTGTCCCCTGAGGCGGTCCCCTGGGTGGTGAAGCAGATGAATGATAATATGTTTTATGAAAGTTGATTCAGTTTATAGTAAAAATATTTTCTTTGCATTCTAAACTTTGTCCTATGTTTTTACAGTGCCTTGGAAGCTTTCACATTTTTATTGTTATACAACATTGAATATCAGTGAATTTAATTTGACTTTTTTGACACTGATCAGCAGAAAAAATCTCTTTAATATCAAAGTAAAAAACAGATCTTTGTAAAGTGGTCTAAATTAATTTACAAATATTACACACCAAATAATTGACCGCATAAGTATTTAGTCACTTCAAGTTAAGTCTTTAGTAAACGCATCATTGAAACCAGGCCAGCACGGAGTCTTTGCGCTCAGGTCTCTTTCTCTATCAGCTTTGCACATCTGGGGCCTCATGTATAACGCCGTGCGTAGAACTCGCACTATAACATGGCGTAAGCACAAAAGCCGAAATGTGTTTATGCACAGAAAAATCCAGATGCAGGAATCTGTGCGCATCTCCAACTTCCACGTTCTTCCGCTACATAAATCCCGATCAGCGTGAAAACTAACGCTCGTGCACGCGCATTATGTAACGCCCCAAATCCTCCCAGAATTACGCCTATTTGAATATGCAAATCAATATAAATCGCCCTTAAGCGCAGCCTTCTGTGAAAAGACAATGGGAAAAGCACGGGGAAAATATAAGAATTTCAGCGAATACCAAGTGGAGGCAAATGAAAAACATACTATTTGTTCAAATAAACCGTGGTTTAATCAACAAAATGAAGTTGATCGAGTGACATAGCGTGTTGGAGAAACTTGAAAGCTCACATTCACAAAATCGCACAGTGCCGGAAATAAAAAGAAATCACATATCAAAGTCGCCGTGAAAGAAGAGTTGTAAGCCCACTGTCTGAGTGTCATATGAAAGCTTATTAGGGTACAGAGAAAAAAGGCACACGGTGGGGAAAAAGCACGAAATGTCAACTTCAATCTCGACATTTCCACTTTAATCACGTAGTTTATTTTGTCATTTAGTAGAACATTATAAACTTCATCTTAAAATCGTTTAATTAACCAGTTTCTCAAATACATCGTAACTAAAGTAGCACGTTAAATGCTTTGTTTTGTATTTGATCTTCTACTGTATGTGATCTATGTGTGTGAATCACTACTTGCTTCTTAAACTGGCTCTCTTCCTCCAACTGGACACAGAGTCCATTACATTTGTGATATTACAGCTCTCTGAATAACTAAAATACTGAGATGTATACGTGATGTCATTTTCATGATGATAGGAGCTAAAGCACATTATTAAACATGTGTTTCATGAGCCTCGTGCTCATGACAAACATTTATCTTTTGTCGAAATTTGTCGCTGCTTTTAGCTGTGTTGTTATTTTCTCTTTCTGTTTTATATTCAATATATATTGGCGTGGCCACCCCAAGAGTCCTTGCTTTTCTTTCCCCAAGTAACCGATCGCCATACAATCAGCTCTGTAATAGACGTTAAGCCATCTGTAAGCTTAGCGCCGATTCTTCAAAACGTTTAAAGAACATTGAAATATCTTCGTAGTACATGTTTAATTATTCTATCCTTCACGACACTCCCAGTGAAGAATATAGATTATTTAAATGAAGTTAAAGTTTTATCTGTATAATTTAACAAACATATTTTGCTGCATTTCACCTTAAAAAATGATATCGTCATCATATGTAAATACGCTTTATAAAGTGGCCCAGGTTGTGAGATATTATAACTGTAGTGCAAGTTTACAGTGGGGTGATTGTACTTATAAGTACAAACCGTTCTACAAGGAGCAATTGATTGAGTGCATTTAAAGTTCTTGGGATTAAACTGTTTTGAACCGCGAGGTCCGTACAGGAAAGGCTTTAAAACGTTTTGCAGTGGCTGAGACAGCGTGTCCTTAAAGCTGTATACCGATAATTCTCTTTCCGATCAGCTGCTGCTGTGATTCACACTCAGATACAGTGATATAAATACTCTGAGTCGTGCAGTGAGAGTAATATGGAAAAAGATGATCCGCTGTGGCAACTCCTAACGGGAGGAGCTGAAAGAAGAAGAAGAAGAAGAAGGAGAAGTGAGAGTAACAACGCTAAAGCAGTTATGGTATTTGGAATACTATGGCTGTTCCCTGGACCATTATATTGTTACGAGTTAATTACAATCAGATGCATTACACTAATAAACAATATGCGGTTAGTTTCTGTGTATTTATAAAGCCGCGTCATGAAAATAATGAGTAATCACACAGGAACAGTACCATTGCTTTGACGCTGGGTGCCGCCAGTTTGCAAAACCGAGCGGAGAACTTGTGTACGACAAGGCATGAGGTACCGTGGAAAAGTGCGTGGCTTTACGCCAAGTGTAGGTTTTATACATTGCGATTTGAACGTGGAAAAGTTCTTACGCAACATTTCTGTGCGTACGCACCGTTTATACATGAGGCCCCTGGACACTGCACCATTCTTCTTCGGAAATCTTCTCAAGCTCTAAGAGGTGTCATGTTGATGGCAAGTGAAGTCAAGTCCAGCCACAAATTCTCAATTGGATTGAAGTCTGGACTCTGACTCGGCCACTCCAAGCTATTTTTAAGCTGTTCCTGTGAAGCTTTGGCTTTCTGCTTATGATTGTTGCCTGGCTGGATCACAGCTGTTCTCCCAAGACACAGTTTTATGGCAGACTTCATCAGGTTTTTCCTTCAAGATTTCTTTGGTTTTTGCTGCATTCATTTTCCCCACACAAGCCTTCCAGGAGCAAAGCATGATGCTACCACCTCCATGCTTCACAATGGGAATGGTTTGTTTTTGATAATGTACAGTGTTCCAACATGGCATTTACATTTTGTAAGAGGGTCCATGGGGAGAAGTCAGCTGGAAGAAGGTTCTGTGGCCTGATGAAACCAAAATTGAGTTTTCGAGCCATCAGACTAAAAGTTTTATTTTCCATAATATTACCAGTGTTGTCTCTTGTTTAAGCTAAAAATGTATTATGAGCTAGAGAATTCCTAAACAAAAAAGTGTATCAACATCTCAGAATGCCCACTAGAGGGGGAAAGACTGCTAAACCCTGTCTAGTGAAAATAAAGGGCAAATGTACACTGTTTATAAATAAAAAGATTTGTTTTTCAAAAGGATTTGTTCAACAAAAAGTTAAAGTTCAACAAAAGTCCCAGAAGATGATGCCGTCAAAATAATCAATCCTAATAGCAATCACGGTCACAATATGAAATCCAACAATGGTCAAAAAACAGAGCACTGAGGCAAAAAAAATAAAATCTGGTAATTCACAAAAGCACAGTATGATCAAAACTCACTGACACCACAATTACATTTACAATGAACCGTAGGGGACTGTCAGGTTTTCTATTTTTTGCAGGGCAGTTCTTTGGCAGTGATTGTTAGGTGGCCCTGCCTCTTTGGGGACCACCCACAAAGCATATGGCACATAGGAAACGATGCTCAGACATCCAAAAACTAAATAATCAACAATGTTAACATAAAAAATGAACAAAATAGACATAAAAGGCACATTCAAATCCCAGCCGGTGGGGGACCCTGACTGAAACATAACAAGATGCTGAAGGGACCATCACCTATGCCCCTTCATAACCAGCTGAGCGATCTCTCACTATACATACACCCATTCACTTTGCATACACAGTATTTCAGTCTATATACAGTATTTTACAGTACATTACATTATTTTCATGCTAAATGTTAAATACAATATCATGAAACATGGTGGCAATAACAGAGGCAAAACTGAAATTGTCACTCGAAAATAATGTTCTCAGAAGCAGACTGGCAGATGAGATAAGTAAATCCTTTCCTGCCTGAATGTGTCTCCTTTAACACTTTTTTTTATTTCAGTGTGTGCCACGGTTGGGTCTGGCTGCAATACATGCGGTAATCATTCATCTCAAGGCTGCCATATTAAGTAGATGATCTAGAAATTCAAGACCTCTGTACAGTACATTGCTACGTTTGACCTTGGAAAATAATTACATACACTTTTGTAAATGTGAAATAGACAGATAAGTTCACAACCAGATGTGATTTATTTATTTTCATACAGCAATGAGTTAGGAACTGTGACAATTCAGTGGTCTAAATACACAATTAATGTGAAAATTGAAAAGAATTGGACCAGACCATGTTTAGTTTAATATTTTGCTCAAAGAAAACGATTCTTGCCAAGGCAATCTGACTGAAATGCTTTGTTGACTGTAAACGCGTGAATTAAAGGGGTCTTGTAAAAAGAATCTGTAATTAACCCTAACTTCTCCTGAAGATTATTAAGACATTAAAAATGTGGATGTCACCTTAGGCATATAAAAGCATACACAAATAAACTACTGATAGGAAATAGCAAACAAACTGATTTAATGATTAAAATGTAATCATGATTTGTATTGTGAAAGTGTGCAAAATTAAAGTGGACTGTATTATGGCGAATGGTACTGCAATCACAGATATAGCATCCTGTGTTCAAATTCTGTAATGTATGTATGTATGTTATGTTTCAGCCAATGTTCTCACTTGGCTGGGGTTCCAATGTCTCTTTTGCTCATTTTTACTTTATAATTTAATTTCTTTATGTCTAAATATCTTTTTCTATGTGTTTTGTGGGTGGCTCCCCAATAGCCCACCTATGACCATCAAGTGAATGCACTGAGCCCCATAAAGGTTGAGGAAGTCCTACAGTCCCTTGTGGTTCATTGAATGCGTCGGTCTTGTTGAGTTTCTATTTGTTATTATTTTGTACTTTTGTGAAATGATTGTATTTTTGACCTTATGTTCTGTTTTTGACTCCATCTTCTGGAACTGGGACGTGTTTGCCTAGGATTGTCTTTCCTTTTCAGGCAACCTCAACTGTGCATTTTGTGTTCTTTGGAGTTTCATGGTTTTGGGGGCATTTTTATTCATAATAAATCCTTTATTTCTAAAGGTTTTGCCTTTTTGTGACAAGCCGGGGTTTTCTGGTTTCCCCCCAACCACAAGTGGGCATGCTGAGATTTTTTCTAAACTTCTGTGTTTAACAACAATTTAATACAATAGAGTGTGAGTGGCTGGCACATTCTGTCTCCATCTGTATTAGTTTCTGTCCAGCTGATCCAGATAACTTTCTAAGGATGTGTATTGAGCAGGTTTGAGAAAACTACAGTGCCTATAGAAAGTATTCACCCCTTGGAAGTTTTCACAATTTATTATCATATAACATTGAATCACAGTGCATTTAATTTGTCCATTTTGGCACTGATCAACAGAAAAAGACAATTTATCGTCAAATAAGCTACTAATCAGGCTTCAGTTGATTCAGAATGCAGAAGCTCAGCTATTTAGTTTTACTAAGACCTATAGTCACATTTCACCTTCCAGATACCTACAGGCACAGTAGAACCAACTGAAGCCACAGATAAGTGATCTCCATTGAACTATTGATGTGATTTCGAAAACCATTTGACTTAGGGGTGCCATATTACAGGGGGTGAATATTTATATACAGTGGAACCTCGAGATACAAGTTTAATTCGTTCCAGCACTGAGCTCGTATAGCGAATTTCTCATATCTAGAACAAACTTCCCCATTGAAAATAATGGAAATCCAGTTAATCCGTTCCGCACCCCCAAAAATATCAACATAAAAATCAATTTTCCTAACAAATAACACTGATAAATAATATATACAAGTGGAACCTCGGTTTGCAAGTAACTTGGTTTATGAGTGTTTTGCAAGACGAGCTAAATTTTTTAATTAATTTTGACTTGATAAAACGAGCGATGTCTTGCAATACAAGTAGTATGGATACACTTTGTCTGCTGAGAGTCATGTGATCATAACTGAGCTGATGGTTCTTCTCTCTCGTGCGCATCTCTCTCTCTCCTTATCTCTCTCACTCGCGCATGCGTCTCTCTCTCTCTCTCCTTATGTCTCTCTCTGGCTCGCTTGCCTCTCTCTCTCTCTCTCTCTCTCTCCTCTTGAGGGCAATCGTCTCCTATTCTCTGTTTGCATGTCCGCGATATTTTTGAATATGCTTATATGGCGAACTGCTACAGCGAAACAATGAAATCCCAAGCACACAAACGCGTAGATCCTCACGCTATGGGAGAACAAGGAATACTGAGTGAGCTGACGAGCTGGCAGCGTTAGCTTGGATGAATCCCCGAGTTGAGGCTGATTGGGAAATGCGTCACGCATACCCACAGCCTGGCTCGTGGCTCTTTACGCGAGCCAATGCTCGTATTTAGATCTGAATTTTTCGCTCATACTTTCCTCTTATCTTGAATTTCTCGTATACAGAGGTGATCGTATCTCGAGGTTCCATTGTATTTATATTTGTAATTCATTTAGGCTGCTTTGCAGAGATCTTTTTTCCATTTGACATTGAAGAGTATTTTTCTGTTGAACAATGTCAAAAAAAACAAATTAAATCCACTGTGATTCAAGAAAATATGAAAATTTCCATGCGAGAAAATACCTTTTATGGGCACTGTAAAACTCATATTATATTAAAAAAACAATATGTTAAGTATTCTAAGAATAGATGTATAATTTGATGTCACAGTTTGCTCAATCTGACAAAGTTGGGGGCATGGGAAAGACCATATTGGATATGCAGAGGGACTAGTGCACTGGTAGCATCTGCAAATCATCTGTCCTATTTGCTTGAAAGCAGAATTTTAATAAAGTCATTCCAAAGTCTGGGGTGGATAACCTCCTTGCGAATTTAGTGTTCTGGTTGCTGCAGCAAACCATATGACTTAAATCACATAAAAACAAATATGAATAACACATTGCCTAGTGTAAGAAATCACGGAGATGCTGAATAAACTACAGTATAAAAGCTCCTTCCCTTTCCTGGATGAAAACTCTGAAGTAAATTTGGGGGATAAAAAACAAAACACTGGAAGGTCATTGGAAAATCAAATGTTATATCCTAATTCCCAAAGGCCCATCTTGAGATTCTGGGCCTCATAAAACTTGGTATTTGGCTTTGACATTTTAATTAAGCCAAAAGCATCTAACATTGGCTAGCAAGTGGAAGGAAGACTGACACTCTGATTTAATGCTGTGAAGACTGAGCTGAGCCATTCTGGTTAAACAAGAGGGAGGGAGGAACTACAAAGTCACTTGAGTATGGATTTGTACTTCTGGCAAAAAAAAAAAAAGTTTATAATTCATACTAAAATTATTCTTTTAAATGCATTTACATTACTGTCCAATTAAAACTGATAAAATTATTTTCTTCCCTCACTCATGAACAAGACCCTGAGATATTTGAACTCCTCCACTTGGGGCAGGATCTCGCTTCCAACCCTGAGAGGGCACTCCACCCTTTTCCTGTTGAGGACCATGCGAATACAAGCGGACAAAATGAGTTTCCTCCGCAGGGTTTCTGGACTTTCCCTTAAAGATAGGGTGAGAAGTTCAGTCATCCGGGAGGGGCTCAGAGAGCCGCATCGAGAGGAGTCAGATGAGGTGTCTCGGGTATCTGATGAGGATGCCTCCTGGACGCCTTCCTGGTGAGGTGTTCCGGGCACGTCTAACGGGGGGGAGGCCCTGGGGAAGACCCAGGACACGATGGAGGAACTATGTCTCCCGGCTGGCCTGGGAACGCCTTGGGATTCTCCCAGAAGAGTTAGAAGAAGTGGCCGGGGAGAGGAAAGTCTGAGTATCTCTGCTCAAGCTGCTGACCCCGCGACCCGACCTCGGATAAGCCGAAGAGGATGGATGGATGGATGGAAAATTATTTTCTAATATTTTATCTGTGCCAGATATGGACCCTTGAAGCTGTCCTCACTTCTCCCCCCATTATAACATCCCTGCCAGTATATCAAGGAGAGTATTGGTCAAACTCTTCCAAGGGTTCATGTAGTGTGCAGTTCTTATGGGATAACCCAGGAGCAAAGTTACCTAGGACCAATGAAGTAAGCTGCAGGAAAAAGAACCCTTTATGTTTTTGGGCTTCTAGTTGACCCGGAAGTACTTTCTGACTTCGTAACTACCATGTCAGCAGTACTCCCAGGCCTCCTATCATCAAGGAATCTGGATGAGGAGAAAGTAGGAGGGAGAGCATCTTTGAAGACATTTCACTAAAGAAAATGTTTTCTTTTATTGGACAATGGGGAATCTGGTACTATCCCAAGGAAGAAACAGAGTGTCCATCATTGAAGCAAACCTGGGGTATCAGGAGGTGAGAAGCAAGCTTATCATTTTAGAATAATTAAGACACTGATAAAGACACTTTTTGTTTGTTTGAGCACAAGCAGGTTTGTTCTGATATCAGTGGAAGAAGAATTTTGATTTTGGGTTATATTATGGATTTTAGCTTGCTTATCACAAATGACTCTTTTAATTTTCCTATCACATATCAACTGCCTATTTTTGTGATTTCCTCTAATATTATGATTTTGGAAGAGAGGTGAAAAAGACAGTGCAGGCAGGGTGACAGATGGGTATCAGCAAAAGTCAAGGGGAAGGTCTACAGGACGGTAGTGAGAACAGCTATATTATATGGGCAGGAGACGGTGGCACTGACCAGAAAACAGGAGACAGAGCTGGAGGTGGCAGACTTAAAGATGCTAAGATTTGCATTGGGTATGACGAGGATGAACAGGATTAGAAGTGAGGACATGCAGGTGATGGGGGATGACAGAGCAAGATGCAGAGGACAGAAAGATATGGAAGAAGATTATCTACTGTGGTGACCCCTAACAGGAGCAGCTGAAAAAATAAGAAGAAGATATATACAGTGTAACAACTAGAACTGGAACATGATGATCTAATAGTAGTGGCACTGCTGCCAGGAATGCAGCTTGGATAGACCAAGTCCTGTTTTATTTGTGAATGGAACAGCCATGCTAAAGGGTCTCCTTATGTTAAAAGAACTAGCTGCTCCTTGAGTATTTATTTCCATGACAAAGAAGTGAGGCACATAAACCGGTTACCAACCCAACAAAGATATTTTGCCACCTCTTCACATAAACACTTGGACTAATGAAAAAAATGAATGAAAGCTGTGAACAAAAAAGGTAAATTTTTTTTGACATTTGAGACAAGTATTTCCAGGTATAACTGATGCATTTTCGTTGGTCCACAAATCAGACACCCTATTAACTCTTTGAGGGCTGAGAATTTTTTGCAGGCACCTCAGTTTTCTGAAAAACACACAAAGCAAAGGTTTCACATGTAAATCAACGTAAAACGTCTGTTGCTGTGGTTGCTGTCGGCGCCTGTTCAGTGTGTCATGTGGATGGGTAGGGGCAGCTCAATGGCCAGTAGGAATGCATGGCAGGCCGGCTACCTGGCCTGTCTTCGCGTGGCAGTGTGACACAGTCTGGTTTGTACCTCTCATCATTGTAAGTGGCGGTCCTCCCAGGCAAATGTTGCTGTAGGCACATCAGCTACTCAAGCATTCTCAACACCACAATGAGCTGGGGACCCTTACTTTCATTTTTAATTCCCATTTTGAGATGACTTGCATCAAAATCAGAGTCCGATTCAGTGATTATACACAAAATGTCATTGATGAAGTGAAAACATTAGAACATTAGAAAGTGAGAACATTAGAAGACTCTAGACGAGAAGAGGCCATTCAACCCAACAAAGCTCGCCAGTCCTATCCACTTATTTCTTCCAAGAAAACATCAAGTCAAGCTTTTAAAGTCCCTAACGTCTTACTGTCTACCACACTACTTGGTAGCTTATTCCAAGTATCTATTGTTCTTTGTGTAAAGAAAAACTTCCTAATGTTTGTGCAAAATTTACCCTTAACAAGTTTCCAATTGTGTCCCTGTGTTCAAGATGAACTCATTTTAAAATAATAGCCTCAATCCATTGTAATAATTCCCTTCATAATTTTAAACACTTCAATCATGTCACCTCTTAATCTTCTTTTGCTTAAACTGTAAAGGCTCAACCCCTGTAACCCTGGAAATAGGCCTAGTTGCTCTTCTCTGGACCTTTTCTAGTGCTGCTATGTCCTTTTTGTAGCCTGGAAACCAAAACTGCACACAGTACTCAAGATGAGGCCTCACCAGTGCATTATAAAGGTTGAGCATAACCTCCTTGGACTTGTACTCCACAGATCGTGCTATATAACCTAACATTCTGTTAGCCTTCTTAATGGCTTCTGAACACTGTTGGGAAGTTGATAGCTTGGAGTCCACTATGACTCCTAAATCCTTCTCATAAGGTGTACTCTCGATTTTCAGACCGCCCATTGTGTATTCAAACCTAACATTTTTATTTCCTATGTGTAATACTTTACATTTACTGACATTAAATTTCATCTGCCACAAATCTGCCCAAGCCTGTATGCTATCCAAGTCCTTCTGTAATGATATAACAGATTCCAAATTATCTGCTTATCCACCTATCTTGGTATCTTCTGCAAACTTAACCAGCTTGTTACTTATATTCCTATCTAAATCATTTATATATATTAAAATAGCAGCGGCCCTAGCACTGACCCCTGTGGAACACCACTCTTAACATCAGCCAGTTCTGATGAGGTTCCTCACACCATCACCCTCTGCTTCCTGTATCTGAGCCAATTCTGCACCCATCTAAAAACATCACCCTGATCTCCCACTTCTTTTAACTTGATGCCCAACCTCTCATGTGGCACCTTATCAAATGCTTTCTGAAAGTCCAGATAAATAATATCATAAGCTCCACTTTGATCGTATCCTTTTGTTGCCTCCTCATAGAATTCCAACATGTTAGTAAAACACGACCTCCCTCTTCTGACACCATGCTGACTGTTCAGAATAACTCCTGTTCTTGCCAGGTGTTGCTCAATCTTATCCTTAATAATTCCTTCCTGTGATGCATGTTAAGCTTACTGGCCTATAGTTTCTTGGATCTGCCCTGTCACCCTTTTTATATAATGGGATGATATTTGCCATTTTCCAGTCCTTTGGAATCTCTCCAGTGCGCAGTGACTTCCTAAAAATATGCGTCAAGGGTTTATATATGTACTTCCTTAGTAGTCACGTTTACCTCTGGAAGGTTGTCCACTTGCTCACTTGTAAACACCTCAGAAAAATTTAAGTTTAGGGCATCCACTATTTCCATGTCTGTATCTTTTAATTCCCCTTTACCATTCCTGATGCACTTGACCTCCTCCTTGACTGTTCTTTCACTACTAAAATACTGAAAGAATCTCTTAGGATCTTCTTTCACCTTATCTGCTATATTCCTCTACAACTGTCTTTTAGCCTCCCTGATATCCTTCTTAATGGTTGCCCTCATGTTCTCATACGCTCTATGATTCACTTTGCAGGCATTAGTCTTATATGCCTTAAAAAGCAGTTTTTTCCTTTGCAACTTCTTTTTTAAATCTTTATTGATCCACCGTGGAGTTTTTCTTAGTTTCCTATTAATTCCAAATTTAGGTATGTATCTGTCCTGCATTACATGTAAAACATTTTTAAACCTGTTCCACTGCTCCTCAAGTGTCTCCGCACTTAAAAGTTTATCCCAGTCTATCCTACTTAGACTTTGTCGCATCTGCTCAAAATTAGCCCTATCAAAGTTCAACTTAACAATTTTAGTCTTTGCATCTGCACTCTTACAAAACACTGAGAATTGTATTACGTTATGGTCACTTGACCCTAGTGGTTTAATCACATCTACACCCTCAATTCTATCCTGATTATTACAGAATACTAAATCCAGATAGGCTTCACCCCATGTATGTGCTTTAACATGCTGTGTTAAAAAGCAGTCACTGATTACTTCTAAAAACTCTTGTGCTCCTCCATCTGCAAAGTTATTCCAGTTAATATTTGGATAATTAAAGTCCCCCATGACTATAATATCCCCCTGTAAACTTGCCTTTTTGATATTACTAAAAAGATGTGTTGTAATTACTGTCTGAATTGGGTGGTCTATCACACACTCCTAAAATAAGACCTTTTTCCCTAATATTTTCCAGGCGAAGCCACATGTCCTCACTAAGATGGGGCTCATCATCCAACTGAAGATGACTTAAGTTTAAACCCTGTTTGGCACAAACAGCAACCCCACCTCCTTTTCTGTTCTGTCTATCCTTCCGAAAAAATGTGTATCCCTCTATGTTACACTCTTCCCCATCTTAGTTATTTAGCCAGATTTCTGTTATTGCTATAATATCATAATTATGCTCTGCTACATACAACTCCAACTCACTTACCTAATTTTTGAGTATTTTGCTTTGTGCATTCTCTTTGGTCTCTCACCAGATGTCGATTACATTTTAGAGGTTGTTTGCTCTTTGCTCCTCATGCATCCACAGGTAATCGAGGTCAACTCAATGAAGCTAACTTTTCTTCTAGCAAAGAGAGTCGAGCTAAAACATAACGGTGAGTTTTGATGCCATTTATGGCTGATTACCGTCCTGTACTCCTGAATTTCGACATAAGCCGACATCTGTCCTGAAAGAGTTAATGACAAGCAATTCAAAGATCTCTTAGTGGGGTTGCAGAAATCCATATGGAAGGCATTTAAAGATGCTGCTGAGAATTTTCTTGGCAACTACAGAGCAACAAACTATTTCCAGGTGGCTGACAAAGTACCCCAAGTGTATAAAACCACAAAGCCAACATGTCACTAAAAATTCATTTTCTACACTAACACTTGGACTTCTTCTCTGCTAATATTGGAACAATCAGAGAAGAATACGGTGAAAATTTGCATCAGGACATTGCAACGATGGAAAAGCGGTAACAGGGCAAACAGAATCCATCAGTGCTGGTCGAGTATTGTTGGACACTGAAATGAAAAGCATTCAATGGTGAGACCAAATGAAAATCAGCATAATAACATTTTGCATCAACTAAACTAATGCAATGTTTCAGTACCATTAAGTGATTAAACACACTAAATTCAATAAAAGTTAATTTCACGTTTCTCCAAATTCCAACATCATACAATCACTCTGAGAATATATTTGTGTTCAGCCAAAGGTTGTTTATCACAATCACCAAAGCTTTTTCAAGATTCAGAACTTTTGAAAAAAAAAAATGTTTTACAGTATTTTGAATGATGCTTCTCTCATAAAGATTCTTCAGTTGATATTTGACTTAATTTTTCATAAATCTTCTTGTTTGTGTGATTAGGTTTGTGGTGCTGATTATTCAGGGAACACACTTGGCTCAGGAGCAATCCTGCAAGGTCACAATAGTTAAAAAGAAGAGGCAGTATTTAAATATTCAGTGCAGGAGTACAAGTAAATATAAAGTGCAAAATAATATCCTTTACAAATAGGTGTTTTATATTATATATTGTATTATACAACTTAAAACATACATTTTCTATTTTTATAATTTTACCAGTAAAAATGCATTTCTTTCTAGCTTCATTGTGCAGGGTTAATTCCTGCTGAAAACACCTTGCAACAAGAGTGTCTATGAAAAATATTTTGACTGATTGATTTTCATGTGTCAACAGAACCAAGACGTGTCCTGAAATTTAATATCCGTGTAACCTACAGTAGGATGGAATTTGAAAGGATAACACTAAACAGATATGATGTCTTGCAAATCGTGACTGTCAGTTTAACACTGTGCCGCCAGTTGCATTGACACAAGAAGAACTTGAATGTTATTCACCGAGGGGAGATGAAACTGCTGTTGTAATATCTAATCAAATAAAAATGGTGACTCCACTATTCAGCCTGCCAGCGATGATATAATAAAATTGGTCTCTACAAAAAAGCATTAGAACATACATATGAATGTAAGATGTTTGACAAACGAGAGGTGATCATGCTATCCATCAAGATTGTTCGGTTAGCTAATAGCTAAGCAGTCCCTAATATTTCATGCAGATACTTGAAATCAAATCATCTGCTCTGTGTGTTTGGTCTTAATGCTTTATCTATCCATCCTTCTTTCTACTCTACTCCTTCTATCATCTTTCCTTCTGCTTTGTCCATTTTGGGTTTATATGAACAGGCTAATATCCTGGAAGCATCGACCACAAGGCAAAAACAAGTGTCACTCATGCACACATCCATTAAGTAAATTTAAAGTTGCCTATTTGCATAGCATGCACCATTTTGGGATGCGGGAGAAAAAACCAGAGTGTCCTTTGAAAAACAAACACAGATAAAGAGAGAACTTGCAAACTTCACATGGACAGTTATCAGACATGGGATTCAGGCCTAATTTGTTGAAGTTTTGACTCAGCAACACTACCCATTGTGTAACCATATCATCCACGATACCTGTGGAAACATTCATCCATTCCTAATAAAATGTACAATATGTTCTGTGGTTTGGTGGAAGCTACTTTATCCATCCATCTTCTAAATCTACTTATCCAGAGCATGTGGTAATCCGCCTACCAGGCATTACCACTTTAAAGGAAAGAAAGTCCTAAGAAAAGGGTTAGGTTGACTTTTTCAAAATAAGCGTTAAAATACTTACCTGTTTAAGTCGTTAAGTGCAGGGTGAAATTGTGCAGTCATTTTAATTTTGTCTTCAGCAGGTTCAAGCAGCAGGACGCCAGCAACGGGTCAGGCTTGCATGGAAGACGCTGCGCGTATTCTGTCATAAAGGCAGTCGTCTCTTTAGTCCTGCCGTTGGCAAAGAAAAGTGCAAAGAATTTTAGTTAAGAACGTGCGTGCATGCATTAGTGTGAGGAGGGAATTCCCAAGAAGAAAAACTTACTTTTGTAGTGTGTATTTGCTCTTCCGAGGGAGTGTGTTGGGATGCTCCCCAGTCTGCACTCGTGCTCGTGAGGCCGCTAGCCATATTTATTACTGGCCTTGCAAAGGTTGTGAGGAGCACCTGTGCAGAAAGCACCTGTGTCTATCACGATTGGTGAAAGGGAGCAATATGTCGCGGGACTGGGTAAAGATTTGCGCCCGACTATAAGAGGCACTTCCTGCCTCTTAAGGATTTTCTTTTGAATCGATCTGGTGTGGATAGTGTGTTGGTATAGCTCAATAATTTAATATAATAAACAGCAGCTTGTGAATGATTTTATAAATATTTTCTTGTTTTTAACTCCTCCTAGCTGTAGTTTGATTTTGGGTTTTGGTGCACTTCGGGTTTTTATCTTGTAAATATTTTTGGCATTCTTTGGACTTTATGTGTTTAGTTCCTTACTGAACTCATTTTCTTCATTTAGGAAGACTACCATTTTTGTGTATATACATTTTTGTCTTTATTTTTCATTTTTGGGGACTGGAAACTTCATTGTATATATTGCACACTATTTTTGATTGAAACATTATCTTTGTTATTTTATTGCACCTGTAAATAAACCCACACTTGTTTTTGGAAATACCACCTTTTTGTGTCTGTGATTCCATGTCTGACTTCTAACAAATCTGATCCCGGTCGGTCCTGCACTGCAAGACACCCACTGTGTGGTCTGGTGCCAACCTTGCCACTGCACGGGGCGTCACAAAGCAGTGGCTCAGGGAAGCTGGAAATGATCCCAACAAGATACGCACTTCAGGGTTCAGTTTATCATCAATCTACCTAACCTATATTTCTTTAGACTGTGGGAAGAAACCAAGCATGGACATTGTAAAAACATGAAAACTTTATGCTGGGAGCATCCAGGACTTGATCTTATTATAAAGAGTAAATGGCTTCCACAGCCATTTGAAATTTGGGTTTTGAAAGTCAAATAATCTTTTTGTAATATTTATTTATTGTTCCGATGTGTTTGTACTTTTGTTAAATATGATTCACATTCTCCCATACCACTATGCTGATTTTTTCATGGGTGCCACCATTTTGGGACGATTCTGTTGATGGTTGCTATGCCATTGTCAGCTGGGATTGTGCAACGTGTAATGTCATTAGCGCAACAGTCAGAATTTTACATTTCCAAGTCAACAAGATTTGGATTCATGAACGAATAACCTTTACCATCTTTCTTGTTGTTAGTTTCTGAGTTACTGGTTATGATTACTTTTTCTGCCATCTGACAAAGAATTATGTCTCCTTTTTTTTGGCTGCGATTACATGTTCCTTTGTTGCCTTATGATTTACAGCTCTGTTCTTTGCCCATGATTCTGCCTACACATGCTTATCTTTGCTTATTTATTCTTCTCGGTTATGACCTCTGCTTATATTCTGATCTGTCTGTGCCATCACCTGACTCCATTCTCTCTCTCTCAATACTGATGTTGCCCTGTGCAAGCAGTACAAAAGGCTGCTAAGCTGTAATGGAGGCTACTTATTGGACATCTGCCTGAAGATGCTGTAGGAATGTGTAGGAAGGGATTTAACATGGTTAATCAATTATCAGTTTCGGCTTTTGCAATGCTGGTTATTTATTAAATAATTCAGCAAGACTCCTACTTTATTTACTGTACCTTACCTTTCTCTGTATTGGAGATGAGTCTCCGGCCTTTAGACTTGTAACAAAGTAATTGAAGCACACTTCTTTTAAAAAACATATATATATATATATATATATATATATATATATATATATATATATATATAAACTGTTCAAAAAATTAAAGGAACACATTGAAAACACATCAGATCTCAATGGGAAAAAGAAATCCTCCTGGATATCTATACTGATATAGACTGGGTAATGTGTTAGGAACGAAAGGATGCCACATCGTTTGATGGAAATGAAAATGATCAACCTACAGAGCCCTGAATTCAAAGACGCCCCAAAAATCAGAGTGAAAAAATTATGTGGCAGGCTAGTCCATTTTGCCAAAATTTAATTGCAGCAACTCAAAATTGTACGCAGCACTTTGTATGGCCCCTGTGTTCTTGTATACATGCCTGACAACATCGGTGCATGCTTCTAATGAGATGAGAGATGGTGTTGTGGGGGATCTCCTCCCAGATCTGGACCAGGGCATCACTGAGTTCCTGGACAGTCTGAGGTGCAACCTGGTGGCATTGGATGGACCAAAACATAATGTCCCAGAGGTGTTTTATTGGATTTAGGTCAGGAAAGTGTGGTGGCCAGTCAATGGTATCAATTCCTTCATCCTCCAGGAACTGCCTGCATATTCTCACCACATGAGGCCAGGAATTGTCGCGCACCAGGAGCCACTGTACCAGCATAGGTTCTGACAATGGGTCCAAGGATTTCATCCTGATACCTAATGGCAGCCAAGGTGCCTTTGTCAAGCCTGTAGCGGTCTGTGTGACCCTCCATGGATATGCCTCCCCAGATAATCATTAACCCACCACCAAACTGCTCATGCTGAATGATGTTACAGGCAGCATAATGTTCTCCATGGCTTCTCCAGACCCTTTCACTTCTGTCACGTGCTCAGGGTGAACCTGCTTTCATCTGTAAAAAGCACAGGGCACCAGTGGTGCATCTGCCAATTCTGGTATTCTATGGCGAATGCCAATCGAGCTGCATGCTGCTGGGCAGTGAGCTCAAGGCCCATTAGAGGACATGGGGCCCTTGGGCCACCCTCATGAAGTCTTTCTGGTTGTTTGGTCAGAGACATTCACACCAGTGGCCTGCTGGAGGTCATTTTGTAGGGCTCTGGCAGTGCTCATCCTGTTCCTCCTTGCCCAAAGGAGCAGATACTGGTCCTGCTGATGGGTTATGGCACTCTCCAGCTCTCTTAGAGTAACTGCTTGTCTCCTAGAATCTCCTCCATGCCCTTGAGACTTTGCAGGGAGACAGCAAACCTTCTGGCAATGACACGTATTGATGTGCCATCCTGGAGAAGTTGGACTACCTGTGCAACCTCTGTAGGGTCCAGGTATCGCCTCATGCTACCAGTAGTGACACTGACTGTAGCCAAATGCAAAACTAATGAAGAAACAGTCAGAAAAGATGAGGAGGGAAAAATGTCAGTGGCCTCCACCTGTTAAACCATTCCTGTTTTGGGGGTCATCTCATTGTTTCCCCTCTAGTGCATCTGTTGTTAATTTCATTAACACCACAGCAGCTGAAACTGATTAACAACCCCCTCTGCTACTTAACTGACCAGATTAATATCCCATAAGTTTCATTGACTTTATGCTATACTCTGATTAAAAAGTGTTCCTTTAATTCTTTTGAGCAGTATATATATATATATATAAAATAGTCACACATGTGCACATGGGAAGCAGTCTAAGGGCTTCAGTGGGAGTAAACCACAGAGTGTGGGGTTAATTCATTGTACTAATACCTCTTCTCCCTCTCCTGCACACCTCCAGAAGACAGACCTGCCTAAATCTCCTCCCACTTCCAGCAGCATTTCACAACCCTGTTGACCTCACTTCCCCCTAAAGACACACCTCTTCCTTTCCCTCAACTGTAAAACTGGAGCATCTGTTTTAAGTGTCAGTCTATGTTATGACTCTGTACTTAATGACTACTTGTTCTGAGTTATTTTGTGCAAACCTGACATTATACTGGGTGTAATCCTCAAACTTTCATATTGTTTCTCGTTTCTTATTACAATACAGTAGACCCCTGTGAAGTTGCGGTTCAGAGTTTGCGGCCTCAGTCGTTCAAAGATTTTTCCTTAGAACCTAAATAATAATTGTTAGCAGAAACCACAAATATCCCCCACAATTTGGCTTTTTTTGTGGCAATACTGTACCTAGAGAGAACACAAAGCAACCGTAGAGGAAAAGGCAGCTTGTGATGGTTAAAGTAGCCAATCCGAGAGCGTTATTCATTTTTCCTTGCTGCTGATTGGCTGCTGCTCTGTAACACATCTCCAGCAGATGCAGCCCAGCATTCCCGTATCATAACAGTTTACCGCGTGTTACTATCTCGTGTGTTTCACTGAGTGTTCCCGTGTTTTTCGTCTTGTTCTTCTTAAAGCCCTAAGATGCTGCCCAAATATCTTGCACCTTCTAAGGCTTCTGACAATGAACCTAAGTGCCAGAAAAAGTTTAAGACGGTCCAGGAGAAGGTTGAACTACTGGATTTTCTCCAGGATCTAAAAAGTTATGCCGCTGTAGCCACCCAAGGAGCTGTAAATCCTCTGCTTTGCTATGCAGTCATTATCTTCATTAAATACCTTCATTGTACTGCACAGCTAACTCATCATCATCATCATCATCTTCAGTCAATATCATTCATTATTGGTGATTACCTATACATTTTACTGTATTTTTATTAAAATTGAATGATTACATAGTTACTCTACTTATACCAAAGAAAACGACAACGCATACCAAAAAAATTGCGCTTGCATGGATTACAGTACATATACTGTAGGGGTAACATCGGTATTTTACATTCTAGCACTGCAGGAGACATAGCAGTACAGTACTGTGCAGCATACAGGTCTACCTTTACATTCTTTTTTTAGGGTAATGTATTAAGCTGAGTTTGAAAAGAAATTTAAGTGTTTTGGGGCATATTTAGGGTTTAAACTATAAAAATAGACATTTTCTTGACCACATCCAAAATTCACAGTTTTTCACAATTCACGGGTGCTCGGCAGTTTTGTTTTGCAGACATACTCGTCTTCCTTATCTATCAGCGGCTAAGCGAATTTCTCTCTCGTTTGTCTTTACTCGGCGGTTTCACTTTGGCGACACAGTCACCTTCTTTCAGCTTCATGCTGTAGCCTCATACTTCTTTCTTCTTCCGACTCATTAACTTGGGGCCACATTGCTGGCTTTTTGAGCTTCATGCTTCTGTAGCCTCGCACTTCTGGGCCGGACAGTCAGATACACACACTTTCACATCTAGACATTTATATATATGATATATAAAAATATAAGACAGGATGCAGACAAAAAAAAAAAAACAGAGAGGCTGGCTGTTTACATGCTATTTAGAGTTCCAATTTATCTTGGCACAGTCAAATAGTTTTACAATACCAGATCTTGAAAGATGATGTCTGATGTTGTGTGGAGTTGTTGCTGTTGTTGATTCATGTTCAAGCAGAGGATTCTTCTTGCGTTGCAGGGCACACTCTCTCTTTGCAACATGGTCCTTTGTCTGTGATGTGCAGTACTTTGCACAGTTAGGCCCTTTGCTGTATGATCTGCAACTTCTTAGGGAAAAGCATTCCTCTTTCCAGCACAGAAAGTTCCTTGCTTGAAGTAATAATTGCTTCTTGGTCTTTTGTGCTCACTGGCAAAGTACTTGGCTTGAGAAACTGGATCTCAGCTTTTTGTTCCATAAAGAGAAGAAACTGTCAGCTTTCAACTACTAAGGAACAGAGTGACTCCTCAGCTTTGAAGTTGTTGAAATTGTGGGATTATAGCTCTTTGGGTTTGGGTGTCTACTTTGTGCTCTTCTAGCCTGAACGAGTCTCTGTGAGGAGGCCCCTGCAAAGATGTCAGTTCAAGTCGGATTTACACCCTTTTTATCAGATAAAGTACAGGCTGAAATAAAAGATGTCTGGAACCAGCAGGATGCTTCCTAAAGTTGACTGTCTGGCCAAACTGAGTAACAGGACAAGAATGGCCTTGGTCAAGGAGGTGACCAAAATCCTAGCAGTCACTTTAACAGAACTTTAGAAGTCCTTAGATGAGATAGGAGAATTTGTCAGAAGGACGGCCATCTGAGTAGCACTCCATTAATCGTTTGTGGTAGAGTGGCTAGACAGAAGCCACTCCTGAGTTAATGCCATATGACTGCCTATTTGGACTGTGAGAGCTTGAGGAAAAAGATTGCCTGGTGTGATGTGGCAAAAATTTAACTCATCGGGCAGAATTCCAAGCAGTACATCTGGTAAAAGCCAGATATTGCTCATCACCTTCCTAATATCATTAATAAAGTATATCATGGATGTGTCATCATCTTGCTATATATTTGCTTCTCAGTGGCAAGGACAGTGAGACTGTTCAAAATTAAGGGCAGGATGAATGAGGCCAAACACAGAGAGGTCCTTGAAGAAAACCTGCTCCAGAGTGCACGCGACTTCAGACTGGGATGATGGTTCACTTTTTGGCAAAACAATGAACTGAAGCATGCAGATAAGAGTACACTGAAGTGGCTTTGTGTGATATAGTGGGCTTGTGGCTTCGAACAAATGACCAGTTTTATAATAATAATAAATAATCTGTTTGGTTGTGTCAGTCTCCATTGGCACACTTGAGCAACCGAAGGGATTGATGAGGTAATTGGTTTTGTCAATTGCTTCATTGGCTTCCTACGGTGCAAGATTGAGACGCTGCACCCACGGAGGTGTATAAGTACGGGCTGCCACAGGAGCGAGAGAAAGGAATGAAATGGAAGAGGAAAAACAAAAGAGAGTGAAAGGCTTGCAGGACGAATGTGCAGCATTGGGGTAGAGAAATAGAGAAGGCAGCACGGTCAGGTGTCCCACGACGGAGTGATGGATCGGCGCTCTAGGGATGTATTGTACCCACTGATTGTGCTGAGGAGTGGGTGCAATCGAGGGGGTGTCCTCTCCAGGGATCTGAGGAACGACTGTGTGAGCATGAAGGATGACAAGAGAAGAGGACCCTTCCTACTGAAGTCGCACCAGCTGAAAGAGTAATGGGTGAGCTGGAAGACTTGGAAAGAGTTGGGTTCGGCTCGTATGACCAAGTGACTGTTAGTTTTTAGTCTCGTTTTTAGCCTGATTTTAAACATTTGAATTTTTCACTGTTTTTATGAATATTGTTTCCTGGCTGCAAAACTGAGGGAAATAATAGCGCTGAAGTGCACGATTCTGTGTCCAAAATAGAACTGAAGGGATAGGGGAAAAAGTGGCGGCTTTTAAAGGCCAATATAGGAAGTGACATCAGAGGGGATTGAATCGGAAGGGTCTTCCTCCATAGCTTTGGGCCCGGAAATTACATCAGAGGGGTCGGAAGCAGGCTTGACGTCATCAGGACCAGGCAGGATTTATCGTGAACGGTCTGTAGAAAAGTGAGAAAAAGAGTCAGTGCACTGTTACATCCCGGTCTGGCTCGGAATTACCCTCATTCAAGCCCTTTAGCTGCCTCCCATGCGCATGTGTGTGACTCCATTTAAAATTAAATCTACAACACAATACAGTGTGCAGAAAGTGTGGGGGTGTGAATACCTTTTGAATACACTGTATGAGCTTAGCATAACTGTATAAAAAGAGGTGCAACAACTATAAAATATAATGTTAAAAGCTAAAACAGGGGAATGTTTTTACAATACATGTAAAAATCATTAAATATATACATTTACTGAATACAGGGAGTTTCTAAGACCAGATTCCAACTGCTTTGAATCAACCACAATTGAAAAATGATTTTTCTGCATGCAAATGATGCCATTTTCCTTTGGATAGGAGAAAACTGAAAATTTCTCCATCATATATGGTAATGCATCAAGGCTGAGCAAATGCCACCATGGACACCAAAAAGAGACGGACATTTAAAAGAGCTAGTAATATGAAATATCTTCCAGGAGCTCCTATAATATCCACGTATAGGTCAATTCATAGTTTGGGTGCCCTATATCTAAAAGCTGAGCCTATTATTCCATTTTTATTTCTCCTTGGAACATTAAACAGGTCTGCATCCTGAGATTGCAATGTGTGCCATAGAATGAGGGTGGGCTGAACAATTTAAAACTTTAAAGTAGGAGGAGGATGGATTTTAAAATCGGCTGTAAACTTAATTGGAAGCCAGTGAAGTGATTTAAGACCTGGAGTTATATGGTTATACTGCTACAGTTTTTGTCATGTTTTGAATTAACTGTGGTGTACCAAGTGAATTATTCCAACAAACTGACCTTCAAACATTGCAATAGTCTGTCTGAATGAACATGCTTAACAATCCGTCTCACATTTACAGTATTTGTAAGTGGGACAATACAGGTTTTATAAAGCTCAGATATTTGACAATTAAAGGTTAAAACATTGTTAAATGTAACACCCAAATGTTGAATCCATTCATCCATTATCCAACCCGCTATATCCTAAATACAGGGTCACGGGGGTCTGCTGGAGCCAATGCCAGCCAACAAACCTGGGGCAGGGTGCCAGCCCACCACAGGGCACGCACACACCCCAAGGACAATTTAGAATCGCCAATGCACCTAACCTGCATATGTTTGGACTGTGGGAGGAAACTGGAGTACTCAGAGGAAACCCACGTAGACAACATGCATACTCCACACATGGAGGACTCGGGAAGTGAACCAGGGTCTACTAACTGCAAAGCAGCAGCACTACCCACTGCGCCACCATGCCGCCGAATTTTTAATGGACTCAACTAAATTAAAATGAAAGGTTTTTGAATTAAGAGTATTATTTTCTTACTATTCATAGAGTTATCATCTATTAAAAGAACTTCTATTTTTTTTCTAAATTTAAACAAAAATAATATTTTTCTCACTGTTTTATTTCAGTAAAGCAGATAATTAATGACGTAATTGAGTAAGTATTATTTGATGTAAATAGTACAGTATATAAAGTTATGTTCTAGCATACAGAAGAAAATTAATAAAGTGCAAAGTACTACATGTGGACAAAGGGAACATCAGCTCTAACTACAAGATGGGATACACTGTCATACAGGGAGGAACCTCTGAAAAGGATTTAGGGGTTTATGTTGATGCAACATTATCATTGACAAGGCAATGTACAAAAGCAATTATAAAGGAAAATACTGTTAAATTTAAGTCAAGGAACGTTATGCTCAAATTATATAATGCATTAGTGAGACCACCTCTGGGGTATTGTGTGCAGTTCTGGTCACCACAGTGCAAGAAAGACATAGCAGCACTTGAAGCTGTGCAGAGGAGAGCAACCAAGTGCATTGTGGGACTTAAGGACATGTCCTACTGTGACAGACTTGGAGAGTTAAACCGGTTTATTCTCGTGCTGAGGAGACAGCGGGGGGCACCTAATCCTGTCTTCAAAGCCCTCAAAGGCCTTGATAAAGTCGATCCAGCAACATTCTTTCAGCTTAACTCTAGAATCCCTGAAGGGCGATGCATTCATCTGGCTGAATTGGGACTGGGTGTGTAGCAAGCTGCGTTCTGCAAATCCACACATTTGCAAAACAAAAGCGGGCTAACAGCACAGTGATAAGGAGCAGCGAGTTTCTTGGCATAGTTAAAAAAATCACATACTCGAGGACATCACTGGAAATCTAAGGGGAAATGCATTTAAAACTGAAACCAAGAAGCATTTCTATACACAGAGAGTTGTGGGACTCTGGAACAAGCTACAGAGACGTGGAGTTGAAGCAGAAACCCTGACAATCTTTAACACTAGAATTACCAAAGCTTACCTCTGTTATAGCACGTCTTTATTTGGAAACTCACAGTGTCAGATCAGGAGGAACGTGAATGCGACTGAGAGAATAAAACTGAATTTAAAAAAAAAACTCAAACCTTTACAAGTACCTTACATTTACACCAAATCAAATCAAATGTGTTTTTATTTTATAATAGCAGCTCACTACTCAAAACATTTCATTTGAGACGGGGGGAGGATTGAACCAGCGACTCTTTGAATAGGAGTCAGCAGCTCTTTCCGCTGTACTCCCAAATTAGCCACTACAATGACCCACACTAACCCAATTTCTTTTTCTTCGTTTATACTCTTGAATAAAAGCACACTTGTTCTGTTATATTTATATCTTTTGTGAAAGTGCTGATTTGATATTTGGACTTCAGTCTTCATACATTATACACTTCATGTGTACATTTTGTCATTAGTACTAAAATATGGAAAAAGGTTGTCTTTTAGGTATGTGTTCAACATTTCTTGCATTTCCTGTCATCCTACACTTACATAGATCTTTGTAGACACGGACCACAAGTGAAATGCATGTGTTCCAAATAACAATATATTTTTTTAGCCTATACAGCTCCCTGATAAACCAGACTTGAGCTGGGAGAGGTTTTTGCATTTTCAGCGTTGGTTATAGGATGGGATAGTAGGCTGCTTACTGCTTGGGCTTATCAACACATTTACAAGACAAAAGACACTGGCGGGGAGGTGCGAGCAGATTTAAGGTGGGCCAGATTTACGAGCTTTTTCGTAAGCTTCGGTAATTCTAGTGTTAAGAAGAATCTGGATCAGATATTGGGACTTCTTATCTATTAGCTATATAAACAAGCTTGATGGACTCAATGTTCTCCTCTCGTTTGTCAAATTTCTTATGTTCTAATGTTCAAATATTATGATCCCTAAAGGCAACGTACAATAAAAAATAAATAAAATTGCATCACAAGAACACAGATAAAAAATAATGAACAACAAGATAATTAAGTTTAATTAATCGAAAAAATAATTATACAAAATTTTGCAGGCCAAAAACTGATAACAAACAGAACAGCACCTGAAATTTGAAACTCGAAAGTACACCTTATGAGAAGGACTTAGGAGTCATTGTTGACTCGACACTATCAACTGCCAGACAGTGTTCAGAAGACATTAAGAAGGCTAACAGAATTGCAGGTTATATAGCACCTGATGTGTAGAGTACAAGTTCAAGGAGGTTCTGCTTAAGCTTTATAACACAATGAGAGGTGTAGCACTTGAAAGTATCCTAATAAGAAGGATCTAGGAGTCACAGTAGACCCATCACTATGTACATTCAGATTATGTACAGAAGCGATTGAGAAGGCTGGTAGGATGTTAGGTTACATATCACAAGGGTACAAGTCAAGTAAAGTTATACTTAAGTTATATAATACACTTTTGAGCATCATCTTCACTCTTAAAAATAATTGTTCTTTACTGGCATTTTATGGTACTTTACTGGGTTGTATGGTTCTTTGTAGAACTATTGCTTGACAAAGTAACATTTCATTCTGTCATTCAGTCTTTGCATATGAAGTTGGTTGTTTGTACTTTGAAAAACTTCTTAATATGTAGAAAAAAAGCCCACCTGAAATCTTTAATGTATATTAGGCTACCTAGCAGGACACTAACAGATTAAGAATAAACAGGACTTAGTGTGTGTTATTGTATGCAGCATTACCATTTGTTCATGGTTATTTGAAAATATGCAGCCTATTATGGATCTAAATAAAAAGGTTCTTTCTGGAATCTTCATGTGGATGGATCTGTTGGGAACCAAAAATGGTTCACCTATGGCATCGCTCTGAAGAACCACTCTGGCACCTTTATTTTTAAGAGTGTGGAGTTCTGCATGTGGTTTTGGACACCATATTACAAAAATGACAGAGCAGCACTACAGAAAGTCCAGAAGAGAGCACCTCGGCTGATTTCAGCACTAAGAGGTACAAGAGTTATTACTTTGTCGATTTCAAACTGTTCTGAGAGTGTTATTATTATTTCATGTCTCGATGTGCTAAGATATTGGTTTTCTGTAGGTGCTGCCATTTGTGTTGGATTTTGTGTACCATTGCTAATAAATGACAACCTAAAGTCATGATGTACAATGCCACCACCACAACAAAACCAAGCTGAACAATTTTTACTTTACTTAGTTTTTTGTTAAAAGCAGCTTTATCTAATGTCAATTTTGTATAAAAGATTATAAGAAATTTGAAAAACAAGAGGAGATCATTGAGCCCATAAAATAAGCTCTCTAAATATCTTATCCAGATCCTTCTCTGCTTCAACTACTGTACGTGTTCAAAATTCCCACAACTCTGAGTAAAAAAGTACTTCCTGGCTTCAGTCCTAAATGTACACTACCTTAATTTCCTCCAGTGTTACTGAGTATGTGATTTACAGTTTAGTCAAAAACTAGTAGATCACATGAAGCCAGAAATGGCCTTGCCGTCGGTGCTTTCATTCATTCCTCGCGAACCTGAAACATTGACTATAACTGGAGTTGCCACTCCACCTGCGGAGCACGAAAGCCGAAACGATTTCTCTGAACTGAAGGAAATGATCACAACATCGGCCACAGCCATAAGTGAGCTTAAGAAAGACATTCAGAAAAATATGAAGAAAGATATTAAAGAACTGGAAATGCGTCTATACAACTGTTTTGACACGACCTTTAAAAGTATGCTGGGGAAAATTGAGGATCACATCCAAGAAAATACATCTAAACTGAAGAAACTTGCTGATCAGTTAGATGACGTTAATCAGTCATTCACAGCCCGAATTGAAACAGCGGAACAACCGGCATCTAATGCCGATGGAAAAGCTACAGCTGCAAATTCTGAATGCAAGAAACTCGAAGACAGACTTGCTGCTCTGGAAGATGGATGCAGAAGGAATAAAATCGAAAGTTTCCCTGAGAATCATGAAAGTCCAAACCCAGTGAAATTCGCAGTTGAACTTTTCTCTAAAATAACTGAAGAAGAATTTAAATCAGATAGATAGATCAGATAGCAGCAGCTTATCGCATATGTGGATCTAATAACTTTAGACCAGTGAAAGGCAACATTTTTCGAGTTGCGGCGCACTAAGTCCAAAAATATTCTTTCGCGGCGAACCTGAGGGACTGCCCATAAATCGACACAATCTATGGACAATCGCCAATAAAGACAGTTAATTTTACAAGTTTGAAAGACATTTTATTAATAAAGGAATCAAAGGATAAATCTTAAATTTAATTAATGCGAACTTTAAGATTGTTTTTCAGCACATATGAGATTGATGCGAGGATCAGTTTTCGAAAGACAGACGCGCATTTCCTTGTTGATCATTTGAAGTCTCTCGCGTTTCTTAGACTTAATTTCCATAAGTGTTCTGTTATCTGTTTTTCCAACATAAATTTTTTTTTTAAACATTATCTTTTTAATCAACCAAAAGTTCAAAAACACTAGCAATTTTTAATATTTTACATAAGTTTTTGCGGTGCCCCTAGAAAAGCGCACCGATTGCCCGACAATGCTTTAGATGTAGGTCTTTTATTGTCCACTTCAAGAGATTATCATTTAAGCTAGATGTGATGGCACATCTCAGACACAAGCAAGAGATTATATTTGAAAATAACCACATTCGTATTTTTCCCGGATTTTCTCTGGCAACAGCTACTAAACGTGCAGCCTTCTACAACATTAAACAGCTGTTACGTCAAGCCGATATCAAATACAGCCTCTTGTATCTTGTCAAACTGAAAGTGGAATTCCAAGGTCAATTCTATGTCTTCGCCTGCAAGGAAGAAGCAGAAAAGGAATTAAGGAAGCTGATCCCGACACTTTTTTGAAACACAATAGTGAGTCACATCCTGTCATGGCATGGCAAGTACTGTAGATATCACCTGCTGTCTGATCCACTTGTAATGATACGAATATTATAATTATTCATTCTTTTCATTACTCGGACGCTTTCTGTTTATGTTTTACTTGCAGTTATAGACGTGGGTGTGGAAGAAATTAATAACTTTTTTTTTTGTTGTTTTTTTTTACCGCCCTAAAGGAGACTGTTTAACATCATACCCTTGGTTTATTGTTACTGTTATTATTGCATTTGGATTTACTATGCTTATTCTGGACCACTTTTTAACACCATTACCTGGGTTTTTATTATCTTAATACTTTAAGATTGCTGAAGATTATATTTTATGCTTATAGTTTGTTAATGATTATATTTAGGCATATAGTATTTAGACTATATTGTCAATAGATAGCTCTACTTTTTAATCCTAAAACACCGCTGCGTGGGGGCTTGCTTTGGATGTGCTCTGTTTCTAGGTATCTCAGAGGACTGGGACTCTGTGAAGTGGGGAGGCAAAATGGGAGGGTGGGGGATAAGGGAGGAAGAGAAAGAGAGCAAGCTATATCTAATCTATCCTTTTAACCCTTATAATTACAACTATCAACGTAACAATAGGCTGCATGGCAATAGTTTGTGGGGAAATTGGAAATTAAGATTAAAGCTGTCTCACTTCCAGTTAAGACTATAAAATGAGATCAAAAAATCACAATGTCAATCAGTGTCTCAATAATGGGACAGTTAACTTTGTGAGCTGGAATGTTAACGGCTTGAATCACGAATTAAAGAGAAAAAAAGTATTCTTTCACCTAACAAGTTTAAAAGCTAAAATAGTATTTTTACAGGAGACCCACTTACTAAGCAAGGCTGCAAAAGGACTGGACTGGCGAAATGTTCCATTCTAGCTTTAAAAAGAAAACTAGAGGAGAGGGAATTCTCATACATAGAATGATCTCATTTGTATCATCAGATGTAGTATCTGATCCTGAAGGGAGATATGTGATTGTTATGGGTAACTTATTTAATTGTAAAGTGATTTTGATATATGCAGTTTTAAATATCTGGAAAAGATTTGGGATTAAATTGCTTAGAGATCTTTACATAGACAACATCTTTGCATCCTATGAACAATTACAATCCAAATTTCTTTCACTATCTTCAAATTAGGAACTTTGTTAAACAGAACCTGCCCGATTTTCCTCATCTTGTACCCTCCTCCAGGCTGGAAAAAATATTGCTCAATTTCGAGGACTTAGACACAATCTGTCCAATATATAAAATTATTTTACAGTCCCTCCCTTTCAAAGATGGGCAATGGGAAAAAGATCTCGTAATCAATGTATCAGAAAAGGAGTGGAAGGTAGCAATGCAGAGAATTCACTCGAGCTCCATATGCACAAAGCATACAATCATTCAACTCAAAATGATATATCGAGCACATCTGTCTCGCTTAAAACTGTCCAAAATGTTCCCAGGTCAAGATCCAACCTGCGAACGCTGCAATCAAGTCCCATCTTCACTGGGTCACATGTTTGCAAATGAACATGGCCTGTAGCAAATGAACATCATTTTGGACCAAAATTTTTAATTACCTTTCAGACAGCCTTTGGTCTCACAATCCCTCCTAACCCATTAACAGCTGCGTTTGGGGTTCTTCCAGATGGGCTTAAAGTGAAGAAGGACAAACAAACTGTGATTGCATTCACTACACTATTGGGAGGCAGACTTATTTTGCTAAACTGGAAGAATCCTAACTCTCCACTTATAAGTCAGTGGGAAACCAATGTTTTATACTATTTGAAATTGGAAAAAATCAAATTCTCAGTTAGAGGATCAGTACAGACATTTTTCAAAACCTGGCAGGATCTAATCAGTGATATTTTAGAATAAACTCTTAAAGCACCGAGGAAGCAGTTCTTTCTGCATTTCTTTTTCTTCTCCATTCATCTCTATTACCCTTTTAAACTAATCAATTTAGGTATATTTACAAGTTTTAAGTTTTACTCCGTTGGCCATGCTGTCTTTCTTAGGGGTAGGGGGGTTAAGTTGTTTTCATCCTATTTTTATTTTTTTTTTTTTGTAAAAATTGATTTATTTGTATGGAATGATTACAATAAAATATTAAAAAATAATAATTTTGCTAGATCTATTTTATTAATGCCTTTTAGAATTCTGAAGACCTGGATTAGGTCTCCATGCAGTCTCCTCTGTTTGAGACTAAAGAACTTTATTTCTCTGAGTCTGTCAGAGTAGGGCATGTCCTTAATCCTTAAACTGCCACATACTTAGTGGGTTAATGCACCCCTGGACGCCAAATACTTTTTTGCTACACGTTGCTGCAATTCACCAAGAAAAAGTGAAATTTTAATGGAACACATTTTTTTCATGCAAAGAGCGTCACAATTTCTGCAACACTGATCATTTAAAACACTGCCAATGAAGTGTGAAAACTATGGAAAAAAAATGCTGCAACAATCTATTATTATATATACAAGGTGTAACTGATGCCATTGATGAGATTCAGTAAAACACTGAGCCAACTGCTCTTAAACTGCCTGCATGTAAGCACACAGAGGCCAACACTGATGCTTGCAGTCTAGCCTAGTACAGCGGCTGAATCACAGGGACAGTGAGGCTGATTCAATAAAGTGTGGCTGTGGTCATGAGCTGGCTGCTCAAAGAATGATCTACTCTGCCATGCTGGCAAATTGCACTTGGAAATGACTATAGCCAGTTGAGGCATTCAACGAATGTACGTTGCTGAAGATACTTGGCTCCGGCGTGCTGGCAAATTGCATTGAGAACCGAATATAGCCAGTTATGTTGGTTTAAGGGTTAACACTAGAATCCCTGAAGCCTACGAAAAAACTTGTAATCCCGGGCCAGCTTAAATTCCTTCGCACCTCTCCGTGTCTTTTGTCTTTTGTGTTTTTTTTTTTTTGTAAATATGTCGATCAGCACAAGAAGTAAGCAGCCTGCTATCACATCCCTTGTCACTGCCACAGCTCAAGCCAGTCAAAAAGTTCTCCCAGCTCAAGACTTGTTTATCTGGGTGTGAGGTGCCTGGAGATGTATAGGGTAAATAATATCGTTATTTGGAACACATGCATTTCATGTGTGTTCCATGTCTACAACGATCTGGGTAAATGTACAGAAGGATGACAGGAAATGCAAGGCAAGAAATGTTGAACATATACAGTACCTTAAAAAGAAACTTTTTTCATGTTACAGTACTAATGACAAAATTTTGACATGAAGTGTATAATGTATCAAGACTGAAGTCCAAATATCAAATAAACACTTTCACAAAAGGTACATGTATAACAAAACAAGTTCAAGAATATAACCGAAGGAAAAGAAATCAGATTAGTGTACGACACTGACATGGCCACTTGGGTGATAAAGCAGTAAGAACTGCTGACTCATATTCAAGAGGTTGCTGGTTCAACTCCGGGTGCTTCCTAGAATTACCATTTTGAGTAGTGAGCTGCACTTATTGTTACTATTATAGAATAAGAACAGAGATTTGATCTGAGTCTGTAACAGTCATTGTAAATTTATGGTACTTGTAAAGGTTAGAGTTGTTTTTTTTTTCGTTCTCTCAGCCACATTCACAAACTATCTGACACTGCTGTTTTCAAATACAGTAAAGATGTGCTATTACAGTGGTGAACTCAGATAAAGATGTGGGCTCTACATCGGAGAAAGAGAACAGAAGCATCCAGTCACACATAAGAACAACGCAGCTGCATCAGGCGTAAAGGCGAAAGATGGCACCGTTTGGATGCAGCAACAGGTTGGGTGTCATCCTGCCAGTGAATTTGGCACATGGATGTCCTTCAATGAAACAGCAGGGCATACAGAGCTCACCAAGATATCGTGCAAAGTTCCATCTATGATTATGTTTTGTGATGGTCTTTATATGAAAAACATTTATATGCTACTTATATAAAAGTCAGATCGAATGTTACTTACCTTAATTTATTTACTTATCTTCCTACAGTGTAAAGTCACAAGAAGACTGCAGAGCTTGTATTTGATCAACACAGGCATTCTGAGAAAGTCCTGGGATGCACTTGGTTACTCTCCTCTACTCAGCTTCTAGTGCTGCTATGTCTTTCTTGTACCGTGCTGACCAGGGGTCTCATGCATAACGCCGTGTGTAGAATTCGAACTATAACATGACGTAAGCACAAAAGCCGAAAGATGCTTACACACAGAAAAATCAAGATGCAGGAATCTGTGCGTACTCCAACTTCTACGTTCTTCCGCTCCATAATCCCGGTCAGCGTGAAAAGTAACGCTTGTGCACACGCCTTCTGTCCCGCCCCCAACTCCTCCCAGAATTACGCTTCTATGAATATGCAAATCAATATAAATCTCCCTTAAGCTCAGCCTTCTGTAAAAAGACAATGGGAAAAGCACGGGGGAAAACATAAGAATGTCATCAAATACCAAGTGGAGACAAAGGAAAAACATACTATTTGTTGATTTAAACAGTGGTATAATCAACAAAAGGAAGTTGATGGAGTGACATAGCGTGTCGGAGAAACACGAAAGCTCAAGTTCACAAAGTTGCACAGTGCCAAAATAAAAAAGAAGTAACATATCAAAGTCGCAGTGAAAAGGCGAGTTGTAGCCCACCGTCTGAGCTTATTTGGGCACAGACAAAAAAATAGACACACAGCGGGGAAAAAAGCACAAAATGTCAACTTTAATCTTGAAATTTCCACTTTAATCACATAGTTTATTTTTTCATTAAAGTAGAACATCATAAACTTCATCTTAAAATCATTTAATTTACTAGTTTCTCAAATCCCATCGTAACTAAAGTAGCATGTTAAATGCTTTGTTTTCTATTTGATTTTCAATGTACTCTGTGTGTGTGAACCACTACGTGCTTCCATTCTTTCTCTTTCTCCGACAGGACACAGAATCCATTACATTCATGATATTACAGCTCTCTGAATAATTAAAATGCTGAGATGTATACGTGGTATCATTTTCATGATGATTAGAATGAAAGCATGTTATTAAACATGGAAACGATGGCGCAGTGATTGCTCATGTCTCACACAAGTTGCTGCTGCGCCATGCGCGACCTTCGATAAAATAATTTATTGTAGCAGTACTGTCTCTTTCAAAGGTACTAACCTTCAATTTGTGTCCTTACTTTTCTTTCCCCAAATAACCAATCACCACACAATCAGCACTGTAATAGACGTTAAGCAATCTGTAATTTAACAATGATGATTCTTCAAAACTGTTAAGAAACATTGAAATATCTTCATAGTGCGTGTTTATTTTATTCATCTATTCTTCCAGTGTTGCGCCAGCCTCAGCAAATATACACCGCAAGGCAGGAACAATAAGTGAACTTGCTAGCGCTGCGGCACCGTGTCCTCACATGTTTAATTATTAATAATACAGATTATTTAAATGAAGTTAAAGTTTTATCTGTATAATATAACCAACATATTTTGCTGCATTTCATCTTACAAATGATATCGTCATCATATGTAAATACACGCTTTATAAAGTGGCGCAGGTTGTGCAATATTATAACTGTAGTGCAAGTTTACAGTGAGGCGATTGTACTTATAAGTGCAAACTGTTCAACAAGGAGCAATTGATTGAGTGCGTTTATAGTTCTTGGGATGAAACTGCTTCTGAACTGCGAGGTCTGTATAGGAAAGTCTCTGAAGCGTTTTACCGTGGCTGAGGCCTGTGCTTGATGCTGTATACCGATAATTCTCTTTCCGATCAGCTGCTGCTGTGATTCTCCACTTAGATACAGTGAAATAAATACTCCAAGTGATGCAGTGAGAGTAATATGGAAAAAGATGATCCGCTGTGGCAACCCTTAACAGGAGCAGATGAAAGAAGAAAACGAAGAAGAAGATGGTGCAGTGAGAGTAACAACACTAAATGCAGTTATGGTATTTGGAATACTATGGCTATTCCCTGGACCATTATATTGTTACAGGTTAATTACAATCAGATGCATTACACTAATCAACAATACGCGGTTAGTTTCAGTGTATTTATAAAGCTGCGTCAGGAAAATAAAGAGTAACCACACAGGAACAGTAGCACTGCTTTGACGCTGGGTGCCACCAGTCTGCAAAACCGAGTGGAGAACTTGCGTACGACAAGACATGAGGTACTGTGGAAAAGTGCGTGGCTTTACGCCAACTGTAGGTTTTATACATCGCGATTTGAACGTGGAAAAGTTCTTATGCAACATTTTTGTGCGTACGCACCGTTTATACATGAGGCCATACATACATATATTGAACCGCTTTAAAATGTAACTTAAAATTTGATTTACTTTTTAATTACTTTGGCACATTCCTTAGATGATGAGAATATTGTGTCAATGTAAATCTCTAAATCCTTTTCAGTAGTTTGGCTGTTGTTTGACAGATCATTTTTTATTATTAGTTTCTAAGTTCAAGTTGAAAGTTTTCATAACATCCGTACATCTTAAAACACTATCAGAATTTCAGTGTGTCATACTTTCTAGTTTCACAGTTCTACAAGAGTTAGCCCTTTTTAGCATGGCAAGAAGAAAATTAAAGGTAATAAAAGATTTAAAATGGTTTTATTAATAGAAGACAATTATATTCTGAATGCTAACGCCACAAGTAATTAAATTTAAAGTATTATTAGAATGTGTATGGCAGAAATAAATTTATCAAATAAATCGGTGAGAGAAAATCTATGTTTTCTAAATGTATTGTTTTCTATGTTTTTGTGCATATTAAAGTCACCAAATCAAATTACTTTGATATAATTAACATCTAACTCAAATAAAAATTTGCTGACCTCACTTATGAAGGTTGAATAAGCACCAGAGGGCAAGATAAATTCCTAATATAACTATGTTATATTCAATTTTAATGTCTAACATTAGGGCCTCAAGAGATGTAATATTATCTAGATGGTTTGTTGATACTGAAAGTACTTCATTGAAAATCACTCCAAGCCACTTCTTCAGCCTTTAATGCATGATTTATGGAGATGGGTAGAACACTCAGTAAAGGTGTCAACTAATTGAGTGGTGGTAGTGGTATTGTTACGTGTACAGAGTCCAATGAAATTTTTAATTACTTGTTCTACTAACATGCAACACGTCACCACTTTCCTGCAACTTGATCAAAAAGAATGGAGGCTTCATGTAAATTAATGGAGGACAGAACAGGAAGCAGAATTTGTTTCAGTCATTGTCATTACCTTGAACTGCTTTATTTCTTCACAAAAATGGATTAATAGTCAACATTTTCGAATATGTTGATGTGAAACAGCTAATTTATATCTGAGATTGTAATATATTAATGTTTCATGAAAGCATCCAGAGTGTTCTTGCTTTAGGTTCAGGTTATATTCTGGTCTGTACTGTATATGGTTGCTACAATCTTTGAACATTAAAACAATCTAGATTACAACAGGCCATTCAGCCCAACAAAGCTTGCTAGTCCTATTCACTTATTTCTTCCAACAAAACATCAAGTACAGTTTTGAAAGTCCCTAAAGTCTTACTGTCTACCATGCTACTTGGTAGCTTATTCCAAGTTTCTATGGTTCTCTCTTTGTTTGTAATTGATTTTTAAACTATCACAGATAATAATCTCTGAGCAGGAGAGAGGTGTCCTGAACACAGGTACAAACCTTGATAAGACACAGGAGGAGTCTGGCCTGGAGTCACTCCACAGAACCCAGAATCACCAGGCACAAGAAACTTCTTTTCCATACTTTACAAAGAAAGACCTGCAGGTTAAGTGGCCCCTAGCCAGCAAGCAAAGCGAGTGGCTACAGTTCAACAAGGATGTAGCAGAAATCATCACAGCTACAGTAAAAGGAGATGCTGATAGTCGGTTCTAGGCAATGTCAGCAATCACTGTCAGCTATGCTCTGGAGAGGTTTGGAACCAGAGATGGAAAACACCCCAGTTTCCTACACTATGAATTTCAGAGTAATGAAGATCCATCAGTTGGCGACAAGAGCTTAGGATCCTGAAAAAGCAGTATAAGAGAGCAGAAGAGTAGGTGAAGGCCCCATTTGTGGAGCTCTGACATATTCTTAGGAAGAGACTAATGTCCCTGTGCAGGGCAGAGTGGCAAAGGAGGTGAGGTAAAGAAAGAGGTAGGAAGGGTGCAGCTTTTACTGCCAATCCTTTTGGGAAAACTTGAGAACTGCTTGATAACAAACACAATGGTATACTCAGATGAGCCTGATGACTTCTTCTACCAAACTCCGAATGACCCGGTGAGAGAAGAGGAGCTTGGACACTCACATCTCCTGAGGTGGAGTTTGAGGGAACCCAACTGGAAGGAAATGATGGAAGTAGTTTGGCTACCAGAGCAAACTCTGCTCCAGGACTTAGTAGAGTACCTTATAAAGTGTACAGGTGCTGCCCAGAATTACTCAGACTGCTATGGAAAATTCTGAGGGATCATTTGGTGCAGGGGGAGCATTGCAAATCAGTGGAGATATGCAGAGGGAGTATGGATTGAGGAAGACTTAAAAGGATTGAGCAGTTTAGATCTATCTCACTCCGTAGTATCAAAGGAAAAATATTCTTCAGCATCCTCTCCTGTCGCTTGACAGGCTTCCACCTCAGAAACAACTATACTGTGTCACAGATGTACGGGGACACTGCCCGGCCGGGACGCCTGGACAGTCCCCAACGGGGACAATACTTCTCCTCGGCCACGAGAGGGCAGCCGCCTGGGTCTATTTGGGGGCCTCAGAGACGGAGCTGGGATGCCCGTGAGAGGACGTGGCCACCGCCAGGGGGCGCCCGGTCAGTTGGGGAGTCCTGGATGGCAGCATTTCCTCCACACCAGGAAGTGCTCCCGAAACAGTTCAAGACGACCCGGAGTGCTTCCAGGGGCTTTCCTGACACTTCCGCCACACCAGGAAGTGACGTCAAGGGGAGCACCTGGGGCTCATCCGGGTCCTGATAAAAGGGGCCGCCTCCTTCCAGACAGGGGGCCAGAGTTGGGAGGAAGGAGACGAAGCTTGTGAGGAGGTGGAGGTCAAAGAGAAAGAGAGAGAAAGAAAGAGGGAAAGAAGAACAGAAAGAAGAAGAAGAAAGGAAAGAGTTGGGGAAAGAAGAAGAAAGGAAAGAGTTGGTGAGAGAAGGCATTGTGGTGTAGTAAAGAAAAATAAATAAAGGGGCGTGTTTTATACATCCTGGTGTCGGTCGGTCTGTCTGTGTTGGGGGTACGGTTTCCACAACTGATACACTTCAGAAAGGTGTCATTTCACGCATGCCAGGCTGCCTAGAACATACTGATGTGAAAACACAGCTCATCAGAGAGGCATGGGACGTGGGGGAGGGGGGCATGTGGGTCTATATCACATAAGCTGGTGGAATTGGCATTAGACCATCATCATATGTCTAGGAAAATCAGACATCATCAAAGATTACTATGCCAATTTTTGGATGAGGATCACCTCTGGAACTACCACATCAGATTGACATCAGGTAGGTAAGGGCATCATCACTGGTTGTACAATTTCAGCCATCATGTTCACCTTGACCATGAGTATGGTCATGAAAGCAGCGGAGGTAGAATGCAGAGGACCCCAGACCAATTCTGGTGTGTGGCAACCCCCTATAAGAGTATGATTGGATGACCTCACAGTTACAACAACTTCAGTCCCAGGCTGCAGGTGGGTCCTTGAAAAGCTTTTCTCATGTGTAAGGGTGAGCTTTAAGCCAACCAAGTCCCATTCCTTCATCTTAAATAAGGGCAGAGTTACAGACAAGTTCCACTTTGTCTTAGATAGCAGAACAATTCCTACAATGAAAGGCCCATCAAGAGCCTGGGAAAAGTCTTTGATTTTAGTCTCAAAGACACAACCGCCATCAAGACAACTATCAGGGAACCTGAGGCCTAGCTAGCAAAAGTGGACAAGTTGGGTTTGCATAGTAAATTTAAAGACTGGATATACTGTATAAACACACCATCTTGGAGCACTAAATCTGCTTTGGTGTATGAGGTGCCGATTGCAACAATCGAAACTTTGGAGAGAAAGATCATCAGCTTCCCGTGTAGATGGTTAGTATTACAATGAAGTCTGATTATTGCAGCCTTGTATGGGAAGATTAACATGTTACAGCTGCCATTCAGTAGCATTTCTGAGGAATTCATAGTCTCTTGCACATAGGAAGTACTGCAGTACAAGAACTTCAGAGATCCCAAGGTTTCAAAAGCAGGCATAGAGGTCCGGACTGGCAAGAAATGGAAGGCACACAAAGAGCAGGAATTGGCATCGTCTTGGCTGAGGCATAGGGCACTGCTGGGAGCTTTGGCAGCTGGGCAAGCAGGACAGGGCACCTCCCCAAGGCCTGTATGAGAAGCCCCAGGGTAAAGAAAGGCAGTAACTCATCCAGGAGGAAATAAGAGCAGGCTTGGAGGATTCTTAATTAGAATGGTAGGGATGTGGAAGCAGGGGGACCAAACTAGGGGAGAGTGTGCTAGAGCGGACGGTCACCTGGTCATACATCTGGCAGGCAGAACCTCAGTACATAAAATTCCTGACCCAGACAATGTATGATATCTTACCAAGTCCAGCAAACCTTCATACCTTGGGCAAGAGTAAGACACTGACTTGCTCATTATGCTTAGGAAGGGGGTCATTAGAACAGATCCTCAGCAGCTGCCCCAAAGCCCTGGGAGACAGTCGCTATCATTAGCGACATTACCAGGTGTTAAGAACAGTGGCAAATGCTGTTTTTATCCGCCATCCTCACCAGTTAGGATTACTACCCACCTAAGCAGGAACATCATCTTTGTGATGGCAGGTGAAGAGCCCCATTTACAGGTCACATCAAGGGCAGGCTTACTTCACTCTGAGCAGGTCTGGCAGATAATGGTGGACCTACTGTAGGTAAACAACTTAAAATTCCCAGGGCACATCACAATAACATTACAATGAGCAGACCTACTTATACTGTCAGAAGTAATGAAACAATTAGTAATTATAGAGCTCACTGTTCCCTGGGAGGATCACAGAAAAGAGTCATACTGTACGAGCGGAAGTATGCTCAGTACAAGGACCTTCTGGAGCAGTGCCGTAGACAAGGATGGCGAGTGAGTTGCCTACCAGTGGAAGTGGGTTGTAGGGGTTTTGCCAGTTACTCACTCTGGAGAACCTTCAGTCTGCTAGGCATGACAGTGGTCGAAAAAAGAAGAGCATTTAGAGCCATCACAGAAACAACAGAAAGAGCGTCAAGATGGTTCTGGATAAACAGGAGTGATCCATGGACTATAGCTACTGGGACACAAGTCGGGGACTGATGTTGCGAGTCCCAAAACACCCATTGACCCCAGGATACATCACTGAAGAAGCATTCCAGTACATCCACAGGATGGATTTCGACATTCTGAGATATTCTGTTAGTAAATGTAGAAAAGCTAAATATGGGATAACAAAGATGTTGCAATTTACAATCACAGACATGGCCCTTTTGTTGGCATATTTTGGAATATATTCTCCTGCAATTACGATGAGTATCAAAAACCAAGCCATTTCACCAAAAATTCCAGAATTGTTTACACACTCTTGCTGAGCTAATGGATGATAAAGAGATGGCAGGGGAAAAGGGGGAATAAAGGATACCCAGTTGGGAGACTGTAAGAAGGTATTTCCTTTTAGATTCAATTGTGGGTGTTTGGGAATATGATTTTATTATGTAGTGGAAGTAATCAATGTTGAGTTTAGGGAGAAGGTGAGACAGGCATTGGGTGGTAGTAAAGAATTATCAGACAGTTGGGAAACTACAGCAGATGTAGTAACGGTGACAGCAAGAAGGGTGCTTGGCGTGACATCTGGAAAGAGAAGGGAGAAAAAGGAAACTTGGTGGTGGAATGGGGAAGTACAGGAGAGTATACAGAGGAAGAGGATGGCAAAGAAGAAGTGGGATAGTCAGAGAGATGCAGAAAGTAGACAAGAGTACAAGGAGAAAAGGTGCAAAGTGAAGAGAGAAGTGGCGAAGGCTAAAGAAAAGGCGTATGATGAGTTGTATCAGAGGTTGGAGACTAAGGAGGGAGAAAAGGACCTGTACCGATTGGCTACACAGAGGGACCGAGCTGGGAAAGATGTGCAGCAGGTTAGGGTAATAAAGGATAAAGATAGAAACGTAATCACAAGTGAGGAGAGTGTGTTGAGCAGATGGAAAAAGTACTTTGAGAGGCTGATGAATGAAGAGAATGAGAGAGAGAAGAGGTTGGATGATGTGGAGATAGTGAATCAGGAAGTGCAATGGATTAGCAAGGAGGAAGTAAGGACAGCTATGAAGAGGATGAAGAATGGAAAAGCCGTTGGTCCAGATGACATACCTGTGGAAGCATGGAGGTGTTTAGGAGAGATGGCAGTCGAATTTTTAATGATATTGTTTAATGGAATCTTGGAAAGTGAGAGGATGCCTGAGGAGTGGAGAAGAAGTGTACTGGTGCCGATATTTAAGATTAAGGGGGGGTGTGGAGGACTGCAGTAACTACAGGGGAATAAAATTGGTGAGCCACAACATGAAGTTATGGGAAAGAGTAGTGGAAGCTAGGTTAAGAAGGGAGGCGATGATAAGTGAGCAGTAGAATGGTTTCATGCCAAGAAAGAGCACCACAGATGTGATGTTTGCTCTGAGTATGTTGATGGAGAAATATAGAGAAGGCCAGAAGGAGTTGCATTGTGTCTTTGTGGACCTTGAGAAAGCATATGACAGAGTGCTTCAAGAGGAGTTGTGGTATTGTATGAGGAAGTCAGGAGTGGTAGAGAAGTATGTAAGAGTTGTACAGGATATGTATGAGGGACTTGTGACCGTGGTAAGGTCTGCAGTAGGAGTGACGGATGCATTCAAGGTGTAGGTGGGATTACATTAGGGATCAGCTCTGAGCCCTTTCTTATTTGCAATGTTGAAGGACAGGTTGACAGACGAGATTAGATAGGAGTCCCCGAGGACTATGATGTTTGCTGATGACATTGTGATCTGTAGCAATAGTAGGGAGCAGGTTGAGGAGACCCTGGAGAGGTGGAGATATGCTCTAGAGAGGATAGGAATGAAGGTCAGTAAGACCACCAAGACAGAATACATGTGTGTAAATGAGAGGGAGGTCAGTGGAATGGTGAGGATGCAAGGAGTAGAGTTGGCGAAGGTGAATGAGTTTAAATACTTGGGATCAACAGTACAGAGTAATAGGGATTGTGGAAGAGAGGTGAAAAAGAGAGTGCAGGCAGGATGGAATGGGTGGAGAAGAGTGTCAGGAGTGATTTGTGACAGACGGATATCAGCAAGAGTGAAAAAGAAGGTCTACAGGACATTAGTGAGACCAGCTATTTATATGTGTTGGAGACGGTGGCACTGACCAGAAAACAGAAGACAGAGCTGGAGGTGGCAGAGTTAAAGATGCTAAGATTTGCATTGGGTGTGACGATGATGGACAGGATTAGAAATGAGGACATTAGAGGGCCAGCTCAAGTTGGACGGTTGGGAGACAAAGCCAGAGAGGTGAGATTGCGTTGGTTTGGACATGTGCAAAGGAGAGATGCTGGGTATATTGGGAGAAGGATGTTAAGGATAGAGCTGCCAGGCAAGAGGAAAAGAGTAAAGCCTAAGCAAAGGTGTATGGATGTGGTGAGAGAGGACATGCAGGTGATGGATGTAACAGAACAAGATTGAGAGGACAGAAAGATATGGAAGAAGATGACCCACTGTGGCGACCCCTAACGGGAGCAGCCGAAAGAAGAAGAAAGAAAGAAGTGGAAGTAATCAAGAATGTTAAAATGTGTCTTAATGATCTCTTTTTTCATTCTAAGATTGATAAATTGTTAAAAGCATTTTTGGATGATAAATGCAGCATAGAACAGTAACTTTTTCGCCTTTTTTATTTTTGGTTTACTTGAACTTCTGACCTCTGTAACAGCAGCTAATCTTAACCACATAAACCAGAAAATGTTAGTTAGCAGCAGAAGACAGTCTTCTAAAGAAAAATCATTCAACTGTAAGAAGGGACTTTTACAGATGGGCAGGATTTTGAGAAAGGGGCATTTTTGCTACTTAGTACAAGTGAGACACTTGACATTTACATGGGCTGACATGATCTGTGTGACGATAATGGACAGACAGGGGCCTTGCAGTGTTCATCTTGGTCTTGGTCAGGTCAACTCAGGTCAGGTTGGGAAGCATACACTGGTACAGAACATTGCCACAGCCACCACATGGCATCTTGGTCTTGGCAACATAAAGGAGAATCAGGAACAGAGAAGAACAAGGACCCGAACATCCATGTTGTGTGATATTTAAGCTACAGCAATATAACCTTGAAGAATAATTTGGTATTTTTCAAATCAGAGTTACTGTATTTTGCCACATAAAATTGTGTTTTAAAGTGAAGCATTTTTTAAAAAAAAATACTTTGTTCCTGCAGCTTACTCACAATGGAGCTCTTTGGAATGTTGCATCCATACATGATAGAAAAAAAAATTAAAACTTAACAAAATACATCCATTTTGAAGCAGTAAAGGTTTTCATTTAAGTAACCATACCTTCCCCGTTTATAAAACATCCTTGTGGTAACGGAATGAAACTAGAAATAATAATTTTATCACATATTCTTGGTACTATTTTCTTGAGTTAAGGATATGTTACTTTTTTGTTTGTGGGTTTGTTGCACCCAATCCAACCCCATAGTTACAATCTGTGTAATTATTTTCATTGCCTACAAAACGGGATGTACAGTATGTGAGCAACAGAGCAGTGGAAAAAGCACATAGACATTTCATTGTACACATCACATTCTACATCTCTCTATTATATAAAAAAATCCTAGGACGAGACAAGACTTTTTAGCCTGGGACGAGATGTGACTTTTTCAGAGAGATACTTTCACGTCATGTGAGATGAGACTTTGTGTCAAGAGATTTAACCACGCCTGAGCCGGAAATAAAAGACAAAGAGTAGGTGACAAAGTAGAACGTCATAAAGAATTCAAAAACATCGGCATGATACACATGCAGAGCAGGTTAGAGATAATGAAAGTGCTAAAATTCGAAAGGCTCAAAAAAAATGATAGTAATGATCGCATTAACGCAAACAAACGGAAATTAGATTGAATATATTGTTCGGATTTAAACTTTGTGTCGGAGACTAATTTGTGTTGCCATCAGGGAAAAGTAGAGTTTCTTCCCAATGAAAAGGCGTATCCGTGAGAATTAAAAGATTTGTTGTTTGGTGAAAGTGAAATCCACATATGAGAGCAGTTAGAGACACGAAGTGGCTGGCACGTAGTGCAGTCCGGTGGGTTGGCGAGCGAAGTGAGCAGGGGCAAAGCCCCCTAGTTTTACACATAACAATTAATCTCAACTGATTGTGCTGCATTGTATTTTTAATAAAAGTGTTCAGTTTTTGAAAGAGTTAAGCCACTTTTCCCATATGATGTCTTGCACATGCATAATCAATTTAAAAGAAAGCCCTCAGAAAAAAGCAGAGTGTATGATTGAGCAGATTGAAACATCGCAAACCTGTTTCTGATTTCTTTTAATGCATGATAAGCCACTCTTGCTGTTGATACTGTAGCTTGTTTGTCACAGGTTTCTAAACAGTTCAAAATACAGCTATTAGAAAGTCATTCCAGCAGTTATATTGAACCAAAGGCTCCACGGTCCACATGTCTTCATTTAAAAAATTATGTAAAATTCAAAGCAAACATTTCCCACAAAAATAAAGAGAAAAATTTATATTAAAAAGAAAAGGAAATGCCCTTAATGCCTCTCCATCTAGCAGTTCAAAATGTCTAACTATAATCTGCAAGCATTATGTTATCACACAGGTATATAGCTGAACAGTAAGACTATTCTATTAACGTATTACCTTATAGTGTAAAACAGAATCTTCTATTATCTATTTGAAAGTTACACTGTATTCAAATTTAAACTAAGCAAAAGTTTACATGAATTTACCATTATCCAAATAAATAAATGTAAAGTGAAAGTTAAATAATTGTCTCTTAAAGATACAGTAATGAAAGAAAAGACCACAGTGTTTTAAATGAGTAAATTCATTGACCCGGATGCCAATTAATCTGTAAATACATACAGACTCCATGCTGAACCTGGCACTCTGAGGTAGGAATCACAGCCCACTCTGCCTATGTTAAAACATCTAGAAAGCCTCAATCTGATTCAACTTAGGTTAATTGGCATTGCTAGACTGGCCCTTAGTATGTGGGTGTTTGCTCTGTGATGGACTGGCATCCCTGTCGTAGGATTGTTGTTATTGCTCTGTGATGGACTGGCATCCCTGTCGTAGGATTGTTGTTATTGTTCTGTGATGGACTGGCATCCCTGTCCTAGGATTGTTCTTATTGTTCTGTGATGGACTGGCATCCCTGTCGTAGGATTGTTCTTATTGTTCTGTGATGGACTGGTCGTCCCTGTCCAAGGATTGTTTTTATTGTTCGGTGATGGACTGGCATCCCTGTCCTAGGATTGTTCTGTGATGGAGTGGTCGTCCCTGTCCTAGGATTGTTCTTATTGTTCTGTGATGGAGTGGTTGTCCCTGCCCTAGGATTGTTCCTACCTTGCATTTAATGTTTGGTGGGATAGGGTTACAGCTGGACTTTGACCCTGCCCTGGATAAACAGATTAAGACGGATGGATGCATGGATGTATGCAGGGCTTAAAGTGGGGCAGTATGCACCGATACGTCAGCTTCCTCAAGTTCAAGCACTGAATGAATGCTTATAATGCCTGTTTAGTTCTTGTCACTTCATTGCCTGCTAAGCAAGCTTGATGTTCTTTCTCACTGAAGCACATGCATGCTTTATCAGTCCAGCCAGAGCAGAAATTATCTTCCATGTAGTGAAAATACAATCAAAAGTTTTTTTTTTCCATTATTATTGTCTAGCTGTCTACAGAGCAAAGTTACTGTGGAGTAAGACGAATGGGAAAGTTAGTGAAGACATGAGACTCACAGCCAATCTGCTTTTAAAATTGCTGAATCTCATAACAATTGTTTTCTTTTTGCAAGAAATATGTTCTTTTGCAATATGTGTTGTGGACCACCAGGGGGAGTACTGCCACCCCAACCCGACACAGATAGGCGTGGGGCACAAGTTCAAGGCACACATGTGTGAAGTGCTCCAGGTGCTTGTTGGCCTATTTACGGCCCATATGCGCTCAGCAGCAGCTGCAGCACCCCCTTGGTGGCGCCCACAGAACCCAACAGGGCTCTGTATCACATTTCAACTTCCATGGAGCCCTGTGGAAGTCCAATGCACTCTGCTGCCTCCTAGTTCTCCGGGGGTGGTAATGCTCTGGATACAGTCCCTCCCGTGGTCCTTCCAGCTGGGAGGCGTCCCGGGTGGGCAAGGTCACCGGCCATACGCCAGAGTGTGTAATTTCAAGATGTGGGTCAATATTCTATAACATTTTTGGCTTGAAAAATGGACGTATTTGGTAAGTTCTGAGGCTTCTCTATCATGTATGGATGTGGGGTTCCAAAGATCCCTATTGTAAGTAACAAGAACAAAGTATTTTTAAAATATATAAAGAAATGCTTCAATTTAGAAACACAGTCTTATGTGAAAAAATAATACACTGTTTACCACGATTGTGAAGAAATAACTTTGACTTGAAAAATAATGAACTTATCTTTTAAGAGACTGAATTCTGGGTGTTATGTCAGGACAATGATGAGAATTTATGACGTCTAGGCAGAAAAGGGGCAATACTGGGAGATCAAAAATATGTCTATCAAAGCCAAAATGAGAGACAAAGTAGGTAAACAAAAATAAGGTGAGCAAAAGTTAAAACCAGAAGAAGTAGATAGTCAAAAAGTGATCATAGCAAGTGCTTAGAAAAATAGGATTGTTATTAACAACTCAGATGAGGAAATTAACTCTTAGCTGAATTTTTTAACCTGTCACATCACTATTCAAATGTCAGAGCCTTAGAAGACATTCCTTTAACAACACAGGCAGCTACACAAAAGCGAGCAGCAATGACCACAAAAAAACAAAGTGGCAGCAGAACCGTATCAAGATAGAAACTAAAACTTAAAGATATGAGGAATTCAAAATTAAACTACAGAATCATAATCTATGACCCCCTGAAACACCCAAACGTAGTGTGAGATCTCTGAAACTGGTCCAGAGAAGATGGAAAAAATGATCATATTTGGTGTGTCAGCCAGCAATGTCTATGACAGCTTCTGAAATATCCAGGTTGTATGGTGATTGGTCACATCCATTTGATTTTGCTTCTGCTTTTGGCACAGTAGCCATATTAAGTAATATTAAAGACTGTAACAACTGAATAAAGTAACAAATCCTGCTCCCTGCATGCTTTGTTATTCTATGTTGACCCCTGGCAAGTAGAGATTAGTGAAAACAGAAAGAGTTGCCATAAAAGTCAGTTCTGAGTGAAGCAGAACCAGAGTCCCAGGTGTATTTTGTCTCATTTCCAGCAAGGTGAGCACAATGATAGGAGGAGAACAGTTAGGGTGGAAGACATATCTGTGGGTCTACATAACAGTTAGGATAGGGGGACCCCAAAACCCTTCTACAATAAAGCAGTGGATAAACAATTAACAGTGGGTAGAATGGAAGAGGAATGTTTTAGGGCTTCGGCATATATAGAAATGTGTAACCTAGGTGCCGGCATGTATTGCTTTTTAAGGCAGGGGTCAAGTAGTCCAGAAAACATTGGAAATGCCTGGCCTTCTGGTTCATAGGTAATTATTGGGTAGAGGTAGAGGGCTAAATTAATTTTCCCAAAATGCCAGATGACCTCACTGAGCATGGGTATAACCCTGTGCCCTTTTATAAAGAACGTTCAGTGAAAACCAGGGGCCACAAAAGTGGAAATCAGGGATATAGGAAAACTTGATTTGAATTTCAGAAGCTCTGTGGAAGGCCATGAGACTTCCTGAAGGTATTCATCACTCAGAAATTGGTTGCTGGAATTTCTCTGAAAGATATTCCAGACTGAGGTAAAACTCAACTACCTCATTGAGTGTGCAATTAGGGGGTCAGTTAAGGCAAGGAGAAATAGTGATGTTGGAGTGAAGAGAAAGAGAATGATAGAGATAGAGTGAAAGGAAGTTAAAGGGTGGTGGTACTGTGCTTTAGCCTTTTTGTTTACCACTGCCTGGTGTCTATTTTGTGTATAATAAACATCAATTCTATGGTCTGTTAGGTTTGTTTTGGAGTTGTAGAAGCTACAAGACTAACCCCTGATGACCCAGTGGGGTTAGATAAGTCCAGGTCTTTAACCAGTAGGACATCAGCCTGTTCTAGAATACATCACCATTATATAATTCTGAAAGTATCCAAACAGAATTAAATTTGAATATTTTCTTGTAGCTTGTGTGTATAAACATGAAATATCTCTTTAATACTTCTGATTGCTGAAAGCAAATGTCATCAGTGCTGCTATGCAATTTCAAGGTAGCAATTTCATCATCAGCAAGTTCATTTAATTTATTTTCAATGTCAGAAACCCTGGCAACCTGGTAAACACATAACTTGCAATGTTAAGAGGAATTTGAACATTTCAACTACACAAATACGAGCACTTTATTTTCAGCATCATAAGAGAAGCTGATGATTGCACTTTGAGTTGGAAGTGGATGGAGAAGGCTTCATTTTTAGGATCTAAAAACAGGACCCTTCTTGACTCAAACACACTCACCGTGTGGTCAGATTGGTACTGCTCTTGGCCACTCATTGAATCATACTCAATTATTTAAATGTGCAACACACCCCATACTTAACTGTACTATTTTAAAGTCATTCCCTGCACATCTATCTACTATATAATAAAACTAATAAAACACTACTGTCTGCGTTTGAGTGTCTGTTTGTCCTGTCCCTCCGAGCAATCTGATTGGCTTTGGTTGCTTAGGGGTAGGATTGATGGTGTGATAGTTTAGGGGTGCAAAGTTCAATTGCTGATAGTGAAAATGTTTTTTTTTTTTTACAAAATGACAATGACAACAAAGCAAATAACTTACTGATAGACAATGGGTCTCTAACTACTAATGAGATAATGCCCAAGTCGCATTCAAAGACAGTAAAGATTTGCAAGAATATGAATGATGTTTTCACAGTTGGGGAATGGAAGCCCATCTCCCATTGGTAGCAGTCAAAAAGTGGACAACTAAAACCATTAGTAAAGCACATTGACATGAAAGAGTCTGTGAAGCCGACTTTATTGGAATGTGACTGAGAGAGGAAGAGTCGGGCAAGAGAATTTGTGACCCACAAAGATACCGAGAAAAGGTGTAGGAGGAATGCTGAGGGTACATGTAGTGCAACAGATGTTGAGACACATGAAGATAATGAGGAGAGATGCAGGAAGTAACGCTGCAGGTACACGTGGAGTAAGAGAGGTCGAAACACGTGAAGGTACCGAGACAAGGCTCAGAACAGATGTTAGAAAATGTCGGTGTATATCTTACTCAGTTAGTGTTTGCACATGGCACGCTAGGTGTCACTCTTCTGTTTCCAAAGGTCGCAAAGTTATGGATCATATGACCACATTTTATTCTGACATTTCGATGTTCATCACAAAATCAACTACAACATTAAAGTTGAAATTTTGATGAAATTTTGATATTTTGAACATATTCACAAAATAATCTACAAGATTAAAGTTGAAACTTTGAGATTAAAGTAGAAATTTTGATTTTAATCTTAAAATAGATTTTCTTTTTCTTTACTGAGTCCCTATTTTTTTCTCTGTGGTCCTAATACACTAATGTACAATACCGCAAAATGATAAAACAAAAATGGGGGCTTCAATTAATTATAGAGTAAAAGTTGTGTATGATTGAGCAGATTGAAACATTGTGTATTTCAGGTTTTTATATTATGTATGTTTGCAAAAATTTCTGAAATCCTGTTTCTGCTTTTGTCATTCTTTGTTATTGACTGTTGGTTGATGAAGGAAAAAATGAATTTAAACAATTTTAGCATAAGGCTGAAACATAATGTATGAAAAAAGTAAAGGGGTCTGAATATATTCTGAGTGGGGATTGACCTTTCCTTGTTGTCAAAATGTCACTGTAACCTTTACTTTACACTGTCAGAGCAAATGACACTCAGTAGTCCACTAAAGGAACAGTTTGACGAGAGGTGACTAGCTACAAAATAAACACACATGGTTAACTGCAGATATTTAGAACGTTAGGAGACATTTGACAGGATAAAAGTTACCTGTGGTATAAGTACCGATACTTCTTTATTGCATTCCACACATTTTGTCTCTGAGCCACCTCAGTAGGCCCACGATTTACCATCATCCAAGCAGTCTTGATGTTCACCTCTGTCATCATACAGGATGGACTTAATTTTCAAGTACAGCAACCCGACAATATCAGATTGTCCTTCTGTTTTCAGGAAATATGTAGAGCTGGTTTTGAGTGATACAAGAGCAAACATACAAAGATATATTGTGATAGGAGGTCGGTGGAGAAGCACATTTATAATAAATAATTGTGAGTCCCAGAATGTACAGGTTCCAAACTAGTGCACATACACATGTGAGCTTGCATGCACTGTTCCGAGGTTATTTGCTAGTCACACACTCACCGTCATCACCAAAGTTACTCTTCTCCAATGAAATGCAGGTAGTGATGGAGAGTGGCTGTTGGAATAGTTTGGGGCCGCAGTACTGCTGAATATGGGCTGTCAGAATGTTAAGCAAGTGAAGAAGAAAACAGTTTCACGCTAACCACAAGCCCATAAACCATTTGCAAAGTCTAAGGATATACAGGAAAAGTCACTCGAAAGAGGCCCCAAATATTCTGTAATAACTCTTGCTGGGACGAAGCAATCTGAATGAACCAACGTGCAATGTGCTCCTCAGTATATGGAGCTTCGAATAAGCCAGGATGCCCCTGTATCGGAACAATGAGGTAGGTGGCAAAAAGCTGCTGTGACGTTTAACTTCCATTCGCAATTTCTGGGTGCATACTGCCCGTACCCTTTCACTCAGTCACTCAACCTCTCATCAGGATGGTGGGGTACAGTATTGAACAGCGCGTCTTCATGAGGTGAGCCTATTGGGTCACCAATTCGTTTAAGCGATGTCAGAATCAACTGGATGATTGTGAGTTAACGGAAGGTTACTTCCAGTAAGATGGAACAACATGTCGCACATCGGCAAGGAGCATGGCAGAAACTGAGTCCTTCTTCAGCAACAGGGTAAATTCAAAGGGGCTTTGGCCACCACGGTTGCCGGATCTGAGACCACCAGACTTCTTCCTTTGGGGTATGCTCAAAGGAAAAGTCTATCAGAACATGCTTCGCACTGTGGAAGATTTGAAGGAAAACATCCAATGTGAAATTGCTGCTATTCCCCCCAAAACGTTTGCCGATACGTTTAGGAACATGGAACGCCATGTTGAAAAATGGCTACCAGAAAATGTAAACCACTTCCAGTACTGTATGTAATGCAATCGATTACACATACATCAAGGTATATAGTGTATTTTTTTGGTTCAGATTGCTTCATACTAACGGGACTTACAATAGAATATTCGGGGCCTCTTTCGAGTAAATCTCCCTGAACTAAAACAAATTCCAAATTGGCTAACAGAGGACCTGATGGGCAAAAAACAGACTAAACAGGTCCCAAAGCAGAATAATTAAATTGTCCAACTCAGATTTCATCAGTAAAGGTTGTAAAAGAATAAACAGAGAGATCATATAGGTTTGTGGCACTGAAGCAATCCCTGTACATTATGGTGAAAAAAATAAATCACACAACATACAAAACAAGTCTTCTTCAGACAGTTGTCATAGTACTGTCCCAAGATGGCAATTTAAGTAGGACATTCATTGGAAGAGGCGGATTTGATAGACCATACGCTGGAAGTGACATTCCCTGAGGCCAATCTGCCAATCGTTCTTTTTGCAGAGGGAGGTAGAAGAGAGGCATTAGATGACAGTGCCATCCCCTGGTGTGGAGGGTAATAACTATTGTAAGTGCCCAAGAGGATGGACAAGCATCATAGGAGGGATGGAATGTAATTTCTTGAGTGGACTAGAGGCCAGAATGGAAGGGCAGATGAGCTGGCCGATTGGACAAGGAAATTACTTTGTTCCCGGCCACAGTAATAAAATTGTTCGACCAGCAGGATCCGAAAGGCAGGAACAATTCCATCTCCCATATGGCAGGTGGCAGTAATTCTCTTGTGGGACCCCAGTTTGGACACCTGCAAGGGTGCTTGGGAGTTGGAGTTTGGAATTGCAACCCTGTCAGGGGTCCCTGGGTGCCAGTTGAGGATGATGGTGGAAGGGGACCTCCCTGCTTTCCATATGACTTGGAAGTGCTTCCAAGAGGACATGCTGTGGCACTGGAAGCATTCCTGGGTCTGGCTTAAAAAGGAGTCGACCACCTCACATTGGGGAGTTACAGTTGGAAGGCAGGAGGAAACAGCAGGAAGATGGAAGGAAGGGGGAAAAATTGATTGTTTTATTTGTATTGTGGCAAGGTGACTGTTGGAGAGGTGATTTGATTTGATAAATATCATTTATTTAAACCCAAAAGCATTTTGGGCATTACTTTGTCTGAGTTTGGGGCTCAGTGGCACCCTCTGGTGCTTACATTATAAAATGAGCCCTGAAGTTGTCTTCCAAACAACTGGGCTAGGGCCAGAATGGGAATGTGTCACTTTAATTTTCCCCTGTCATGGACTAAAGGTTTCCTTTAAACTCCTATTTTCTAAAGCACAAAGTCTCTTGAGCAGCAAACCCACTGAACAGTGCTTGCAGTATTCTTTTGTAGACTGCCACCTTCACCACTGCTCACTGACCTCACTATGGTCTTGTTGCTGTCTTCCTCTCATTTTTTTCCCTCGAATTTCATAAGTGTCTGTCATATTGCAGTTAAAAGAGATCATAATGGTGGTGGGGGAGACACCTCTGTTGAAGTACGTAGCAGCACAATAATCAACTCAGGCCAAACACTCATTTTAAAAGTAAACAGAGAAGACAAAATGAAACCTGAACAAACAAAACATACATGCGGCACTGCTATAAGGTGAAACAGCATTTATTACTTGATTCCAGTAATCCATATTGAAACCTCTGCCTTTTGTATTTTCATTCTACTGTTTTCTAAAGAGAATATCACAAAACTCATCAGAATTACAGTGACTAAATAAAGTTAGATCTGCTTTTTCCCAGCCTAATGAATTCAGAATCTATTCCATATTTACATTGACAGAACTTGAATATGGAATTGAGAACTAAAAGGTGTCGCAATCCCTCCTAATCCACTAACAGCTGGTTTTGGTGTACGTCCAGATGGACTTAAAGCGGAGAAGGACAAACAAACTGTAATGGCCTTTACTTCACTATTGGCACGTAGACTTATCTTGCTCAACTGGAAGAATCCTAGCCCACCTCTTTTAAGTCAGTGGGTAACTGATGTTATTAGGACATTAGAACATTAGAACACTCTAGACGAGAACAGGTAATTCAGCCCAGCAAAGCTCGCCAGTCCTATCCACTTATTTCTTCCAAAAAAACATCAAGTCAAGTTTTGAAAGTCCCTAAAGTCTTACTATCTACCACACTACTTGGTAGCTTATTTCAAGTGTCTATCATTCTCTGTGTGAAGAAAAACTTCCTAATGTTTGTGCAAAATTTACCCTTAACAAGTTCCCAACTGTGTCCACATGTTCTTGATGAGCTCATTTTAAAATATTAGTCTCGATCCACTGGACTAATTCCCTACATAATTTTAAACTCCCCAATCAGGTCTCCTCTTAATCTTCTTTTGCTTAAACTGTAAAGGCTCAGCTCTTTAAGTCTTTCCTCACAAATCAACCCCTGTAGTCCTGGAATCAGCCTAGTCACTCTTCTCTGGAAATATATATACAATGCTATACTATATACTGGTAGTCCCCAAATTACGGACATCCGACCTACGACTTACAAACGGGGCCGCAGCTGCGATGCATGCACCTCAGTAACTGCCGTTGCATCATCTCTTTGGCCTGGGGACGCTGCAAGTGGTAGCTGAACGGAGGCTGAAGGGGAGTGATTTCACTGCTTGCGCAGTATAGTGTCCCTCGAGTGGCTCCCGGTGGCAAGTGGTGACCTGTGGTCCATAGTAACCGGGGCTACAGCTATTGTTTGTGTGCAGGACAGAGGCTTGATGGGGCGGTTCGCTGCCCACCCACTACGCCACTGCAGCTACTGCTCCTGACTGAATGCAGACTGGATGGAGCCAAGGGGGGTGTTTCACTGCCCGCCCACCACACACGGTTGCCCCGTTTATTCTCGGTGGGCGGCTGGTAATGCTGCAAGTGGTGACCCGGTTGTGGCTGAACAGGGCGGCGGGGGGCAGCATTGTAGAGTGGGGGGCAGCATTGTAAAGTGGGTGATTCACTACCCGCTTTTGGCTGCACCCTGTTTGTTGTTGGTTCGCAGACGCTGCAGGCAGCATACTGTAGTGGAGGTGACTGTGTGGTGGATGGGCGGTGAACCCCCCTCGCCACCCCCAATCATTCTCAATAGCAAGCCTGCTTGTACTGTTATGCACATAGCAGGAAGTTGTCTGATGTACTGACAAGAGACATGCTGACGACAGGTGCCTTCCCGCTGTGATAGCGTGTACAGTGCTGTGCAGAAGAGCTCTTCTTAACTTTTTGTCTTCACCCTTCAAGAATGTCTCTGAAACACAAATCTGATGCATGCTGGTGATACAGTAAAGAAGAGAAAAACCATCACCATGGAAAATAAAGTAGATATAATAAAAAGGTCAGAGAGAGGTGAAACTCCATCATTCATTGGCAGAGCACTTGGTTACAGTCGGTCAACAATAGCATTTAATAAAATAATGTACCTCTTCTGACTTACATACAAATTCAACTTAAGTACAAACCTACAGTCCCTATCTCGAACGTAACCTGGGGACTGCCTGTACTATATATATATACTATACTTATATACTATTTGAAATTAGAAAAAATGAAATTCTCACTTAGAGGATCTGTTCAAAACTTTTTTAAAACCTAGCAGGACCTAATCAATAATGTTTTAGAATAAGCATTTATATTGGGAGGAAAAGACTCCTTTTCCTCTTTCCCAGAGGGGACTGGGCGGTCTCTTGGTCTGGAACCCCTACAGATTTTATTTTTTTTCTCCAGCCTCTGGAGTTTTTTTTTTTCTGTCCACCCTGGCCATCGGACCTTACTTATTCTATGTTAATTAATGTTGACTTATGTTTATTTTTATTGTGTCTTCTATTTTTCTATTCTTCATTTTGTAAAGCACTTTGAGCTACATTTTTTTGTATGAAAATGTGCTATATAAATAAATGTTGTTGTTGTTGTTGTTTACTACTCTCAATAGTTTTACTCTGGCTGTTGGCCTTCCTCTCATTCTCTTGGGTCGGGGTTGATTTGAATTTAGTTTTGTTAAGTTTTAACTTGATTCTAATATTAAGTTTTAACTTGATTGTAATAAATTAAAAAAAATAAATAAAAAAGAGATAAAATTCTCTTCCACATCTATAAGTACATTTTAAATTGTGAGCATTCTATATACTAAACACACAAATGACATTCTTTAAGTAAGCAGTCAGCCATTTTCAGTAAACATTAATATTAAATGTTTCTTCAGCAGGTTTACACCCATTAGATTCACAACATTTCCTCATATATGAAAATGAGTAAAATATGTCAATGTAATGGAAATTGATTCATGTAATATCGTAATAAAGCAGACGCATGTGGTCTTGTTTTACAGCAGTGCTTCTCAATTATTTTCTGTCATGCCCCCCCTAGGAAGAAGAAAACATCTCGCCCCCCGCGACTATAAATAGTATCATTTGTCTATAAAATTGTTATAAGTACACCTCTGCATAACACTGTATCCTTATTAACGTATAAGAGAATAAAAAAAGAAAGAAATATGGACCAATTTACAACAAAGAATAGCTTTATTAAATTTAACAGAAAAGATTTAAAGTGCATTCTAAATTAAAAAAAAATGTAAAAGAAAAATAAAAAAGCATGTTCCCCGAGGTCAAACGCGCCCCCCTTGACGGAGCCACTATTTGAGAAACACTGTTTTACAGTTATCATAAATCCACATTCCAGAATGATGTAAAGTGACTGAACTCACGTGTGAGTCCCCACAGTGGACTTACTGAGCTCTGATGCTTGCAGGAATGGACAATAGGACACCACAGAGGCCCTGACTGAAGCAGTAATTAATACATTTAGAACATTGTTACTCAAAAGTGTTTTTGGGTAGAGGACAACTTTGGTAAAATCATATCTAATAAGGGACCATTTGAGCATGAGAGTTACCCATTAGTGAATTTCTGCATTACATTTCCCAAATGTATTTTACGAAAGGATGCTAACATTATTACAACTTTGCCATGAAGACTGTTTAACTGCAGGCAACTTGTCAGGATGGATGTTCATGTGGCCTGTGACATGGAGTTAAAGGACTGACTTGACCAGACTTGGATTCTACAGACTGTTATTAAAGTGAGTTTAGAAGAAAGACCTGCATAGTGACCGAGATCAGCAGGACCAGAGAGAATGAGATTGAAGAAGTGTTGAATATAAGAGGAAAACAAATAGACAGAGTGACTGTGTGTGAGAGAGAAGTGACCACAACAAGCAAGCGGGAGTGGAGCATGAAGGTGTGCAACTGAAGCAAAAGTTGTTAATGTCTGTAATAATGTTAGGTGCTGTACTTTATGATGGTAGTTTTACAGAAATATCTCATGTATCTAATGTTGCATGTGCAGGTATCAGAAGCATCCACAAGGCAGTATTGACCTCTTTGGAGTTAGCCCCAAGCACAAATCAAAAGACTAAAACAAGTATAGGATACGGGCCTACAGATTTTGGGCCATCCACTTGCCCACCAAACTAAGACATCTTCATTGATCCATCTTGTCCTTGGCCTGTTCCATTCATTAGTTTATTCTTCACCTGAATTCTCCTCCCACACTTAGCAGTCCTTCTGGTGGCTTTAAACTGTTTTCCTAGTGTGAAGCGCGGGTATATAAATGTTCGGGACCACTATGGCACATTACCCTAAGATGACAACTGAAACCACTGCCCCATGCCATCTGAAGCTCTTGAAGGGTGTAAGTCCTTTCAGCAACTTCTTTATGGCTCTCTAAAGAGCCACATTGTCCCACTTCCACACATGAGCCATCTTCTACTTGATAATAGGCTATGCAGAAACAGATGTACTTCACTAGTCCTTTGAATCTCACCCTTAAAGGTTAGTTCCACTCCTTTTATCTCAGACACATAAGAAAACGTCTATCACTTGTCCTTCCTCTGAAGAGACTCAGTCATTGTCGGCTGGCTTACCAGCCATCTACATCCAGGAAGAGTGCTACACGTTTCCTCCCAGATTGCACATCTCCATCTCTTTCTGTTAAGTTCCTGTGTATTGCCATTCTGGTGCATCTATAACATTCACATGGCTTAATGTACCTAAACAATGTCCTTCATTCCATATTTACATAACATCAAAGATGACGACTGCCCTTGTGTGCCTCTCTTTTATCTTCTGTTCCTTCCACGGCTCTGCCTTTCCTGCCTGGCAACTTTTGATACAAGGTAGAAACCACTCTTTCCCGCTGGGCAACTAATATTTTGAGATATGCGAGTTTCTACCTTGAGTGACAGATGATCATATTGAGATAAACCATCCTGCAAAAAGATACTGACATTTCATAAATCCTTTAATATTGAAAATCTCTCTCGAATATCACAAGCAGTTAAGCAAGCAACAGCTGCGTCGCATATCCATATTTCTTAATTAATATTCATCCGATCAGTGCCTCCAGATTGCAGATTTCATTCACAAAATGCATCTGTAGCGCTCTAGTTTAAAGCTTGTTGATTGTTTGGCTCTGTATCTAATTTACAAACTTATTTTAATGTTCTCAAAGGTGCCTGAGTGTTAATTGCCCTGGTTAAGTTACACATGTCAGTTAAGGGCTTTTTTTGTATTGCTCCAAATGATCACATCAGTGATATATTATACATTTTTTTAATATTATACAGCCAAAAACAGCTTTATTAGATCAAAAATATTCAAGCTGGCTCTGAAGAAAAAGGATTCTGAAGGGTATGCAAGATGAAGGTACGGCACACACATTGCACAGTTGAGATGGAGGATACAAATAATCAGAAAGACATTTACAGGCATTATGCAGGACATTAAAGTACAGTATTTCTATATTAAAGTTTAAGTGGCTATAAATAATATTCACCTCCAAGGAGGGTTTCACATTTTATTGTTCTAAAACTTTGAATCACAGTGGATTAAATTTGGCTTTTTTGAAATTGATCAACAAAAAGTCTTTATGATATCAAAGTGAAAACATATCTCTGCAAAGTGGTTTAAATTAATTAACAAATTACTTAATTACTCTGATTAAGGTAAAGTGGGATATCGTCAATAATGCTGTGCTCAGCTAGTAGCACTGTAATCACCGCTGCCTAAGGATCCCTCTAACACACTTATCAGAGGTTCAGCTCATTTGAGGATGGACAGAAAGAAGATCTGGAGCAAGAATAAAAGTTACAAGCTTGTCAGAGGATGGAAAGGGCAAAGATCTGGACTAAGGATACAATAAAGAAGAAAGGATTCACAACTGGCCTGACTCCACATAATAAGGGATGTTTCGGAAGCATTCACATAAGTCGAATAAACTGTCAAGGATCATGGCGATTAATGGCATCTTGGGTACTGTGGAAAACCACCTTAAACCTTTTAGTTCCGATACTATTTTAATGCTGGACTGGTTCCAACTGATGCAATCAGACAGTGGGGAAAAATCAGAAGAGGGATAGAAGATTTATGTAAATGAGCACTGGTTAAAAAAAGAGCACATTACAGTTAAAATTATACGTGTGATTGAGACATTGAAATGGTGGCTGAATTCGTCCATGTTACTGCCCAAGGAGACATTATCTATCATCCTAGCTAACTTGGCAAGAGAAATTATTTACTCTGTTACTAAGATTCAAATAATAAATCATTCTGACTCTGGAAGGGCAGACAACTTCAACCAGGCAAACAGTTTTCTGACAGCATATTAGAACATATTAGAACAATCTAGACGAGAACAGGCCATTCAGCCCAACAAAGCTCGCCAGTCCTATCCACTTGCTTCCTCCAAGAAAACATCAAGTCGAGTTTTGAAAGTCCCTAACGTCTTACTGTCTACCACACTACTTGGTAACTTATTCCAAGTGTCTATCGTTCTTTGTGTAAAGAAAAACTTCCTAATGTTTGTGCGAAATTTACCCTTAACAAGTTTCCAACTGTGTCCCCGTGTTCTTGATGAGCTCATTTTAAAATACAAGTCTCGATCCACTGTACTAATTCCCTTCATAATTTTAAACACTTCAATCATGTCACCTCTTAATCTTCTTTTGCTTAAACTGTAAAGGCCCAGCTCTTTTAATCTTTCCTCATAATTCAACCCCTGTAGACCTGGAATCAGCCTAGTCGCTCTTCTCTGGACCTTTTCTAGTGCTGCTATGTCCTTTTTGTAGCCTGGAGACCAAAACTGCACACAGTACTCAAGATGAGGCCTCACCAGTGCATTATAAAGGTTGAGCATAACCTCCTTGGACTTGTACTCCACAGATCGTGCTATATAACCTAACATTCTGTTAGCCTTCTTAATGGCTTCTGAACACTGTTTGGAAGTTGATAGCTTGGAGTCCACTATGACTCCTAAATCCTTCTCATAAGGTGTACTCTAGATTTTTCGACCGCCCATTGTGTATTCAAACCTAATATTTTTACTTCCTATGTGTAATACTTTACATTTACTGACATTAAATTTCATCTGCCACAAATCTGCCCAAGCCTGTATGCTATCCAAGTCCTTCTGTAATGATATAACGGATTCCAAATTATCTGCTAATCCACCTATCTTGGTATCATCTGCAAACTTAACCAGCTTGTTACTTATATTCCTATCTAAATCATTTATATATATTAAAAATAGCAGCGGCCCTAGCACTGACCCCTGTGGAACACCACTCTTAACATCAGCCAGTTCTGATGAGGTTCCTCGCACCATCACCCTCTGCTTCCTGTGTCTGAGCCAATTCTGCACCCATCTAAAAACATCACCCTGAATTCCCACTTCTTTTAACTTGATGCCCAACCTCTCATGTGGCACCTTATCAAATGCTTTCTGAAAGTCCAGATAAATAATATCATAAGCTCCACTTTGATCGTATCCTTTTGTTGCCTCCTCATAGAATTCCAACATGTTAGTAAAACACGACCTCCCCTTCTGAACCCATGCTGACTGTTCAGAATAACTCCTGTCCTTGTCATGTGTTGCTCAATCTTATCCTTAATAATTCCTTCCATTAATTTTCCTGTGATGCTTGTTAAGCTTACTGGCCTATAGTTGCTTGGATCTGCCCTGTCACCCTTTTTATATAATGGGATGATATTTGCCATTTTCCAGTCCTTTGGAATCTCTCCAGTGCACAGTGACTTCCTAAAAATATGTGTCAAGGGTTTATATATGTACTCACTAGCCTCCTTAAGAACACGAGGATAAATATTATCTGAGCCTGGTGATTTGTTTGATTTCATCTTATTTAATCTGAGCAGCACTTCTCCCTCTACAATTTCCAAATCCCTCAGTACCTCCTTAGTAGTTGTGTTTACCTCTGGCAGGTTATCCACTTGCTCACTTGTAAACACCTCAGAAAAATGTAAGTTTAGGGCATCTGCTATTTCATTGTCTGTATCTTTTAATTCCCTTTACTATTCCTGATGAACTTGACCTCCTCCTTAACTGTTCTTTTACTACTAAAATACTGAAAGAATCTCTTGGGGTCTTCTTTCGCCTTATCTGCTATATTCCTCTCCAACTGTCTTTTAGCCTCTCTGATATCCTTCTTAATGGTTGCCCTCATGTTCTCATACGCTACGGTTCTCTTTGCAGTCATTAGTCTTATATGCCTTATACAGCAGTTTTTCCTTTGCAACTTCTTTTTAAATCTTTATTAATCCATCGTGGAGATTTTTTAGTTTCCTATTACTTCCAAATTTAGGTATGTATCTGTCCTGCATTACATGTAAAACATTTTAAACCTGTTCCACTGCTCCTCGACTGTCTCCACATTTAAAAGCTTATCCCAGTCTATCCTACTTAGACTTTGTCGCATCTGCTCAAAATTAGCCCTACTAAAGTTCAACTTAACAATTTTAGTCTTTGCATCTGTACTCTTACAAAATACTGAGAATTGTATTACATTATGGTCACTTGACCCTAGTGGTTCAATCACCTCTACACCCTCAATTCTATCCTGATTATTACAGAATACTAAATCCAGATAGGCTTCACCCCTTGTTGGTGCTTTAACATGCTGTGTTAAAAACAGTCGCTGATTACTTCTAAAACTCCTGCTCTTGTGCTCCTCCATCTGTAAGGTTATCCCAGTTAATATTTGGATAATTAAAGTCCCCATGACTATAATATCCCCTGTAAACTTGCCTTTTGATATTACTAAAAGATGTGTGTTGAAATTACTGTCTGAATTGGGTGGTCTATAACACACTCCTAAAATGAGACCTTTTCCCTAATATTTTCCAGGCGAAGCCACATGTCCTCACTAAGATGGGGCTCATCATCCAACTGAAGATGACTTACATTTAATTCCTGTTTGGCATAAACAGCAACCCCACCTCCTTTTCTGTTCTGTCTATCCTTCCTAAAAATGTGTATCCCTCTATGTTACACTCATCCCCATCTTTGTTATTTAGCCAGGTTTCCGTTATTGCTATAATATCATAATTGTGCTCTGCTACATACAACTCCAACTCACTTACCTTATTTTTGATACTTCTAGCATTAAGGCAAGCTATTTTTAATGTGTTAATCCTTCTATCTTTACGTGTTTGCTTAAAATTTACATTACTATGCATTTTTATTTCTACACCATTGTTTGTTCTTCCATGTATAGATCTAAATCTGGCCTGTCCTAAACTCCCTGCCCCCATCCCCTAGTTTAAACAATCCTCGACTAGCCTACACATACGCCTCCCCAATACATTGGTGCCCCTCCGGTTCAGATGTAACCCGTCACGGCGGAACAGGTCCCATCTGTTCCAAAAGGAGTCCCAATGCCCCATAAACCTATACCCTTCTACCCTGCACCAAGATTTGAGCCACGCGTTAAGCCTTCTAATCTCCTCAATCTTACCTGGACTGGCGTGGCACAGGCAGAACTTCGGAGAAGACTACCTTGTCAGTTCTGCTCCTCAGCTTGGTACCTAACTCTTTGAATTTGGATCGCAGAACTGACAGACTACCCTTATGTATGTCATTTGTTCCAACGTGGACAATGACAACTGGATCCACCCCCGCTCTGGCCAAGAGCCTATCCACCCTTCCAGGGAGGTCTCCCACCTGTGCTCCCGGAAGGCAACACACCGTACGAGACTCTCTCTCTCTGGAGCACACCTGCGCTTCAATCCCCCTAATGATTGAGTCCCCAACTATCACTACCTCTCTCTTTTTGGGAACTGGTTTTGAGGTGGCCCGTTGGGGCTCCTCAACCCTGCCTACCACCTCAGAATTATCAGAGTCACCGTCCAGCTCCGCCAGGACATGATAACGGTTAGACACTTCTAATTCTGGGGTTGATGCCCCAGGACAGTGTGCACCCTTTACCTTACGCCTTGCGACCGTGACCCACCTATTCCTACCTGTCTGGTCTGGAATCTCCTCCCGCGCCACCTTAGGGGTGCACACTATCTCTCTAAAGGACACCTGGGCCAAGTCCGCCAATTCTCTATTACATTCTTGGACACAAGAACCTGGACCTGCTCTGTTCAAATGTTAATCCCTTTAAATATAAACCTGTGGTATACCTGGCCATGTCTGATCACATCTTACTGACAACTACAGGCCTGTTATTGACAGCAGCATCTCTCCTATTATCCAAGCCAGACGTTCTTATGTTTGTTTGTGGGGTTGTCTATCTATCTATCTATCTATCTATCTATCTATCTATCTATCTATCTATCTATCTATCTATCTATCTATTGTGAGACCTGGTCCGAACACGATCAGACAGACACCAGCAAAAGTACAAAACACACGTTTATTTCTCTAATAAAGTCTGCACAACACACAGTGCTCCCAGCACCAATCACCCTCAACACGGGCCTTTCTCTCAATGTCCATGATCCGCTTTTCTTCCTCCTGTCTCTGGAGCTTCGTCCTGCTCCAGCTCCCGATTCTAGCTCCCCGAATGTAGGAAGGCGGCCCCTTTTATGTCCACCCGGATGTGCTCCAGGTGCTCGTTGATGACCTTCCGGCAGCATTTCCAGGTGTGGTGGAAGTGCAGGTCTCCCGGGCTCCATGATGCTCGGGGGGGGCGCCCCCTGACTGTGGCCATGGGCCCCAATGGGTTTGAGCCTCTTTGCTCAGTGGGGGTGGTTGCACCCTCATGGCCCAGGGGACATATAAACCGACTCCCGGTCCTTCCAGGCATTCCAGTTGGGTCTGGCCCCCAGCCTCCTGCCACACTATCTATCTATCTATCTATCTATCTATCTATCTATCTATCTATCTATCTATCTATCTATCTATCTATCTATCTATCTATCTATCTATCTATCTATCTATCTATCTATCTATCTATCTATCATATAGTGCCTTTCATATCTATCTATCTATCTATCTATCTATCTATCTATCTATCTATCTATCTATCTATCTATCTATCTATTTATCTATCTATCTAAATAGCATATAAAATAAATGATTGCATATATATTCATCCCATAAAATGACACCTCTGCATCATCACTGGTGAGGCCAAGTGGGTTTAGAAGTCATAGAATTAGTTCAGCAGGAATAACATGACTGGGGTTTCAGCTATTTGTTGTTTAAATGCACCCGAATGAAAAACACAAGATAGGGGATGGAGACAAAAGAATATCAGAGTCAGTCCAGTTAAATCAATAATGAAGAAATGAAAAGAGCTTGCAACATATGTAAGTCTGCTTGAGCAGGCCATCTGCAAAAACTGAGTAATGGCACAAGAAGAAGACTAGAGGCCACCGAGAGACCTATGAGAACTCTGAAGGAGTTACAAGCTATACTAGACACTGGAGTGGAGAGATTGTGCAGACAACTGCTGCCCTAGTCCTTCTCTAGTCACAGTTTTATGGGAAAGGGACAAAAAGAAAGCCACTCCTCAAAAAACCACAGAGTTTAGCAGAAACCACATGGGAGACTCTGAAGTCAGCTAGAAAAAGGTTCAGCTTTTTGCCATCAAACTACTGTAAATGTAATATTTGGCGTAAGCCAAACGCTACACTTTATCAAAAATACAATCCATCTCCACCATGAAATATTGGTGGTGGCAGCATCAGGCTGTGAGCTGGCTTCTCTGCAACATGCGCTGGAAGGCTTAAATAGTGAAAACGAATGAGGCAAAATGCAGGAAATCTGTGGTGGAAAACCTGATGAAGTTTGTAAGGAACCTACACCTTGGGAGAAGAATTGTTTTTGCAGCAAGACAAGAACCCCAAGCAGAAAGCCAAAGCTACGCAGGAATGGCCTCCAAACAACAAGTGGCCTGAGTCAGAATCCAGACCTCAAAACAACTGAGGTCATGACAGGTCACACAGCTTGAGCAATTTTGCAAAGAAGAAGAATTGGGAAAAATGGTGGGGTCCGGATATGCAAAGCTGACAGAGAAAGACCTGTGCACAAGGACTACTAAATGCTAAAGTGAAAGGGCAGAATGCTTATGTGAATGATTATTTTAAGTTTGATATTTATAATTAATTTGGATCACTTATCAGAGATGTGCTTCCTCTTTGACTTTCAAGTGTTTTTTATGTTGATCAGTGTCAAAAAAATAAGATATGTAAAATCAAATTTTTAAGTAAAATAATTTTATTTACTTTAGTTATACATGCACTAAAAACCAAAAAAGAAAATTTTCTTAAACCACAATTTTCGTGGTTATATGTGACTAAATAAAATTGTGGGGCGCACATAAATTAATTGATTCAAACAATTTTTGAAACTTGTTTAGTATGGGCGGGAATTATAATGTTGTTTTTTTTTTGTATTTTATGATGAAAGTAGCTATTCTATTAATTGACTGAATGAATTAATTTATGTGCGCCTCACGATTTTATTTAGTCATATATAACCATGAAAACCAATAAAATTGTTTTACTTAACAAAGTTTTTTTATATATTTTATTTTTTACTTTATAGATTTTGAGTATTTTGCACATGATTTTTTTCTTTAATCATTTTTCATGAACGGGAAGCTTCTTTAAAAATATTAACTAATATATCTACTTTGAAGAATTACTCCAATACTAAAAAGAATGATATTTTGGTGTCTATGTTTCTCTTCAGGCTCTTATGGGATTAGCGCGCGGTCACTGCGAAAACAAAATATGGACGACTGAACGGCAAGCTTCCATCAATACTTAATTACCGTGATCATCAAGGCTAAATAAGTAAAGTCGGCATGTATATCTACCGACTCCACTCACTGGAACAGGCAAGTGGGGGCAATCCGACGCACCTCTCACTTGTATGCTCCTATATCTCACCATATTCTGTCTCTGTCGTTGTTGTGTGTGCGTTAATTGGAATCATATAACCATTGATTAAGGCAAAATCTGTTAAGTAATTGCATCGGTTTTGACAGATTATAGTATTGTCATCGATACTGAACACGTATGCAAAATTTGAAAAAATTTCGCTTTGCCAAAAGTATGTTTAAAATCAGTTACAAGATTTGACCCAGACAAACAAACAGACAGAGGAGTTAAGTTAAATAAAATGATTTAATAATAATAATAATAATAATAAAGCCAAATTATGTCCACTGTGTTTCAATGTAGTATAACAATAAAACGAGTCTTCCAAGGGAGTGAATACTTAGGTCACGGGTGTCGAACTCCGGTCCAGGAGGGCCGCAGTGGCTGCAGGTTTTCATTCTAACCATCTTCTTCTTTAGTGACCAGGTTTTTCTGCTAATTAATTTCTTTTGCCTTAGTTTTAATTAACTTGACTCAGGCTTCCTTAACTATCACCCAAACAATAATGAGACACAAAACAAGCCGCCGCATGACCAGCTCAACCGGTGCCCATCATACAATATCTGAAAATAAAGAAAGGTGTAGTTCTCGATAAAGCTGATCTCTCAGGTCACCAGAACATTTTGACGGTGTTAGAAAAAACAGTTTTGGAAATGTCTGCTGTGACAGAATGTGAATGGCAACAAGCCATGGAATGAAATAACAGGTTTAATTAACAGAAAGAATCGGGTTCTAATTCAGAGATTAGTCATCTGTTGTCTCATTTCACATCTCATTTCTGATTGGCAGTCATTTAATGAAAAAATAATACATTCAGAGGAGTGAATCCTTAAAAACAGAGCTATTAAAATTCAGGGAAAAGGAGTTAATTAGCAATGAAAACTGGGCACTGATTAGGAAAAGGGTTAGAATGAAAACCTGCAGCCACTGCAGCCCTCCAGGCCCGGAGTTCAACAACCCTGACTTAGGTGACCAGTTATTTTGTGCTTTATATTTATAATTAATTTAGACCATTTTGCCAAGATCTGTTTTCAGTTTGACATTAAAGAGCCTTTGGGTCTTGTTCAAAAAGTGGACGCTATCTCCTTCTTGTTGTTTGTTTTAGACTGGCAAACCCTGAACTAAAGGTTTGTGGGGATAAGGCCAGATACACCAGGGTCCCTAATCTTAAAAATTTAGAGTAGGTGCCTAATCTTAAAATAGTGTAAGAGTGCCTAATCTTAAAAACAAGTGGCATCCGCTTTTTGAACAAGAGCTGTGTCTTTTTCTATTGATCAATGTCAAAAAGCTAAATTACATCCACTGTGATTCAGTTTGTATAAAAATAAAATGTAAAAACTTCCAAGGGTGAATATTTTTTATAGGCACTGTACAATATGACGACAACACAATTAGAGAAAAACATTTAGACTTATTTATGAAGTTATTTTGAAAAACTTGTAAAAGGTGATGATGTTAAGCTTATGTATCCTACAGCTTATTAAGTTTATTTTATGAAGCATCACCCTCAACCAGACTGGAGTATAACAGAATGCACGACCCATTTAGTGCAACTTCATTTTTTTATTCTATTCAAACTTTTAACACACTAGACCTTATCTGGCAACTGGCATCTCGTAAGGTCACATGCATGTGACAGCCAAGGCTTGCCTTGTCAGACCCAGCAGGCTGATTGACACCGCCATGTGTCAAGGCAGCATTTCCCTGAAGTGAATAACTGCTCTCGGTTCATTTTCTTTTCTCCTAAACTTTAGATTGTGCCCAGCTGCTCCATAAAGATAAGCGGCCACAGTAATTGTACCCAGACTCAGGTGTCGCGTAGCTCCACTATCCACTTATTTTTTGGGTAGGTGGAGGCAAACTTTAAAATTTAGCCACCAGATTATTCAACGTTTTTATTAATGTTACAGGATAATAAAACACTTCCCTAAAGTCTCTATGTTTTAGTGAGATGATGACTACTAGAACACCAGTGTTAGGAGTAAAAAAAAAAAACTGACAATCCATCTCTGCCTAGAGCTTTTCTTTTTCTGTTTCTTTTTCAACACCTGCTCGGTTGAGTTTACTGCTTCAGTAGCTACTTGATGACAGGTTATGTGATGCTGAAACAATGTCTTTATAGATAATAGACTTACTAATGCCTTAATGCATTTCGACAGAGGACCTCTGGTAAGATAACACCATTTTACCTTTTCTGTTTTTAGTCCTATTTACCTCCGGGATCTAAAAAATCTCTTTACATCCTTATCCATCCATCCATGAAGCTTTTCTTTTCTACCCAAATAATAACTTAGACAGAAATAAGAATTTAAATCAGATGCTTATTCGGTCACACAGCTTTGCTTCAATTTACAGTGAAGTGGGTGTCTGCTGGTATAGTTTTAGCTAAGCTCTTAATAACAAAGTAATCCATTTCATTATAATAATAATTGGTTTGATCTGAATTTTCAAATTTTAAGATTATGTTAACAGACAATTGAGATACACAAGCTGCAGAAATAAACAGATGTAGTTAGTTCAAAATATAAGAGATGTTAGAATCTGGGCAGTGTGGTAGCAATATAAGATATTTCTTTACATAGCATAACATCCTTAAATGTAATTAATCCCAGTTTGATTTGTGGAAGACCAGAGTGTACCCTGGAAGCACTGAGCACAAGGTAGGAAGCAGCACTGGACAGCTTGCCAGTCAATCATAAAGTCAGCTTATATGCACACAATTGCTCATGAGCCAATTCAGAATTGGTCTCGTCCATTGTGAGGAATGGAAGTCTGAGACAGTGACCCGAAAGGAATCGCTTGCAAGCATATTAAAAACATGAGCGGAAAACCAAGTGGTCAGAAAGTGAAGGAAAAAGTAGTTTCATCCAGCTGATTTCAAATTAACGATTTGGCTCGGCACTGAATGAGCCTGAAGAGACAGGTGAAGGGATGGATTAGCCAGGACATCATGATGCAGCATGATGAAACGGTGAGTGAGGTGGGTATAGAAAATTACGAGTGGCATATTTGAACCGAGCAGGACCTCTTTATCCCCACAGTCAACTACTACCAACACCCCTTGAGAGTCAACAGGATCAGCTCCAACTGAATGTGATACTCCGACTTTGGGGCATGGTCGAGATGGAAATGAAGTTGAGTTTTATGAGATGAAGGTATTAATTACCACAAAAAGTACTGAAACATGTTATTATGTTTCAGCCTTGTGCTAAAATCCTTTAAATTATTTTTTATTTCATCAAGAACCATTCAATACCCAAAAATGACAAAAGTGAAAATAAGATTTTAGAAATTTTCGCAAATTTATAAAAAAATAAAAAACTGAAATATCACATTGACACAAGTGCCTCACAGTAAGAAGACCAGAGTTTGCATCCCGGGTCCTCTCTGCGTAGAGGTTGTATGTGGATTTCCTCCAAGTGTTCCGGTTTCCTCCCACAGTTCAGAGACGAGTAGGTTAGGTGCATTGGCGATCCTAAATTGGCCCTAGTGTGTGGTAGGAGAGTGTGTGTGTGTGTGTGTGTGAGTGTTTGACCGGTGACAGATTTCGTGCCCTGTCCACGGTTTGTTCCTGCCTTTGGCCCTATGCTTGCTGGGATGGACTCCAGCAGACCTCCTCGGCCCTGTTCAGGACTAAGTGAGTTAGAAAATGACTGACTGATACTGACACAGGTATTCAGACTCTTTACTAAGTACTTTGTTGAAGCCCTTTTGTCCAGTAATTCCAGCCTGGTGTCTTCTTGACTATGGTGTGACAAGCTTTGCACACCTGGATTTGGGTAGTTTATCCCATTCTTCCAGACAGATCCTCTCAAGGTTTGTCAGGCTGGATGAAGACGGTCAACAGACAGATATTTTAAGGTGTGTCAAGAAATGTTAAATTGGGTTTCAATCCATTCTGTGGATAGGCAACTTAAGTACGTTCCCAGAATTGACCCTAGGCCATTTCTGTGCTGTTTTTGCTTTGTGCTTCTGGTCACTGTCCTATTGGAAGGTAAATGTTCAGCGCAGTCTGAGGTCCAGAGCGTTCTGGAGCAGGTTTTCATTAAGGATGTCTCTATACTTTTCTCCATTCACCTTTCCTTCAACCTTATTTAATTTCCCAGTCCATGACACTGAAATACAACCCCACAGCATGATGCTACCACCACCATGCTTTACCGTTGGAATGCTATTGCAAAGGTAACAAGTGGTGCCTGGTTTCCTCAAGAAATGATGCTAATGTTGATTTCATCAGACCAGAGAATCTTGTTTCTCACAGTCTGAGAGTCGTTTAGGGGCCTTTTTGTGAACATCAAGTGTGTTTCCATGTGTTTTTCATTTGAGGAGCTCTGCTCCCTGTAAGCTACGTGGCTGTGTACCTTCTTTCAGGTTACTGTGAAACACTTTTGAGATGCAGCTGTTATCATGTTGCTCACCACCCACTCACAAAGTTTTTCACCTTTCCTCCAATAGTCGTCCATTTTTGGCAATGAATATGCAGCTCTTGAAACTAAATGGGGGAAACTACCTCCTGTGAAATAATTAGCCTCAACACATGGCAGCCACCCATATATTGTCCCAGGCTGCAAAATGGGTAATTATAATAGAGCACAATGTACACTTTTCGAGTTCCAGATTGAACTGAACTGGTGTTCAAAATCATGGCGGCATTAAAAGCCAAGACCAGACATTACATGGCGGAACTGGAAGTAATTTTCTTCTGGGCGCCGGAACCAGAAGTAATGTCTTCAAGGTTGAATCAGGCAGGTTTTCCTGTGTTTGGTCTGCAGAGACAACAGAAGAGGGTTTAGTGCACCCTGCCACCCCCTGGCTTTGAGTGGAATTACGTTCACTTGGTCCATACAGCTACAAAATTAAAATTGCATTTATTAAAATAGCATTTTTTAAACTATTCAAGGCAGTACAATTTATTAATTAATTTATCTATTCATTAATAAAGTTAAAATATTGCACACAGAATGTGTATTATTTTTTAATGCATTACCTACGAATAGAATATTTTAAAAAATTATTCAAAGTTGATATAATTAATAATACAAATCTTAACATTCTAGTGACATCAGAGTCTAAAAGCAGCTTACCTCATCACATTCTAAACTTCAAAAAATTAATACCAACCACAAGCTATTTCATTCTTTTTCCTGCTAATATTTTTCATCAATCCATTTATTCATGATTGAAAACTCCAAATCCACCAGAGTCATCTCAATAGCATCAAGCAGAAATCAAATTTCAGATGTAACAAGTTAGAACATGAATGCTTTACATGATGTTCAGGTGTGCTTGGCAGCTAAGTAAACTGAAATGAAAAGTGTAATATTTTACATTTTTATTAGTTACTTCTTCCAAGAGCCAGTTATCACATTTTTGTTAATTAAATATTTTAGTAACTTCGGACAGAGTTTGAATTTTGTTTTGTTAAGTTTGACTTGATTGTATGCAATGTTTTCCTCCAATAATATAATAAAAAATATATATATATTGTGAGGTTTCTGAACTCTTTTGGGACCCCCACCCCCAACAGGACGACACACTGAAGTGCGTCCTGAAGTGCGATTGCCGCATCTGTGGAAGATTGCAGAGCACTGCGGAAGCAAATCCAAGTTGATCATTGTCACGCTATAAGCACCTGTCATTGATGGGTGATTCAAGGAACATTATAAATGAAGGAAACAGGATTACTTGTCCATGACCCTGCATGTTTGCTGTGTCTGTGTTTAAGAAAGTGGTAGATTCCGCTACAATAAATAACCATGCTGTTCCTGTTTCAGGTTGAATAAAGTTGGTTTTGCTAAAGTACTGGGACTTAGCCTTATGTTTAGGGGTGCAAGACAGGGTCTCACACGTCACTATATATATATTGTGTCTGACTTGTATCTCAGAATGGATGAATAGTAACTTTCTCAAGTTAAATAAAGAGAAAACTGAAATCTTAGTGATTGGCAATAATGGATACAATAAGGCTATTAGAAAAAAACTGGATACATTAGGATTAAAAGTCAAGATGGAGGTAAAAAGCTTAAGGGTAATTGTTGACTGTAATCTAAATTTTAAATCGCATATTCATCAGACCACTAGGACAGCATTTTTTCACTTAAGAAACATAGCAAAAGTTAGACCTCTTATATCATTGAAAGATGCTGAGAAATTAGTTCACGCGTTTGTTTTCAGTCGACTAGATTACTGTAACGCACTCCTCTCAGGACTACCCAAAAAAGATATAAATCGTTTGCAACGAGTACAGAATGCAGCTGCTAGAATCCTAACTAGGAAAAGAAAATACAAGCACATTTCTCCAGTTTTGATGTCACTACACTGGTTACCTGTGTCATTCAGGATTGACTTTAAAATTCTGCTTATGGTTTATAAAGCCTTAAATAATCTTGCCCCATCTTATATATCAGAGTGTCTGACACCTTATATTCCAAATTGTAACCTTAGATCTTTTACTCATTAACTCTTATGTAACAAGACCTTAATAAAGGCTTCTATTGGTCTTCATTACGATTACAAAACATAAGTAGAAAGATTATTAATCACTGTTCCGTGTGGTATATTAAGACACTTCAATGTGCTGGTAAAATTAATTGTAAATATGAAGGATTTGCAGGTTTTCTAATTAGGTATGCAATATTAAGAAAACCATGTCTCATTTAGGCCACCCCTGACCATTCTAAATTGACATTATTTTAGTAGGTCACATTGGATAGATGAATAAACACTTTACAGATGCTTTGTACAAAGACATGCAGGTTAGGTGCATTGCCGATCCTAAATTGTTCCTAGTATGTGTGATTGGTGTGTGGGTGTGTATGCCACGCGGTGGGCTGGCGCCCTGCCCGGGGTTTGTTACCTGCCATGCGCCATGTGTTGGCTCGGATTGGATCCAGCAGACCCCTGTGACCCTGTAGTTAGGATATAGCGGGTTGGATAATGGATGGATGAAGCCTTCATTGAGGTCTTGTTACATAAGAGCAAATGAGGAATAGATTCAATTTTGCAGCACCTAAACTAAAGTGTTACCGATTAGTGTGCAGATGTACTAATGCTTTTCAAAGGGAGATTTTGAAATTTCAAAGCTTTTTAGAGCACAATCTGCTTTGATATATCTCAACAAAAATTGAGCTGTCTCAATTAGTTTATTTGAAGTATAATTATGCCAAATTTCAACAAGATGGGTCCATGGGGAGCCAAATGGTTTTTTGTGGTGGGACATTGCTGTCACAATAGGTGCTTCCCTCTTTATATGTGAACCCACTTAAAAAAAAGTTAGCTCTTAAGAATGACAAAAATAATAGAAGAATATGAATGGAAAAAAATAAATGAAAATGGTGCACCACCACTTTTAGCCACTTTCAAAAATGTAAGTCACAAACAACAAGGGATAAAAAATGAACAGACTTTTGTGCATATGACAACAAGTGTTTTCAATAATGGAATCAGAAGAGTGGAGTGAGGGAAGCTAAAGTCACAAACAATAAGAATCTAATAAACTAAACCAAAATATAATAAAATAATATAAAAAAATAATGCATGTACCTGAGCCAATACAAGAGATGTCAATCACTGTCAGAGATGCAAAAGATGTCAAAACCAAAGAGTCTCTCAAAACAAACAGAATGGTGAATTTTTTCAGTAAATCCAAACTTGAAGAACCAGGAAGTCTGAAGGGCTGACCTTTATACCACTTTATACGTGATGCCATGCTGCCCGCAAAACCTTGATGTTATCCCCTAACCTAGGGTTACCAGAAACCTGCAAACCCAAAGGAGGACAATGGAGGTCAGAAAGGAGGGCAAAGCCATGATAAAGGAAGACAAAGGAGAACGTGTCCCGTTCTATTCACGAAACACAGTGTGAACCGTGTGTTACAATAAAAAGTTTAAAAAATATATTTGACAGGCCCCAAAAGGAGTCATCAAAATTATAAGTTATAGTATAACTATGCTGTTTCATATTTTTCAGACAAGGTGACTTTTCACAGCAGTTCATCATTTCCGGCAGCACAGGTGTGGAACTTTAGACAAGAAACATTCTTAAAATTGTACTTTACCATGTTTCTGTGCTTTTCACTGGTAACATGTCTTTCGAAATCAGTGGTACCCTTGTTTGCAACGGACACATAAGAATCATGAACCAAACACTTTGCTTTGTTTTCGATGCGTCCTTCACCAAAGCACAGATACTTAGTTTTCATGTGGTCTGAGAATTTGCATTTCCTCTTGTTAGTGTTACTGGTGGATGACATTTATCGACAAAAGACTACTGCATATTCGTATAACAAGTGCGGACAACATAAAATAGCAAAGTGGGTGTAGGCGTGTAGCCGTGTTTTGTTTTCAATAAAACAGATGATTTATGTAAAACGCAGAGATGATAGCGTGCAATTTCAGCCAAGAAAATGGTCAGTGATTGATGAAAGCCAGACATTTCCACCTTTTTAAGCAATGCCTACCAGACGAAGGATGAAAGGACATGTCCTCCTTTTGCTGGACGTCTGGCAACCCTACCTAACACATAACAAAGTAATCATTAACACTAAAGTCCCAGAATGTCAGTTCCCATTTAAAAAAACAAATCATTTCTGCTAAGATAATGTAGAGACAACTAACATAAGAAAAGATGCTGCAAAGCAAAAAAAAAAATAGATTGTTGGATTCCCCTGGTTCTCAAAAAGCCTAAATAGCATATTCAAATAAAAAATAATTACTGTAAACATTAAAAGTTAATTCATGACAACTTCTGCTTCTGAAAGGAATAGCCCACCCCAAAAATAATATTGTTTATTGTTGGAATATTTTTTTCACTAGTTATTATGTAGTTTGGAGCAATGGCTGAGAAAAGTTTTTAATCTCATGTTTTCGTTTGGAATGGAGTTCCAAAGTTCTGATAGAATTTAAGTTTATAGTAACCAACAATGGACAATATCAAAAATGCGCAAGAAAAATTCTCACGTTACTCACATAACGCACATCAAATCCAGCAGTTGTAAGATCACAACACCCCAAGCACACTTTTTTTTTTTACAAAAATATTGTTAAATAAACCACTTCAGGAAAACACTTTATAAAAAAATGGAATTTCCACAAATGTGAAGTTATTTTTATGGTGGATTTATTTTAGTGACATAAATTCCTTGCCATTTTGTGCCTTTGTTTTGATCTTCTCGTATATTAAGTATAGGGAAAGTATTGGAATCCTCCAAAAATTCAATTTCAAGATTTTGATGAATTGTGACGTTTTAGACCTCCTTGAGTCAGAAAATACCATTTTTGGAACTATGCCTGTGTGTGTGTGTGTGTATGTAAATACGATAACTTAGGTACACTTTCACTTAGGTCAACCAAATTTTGCATACAAGTATTAGGTACAAAACGTAAATTTCTATCAACTGTTGGGCTATTTCCGTTAACCGTAAGTGTTACTTTACCTTTTAGGCATGCAGCTGCAGAGTCCGATTTATTCAACTTTACTTTAATAATAATTGTTCTATATATTATTAATTTGATTTGATTTATTGTTGATGGTTCTTTAATGTACATAATATAAAAATATAATCATTGTCTTTTGGTTTACTCCTCAAATATCCATCTCCATATCTGAGTATACGAGAAAGTCTAGGGGAGATCACTCCTGATTTTTTAATGGGAACTGCTATTTTCTGTTATACTGGCCTTTTAGGTATACGAAAATTGTCCTGCTGGGTTTAAAGGGCTAGCCCTTAGGGATGCTTAAAAGATCATTGCACCATTTTAATCGGCTCAAAAACTAGTTCAGTGTCTCCTACCCTGTCACCAAACACTTACAAAATGTTGTCAAACTCTATTGGCATAGCAGTGCACCAAAAGAAAATATCCTACTTAAACTAAATATTATCCATCCATTATCCAACCTGCTATATCCTAACTACAGGGTCACAGGGGACTGCTGGAGCCAATCCTAGCCAACACAGGGTGCAAGGCAGGAAACAAATCCCGAGCAGGGCGCCAGCCCACCGCAGAACTAAATATTATTACAAATCAATTTCAAAATGTGCTTGTTAAAGTATCTTTCTGCAAGGTCCACTCTACTGAAATGCTATAAGTGTACACCAGGAAATGAGGCTCATAATATCACAGACTCCAGGCAAATGAGTGCTGAAGTTAAAAGGTTAAATGTAAATTTATTAACTTCAGTTTCTCTTTATTAGCTCACAGAGAACATTAGGCTGTCCCAGTCTATCTTGCCCTGTTCTCCATTTAATATTACAATTCTCAGATGTCAGACACGGGTCATCAGCATTCCCTATATTAGATACATTTAGCAAAAAATCAATTGTGCAGCCTGCTAGAAGCTTCTGTTTATTTCCGTCTTATATTTAATTATTTATTTTTACTGAAAGTCAACAACTTGTTGCACTCAGTGTTATGACAGATGAGAACAGAAATCAATAAAACCTATGGCTTTGTGTCATAAGCCTTTATACTGTTATTATGGTGTGGCATTAAAGTGACGAGTAGTGGTAGTGCTTCAAATTTTATTCCAATGCAGCACAATGTGTTCGTATTGTTATCCTCCTTTTAACCAGGGGTGTCAAACTCAAGGCCTATGGGGTGGATCTGGCCCTTGGAGCTTCATAAAGCTGCCAGCTTCATCAGTATTCAACACATGTTACAGATGGCCATTAGTTTTCATCAGAGACGCCCCTTGCAAACATGCATATCGTATATAGAATTATCTGTATATAATTTAGCTAGGTTACATTTACACCTGCCATTGAAATACGTGTCCAGTGTCTACTCATGTTTATCTGTGATGCTCAGAGTACCGCATTTACTAACTTGAGGGTAGAATGGAAATGTGTTGCCCGTAATTAACCAAACAAGGATAGTGAAATAGCACATAGCCATAAAGAACATGCCAAAGATGCGAGAGTCGCATGAAGGAGATGGTGGCTCAACTTCACACACACCCCTCCTGCCATTGTAACTCTCTTTATAAAGCTGATTTACCTGACTGTTGCCACCACCTTACTGGACTATTTTGTCTTTTCTGCTGTCTTGATTGTTGTATGTGCATTTCTACTGTTGTTAAATGTGATCACTTTCCATTTCTGACAAAATCTAAACGTGGTCTGTGTGACTTGTCACCAGCACATTTACACCCTTTTTTAAAGTGTTCAAGTGCCATCCGATTGTGATGCATGTTAAAGCTGTTTTGGTTTCATGAGTATTTTTGTATTTTATTGTCATTTTTGCTATTATTGAGTTATTATGTTTTATTTTGTCATTATACCCGGTCCTGAGAAATCCAGATTTTACACGAATTTATTCTGTAGATAGACACGAGTGCATTTTCTCTGAAGTTTTTGATGAAGGTGAACCTTCCATCATGTATCTGAGTAGGAAACTGCTTCCCAAAGAGCATTAATTATGATTGAGGAGCAATGTCTGGGAATGAAATGGGCTGTTGAAGTGCTCCGTTATTACTTATGGTGTCAGAGATTTTCCTAGGTGACTGATCATGCTCCGTTCCAGTGTCCCTACAGACAGAAAGATATGAACTCCCGGTTCACTAGGTGGTTCATTAGCCTACACCCATTTAATTTTATTGTCCATCATCGTTTAGGTTGTGCACACTTCAATGCAGATGTTCTGTCCCATAGAGCTGAATCCAATTTGTAATTTCACTTACTTCACAAAGCCGTGAACGAAACTGAGAGACGGGGTTGTGACCACTGTTGCCACTGATTTGTTGTCTCTGACGGTGGGTCCTGCGTACTGACACTCTCTTAAAAATTATTCCAAAGGAAACAAACACACTCTTCACTTGCCTTTTGCGAGATCAGCTGCACGTTTTCCATGTAACATGCTTGTCGCATGATGTTCAGAACATTTAAAGCTGAGCTCTCACCAGCCTTGTTGGTTTTTCTCTCCTCTCTTCCACAACCTCTTGACTTGCAGTGGTACTGCTTACCTCATTAGAGCCCTGAAGATGCAGTCTCAGCACCCTTGTATGTCATATTGTAAGCACGAGATGCAAAATTACCCATAAATGATCATTTGTGTTCAAGACAGGACTCTGGACCAATGAATGAAGGGAAGAGGCAGGTCTTGAACTCCAAAACTCGATCTCACTTGAACACATTTATTTAAGAATATTTTGGCAACAAATGCACATGTTTTGCTCGCTTTCAGCATACCACTGCATGACTTGACATGTGGATCACGTCAACACGGCTACACGTGAAACATCAGATTTTTTTCATGGATGGTTTTAAATTGTCTGCTATGGTCCAGAATTGGTCTGAGTAGGTGGCCATAATTTTGTTATCTCCTTTAAAACATAAGATTAAAAATGTTTCTGGGCCATCACTACAAACCACACAGGGTAAGTCACATATATATAAAAAATCATTTTTAAGAGTATTTCTTTAACATCATTCCAAGGCAAGTTATAAATACAGATACATTGTACAACTGTATAAACATTCTTTACAATTGCAGCACAGGCAGGTTAGGGTCAAGTGGGAATTTAACCAACAGTGTGGTGATTTTGAATCTAGTTACTTATCCACTGCATTACACTGTCCACTATGACAGGGCCAGAAGCAGCTGAAGTGAGAAAGAGCAACTAAGAAAGTCTCTAATATAATTCCCTATTGTTTCCTACAGGCAGGCAGAATAAAACAAAAAAAACACTATTATATAAATTATGTGTTGCAAGTTTATGTGACAGGAATGTCTGTTGAGAGCAACACATAAGATAAGGAAAAGGTGGAGTTGTGGTGAATCACCTTTAAAAGGTCAGGTGTCCACAGAAAGAAAAAGAGACTTACTAACCAGGGGATGAAAAGTCGTCTAGGGCAGCAGGCAAAATATAAAGAATAGCCAGGGTTTTAAAATACTAGGAGAGACAAAAACAAAGACTGTCAAACCTGAAACAGAATTCAAAAGTCTGCAGTCACACAAAGGTCTTCACCAAGCTAGAAATTCTTTAGCCCAACCCAAAAATGATTGCTAAAAGAAGTCAGCATTTATCCCAAAACTAGGACACTAGGTAATGCATGCCGCTAACTTTTACAATGGCAGGCAGACGGTATTAGGTAAGTTACTTTTAAATTGTGATATATTAACCATTATATATTAAACAGCAATAAAACGCATTTATCATTATTACTTTTTATTAAGTAGCGTATTATATTACATCAGCATTTCCCAACCTATAGGACGTGGCAGCACTGCAGATGTGCTGCAGCTGACCCCATACGAAACCCGATCCACCGGCCCGATGATTGTGCTCAATACATAGCAGCAGCTTCGATGATGGATCGTAGCAGATCCTGGATGACCTCCCCAAAGCCTGCTCTAACAATTATACTCAATTTACCAAGGAAAAAAAGCATTGACAATAATGCTTGATTCATCTAATGCTCTGACGTTCTGATGCTCCAACTATCCTAATTGATTCTCTTGCGGATATATTGCATGTAGATTTTGGCCAACCATGGATGAAACTCCATCTACTGGTCTGATGACCATGCTCAATACACAGCAGCAGCATCACAGGTGGATCACATCAGATCCTGGATGACCTCCCAACCCCAGCAATGACAGTCATACTCAATTCACCAATGAGGAAAAGCTTTGAGAATCACATATGATTCATCTAACACTCTGACACTCCAACGATCGTGCTTGATTCTCAGAGGAAATATTGCATGTAGATTTTTGCCAATCCAAGATGTAACCCCATCCATCGGTCCGATGATCACACTCGATTCACAGCAGCAGCATCGCAGGTTGATTGCAGCAGATCCTGGATGACCTTCCCATACCCTGCTCTGACAATCATGCTCAATTCACCAAGGAGGCAAAACATTGATGATGGCACTTGATTCATTTAACACTCTAAAGCTTTGGTGATCATGTGGGCTCCTCACCAAAACAACTTTTGACGATCACATTCAATTCACTGATGGGGCCCACCTCACTCACCCCACTCAGACGACCACACTAAATTCATGGAGGTGGATCACGAACATATTGACATGTGACAAACTCGGTCTTGACTCCACAAGGGTTGGGAAACACTGTTTTACATGTTACATCTCTTTTGTTACTTCACATATAAGTCATGAAATGTCCCAAAATATTCAGCAAGAATATCCATTAAAATAACACGATGTTTGTGAAAGTATCGGGAACTATGCACTCACAGACAAGCACACGGTAGCAATTATGTCAACTTTTGATATAATCACAACAAGACTGTACACAATTGTAAAGGCATGTATTTTTAGTTATTCAATACTAAATGGGCACTGTTGACCTCTGACCCAAAAAGGGGTCCTCATTTTTACATATTGTAAGAGCCATTTGTTAGTTATTTAGGTTATCTTAAGTTGATAAAAAATATTTTCTTTGTCATGTTAAAATGTTTGTCTATCTATGCCTAGTCTATAGTAGGTTCTATTATAACCCCCACAAGCTGAATTGAAATTCAATATTCTAATGTTTTTTTGTCTCTCTGACTGCAGATTAGTCCCAGTTTATGATCTACTTTGTAGTAGGTAAGGCATGCAATTGGCACAGTTTCAAACTGTGACCTATTGAATGCATCGTATCACATCACTTATTGTTTTCACTGTATTGAATGTGTCGTACGCATCGAACGTACTTGATTAAATTAAGTAAAGCATATATAGGTTTGCCCTAGAGAAACAACACAACCTTTAAATATAGAAAGCAAGTGAAGTTTAACAAGAAAAAGCTAAGTTTGTAGAAGAAACATTTTTTCCTTTTTTACCTTTTATTGTGCACGTGTAACAATGTTTTTCTCTATTTTTTTGTGAGCTGTTTTGCTTTGAATTTTCAATGAGCCCTTTTATTGGACTGAAAAATTTCTTTTGTATGCTGATTCTGCCAACTCATTAGCAGCTCAATTTCGAGATCCTGGAAAAGACGCAGCTACAGATATGAACACACACAACTAATTTATTTTGAATTATACAATTGTTAAAAAAAATGTAACTTAAAATTATGTGACAGATTTCCTAACTTTTGCAATCAAGTGAAGTTTTAGCTTGGTAATAAAAGTAAAAACAAAGCAAAGATTTTTTACCAGAAGTCTGCCTAAAAATCAGAGGCCTATGTGTTCACATTTACTTCTTGAAACATGTGACATCTTTATTAAATGTTAGAAGAAGCATTCATTTAAAGTGAAAAGCTAACAGATGATTTTTTTTTTGGCATGAGCCCAAGACTTCTATAACTGAAGAGGAGCACAAAAACGGTCTGGTGTGTTGTAATAGTAAGAAGATGTGTTTATGTCTTTGAAAACTGCATCCCATGTGGAACACCTCTATGGTTCACCGACAAAAGAGCGACAGACATATGCGCCCCGACAAAACCGCGACAGACAAATGAGTGCCGACAAACCCGCTAACTGGTTTTCGACAAATCCGCACCGACAAAATCGCGAGAGAGGCCAAGAGAGTGGGACGCGTACGTGCGCATTATGTACACATTATGTGTTAGGTTATAACTGCTGATGGCATGCCGCGAACAAATAACTCAGTCGAGGGTTGGCATAACGCGTCATATACAAAGCGGAATTACCAGCAGTCAAGCAGCCAGCAAGTCTAAATACGCTCAACTATCAAGACGTCTTGCTGCAATTCTTCCTACATATATGCAGGGCGTGATCTTAAGGACTATCTGCGTGCCGTGCTGATGGCATGCCGTGTCTCATAATATTGACTTCTAAAATTAACATTATTATATATGCTTTAAACTAGTAATTCATATTTAATGAAACTTTCGCGATTTTGTCGGGGCAATTTTGTCTGTGTGATTTTGTCGGCGCGATTTTGAAGCCGCGTTTTAATCGGCGCTATTTTGTCGGTGCTCATATGTCTATTGCGCAAATGTCGGGTCACACACCTCTATCAGTCTCTCTATATATAAAATCCAACGTCTGTCTATCTGTCTGCTTTTCACAAGAGAACTACTTAATAGATTTAGATCGGGTTTTTTTCTATCATTTGCTTGAACATTCTAGTTGATTTTGCGACTCATCATGCTAAGGATCATAGTTCGATTGCAGGAGCGATATATTTGCGCTAATCCAAGACAGAGGCTGCGGGCCAACGGGAGGGGTAAGCGGGACATCAGGAGTGGGGTGCTGGACAGGGCCCTTCTCACTCACATGCCAGCTTCTGTTCGAGTCGGTCGACCTCTGCGTTTTGGAGTATACCTTGCCTGTACTTAGCTAGCGATACCTGTTTGTTTATTGATTTTTAAACTTTGTCCTGTTTCACTTCTACACTGGTGGAGCCACAGTGGATGGCTAGTTTCTAATAAATTCAAGATTATGCAGTATGTAGATGATAGATTTCAGTAGCAATTGCATCATAGATGGGGTGGCCCCAAATGCACACCTACACTCAGTGGCAGACTTTTGCTCTGTAGATTAGAATCAATCCAATGGGCAGTGATTCACAAAAAAACTTTTATTGCGCGCTAAGGAAATGTCTATAGGTGTATATATAAAAAAATTACCTCCTCAAAAGTTATTTTTAGTTTACGTTCCATTTTTTTATAAGCACCGTCAAGATACTTGTGGAATGTTTTTCTCTGAGGAAGAGACGCTCTTCAAGAAAGCAATATCTTGCTAGTAAGGTTTCTGAAAGCTGCCGATTCCATAGGGGATGCAAGTCTCTCACAGATTTCTTTGTAGCCTTCCCAAGATCTTTGCCTTGGCAATTCCTTCAACCTTAAGGCTTGGTTTTTGCTCAACTGTGGGACCTAGTTTAGATAGGTGTGCGCCTTTGCTAATCATGTCCAATCCACTGAATTGACCAAAGTTGGACTCCAAAGAAGGTGTTGAAACATCTCAGCGATGAAAAATAGAATGGGATGCACCTGCACCAAATTTCAAGTGTCACTGCACTGAGTCTGAATATTTGTATCAATGTGATAGCTCAGCTTTTTAATTTCTAATAAGTTTGAAAAAAATTCTAAAATTTTATTTTCAGTTTGTCATTCTCTGGTATTGAGTGGTTCTTGATGACGGAAAAATCCAAATTTAAACGATTTTAACACAAGGCTCCAAAATAACAACGTGAAAAAATTGAAGCAGTCCAAGTTCTTTCTGAATCAACTGTACATCTTCAGGATATACCTCAGCAGTCCCAAACTGAATCAAAGAATGTTCTCATTTTCTTCAGCTTTACTTTGTTTTCTCGGGTGTTTTATGGCTTTTAATTCTGTATCGAGATCACTTTGGCTTAGTCCTTATGTTTGGATGCTTGCCTGATATTTGTTCTAAATTATGCCAGCTCTTAGGCTACAACTGCCATTTTAGCCATTTCATCTAAGATCATCTTTCGTTAGTGATTTTCTTCCAATTAACCAATGTGAACACACAACTTACAAAAGCCACAGTAATGCTTTTCTCACCTCCCCATTCAAAATTGATTTATTCAGATAGTCTTCTATTCTCCCAATTCCTTGATTCAAGTGAGTTCAACTTCCAGGATCAGAGACAGAGCTTGTTGGTTTGCCATTCATTGCTAACACCTGACAAATGTCAATATTTGCCAAGTAAGCTAAATGAGGCAAGTGTCACAGCAATGGTGTGAAACAGGCCAGGAGAGAGTTTGGCTTGATCATTCTAGCAAGATTTATGAGATTTGTATGTCCCCAATTTATGTGTGCATGTATGTGTTCATATTTTTATGACTAATTTTAATTACTTTTATGCCACCACCATCGGGCACTTCCATTATGAGTGTTTTTTTTTTTTTTTCATAGCTAGGGCCATATTAATGTTTGCAGTGGAGTTTTGTGTTCTTGAGAGTTACTAAAACAAAAGAATCCAAATATGCCCACACTGGGGTATTACCATCAAACCCCAGCTAGTACTTTGTAATAAGGGCAAACATGGGATCTGGAAACACTTTAGTTTATGTACTGCAACAATGTGTCTAATACTCATATACTCTTTTGTAACAAAGGCATCTTTTGGTGTTCGTAACAATTACACAGCATCGGTAAAGCGGCTATTCATTTCTATGTGGAGTGGCATTTGATATGCTGGTAAAATTATTTATGAATATCAAGGATTCACAGGTATGCCATATCAAGAGAAACACGTCTAACTGAAGACACCTCTGCACATTCCAAAGTGCAGTTATTTTAGAAGGCCACATAGATGAATAACCACTTTACTGATGCCTTGTGGGTGTCATTAAAATACCAAAAGAAGCTTTTCTTAAGGTAACGTGTGACTAATATAACGCAGTATGTAGCAGTATTACTTTTCTGTGTCAGGAGTAATATATTCCTTTTGAAAAATAAATATTACAGTTTGGAACAACCAAAGATCGTCTTAGAACTGGCCATTTGGCCAAACTGAGCAATTATGGGAAAACAGCATTGGTAAAAGAGGTGCCAAAGAACCCAATGGCCACTTTGGCTGAGCTGTGTGAATATAAGACAACAATCAATGCAAAACTACACTAATCTGGGCTTTACAACAAAGTCACCAGCCAGAAGCCTCAGTAAATTAAACATGGAAGCACACTTTAAGTTTGCAAAAATGGCAAAACAGAGAACAAGGTTCTCTGGTCTGATGAAACCAATGTTAATGTCATGTCTGAAGGAAACCAGGCACCGCTCATCACCTGTGTGATACAATTCCAAAGGTGGTATAATGCACTGGAACTGCTTTTCAGTGGCAGGGACTGGGAAAGCTGAATGGAGCAAAGTACAGAGATACCCTTAATGAAAACCTACTCCGGAGTGCCCTGGACCTCAGTATGGGCCAAAAGTTCACCTTCCAACAGGACAACGACCTGAAACACAAAGAAAAAACAACACAGGTGTGACTCGGGGTTAACTTTGTCCAGAACATGGACTTGAACACAACTGAACATCTTTGGAAAGACCTGAAAATAGCTGTCCATCAATGGTCTCCGTTCAACCTGACAGAGCTTGAGTGGATATGTAGAGATGAATGGCCAAAAAATTCAAAAAGCCTTTATGCAAATAAAAAAAAATGTTTGCCATGTTTGGGTTTTTTTATATCAGTAGATGCCTGTATTTTGTTCTAAGACCACCAATGATATATGGAGCTGAGACATGGGCAATAAAGGGTTAGGGTTAGGGTGTGACGTTACATAAAAGGACAGAAGAAGAAATGAGACAATCAAAGGTACAACAAAAATGGGAGTGAAATCTAAGAAAGTACAGGAAAGTAGGTTGAAGAGGTACTAATGTGATAAGTAGAGACAATAAAAATGTGGACAAAAGTGTGATGGGAATAGAAGTGCAAGTGAAGAGAAAGCGAGGGAGGCTAAGCAGAGGTGAATGGATAAAGTCAAAAAAGAGCTGAAGGAAAGGGCTTGACTGGTGAGGAGTTGCAGGAATGAGCTGTATGGATAAGGCTGATCAAGAACATCAACACCACATAGAAGTGAGAAAAAATGAAGAGGAAAAAGAAGAAGTATTGTATTTCTGAAGGTGGCAATGACAGATTGACTATTTACCTCTGCTTTGTATGTTGTATTTATCCCATTTTTTGACAACCATTGCAAGCCCAACCTGCCTGGAAGTGAGTCTCTCTCTGAATTGCCTTTTCCAAGATTTTTTTCTTCATTTCAAAGAGGTTTTTTTTTTCTGGGAATTTTTTTTTTGTCTCCTTAGGGAATCCAGGCTTAGAGAGGCAGTCATAAACAGGGCCTGTTGAAGCCCATTGAGGCATTCCTTGTGTGATTTTGGACCATACAAGAAATAAGTTGTTATTGCTGTTGCTGATTGTGTTTTTTGGCAATTACTATGCATGGTTCTTGAAATACAGTTTATAAAACAGCCACAGCATGAAGTTATGGGAAAGAGTGGTGGAAGCTAGGTTAAGAAGAGAAGTGAAGATTAGTGAGCAGCAGTATGGTTTCATGCCAAGAAAGAGCACCACAGTTGTTTGCCCTAAGGATGGTGATGGAGAAGCATAGAGAAGCCCAGAAGAAGTTGCATTGCGTCTTTGCGGACCTGGAGAAACCATATGACAGGGTGCCTTGAGAGGAGTTGTGGTATTGTGTGAGGAATTTGGGAGTGGCACAGAAGAATGTAATAGTTGTACATTATATGTACAAGGGAAGTGTGACAGTGGTGAGAACTGCAGCAGGAGTGATGGATGCATTGAACGTGGAGGTGGGATTACATCAGGGATCGGCTCTGATCCCTTTCTTATTTGCAATGGTGATGGACAGGTTGACAGGCGACATTAGATTAGTCCCCGTGGACTATGATGTTTGCTGATGACATTGTGATCTGTAGCAAGAGTAGGGAGCAGGCTGAGGAGATCCTGGAGAGTTGGAGGTTTGCTCTAGAGAGGAGAGGAATAAAGGTCATTAAGAACAAAACAGAATACATGTGTGTGAATGAGAAGGAGGTCAGAGGAATGGCGAGGGTGCAGGGAGTAGAGTTGGTGAAGGTGGATGAGTTTAAATACTTGGGATCAACAATTCAGAGTAAAAGGGATTGTGGAAGAGAGGTGAAAAAGAGAGTGCAGGCAGGGTGGAATGGGTGAAGAAGAGTGTCAGGAGTGATTTGTGACAGACGGGATTCAGCAAGAGTGAAAGAGATGGCCTACAGGACAGTAGTGAGACCAGCTGTGTTATATGAGTTGAAGACGGTGGCACTGACCAGAAAGCAGGAGACAGAGCTGGAGGTGGGAAGTTAAAGTTGTTAAGATTTGCATTGGGTGTGACAAGGATGGACAGGATTACAAATGAGTACATTAGAGGGTCAGCTCAAGTTGGACAGTTGGGAGACAAAGTCAGAGAGGCGAGATTGCGTTGGTTTGGACATGTGCAGAGGAGAGATGCTGGGTATATTGGGAGAAGGATGTTAACGACAGAGCTGTCAGGCAAGAGGAAAAGAGGAAGGCCTAAGAAAAGGTTTATGGATGTGGTGAGAGAGGACATGCAGGTGAAGGGTATAAAAGAGCAAGATGATGAGGACAGGAAGATATGGAAGAAGATGATCCGCTGTGGGAACCCCTTAGAGGAGCAGCCAAAAAAAGAAGAAGTTTATAAAACAGTGTTTACTGTCTTTACCATATTCTAGTTTAAGATAAGCAATTTAAGTTTCCAATGTGGATAGCACATCAGTGCAAAAAGAAACTTGAAAGGTGAGCATTCTCAGAAAACCTATTTAGTTGGGAACACTTCTCTTTTCTGAACTGCCATTTAAAGTTTAATTTGCAAAGTGATAATAAAACACTCCTCTAATGCAATGCAATGCAACTCAAGAGGTGAGATCATTATTTAATGAGGAAATGCATGGCAGTTTGTAAGTCTGGCTCCTGATCTCCTCTAAACAAAGATGGAGGTTTTAAAGTCATTGCTATTAACGCAAGTTGGCCCTAAAATGCACTTCATCTAAACCTTTTTTTTTTTTGAACATTTGTGTTTTCTATGGATTGTTTTTGTCTTAATTAGCATGCATTGTACAAAATATTTGCATTCATCATGATCTTCAGGCAAATTTATATGCTACAGTTGGGAACTGTTAACAGTGAGTTATATTTTCATGAGGTCACATTCGTTAAAGGACTCCTTTATTTTAATTATTTATTTTTCTGAGTGCTAGGCAGCCAAAACTCCTTTTCTGTCAAGAGCACAGCTGAGAATAATAGCAGTATTCACTATGATTACATTAGTGCTCTTCTATTTTTGACAGCAGCAATACTGTCTTGAAGGGATTTAATTCTTGGAAGCTACCACTTTAGTTTCCTGTCACATTTCCTCTGACAACAGGTATCCATTGAATAGTTTTAACACACAACCCCTGTATATCCTTTAAGCTACATTTATGTTTTGGTTCCTATGTTGAACTCACTGAACTGGCATATTGGGCTCAAATCCTATGCTCACTTGTTATATCCCTGTGGAGTCTGATAATTCTCCTCATGTCTGTGTGACTTTCCCGCCCACATCCCTAAAGACGTGGATGTTAGATTAATTTGGCGGTTCTTAATTGGCCCCTGTATGTTTGTGTGAATGTGTGTGATTAGGCCCTAAGATGGACTGCTGGGAACTTATTCAGGGTTGGTTCCTGTCTTGATCCTGATGCGTCACTCAGGTAGTAATTGGAAAGCCAAGAAATAAGAACAAAGCAATCCAAAGTCAAAATAATTAAAATAGACTGAATCATTAACAAAAATCCAAAACAACAAACCAGAAAATCAGTTAAAATAATTATTGTAAAGATCCAAACACCAGCTTGATTAGAACATTAGAACAATCTAGAAAAGAACAGGCTGCTTAGCCCAACAAAGCTTGCCAATCCTATTCACCTTATTGTTCTAAAAAACAAGTCTAGATTTGAAAGTCCCTGAAGTCCTGCTGCCTACCATACTACTTGGTAGCTTTTTCCAAGTGAATGTGACTCTCTGTGTAAAGAAAAACTTCCTAATGTGCTTCAATCCCCCTAACGATTGAGTCGCCAAGTATTATTTCCACTCTCTTTCTGTGAATTGGTTTCAGGAGGCCCGCTGGGGCTCCTCTTCCCCACCTATCAACTTAGAATCTTCAGAGACATTGTCCAGCTCCGCAAGGACCTGAAAACAGTTTGACAATTACAGTTCTGCGGTTTATGCCCCCAGACAGTGTGCATCCTTTACCTTACACCTTATGACCATGACCCACCTATCTCTCTACCTGTCTGGTCTGGAATCTCCTTCCACGCCACCTTGAGGGTGCACACTGTCTGGGCCAGGTCCACCAGTTCTCTACTACAATGCAGGCCAGCCAACCACTCCTCCAGTTCAATGACACTGAGCTCATGCTGCTGGATCAGCTGGCATTTCCTGCAGATGTAACCCTCATTGACGACTGGCTCCTCCAACCAGTACTCTAAAAAGTATAACATCCAACAGAAGTAGCATTGCACTGGTCTCATTATTAAATTTTGAGTTACGATTACTAAAACCGCCTTAACTTTTTTTTAATTAAAATTAAATTAAACTTAAATAGTAAAACTAAAAAAAGCCAAAGAAATTAAAGCACTGCTACAGTTATTTTACATCTTCTGGCCCCTTAAGGAAATGTAATATCCTCATCCTCAACTGCCTGCTGTTTATCTTTCTATGAGGTTAATTTTAACTTTCTCTATTTGCTCTCCTAAGTGCTCTCTTATTCTTTAATTAAAAGCTCTCACTTGCACCATTTGTACTGCTTAGTATTAATGAACCCTTACACCGTCGCCCTCTTAACTGCTGTACTTTCCTGGTTGCTAAGAACTGTTCGAACTAGAAAAACTTGGTTAGTGAATATCTGCCGCTAGTTAATTTTTTACCATCTTGTCTGCTTCTACCGTTGCTTGTGCCTGATCAGCATCTTAACGAAGGCCGCCTGTCTATGTAATGCTGAGCCTTCCTCTTTACTGCTTCGATGTCAGACACAGCCTTTTTTTCCACTAAGGAATTGTTGCATGTATCTCTTACTTATTTACTATTCGTTGCTATGATGACGGTTGTTTACTTATCAAAGCTGCTTACTGCCTTCCCTCACCAACACTAGTTCAAATATAAATGACAAGAACGAGTATATATAACAAGTAATAAGGTACTTTTCCAAATGCACCTCCAATCACTCAGCTACTTTTGCTCCTGTGCAGGTAAAAGAAAAGCAAAGAAAATTTAAAAATTCCTGCACAACTCCATAGCGGCAATGAAAACACAAGTTTATAGAAGCAAAATGTATTTTTTTAACTAACTTAGTCCTTCATTCCTTCTCCCTCATTGTTGAATTCGAATATCAGAATATATGATTCATTTATCACAAATTAGACAACACCTGAGGACTTTCCCCCATAGTTTCACATTTGCAAAATATTGCAAGCTTTCTTTTTCTTCTGACTGCCCATAATGTTCTGGGTGACAGAGTCAGTGCTATATGTAATTTTTGCAGGTGCAGCGAGTTCATCCCACTTTATCTTTTTTCCATTTTCTTTTATTTGCTTAGCAGATACTGTTATACAAAGCGACTTACAAAAGAAGTCAAGTAACATCAGTCTGGGAACTGTTTGGGAACAAGTGTTACAGGACAAGGGTAAAAAATTATTTTCCTCAAGTGAAAAGCTCAAAATAAAAAATATAAGCTAGTTACAAAACAGATGGGGAAGGCGTTTCCAATGGGAAAAAATAGAAATAAAATGTGTGTGCTGAACTTGTGTCCTGCATCTGTCTGTGTCAACCCTCTGCAGGCCACAACACACACATTTATAAATGAGGCCCCCAGGTCTGTCAATTTGAGAATTTCTGGCTGTATTTGAAAAGGAATATTCAGTCATAACATACAAATTGACTCAATCATTTTGATTTTGTCTTGAGATGCAGAGGTAGGTCCTATGTATGCAAGAAGAGACAACAACTAAGCACTCACCTGAAAGTACAATGCGCTGTATGTAATGCAGGTACAGGGAATACGGAACATGGGTGTTTTGGACCTTCCATACAAAAGGGAGGCTCGTTCTGTTTGATATTTTGTGTTTGAAAACAACACAACAGAATGAAATTCTCTGGTGGCAGGAACACCTGCAGGTGGAGCCACAAGTGAAGTTAGGGAGCTTGCACTGTACAGCACATTGCCGCACCCACCACATGATAAAACAACTTGGAATCCCAGCTAGCAAAAGGCAGACATGTCCAACCCCTCAGAAAGGAACATTTATCTGCCACAACCAAGTGTTACATGGTTATCCCTTGGCCTGGCCCAGCTGCTTAGGTTCTCAACAGTGAGGATTCTGCGAGCTGGATCACCCTCTGGAAATCGCACCACATGTTCCCCATGGAGATAGTGTGTTTTTGATAATATGCAGTGTTTGGTTCTATGTCAAATATGGCATTAGCCTGATGGCCAAAATGCTCAGTTTTATTCTCATCAAACCATAGAACCTTTCCCCAAATTATTCCAGAGGTACCCATTTTCCTTCTAGCAAACTCTAGATGAGAGGTCATGAGAGTTTTTTTTTTTCAGCAATGGCTTTCTCTTTGCCGCTCTCCCACAAATTTGCCGCTCAGATATGAGTCACTGCAGCATGTAACTCCTTTAGAGTTTTTACAGATCTCTCCCTCACTCATCTTCCTCTTACACAATGATTCAGTTATTGATTCACAGCTGTGCCATACTCTTTCCATTTCTTAAATGTTGATTTAGCTGGGTATTCAGTGACTTGAACATTTTGCATGACTTGCATGGATTGTTCTCTTGTCTTCATTGTGTAAGTTAGCCCACCATACTGACGCACCACAAAGTTGGACCCTTCACATTCAGGGACATTTATATGAAACCCCAGAGTGGTGATTAATCTCCACTGAAGTAATTCTGTGACCTCTTACACCAGGGGTGCTAAAACTCTGATCCTCAAGGGCCATAGTGACGTCAGGTTTTCATTCTAACCATTTTCTTAAGTAGTGATCAGATTTTGCTGCTAATTAACTTAATTTATTTGATTTGTTATTTAAGACTCAGACCTTTTAATTCAGGGGTAGCGACATCGGTCCTGGAGGGGCGCAGTGGCTGCTATATTTTCTTCCAACCCAGTTGCTTCATACAAAGTCAGTTATTTCTGACAAAGCACTTTTTACTCAAGTGATATTTTTGGCTTCATTGTAGTGGCCTCACTTTTTAACATTTTTCACCCTGGATTGCTTATTTCAGTCTTAAACAGATAGACTCACTATTTTTAATGGCTCCTTTTTAGCAATAAGATGCAAACGACAAGGGAAACCAGCAATTCTCTAACTACCTTGTTTATCATGCACTATTTGGTTTAATGAAGCACTCAGAAGGAGAAGTGAAAAGAAAATTGTAAGAGCCATTTCCTAGTTACATAAGATTCATAAATATTTTACTATATGATAAGGCATAATCTATGGGAGGTTCCTATAACCCCCATCAGTTGAATAGAATTGGTATATTCTAGCTATTTCTAATTTCTCTGACTAAACATTCTTCTCACTTAGTGATCAGCCTTGCCATGTTTAAGGTGTAGAGGGTACATGGTTTTAAACCGTGCCTCTCGTGCCTTTTCGGCACTGCGTACCTTGTGTGCATGTTTGTGTGCTAAGAAAAATGTAAGACAAAGCACTTAGTTGGAAGTATGGCGCCGTACGTTTAAAGCGTACAGAAGAAGAAGTTAAGAATCTTTAAGTATAGAAGAAGAAGTAAAGAACTTTTAAGTACAGAAATAACTCAAATTTTACAAGATAAGCTAAGTTTAGAGAAGATACATTTTTCATCTTTTTTGCCTTTTATTCTGCGTGTGTAACAACCTTTTTCTTTATTCTTGTGTGGATTGCTTGCTTTGAATTTTCACTAAATATTTTAAAACAAACTTTTTTGGACTGAGAAATTTCTTTCGGCACGCGTTTTACCCGTGCCTGAACCTGCCTTACACTCCGGCGGCTACAAAAGTGAAGAACTGAAAATTACTCATTGGCTTTAGACTTCAGATCATTTCATCAAGACCATTAGAAAGGAAAGAAGCATCTACATTTTAAGAATGTGCTGACATGGCAGAGTTAAAACACTAACAAGTCACATTATTAAATAAGATCTGTTAGTTTTTTTTTTTGATTTAATATACATTTTTAATTTCCGAGTGGAAATTGTCTTTTCGCATGGCCTTTGGGGGGGTCAAAGTGCCAGGTCAGCCATTGTACAGTGCCCCTGGTGTAATAGCAAGGATTGTTTTGTAATTAAGCAATTGGGTTGGAACAAATTCCTGCAGTCACTGCGGACACCCCAGGACCGACGTTGATCACCTTTGTCTTACACCAGTGGGCTGCATCAGAGATGATTTAAGGGATGTCATATTAAAAGAGGTGAATACTTCCGAGGTTAATTATTTTTTGTTTTATATTTGTAATTAATCTGTTTTCACTTTGACTTTAAAGAATCAAAAAAGGCAAATTAAATCCACTGTGATTGATAATGTTGTATAACAAATTATGAGAATTTCCAAGTGTAGTGAATACTTCTTACAATGTATAGTTGTTTGAATTCAAACACCCTTATCAGACATATACGAGGTGTGATCAAACAGTATGGTGAATGTTGATGCAGAGCACCATCCAAGAGCAACGCAACACAATTCAATGCCAGTTCTGACATGTCCATCCTAGAGTCTAGTTTGTCATTAAGAATGGATATCGAGCAATATATTAACAAGAAAATTTGTTTCAAATTGCAAAAAGCTCAGGAAACCCATCAGATTTAAAATCGATTTATGGTGACCCTGCACCGACAATTAAGACTGTTTACAAGTGGTTTGACGATTTCGTATTGGATCTGACTCTGATCTGAGTTGAAGATGAGAAAAGACATCCTTCAACATCAATAACTGAGGAAAATGTTGAAACGGTTTCATTCTTGATCATGACAGTGCTCCTTGTCACACATCCCTTCTAGTACGACAATTTCTGTCGAATAAAAACATTACGCTGTGTCCGCATCCACCTTTTTCGCCAGATCTGGCACCGTGCGACTTCTGGCTCTTCCATAAATTGAAAATGACCATGAAAGGCAAACAATTTCAATCCATTGGGGACATCCAGGCAGCTACAACAGCGACAATAAAGACACTCTTGAAAGAAAAATTCCAGAACTGCTTCGCAAAGTGGCAGGAGCATTGGGTTAAGTGCATTCGAAATGGAGGAGAGTATTTTGAGGGTGACTAGTAGTTATAAATCTTTTACTGCAATAAACACTTCTTTTTTAAAACATTTGCTGTATTTTTTGATCACACCTCAGACAAATAAACGACCTGTGTGTGTGTGTGTGTATGGAGCAGTCTGCTCTGCTCACGCTCAACCACAGCGACTAGGTGGCACACGCAGGCACCATAGTAAAACTGCTAGGGAGTGTGCAAGTTGTTTTTTGTCCCAATATATATATTATTTTTTAAATTGCTGTTATCACCATACCCTTGTTTTGTTTTCAATTCTAAGAAAACTAATATATAAAATGTGACTTTTGTAAAATTGCATTTGTTCCTTGTTTCAAACATGCTATAACAGAAATGCATTTTTTTAACCATTTTGAAATCTTGTTTGCCACTCTTTTGTGTCAGGCCAAAGATTATACTGCAATATACTTTGGCCCTAAGGCATGAATTTTCAGATTTCTCTGGGTTAATTTTATTTATTAATTTATTTCCACTTTCTCTTCCCTGGAGGGTTTCATTTCTCTTACTGAATGAGAAATGACTGAGTCCCGTAGCAAACCTAGAGATACCATGTTCATCTGCAGCTAAGGTGACATAATACATGGCCCTGAGGTAACACAACGCATTTGTCATTCTGGGAAGGTGCAGAAGTAATTGAAAATGAGATACAGATCAAAACACACGCTGAATGACAGGAATTGTCTATTTCAGTGTTCTCACTTCCAGCCATCCCATCACTAAATGATTATGATACCTTTAAAATGATTTTCTCCAACTCTAAAAAGGCATTTCCTTAAAGCGGCACTTCAGCTAGTCTGGAGATTTCAAGTGCCGTTAGGTATTCCTCACTGGGAAAGGTGATGATAAAAGAAGCATGAGGGATCATTATCTACTTTCTGAATTTAACTCTAATAAATCTCCAAGCAGTCCTTTTGGAGAAGTTGAAAGAGTCCATTCAAAGAAATAAAACTCTCTTTTTAGACATTTAGAAAAGTAAAGCATATTTAGACTTCAATTTTTATTCTATTTTGACTGCTTAAGAAGGAAATATTTATTTACAAAGCAGAAGTAATACTGAAAAAGGAGACAGAACCTTATAAACTTGCTTTACATAATAATAATAATACATTGAACATCCGGTTCAATATTAGCGTGTCATCTCATCTTCTCAATAAGCAACTGAGGTGTTCATTCAGAAGTACACTTGAACATACTGTATGCTCAAAAATCAGACATTTTTGTCAAAAAGAATCCTAGTAAAAAATGAATTATCCATTGCAGTTTTTGCCTTTTTTTTGTTAGTAATCCACTTTTCCTTCATTGTTAGATCAGTAAAATGATTTTGACAAGAACAGGCCATTCAGCTGAAACCATTCATCCTGTCCATCTCCACGATAGCATCAAGTCAAGATCTGAAGGTCCCTAAAATCCTATTCTCTACCACACCATTCAGTAATTTATTCCAAGTGACTATGGTTTTTTGTGTGAACAAAATAAATTCTAACATTTGTATGAAATTTACCCTCTCAAGTCTCCAGCTATGTCCTCATATTCTTCAGGTCATCCAGACATCACATTGCTGCACCCACCACACAATGAAACAGCTTGGGATCATAGTTTTGAGTGCTGCCAGCACTACACCAGTTCTGATCCGCGACAGGCTTAAACCTATTGGCTCTCCGACGGTTTTGACTCTTCTGGGTATGAGGCTCCTGAGGGCTTTCTTCCATCCCCTTCATAATGCGAGCAGGCTTCCTATGGGTGGCTTCAGCAGACCTACTCCCACAGAGAGTAGAAAGGAGTCCTGTCTGTCGTCTCAGAGCTGTGTGAAGTTTTTTTACGGTGGCTGGAGTGCCAATACTACCACCAACGCCCTGTCTTTCCCTGCAAGCAGTCCTCTGCCGGATGCAGTTTAACGTCATACCCAGGACATGTTCTTTTTATAGAATTTATTATAAAGTAAGAGTAGGAATAATACACTGTGTCACACACGTGTGCTTAGGATTCAGTCAACAAGCCCAAAGGTGAGTGAAACATCGCGAGACAAGGGGTTGATGTGCGATACTAATGCCTCTCTTTCTTTCTCTCTCTTTCATCAGACAAAAATAAGAAAAATAAAACATACCTTACTTCTGGGTTCCAAGATGACCGCCGAGATGTCACTTCAGACACCTCCCAATGACGATACAGTTTATTTTTGTATAGCCCAAAATCACACAGGAAGTGCCGCAGTGGGCTTTAACAGGCCCTGCCTTTTGACAGCCCCCCAGCCTTGACTCTCTGAGAAGACAAGGAAAAACTCCCAATAAAAACCTTGTAGGGAAAAATGGAAGAAACCCCGGGAAAGGCAGTTCAAAGAGAGACTCCTTTCCAGGTAGGTTGGGCGTGCAGTGGGTGTCAAAAGTAGGGGGTCAATACAATACAATACACAGAACAGAACAATTCCTTAATACAGCATAATAATAAAAAGTTTAGAAGTACGGTTTAACAGTAGATGCTATGACATAATTAGGTTTGGATATTTTTAGAGTCCTGGAGACCTCATCCATCTAGCTGCCTCCCCATTTGGTCATGCCACGGCTGAAACGTTACTCCGATGAAAGGACTCCTCTTTCCCATGATTCCTGTGATCCTCCATCAGGGATGACTTTACCATAGGTAGGCAAACAACTTGGCAGGTGGGCCGTGGCACCAATGGCCACATTTGGGTACCGAGAAAAGAAACAGAATAGGTGAGGGTTAGTATTCAAATATAATTATCATGTTACTTATGTTTTAATGATAATGACTAACAACAGAGATGCAGTCTGCACAGTTAATCAGCAGCTCTAGTCAGATACTTCCGGCTCCATCTGATGGCATCACTTCCTTCATTACCTCACTTCCAGTCCCCCTTTGATGAAGTTGTATCCGTCCAACAGTTTCAAGTCATCATCTGCCAACTCATTTCTATCCTCCATTTTGTCCTTGTCCTCTTTGTTTGTAACTGTTGTCAATTGTTATACACGCTTTTTGATCAAAACCAAAGTCTTTTTTGCGTTTTCTTTTGTCCAATGGACATTATACTGGGATGGTCCCCAAACCATGGAAATGCTTTATTTTGAAAGCTTATTACAACTGCTAATTCATTTTTTTCTGCTCCATTTAGATGTTACAACATATTTAACATGTGTTCTTGTTAGACAGATTTTTATCAATTATGATATAAGTCACACTGGAAGAAACGAAAGATACCTAATTCTCTATTCCCATCTTCATGCAAAATATTGCTATCTTCTTCTTCATGGTCTTCTTATTCTTCCCCATTGCTACCCCATTGTTAGGGGTCTGTAATGAAAGATTGATGATAAAATGACAAACAGGGAATCGCATAATGATAACCACAAAGCCACAACCTGAAAAGGAAGAGTGTGGTTACAGAAAAACAATCAGCATCTGAATATACCTAAACGAACAGAAAACTCAGTTCAGTGTTCATTAGCTGCATCTTGCACAGAAGATCCATCCATCCATCCCGCTAACTACAGGGTCACGGGGGTCTGCTGGGGCCAATCCCAGCCAACACAGGGCGCAAGGCAGGAATAAATCCTGGGCAGGGCACCAGCCCACCGCAGTGCACACACACACTAGGGACAATTTAGGATCGCCAATGTACCTAACCTGCATGTCTTTAGACTGTGGGAGGAAACCGGAACACCCAGAGGAAACCCACACAGACACAGGAAAACATGCAAACTCCACGCAGGGTGGACCCGGGAAGTGAACCCGGGTCTCCTAACTGTGAGGCAGCAGCACTACCACTGCGCCACCTGCACAGAAGATAAAAATTTGAAAATAAAAATTTTGAAAATAATCTGCTATAATTCTTGTGAGTATGTCTTCTATTTTTCGTAAATTGCAATGATAGTTTAAAGATTCATAAAGTGCTGATAGCATTTAATCAACTAGCATATTTCATGAGGAAATACATTTGCTCTTTGTGATAAATCAATTATATAATAGAACACTAAGGTCTGCGTTTCTATTGTTTCAGAGCAATCTGATTGGCCAGTTTGGCTTTGGTCTGATTGGTCAGTTTGGCTTGGGTGATGCAATGAAAGAAGAAGTGATGTGAGTGTGGGACGCATGTGGAGGTGTTAAGGTGCACTCAGAGAGAGTTGCCTTCAAAGACAGAAAATATAAAACCAAACAGGATGTGAAAAAGGTGCCTTGAAAATAATGATAGAGTTTGAGAAGCAGGATTTACGGGAATACACTTGAGAGAGGGAGTGCCAGTGAAGAGACATTCACACACGCACAAATACAGAGGAAAGGCACTGAAAGTACACGTACACTGCAATAAATGCAATCTAAGCCAAATGAAAAGTATCTAAATCATGACATCAAGTCTGGTTTTCCATATTGTACAAATTATTGACTTATCCAAAAATAATCAGTAATCCCTCGCTATATCGCGCTTCGACTTTCGCGGCTTCACTCTATCGCGGATTTTAAATGTAAGCATATCTAAATATATATCACAGATTTTTCGCTGGTTCGCGGATTTCTGCGGACAATGGGTCTTTCAATTTATGGTACATGCTTCCTCAGTTTGTTTGCCCAGTTGATTGCATACAAGGGACGCTATTGGCGGATGGCTTAGAAGGTACCCAATCAGAGAATGTATTACATATTAACTAAAACTCCTCAATGCTATAAGATATGCTTCCTGCGTGGTGCTTGATTGTTTGCTTGTCTCTGCCTCTATCTCACCCTCTCTGACATTCTCTGCGCCTGACGAAGGGGGTGTGAGCAGAGGTGCTGTTTGTACAGAAGCCGTTTGCCTAGTGGATACGGACGCACCTCTAAGAAATGCCGCTTTATCCCGGTGCTTCCAAAAACACACTTATTGATTTTTTGATTGTTTGCTTTAATCTCGCTCTCTCTCTCTCTCTCTCTGATGTTCTCTGCTCCTGACGGAGGAGAGTTGAGCAGAGGGGCTGTTTGCACAGAGGATGTTTGCTTAGAAGATACTGACGCTCCTCTAAAAAATGCCGCGGCAAACTTAAAAGCACACGTATTGATTTTTTGATTGTTTGCTTTTCTTAGCGAGCCTCTCTCTCTCTCTCTCTGAAATTCTCTGCTCCTGAAGAGAAGATCTATTTGCATTCTTTTAATTGTGAGAAAGAACTGTCATCTCTGTCTTGTCATGGAGCACAGTTTAAACTTTTGACTAAAGGGTGTTATTTCATGTCTAGAGGGCTCTAATAATGTTAACAGTGTGGGAGAGTTTATAAGGGCTTAAAATATATAAAAATAATTATACAAACATATGGTTTCTACTTCGCGGATTTTCATCTATCGCGGGGGGTTCTGGAACGCAACCCCTGCGATCGAGGAGGGATTACTGTATATTTTGTTTATCTATTTGGCAGATTCTTTTGCTAAATACAAGTAGAACAACTCCCATTTAACGTTTTTTTGTTTGTTTTTTGCATATGCATTTTGTGCAGCATAGGGCAAGAGATATTTTTAAATTGTTCTGGTGGAAAGGCTAGTAATTCATAAAAAGTGATAAAAGTGATAAATGTCCATTACTTCAAGAACAGAAATGTAATCGATATAAAAAAAAAAATAAGCCATTTAATTGTCTTTATGTTTGTTTTCTAACCACGCAAAAATGGCTGATTTTCACAAACTTTTGCATGTGTCTTGCTGTAGGTCCAACTTAAAAGCCTATATTTTATGTCATATTGTGAAGAGCAGGGGTTATAACAGGACGGGGAGTAACCCAAAAAATCCTATCAGACAGCCAAAATATTATCGTCAACATGCGTAAGACTTTGTACTAGCCAGAGCAGAATTTCATTGACCACAGGTAAGTTGAATTCATCAGAATAATAGTTTCATTGTCTCGCAGGATTACAGCTTTTTTCTAAGGGTATGTTTATCGCCGATCGGAATCAAAAAGAAGCATTGGAAAAGAAAACAAACTTGGAGCTCAACACCACATGAACTGTGCATATCCTTAACCTGGAGAAGGTGATTGCTCAGTAATGGAGGATGTTGGCAGCAGCGACTTTCTGTACACTGAGTTTCTTGTGAGGAAAACACAGTAATGTGCACAGTAGTTCATTATGCTGTTTCTTCATGTAGAAAATAATATGTCAGATTTTTACAAAACGTGCTGCACTGCTCTGCAGTGATTTACTGGTTTGCGACAGGTGACGTGTCACACAGCTCCAGCAGTGTGAACAGGGAAACAATATTCCTTGTTCTTCACTCTAAAAAACATTTAAATCACTAAAAACTCTTTTTAACTGAGTTTCACATATTGCAATTGCTAAGTCGGCTACAAAATAAATTTTAGTGTCAGTTTTGCAAACTCTATGTGAATCAAAATATACCCTTTTTGCTCATCACTATTTATGACTTTCATTTTCCACACTCATACAAACATATATCTGTATGGCCATAATCGGGGGCCACTTAATTTGTTAAGAAACATTGAGCCCTGCAGCCTTTTAGAGAAGGCCTTTGGCATAATCACTAAAGGATTGCAATGAATATCTATCTATCTATGATATAGTGCCTTTCATATCTATCTATTATATAGTGCCTTTCATGTCTATCTACCTATCTATCCATCTATCTATTATATAGTGCCTTTTATATCTATCTATCTACCACGTATTATATAGTGCCTTACATAACAATCTATCTATCTATCTATCTATCTATCTATCTATCTATCTATCTATCTATCTATCTATCTATTATATAGTGCCTTTCATATCTATCTATCCTCCACATATTATATAGTGCCTTACATAACAATCTATCTATCCATCTATCTATCTATCTATCTATCTATCTATCAAGAGATATTCGGACACTCATGACTAAACAACTAGAAATACAATCAGCTATTGCAGCTTGTGCACAAGATTGTTTTTATTTGGCAACTATTTTGTTAAGCTGCCTAACGGAAGCAATCCAGCAATCTTGCCTACTGCTGGCACAGCTTGCTGAATAATTTTGAAATATATTCTTAACTGAGCCAAAAATAATTGTTTTATAGAGTAAGCAGAGCATTTTGAAAGCCTACATTTGATATTTCTTTGCCCATGCATTGAAGGAGATGGAGAGGAGTCGTAGTGGAGTTCATACACATTAATAATTTGCTTAGAAGAAGTGACCTTTTTAAGACATATACTAAAAGCTAAGAAAAAACAGACAGACAGAAAGTCTTTTTGATAAAAAGAAGTACATTTAGTAAGCATTACCTCATAATAAAGAAAGGATATATAAATGGAAGTAATAGAGTCAAGGGTGGCTCAGTGGTAGCACTGCTGCCTTGCAGAGTTCATGAGTTTGCATGTTCTCCCCGTGTCCACGTGGATTTCCTCCAGGTGCTCCGGTTTCTTCCCACATTCCAAAGACATGCAGGTTAGGTGTATTGGCAACATGAAATTGTCCTCAGTGTGTGTGTGGTGTGTGTGAGTGTGTTCCCTCTGCGATGGACTGGCACCCTCTCCAGGGATTGTTTCTGTCTTGCTCCCTATGCCCGCTGGGATAGGCTCCAGCTCCCTGTGACCCTGCTCAGGATTAAGCAGGCCTAGCAAATGGTAATACAGTCAAAGCTGCACCTGCTGAATTGGGGGTAGTATACAGAAAATGTTTTTTTCTCTGTTAGTTTAGGCTGATTATCCCCCTGTCATTTGTATTTCACACAAATGTCAACCATCTGGATTTAGGAGCACTGCTGGCTCAGACCACTCACAACTTTATTTAAGCAGAAAGAAATGCCACTAATTGTAATGTGTTTAAACCTAAATTTTTGGCATGCTAGTGGGCAGTGGCAGAATATGATCAGCATGAATATTTAACAGCTTATCCCTTGCAGTTTCCCACTGAGAGTAATCCTTTTTATCCTCCATATGGGCACAACTCAAGAAGGTGGAAGCTTGCGGTCAGAAGAAGAATGGGAAAGGCATGGCTACTACTGGGTCGTTTATTTTTTATTACTGCAAATTTTTGACACTGAATGTTTTTAGGTCTTCAACCATAACGTCATTTTAAATGAAATTAACAAATAACATTTTTCTTTACTGTGATTTATTGAATGAATAAAGTTATATTGCACCTGCTGGCACTTTGTGAAAATGTAATTGCCCCCTTTATACTTAATAACTTGGTGTGCCACTGCAATCCCACCCTTTGAATAATTCAATATCAGTAATATCTTTGTTGTGGAGGAATTCTAGCCCACTGTTCCTTACAAAAGAGCTTTAATTTAAAAACATTAGATGTTTTTCAAACAAAAACTGATTGTTCCGGGGCCCGCCATAGCATCTCAGCTGAATGCAGGTCTGACCTTTAAATACACCAGTCCACAACATTTATTTTGTCTCTTTTCAGCCATTCTGATATGGACTTTTGGACCATTTTGGAGAATTGTCTCAAATGACCAGACATTCTTCTTAAGATCCAGAACACATTTATTAAATAACAAAAATGTTATTTATTGGAGGAGTAATACAGGGAGCAACAGTATTCTCTTTAACTCAATAGGTTGTCACACACGTGTGCCTTGTGGCCAGCTTAAATGGCTCTGGTGCTGGAAATTCCTTGCTGATCCACAGGGTGGTGCTTTAAACTAATGCCTCTTCTCTTCCTCCCTCTGCGGAATGGAAGATTGATAACTGACCATCTCTGTCATCACTTCTGGTGTTCGTCCACTTGGACCCACCTCTTTCTGCCATGCCTGTATAGTCTAATTTTAGACTTATGTCTTGAGAGATGTTAATTTTGCTGAAACAAATATGTGTCAGTTTACAATATACTGGGTCACCCCAGATCTTTATCTGTTTGTGTCCTCTTTTACAAGCCCTAAAGATTACTTTTGGAGAAACAGCATTCAACTTAGACCTTGGGCACTCTGCGATTTTGTTAAAAATGCAGACACTTGTCTCTGTTTTTGTCTTTCATCCACACCATCGTGGTGTTTTCGACCAATCAAAATGAAGAATTTTGAAAACACAGCCTCGGTGCTGTATTGTGGATGGCTGAAAGTGCTGTTTTTCAGAAGCAAAGACTGATTCCCTTTTGCTTCTTATATAGCTCTTCCCTGAATTGATTCTGCTTATTCCAATGTCTCATTCCTCAATGGTCACCCGTCACTTTGTACAACTTGAATGCTTCATACATACAGAAAAGACAATTTACTGGCTGTTACAATTTTGCAATAAAGCTAATTGCTGGTGGTGTTGCAGCAGTGCTACCAGGGAGTAAAAACTTTATCTCCCAGCAGTCCCTGCAGTGGTTCTGATTGAAGGACTGTCAAGGGTGCAGGGGCTGCTGGGGACAAGAAGGCCAGCATGAGTTTTAAAAGGAGGTTGGCTATACAGAGAAGAAAAGTTTATTTGTGTCTGGAGTTACCTGTCTGTTTCGTCTTCCCATTCTTTGCCTGTGGATTCTTGTCCTGAATTATTTCCTGTTCGTGTGTATGGACTGTTTGGTGTCTGCCTGCTGTGTGACGACTGAATTGGATTGTTTGTCGACAATATATTTCCAGTTTATTTCCAATATATTTCCAATTTCATTTCTTTTACACCACCAGGAGCTACCCTCTGCCCTATACATCGGAGGGCCTTTAATAATTCATGGTGGTTCATTTTGAAGGTGCCAAGGAGAGGAGTGTTGTTGATCGGAGTTCCTTTTGTGCTTATTGTGATTTCCTGGATTTTTTAACCCAGACTCTTTTGCCTTGGGATTCTATACTAGGACTCTGTTTGTTGTGGATTGCCTTGCATTCTCAGGCAATTTCTTTTTTGCTGCAGGTATAAGGAGCATCTTGTGCTACAGAGCATTTTTTGTTGAAAAATAAATCATTCATTTTATAAAGATCTTCAAGGCACTTTTGGTTTCTAGTTGGGGTTTTGACTTTAACCTCTCCAGTTGGCAACTTTAGAAGTATTTATGGGGCTTATGTGGTTTTGGCAGTCCCAGATTATAAAAGGACTAGCCGTCCACCTGCAGCTTCACGTGCGTAGAAGTGAAACAAGACAGTGAGGAGGGCCCTGCCTGGTTCCTTACTCCTGGCGGCACGCTTCCATCTCCCCTTGGCCAGCAGCCTCTGTCTCAGATTAGTGCGAATATATCACTCCTGCAAGCGAACTATGATTCTTAGCATGATGAGAAAAGTTGCAAAGTCAACTAGAATGTTCAAGCAAATTTTAGAAAATAGCCTGAACTAAATCTGTTAAGTAGTTCTCTCATTCACTAGCTAAACGGATGTAAGATACGGCCTGAGTCTGGCGAGTAAGTGAGGAGAGCCCTGACCCCCCTCAGTCCGCTGCGTCTTTCTCAGATTTCCACAAATAAACTGTTACAGCAAGCAAACTTAGCACGATGAGAGCGGTCCCAAATAAACCGAAATGTTCAAACAAATTATAGAAAAGAAAACGATCTAAATCCATTAAGTAGTTCTCTTGTGAAAAGTGGACAGACAGACGGACAGACGTTGGATTTTTTTATATATATAGAGATGAATTCATTTTACCTAATTTGGCTGATGCCCTTATCCAAGGCAACACCTGAGATAAAAAAAAATATATTTCTTATGTTTTTTTTTTTTTGCAATTAGAGCACAGACGGGTGAGGTGCCTTGCTTGTGATCACACGGTGTCAGTAGCGGGATTTGAACCCACAAAGTCTATGCTATGCTTCCTCAATCCAACAATGAAAAGATTCACCCTTCTTATTAGACTGTCCAGCACAAACATCTGTGAGCCTATGACTGTGTCTGACTTTGTCTTTGACTTTTTTCATATAAATGACGATGGAGCTACCGGAGGATTCTTTATTTATTTATTTGTTTGTTTTTGTTCTATTTTGTTGTTCAAATGCACATAGCTCAATAATAATGTTAATGGACATAAATTATCAGGATACTTTCATATCCATCAGTTTGGAGCTGCTTTATTTTGCTGTGTATGTAAATTAGTTTTATGTGTATGCATTATGTAATTTATAAAGTTTGTAATTATCTCTCACCTCTAAAATGTTACAGCACTAAGTGCCTACAGTCAGTGAAGAGCACTATACAAAAATAAACTAAATTTAATTCAACTGAATCCAGGTGCTGAAGCAAAAAAGCTTCCCCACTTCACTAAATTGATTAGAAAGCACAAGTCAGGGGGCAAAGACAAGAAAATATCCAACTCATCAATGTGCCTTTTAGTCTAGTTAAATTAGTGATAGATAGATAGATAGATAGATAGATAGATAGATAGATAGATAGATAGATAGATAGATAGATAGATTTTAGTATAGTCGGTAGGATAAGATAGATAGATAGATAGATAGATAGATAGATAGATAGATAGATAGATAGATAGATAGATAGATAGATAGATAGATAGATTTTTCTTTTCTTGTGATTTTCACTTTGACCTCTTGCAAAGCACTTTGAACTACATTGTTTGTACAAAATGTGCTATAGAAATAAATGTTTCTGTTGTAGTAGTTGTCAGTAGAGTGTTGTAATATCTTGTTTGTTAATGTTTCATAATCAGCCACTGTAGACCACCAAATTTCTGCCAATTGCCTTGAGTTACATCCAAACTCCATGTAAAATGAAAACATATGGAGATACTAGCCAACACTAATTTCTGTTCAGGATACTCTAGGGCATGGGTGTCGAACTGGCTGCAGGTTTTCATTCTAACCATCTTTTTCATTAGTGAACAGTTTTTGCTGCTAATTATGTTTTAATTACCGTATATACTTTTGGATAAGTTGGGCCTTGATTGTACAGTATAAGTTCAGGCATTTTATAATGTCAGTCATATAAGTTGAATGTGGAAAACTCATGGTATTGGTACAAGGGATTATGATATGCTAACGCCCACCTAAGAGAGTAACCACGGAGCACACTGTCTTTTTATTCTATGCGGGTGCGGCAATGCGCTGTATCAGCCTGTGCTACTAACCTCTCTGTCTCTCTATTGTGCCTACGTGACCACACAGTAATACCTGAACTATTCTGAAGCAATGTTTGCACTGATTTATGGTTTTTGTATCTCACACCCTCATACACCATTATCATAAAAGCATTCCTTATCCACGATGGAGCGTTTGATCAGAAGAAAATATGAAGCTGGTTTTAAATTAAACGCCATTGAAGTAGCTAAAGAAATTGTCTGAGAAACTGATGTGAGATTGGAGGAGGCAAGAAGATGTAAAAAAAAAAATAAAAAATTAAGTGTCGCTTTTTTGAATGGGCATATACGTCGGGGTCTGATTTTATGATCGATATTTTGGGTTTCAAGACCCGACTTATATGTGAGTATATACGGTAACTTAGTTGTCTCTTTTTCATTAATTAGGTTTTAATTAATGAGATACAAAACAAGTCGACACGTGACCAGCTCACCTGTGCCCATCACACAATATCAGAAAATAATGAAAGGTGAATGTCTCGGTAAGGTTGATTTCTCAGGTCACCAAAACATTTTGATGGTGTTCTTAGAAAAAACAGAAAAATCAACAGATTTGGAAATGTCTGCTGTGGCAGAATGATAGCAGCAACAAGCCATGGAATTAAATAACGGTTTTAATTAACAGTGAGAATGGGCTTCTCATTAAGAGATTGGTTGGAGTTTGAAATCTCAGTTTAGCGGGTCATCTGTTGGCTCGTTTCACATCTCATTTCTGTTCGGCTGTCATTTAAAGAAGAAAGGAATAAATTCAGAGTATTGAATCCTTAAAAACAGGGCTATTAAAATGAAAGAAAAAGAAGTTAATTAGCAGTGAAAACTGGTCACTGATTAGGAAAAGGGTTAGAAGTTTGACACCCCAGCTCTAAGGTAACAAATCCTGCCCCAGAATGTGCCCCTTCTGTCATTTTGAGCCCCTGGTCTCCAAATGGTTTCTAAGATGAGCTCCCCAGCTCTCATCTTGTGGTGCTTGTGCATTCATCATTTGAGCACAAGTGAAATGAACTTTGGAGGCCTATGATTTGTCACCTAATCCATGTCTTACATCTTCCCCTTATTTGTATGTTGACACTGATGGATTGACTCTTTTGGTGAAGCATTAATGATATCGGCTCCATATCTCTTTACACTTATGCAAAAGGGAAAAGACAAGAAGTCTGTTTTAAATTTCAGGCCAGCGACTTCTACACTTTCCTACGCTCTTTCCCATTTTGGTATCCGCTCGTGATTTGAAAAAAGGACCAGTTTATTACAGGAGAACAATTCACTCCCCATTACGTGCCTTAGAAACATTCCATCCACTTAAGGTTCATGTGGTAAAACATGCAAGGTGCAGAGAAGCCGCGTGTTACAAATGTCTACACTTTGGAGAGCCTCCCATTTCTTAACTGAGATGTGACAGCCATCAGGAAAACACTACTTGACCTTTAAGTTCCAAACTCCACAGTTTGTGATTTACAGGACCGCACAGAGCGCATCACTCATCACGACTGCTTGCTCGTGTCGGACATTAATCAGTTTTCATTGTGCTGATCTTGCTGTTATGCTGTATCCACTTCCAATCCGTCGCCCGCATTTTAACGGACTTGCACATTTGGATGGCACAATAGCACATCCATATTTGCTTTATTGCTATATTTTTTTCCCCTCTACATCTTCTTCCCCAACCAAAGATTAAGTGTTTCATATGAAAATGCAAAATAAATTTTATATTGCTTGAGACAGAAATGCCAGCAATTTCCTTACAGTTGCAATCATGCTCATATTTTAGAATACAATGGAGATTATTTTTTTTTTTAAATATGCAATAAGCAGCTTTGCTTTATCATTAAAAATCTGTTATTAAATTGCTTGCTGCTGACACAAAAACATTTCCTGAAAAACTAGAAGCCATATGCTGAGTTTTGTTCGGGAACAGCGTTTTGAACCCATAACACGTCTCGGAATGTTGTTTAAAGTATTGTCAGCAGAATGACGGAGACAGTCAGGTACCTCAATGAAAAAATATAATGGGACAAAATCGCGGCAACAGAGCTGATGTAAAAGCACACGTCTGAGGAGTGCTGATAGGATAGGAAGGTTTTATGGAACATTTGAAAATGTATATTTTAGTTTAAATTGGAACAATAGCAAAACTGAGAATTGTGCATTATAGAATGTCTGCTTCCCTACTGAATCAGGAAGTCCTTTAATGGCAGTCAAATAATGTGTGAGACTCCATAATAATAATACCAATGAAAAAAACTGGAAGTGCGGGCGAGGTGGCATAGGGCTTAGCATTGCTGCCTCATTTCTCCAGGGGGCAAGGATTTAATCTCAGCCTGGTAGGCTTCTATTTGGTGTGTGCATGTTCTCCAGTACTCAAGGTACCTTTTAGTTATTTGTGTGCTACCTTAATTACTGACTCTAAATTGTCTGAATATCAGGTTTCTGTAATTGCGTGGCATCCAGTCTTGGGTTGGTTGCTGCCCCCTTTCCTGTGCTGTTAGACAAAAACCAGAGCCCAGCGAGTAGCATTGCCCACTCACAGCTTTAGGGGAATTGCTTCAACCACTGGCCCTGTCACTGTCTGTCCATGGGCTTTCCAATTCTCCTGTCGTCAGGTGTGTGTTTCTCTGTTATTAAATGACATATATATTTTTATAAAGTACTGTGAATTTAGGAAGTATTCAGACCCATTCCTTCCTGCACACTTTATTGTGTTTTAGATGTAATTTTAAATGGATAATGTGACCGCTGCCACAGGGAGACGCGGATGCTCTTTAGAAACCCCCTCTTAAACAGTTTTTCAATAGAAAACAAACCCACTCTTATACCTCCTCTTTGCGGGATCAGCTGCAGGCTTGCTGCACGACATTTAAAAGACCAAGTTACGGCCATCCTGACGTCTCACATTCCTGTCTCTCTTTCCCCAGACTCCCTCTGCTCTGGCCGCTGCTTCCAAGCCGCTGTACCCACTTGAAGAGGAAGACTTTGTGTTCTTTTGACCAGGAGCTGGGGCCAAGGTGTCAAGTTTGACAGCTGACCCTTCAGAGACCGGATTGCTTCTGAAAGAGACTTGTATTTGTATATGCCAGAACAGCAGTAAAGTTTCTACTATTTGGAGATCCTCTTGTACTCTCCTGTGCAGCTTTGTGACTCAAGCTTGACAATACTTTTGCCAATTTTGCCCTTTGTGGACCACCAGGGGGTATACAGCTACTGCAAAACACAACACAAACAGGCTGAGACAGAAGTTCTACACAGCACACGTTTTATCCTTCACCCACTTCACAGCACATTAAAAAAGCATCAAGTACAATACAACATAGACCTTCTTTCTCTCTTCTCTCTCTTTTTTGTCCCCACTCCTCCTCACAAGTTTTGTCCTCCACCTCGCGTGTAGAGGTGGCTGGTTCCTTTTATAGAACACCTGGAAAGACTCCAGGTGCCCAACAAGCTTCTTCCGGCAGGATTTCCGGGCGTGGTGGAAGTGCTGCTAAATAGGGCTAGGTTTAGGTGCCCCCTGGTGGTGGCCAAGGGCCCCAGCAGGGTTGAGCTTGCATGTTCCAAACCTGTGGCACCGCTGCAAGCCAGGGGGGCTGCCCTCTAGCATTCTGGGGGAGATAGTGTCCAGAATAAGCTCTCTCCCCGGTCCTTCCATGATCAAGGCATCCTAGCCAGGTAAGAGCCCTGGCGCTCTGCCATGCCTGCAATCTACACTCAATAACCCATGATGGCAAAGTGAAAATCTGATTTCAGAAAGGTTTACACATTTATTAAAAATCAAAAACTGAAATCTTGCATTCCCATAAGTATTGCTGTAGCACTCCAAATTATGCTCATGTATGATCTGTTGTAGATTGTGTGTTCAAATCCTGGCACTGACACTGTGTTAACTTGAGCAAGCTGCTTGACCCGCCTGTGCAACAATTGGAGAACCAAAAGAGACGTAACCAATTGTTTCTCAAATACTGTAAATCACTTTGGATAAAGGTGTCAGCCAAATAAATAAATGTAAATGTTTTCTTTACTTCTTCTTAAGATGTGTCTAGAACTTGATTGCAGTCCATCTGTGGCAAACTGAACTGACTGGACATCATTTAGAAAGGCACACATTAGAACAATCTAGACAATAACAGGTCATTCAGCCCAACAAAGCTCGCCAGTCCTATCCACTTATTTCTTCTAAAATAACATCAAGTCGAGTTTTGAAAGTCCCTAAAGCCTTAATGAAAGTCCCTAAAGTCACCCTAAACACCTGTGTACAGAAGGTCTCACAATTAACACTGAATATCAGGACAAAAACCAAGCCATGAAGTCCAAGGGGTGCTTTGTTGACTTCTGCGATCAATCTGTTGTGAGACATAGATCTAAGGCTTATGTATGTGTACAATGGATGAAGGTTGGTACCAGCAGGACTCATCCAAGAGTTGCCTGTCTGGCCAAACTGAGTAATCAGGCTAGAAGGGCCTTGGTCAGGGAGCTGATCAAGAACCCAATGGTTGCTCTAACAGGGCTTCAGAAGTCCTTTGCTGAGATGGTTAAACCTGTCAGAAGACTGATCATCTTTTCAGCACTCCATCAGGCGTTCATGGTAAGAGTGGCTTGACACTAATTGGTGGGGTCCCATGTGGTCTTTAAGTGCAGCATGGCAGACTGACTAAAACAGAACAGTGTGTAGCAAAGCTACATAACTTGACAGTCGGGTTGGCCTCCTGGACTGTTTGTCACTTTATTAGGTTGGCTGGAAGGGTGCTTGTAAATAGCCCTTCAGGCACCTTTGGTAACGTTCCAGTCTGGGAGGACCCCGCCCGGTAAGTATTCCAGCTGCCTGTTGCCGGCGTGAGGTTGCCATAACAACCGAGAGGGGCAAGGATGTTTCGGCGGGAAATTTTTTCTATTTAAGGGGAATGGCGGATCAAGGCAGGAGGAAAAAAGAATCAAGAAGGAAGGAAAAGGCTGAAGGCAAGGAGTGACTATCCACGCTTAAAGGATCATTCTGGATCTTTCTTCACCCAGGGACGTCTGCTATTTGTGGGTGGCCAACCCGAAGAAATAGTCCAGTGACGAATCCTCGAGAAGAGGCCAGGTTGGTGTTCTCTGGGTGCTCCCGTCTGGTGAGTCAAATTCGGAATTTGTATTTTCTTCGTGATAGTCCGAGGAGAAGCCGTTTCCACCGGAGGACTGTTGTGTTTTCCTCCTGCCCTACGGAAGGAACTGAACTGCAGGATTTATTTTCCTTATATGTAGATTAAGTACATTTTTCTTTTTTGGCGTTTTCGGAGAACAATTTTTTTTATTATTATTATTATTTTCTTTTGTTTATTGTCTACGTCGAACCAGGGATTCGAATTTGGGCGCTGGGGAGGGCGTCTGGGAAAGGGATTCACTAATGAGCACTCAGCCACCGGGCACGTAAATGTAAATAGTAAATGTTAATATATTTTCATTCCCACTTTCCTTTGCGTGAGATTTTTTTTTTCTTTTCTCTCCCAGTTATATAAGGACGTGCATAGGAGACAAGAGGGGCCGAGGACCGAATATGGTAATGCTGCTTTAACCTTCTTTTATCTTCCACTTCCCTTTGGGTTGTGAAGTGTAGGAATCGCGTGCGTTTATCTTGCGGTTGCTACAAGTGTGTTATCATTCAATAGAATTTACATATTTAAATCCATTTAAATTTACACCAATCAAGACATAGATAAAGGGTATATTCTAGTACATCCCTTATATACGAGTAAGGAATGTCCAAAATTAGTTAAACTTATTAAAAGTCCCAAGTAAATATCTGGTTAAAAGAAACTAGACTTCTTGTATGTACTGTTATCAAAGACCAAAAAGATGAAGTCACACGTTATGTATGATCTCATTTTCTAATTTAAAGGTGCAAGTACAAATAAAGTCAGAATGTCCTACTTTAATAGGCAGGACATTTCAAGCACGTTTTTCTTTTCCTTTACATCGCAGAGCCAAGACAACACTGCAGTGGCTTCAGGACAAGTCTCTAAATGTCCAAAGCACAGACTTAAACTCCATAAAACATCTAAGCAGAGACCTGAATATGGAGGTTTACAGGCACTACCCATTTAGTCTAACAGAGCCAGAGGGGATCTGTTAAGGAGAAGGGGATAAACTGCCCAAATCCAAGTGTACAAAGCTAATAGAGACTTACCAAAGAAGTCACAAAGTTGTAATTGCTACCAAAGGGGCTTCTACAAAATACTGAATTAAGGATCTGAATACTTATGTGTATGAGAAATTTCAGTGTTTGATTTTAAATAAATTTGCAAACCTTTCATTTCTCCATCCTAGAGGTCTGCTTCTTCTCTTCTTTAGTCGGCATCTTTTTGTGTTAAGACTGATTAACTCAGTGTTTATGTTGCCATTACTTAGTATCTTTTCCTTAATTTTTCACTTAAGATAGCACTTAAGTGTTCAATCTGCCTCAAGAATGATTTAAGATATGAAGAGGTAGGAGAAGTGACGGCGAAGGTGGTAGGAATGAGAACAGTGCCCGTATGCATGCACCTCACAGCCACCCTACTGCCCACTGCCGAGAGTTGTTTCTACAATAAAATAAAATAAAAATAAAAAGAGGATTAACCTTGGAGGTCAATCATCACCCCAAAAGCGGATAGTAGACGTCTGTGTACCAAATTTCAGGTCAATAGGTCAAACAGTTTGCTAGCTACATATGATTTAAAATCCTGGACAGACAAACGAACAGCCAATGTAGCATATTATATATAAAGATGGCATGCAGATATGTATTGCAAGACCAAAATGATATGTGGCAATACTCAGTGACATGTTAAAGGTTCAATACACCTGGAAATACAATGCCCATTGCCATGTATGAGGCAGAAGGCTACTGCATTAGACAAAGAGAAACATGAAGGGAATGCAGTAGTGCTTTATGAAGGAGAAGGCAAGGTGAAGTGTAAGTGACACATATAAGGATTATTTCTTAGCTTTTTTAGTTCTCTCTATTCCCAGCTCTGTTGGAAGGCTGGGTCAGTGCACCACATCACTGAAAGAAGAACTCCTAACAACTGTCAAACAGATCGAGTCGTCTCTGATCTTTAGGCTCCCTGTGATTCACTGCCTTCTTATATAATACCCATTAAGTCAACTTCTGCAAGTCTAGTTTTTTTCATGGTATTCTGACACAGGAGTATATGTAGCCTTTTGAAAGAAAAGGATGCCTAAAAACACTTGAAAGAGATGCTTTTTGTTGGTCTACTTTTAGTGGATTATTCTTCAATAACACAGAAAAATATGCTCTACAAGCAGAACAGGGATTTTTTTTTTCTTGTGAATCATCTTATATTCCCCTTGAATCCAAACTAAACTACAAAGAAGAGAAAAAATAAAGGCAATGTTTTACCTTATCATTTAAAGCTGGCTGCAACAGGTGGAAGGAAGGAAGGAAGGAGCAAGAATGGTAAAAATCATGGAGAAATTTGAGATGCCATTCAACAATACAGTCTCACTGTCCATGCTAAATGCCTGGAGGAAACCTCTGTGAACATGCAGGCTCGTTGGATAATCATCTTGTTTATGTTGCGTGAAATAAAATTTCCATCCATCCCCAAACCTACTTAACTGCGAGTGGGGAGTTTATTCAAGCTGCACTGTACTCGATGCACAAATTCTGAATGGGATACTCGTCAATTGCAAGGCACACTCACTCATACAGGAAATGTACACAGTCACCAATGAATAGGCTCAATGGGACTTCAGGAATTCTGGGAAACAAAAAATGAGTACCTGGGGAAATCCCCGGAAGATACAATATAAATAAAATGTATTATTATTATTACGTGAAGAAAGCATGCAAACTCCACACATGACAGAGACACTTGATTTAAGCTTGCACTCTAAAATTATGTCTATTTGCATCAAAACCAATAGCAGCAAATATAACCAATTATGGGTTAGCACCCAGCGTCAAAGTAGTGCTACTGTTCCCATGTGGTTTATCTTTCTTTTTCAGATCCACATCCCTGAAGCAGCTTTACAAATACACTGAAATTAACCGCATATTGCTTATTAGTTTAACGCATCTGATTGTAATTAACCTGTAACAATATAATGGTCCACAGAATGGTCAAACTATTCCAAATACCATAAGTGCTTTAGCGTTGTTACTCTCACTTCACCTTCTTCTTCTTCTTTCAGCTGCACCCGTTAGGTGTTGCCACATCGCATCATCTTTTTCCATATTACTCTCACTGCACCACTCGGAGCAGCTGAATGGAAAGAGAATTACTGCTATACAGCATCAAGCACACGCTGCCTCAGCCATGCTTCCTATTTGAACTGCTTCTCACACGACAAACTCTTCAAAACCTTTCCTGTATGGACCTTGCAGTTCAGAAACAGTTTCATCCCAAGAGCTCTAAACGCACTCAATCAGTCCATCAAGTGCTCCTTGTAGACCTGTTTGTACTTATAAGTACAATCACCTCACTGTAAACTTGCACTACAGTTATAATATTGTACAACCTGAGCCACTGTATAAAACGCGTATTTACATATGATGACAATATCATTTTCAAGATGAAATGCAGCAAAATATGTTTATTATATTATACAGATAAAACTTTACGTTCATTTCAATAATCTATATCTATACTAATAAAAGGCAAAGCCCTCACTCACTCACTCACTCACTGACTCACTCACTCACTGACTCATCACTAATTCTCCAACTTCCCGTGTGGGTGGAAGGCTGAAATTTGGCAGGTTCATTCCTTACAGCTTCCTTACAAAAGTTGGGCAGGTTTTATATCGAAATTCTACGCGTAATGGTCATAACTGGAAGCAGTTTTTCTCCATTTACTGTAATGGAGATGAGCTTCAACGCCGTGGGGGCGGAGTTTCGTGTGACATCATCACGCCTCCAACGTAATCACGCAGTACATAGAAAACCAGGAAGACCTCAAAAAAGCGCTTAAGAAAACATGCATTATATAATTGAGACGGCAGCGAAACAATAAGAAGCGAGCGAGTGACATATACAACCATATTCATGAGTTCTGCTACTTCGGAAACAAAGCACGATGTAAACCTACACTTTAAATTAAGTTCATAGACAGGCTGCTGCTGGCGTTTGTAATTTAGTGCCCACCCATATAAGGCCGTCCGTCAGCGGCAATCCAATAGCAAACTGCCACGGGTAAATATTCACGGGTGAAGGACTGTGCTTATGGAGAGGAAGATGAGATGGTCAGGGTGGTGTTTGACACAAACTCAGCGAAACTGCGAGAGAAAGTTTTAAGTGCCAGGACTAAGGTAACATTAAATACAGCCATGGACATAGCACGAGATGGCACCAGCACAGCTGGGAACCTTCGATGCATGTACACCGAGTGGCTCACGTGAACTGGCGCAGTGCACAGATAAAAGCAACAGTTCCAAAGAGCTGAACAAAACCGAATTACACAATTGAAAAGGCAGCAAAAAATATGAAGCGTCTGATAAGCATATTCATAAATCCAGCTACTGCGGAAACAAAGCACACGGTGGAAAAAGTCAATGTCCCGCTAAAGGAAGACAGTATAAAAAAAACCCGTGCATGCAGTGTGTCAGGTCTCAGATAAAGAAGAAGACGAGCTGTTTATTGATGCAGTAAGAAACGAATCGATGAATGAAACCTGTCATCTTTACAGCGATTGACAAACACGGAATGTAACTTGAACACAACACATCCTACAAATACGAACCTGATTGAAAGAAATAATGATAATCAAATCCTTGATGACAGCAACACTCAGTAACACTCACAAAACAAATACTGTATATTGACAGTCATGTTACGTTATTTTTAAAATGTTCCCTTTTCTTTTCTACCTTTTTAACACACTACTTCTCGCTGCGATACGCGGGTATATATATATGTATATATATATACCAATCTACATACTCGAATAATGGATACTTTATTCGCCATCAATGATTGTTTTGGTAAAGCCATACTCAGTGTATTCATTAGATGAACGGTAAAAAAGTAAGAGCGAGGGGAGGATGACTCATTGAGGCATGCAGGCTGTAGTGCGTCAACTCTATCTGAATTGCGCGATCACATTTGAAAAAATATATCTTTTCAAGTTCTATTTAGTCCATATGTGTCAAACTCAAGGGGCGGGCCACATCCGCCCGTGTGTAATTATATCCGGCCCGAGATCATTTTATATACTGTATTATTGTTATTAATGGCCGGGTATATGAAGCGCTGGTAACACAATAAACTACAGATCCCATAATGCAGCGCTTCAGCTGCCTTGCGAACACTAACGCGTTAATCAAGTCTACCTTATGATGCTGCAAGTTATTTGAAGCTAGAGTTATTGCGCACTGAGTTTGCACGGCGCTTTGGTGACTTTGAAGAACAAAAAAAGTCTGTCTACATGCGGCTCGAACCTTGTGCATGTTTGGTAGCACATATCTGTGTGAGAAGCTCTTCTCAGTGATAAAGACTAACAAAACAGCACACAGGAGTCGCCTCACTGATGAGCACCTGCAATCCATCCTGAGAATCTCCACAACACAGAACCTCACACCAAACAGAAACGAACTTGTGGCCAAAAAGATGCCAGGCGTCCAGCTCTAAAATGACATATGAGCAAAGACAACTGAATGATTTGATTTGTTATTGCACGTAAGAGCGGGAGTCAACCGTTTTAACAAACAACGTATTGCACTGATACGAAATAGCTGTGTGTGTATGATATGTATATATATATATATATATATGTATTTGTGTGTATATATGTGTGTGTATGTATGTATGTATGTGTGTGTATATATGTGTGTGTATATATGTAGATATATATATGTATGTATATATGTGTATATGTATAGATATGTATATATATATGTTTATGTGTGTGTGTGTAAATATATATATATATATATATATATATATATATATATATATGACAACAACACTCATCACTCACAACAGTGACAAAACAATTACATTGACAATCATGTTACGTTATTTTCAAAATGTTTCCTTTTCTTTTCATTGCTTCTTTAACACACTACTTATCCGCTGCGAAATGCGGGTATTTTGCTAGTTGTTAATAATTAAAGGACATGGTGTCGCTACGCTATCAAGGATCTGGCGCTCCGTTCATGGATTGTTCCTGCCTCGCACTGTATGCTTCACTGGAACTGACATGAAGGATAGAATAATTAAACATGTACTACGAAGATTTTTCAATGTTCCTTAAAAGTTTTGAAGAATCGGCATTATAAGCTTACAGATGGCTTAACGTCTATTAGAGCTGATTGTGTGGCGGGTGAGGATTTGGAGAAAGAAAAGGAAGGACAGGAATTGGAGGTTAGTACGTCTGAAAGAGACAGTACTGCTGCAAGAAATTATTTCATCGAAGGTTGTGCACAATCACTGCGCCACCGTGTTCCCATGTTTAATAACATGCTTTAATTCCTATCATCATGAAAATGATATCAAGTACACATCTCAGTATTTTAATTATTCAGAGAGCTGTAATATTACAAATGTAATGGATTCTGTGTCCTGTCGGAGGAAGAGAAAGCTGGAAGCACGTATTGATTCACATAGAACACATAGAAGATCAAATACAAAACAAAGCATTTAACGTGCTACTTTAGTTACGATGGGATTTGAGAAACTAGTAAATTAAACGATTTTAAGATGAAGTTTATGATGTTCTACTTTAATGACAAAATAAACTACATGATTAATGTGGAAATTTCAAGATTGAAGTTGACATTTCATGCTTTTTTTCCACTGTGTGCCTAATTTGTTTTTCTGTGTACCCTAATAAGCTTTCATATAGAAACTCAGACGGTGAGCTATGACTCCCCTTTTCACGGGGACTTTGATATCTGACAACTTTTTTTTTATTTCGGGCACTGTGTGACTTTGTGAAATTGAGCTTTCGAGTTTCTCGATCAACTTCCTTTTCTTGTTTATACCACCGTTTAAACCAACAAATAGTAAGTATTTCCTTGCCTCCACTTGGTATTCGGTTCTATTTTTCCTTGTGGTTTTGCCATTGTCTTTTCACAGAACGCTGAGCTTAATAAGGGCTATTTATATTGATTGACATATTCAAAGAGGCGTAATTCTGGGAGGAGACAGGGTGGGATAGCAGGCGTGTGCACGTGCGTTACTTTTCATGCTGAGCGGGATTTATGGAATGGAAGAACGTGGAAATTGGTGAATGCACAGATTTATGCATCTGAATTTTTTTGTGCATAAGCACATTTCCGCTTTTGTCCTCACGCCAAGTAACAGTGTGAATTCTACGCACGGCGTTATGCATGAGGCGCCTGAAGATGGCAGTTTACAGACACTTCCCATCATCCAATGTAATGGAGCTTGAGAGGAGCAGAATGAGATAAACTGCCCAAATCCAGGTATGCAAAGCTTGCAGAGACAAACCCAAGAAGACTTGAGGTAGTAATTGCTGCCAAAGGGGCTTCTGCAAATTACTGAATAAGGGGTCTGAATAAATGAATGAGGTTTTAACATTTTATTTTAAATAAATTTACAAACCTTTCTGAAAACATGATTTTACTTTAAAATGTATCCATTTAAAATAAATTCTGCAACAAAATAAAATCTGAAGAAAGAAGAGGGGTCTGAATACTTCCTGAATCCACTGTACCTGGCCTTATAGTAACATAAATGCAAAATGGCACTGGTAGTGGTAAGACAAAATGATAAAATAACTTCATTCAAAGGACAGTAAACATCATAGGGGTATCTATTTGCCCAAGTATAATGGAAACAGTGTGAGCCATAAGTTCTCTGCTATTATTTTACAATCTTTTGTCTGATTTAGAAAAGGAGAACAAAGTTACAAAGAAAGGAGGCACAGTGGTTACAGCCTGTCTCTTATATGTCCAAGGGTCAGGGTGTGAATTCTGGACTTGTCTGTCTGGGTCTTCTCCAGTAATCACATGTTCCTTTGACATCCTATCCCCATGACTTTAAAGATGATTGGAAAAAGTAAAATAGTATCATAAGAGTGTGCATTTATGTGTACGGATGTGTGTCTATTATCTAATTTATCTAATGCTTCTGGGATAAACTCTGTGACATCAAATGAGACCACTGTGAGAATCAACTGTAGCTGAAATTGCTATTAAAGGAGATACAAAGCAAACAATTGATCCTATATTAATTTGTACAAACTATGGCTCTCCTTTGCAAGAACTTTCAAGAATGCCTGATATATATATATATATATATATATATATATATATATATATATATATATATATATATATATAGTAAATATACAGTAAATAAAGCATAATTTTTTTGTGAAAGGGTGTTGCTAGTTGGACAAACCCTGACTAATACTGCTAAAAAAAATTATCAAAATAATAAACAAAAAAGGACGGCACGGTGGCGCAGTGGTAGTGCTGCTGCCTCACAGTTAGGAGACCCAGGCTCGCTTCCCGGGACCTCCCTGCGTGGAGTTTGCATGATGTCTGCGTGGGTTTCCTCCAGGCACTCCCATTTCCTCCCAAAGACATGCCGGTTAGGTGGATTGGCAATTCTAAATTGGCCCTAGTGTGTGCTTGGTGTGTGGGTGTGTTTGTGTGTGTCCTGCAGTGGGTTGGCACCCTGCCCAGGATTGGTTCCTGTGTTGGCTGGGATTGGCTCTAGCAGACCCCTGTGTTCAGATTCAGCGGGTTGGAAAATGGATGGATGGATAGATAAACAAAAAAATAAAATAAAATGGCAAAGTGCTTGCACTTATCTCTTTTACTTGTTGATACATGATGGTGATTTTTTGGGGACACAAAAAATATATGCCAAAGTGTCAGAGGTACCAAGGTGCAGGAGGAAAAACATTCTACTGGGTCATCATTGTCACATGATCCCATCATATTCTTCCCTGGTGCTCCTTTAAAATGGGTACACACTATAAATATATATATATATTGTAAAAGACTCAATACTAGGCAGCAAAAAGGTTTGGGGTTTTCCGGCCCCGTATATTGTCGACAATCCACAATTCAAAAGAGTAATTCAGGTCAAACAGTGAAAACAAAAACACGTTCATCTGCACAACGCCATACTAGGCGTCGGCGGCCATTTTATAAAGGAGTAGCCGGAAGTGGAGGAATACTGGGATGGAGGCGTGAGGGATGATGGGACTGCTCACGTCAGGGAAAAGGGCAGAGGATGTGCGGAAGTGGACGTACTGCGGGAAAGTTCCTTATGGCGGAGCGTCTTTAGTTCTGGAAAACAAAGGAGAAAGGTTAGCACCCGCCACTCCCAGCCAGCGAACGTCTTTCGATGTGGTTTAAGGTCCATCTGCGGCCTCCTACTCGTGCATGCGTGACTATATATATATATATATATACTGTATATATATATATATATACAGTATGTCTTATGGGTTTGACAGTTTGCCTGCTTGACCTCTTAGAGTGAAGAGTTGCTCTACACATAGGAGAAGTGGGCCTCCTCTTATTAGGTCAGGCAAGATTTTTTTTTTTTTTTACTTTAATTTGTTGAAAGACCGTTCTTGCATCAATTTGGTCAAAAAAGGGCCGACTCCTAGCTCCTTTCCTTAGACTGGACTGTTGAGGAATAATTTATGACGCAAAATCCAGTGTCACTAACCGTCAACAGAAGTCATTCAGCTTCTGAACCATCTGCTAGTCACTTTTAACCCCTGCCAATTCCACATGATTACTGATTTTACTAGTGTGACCTGTAGGGGGTGGAACAGAGCCCTAAATCCCTACACTATACCCAGTGTAACAAATGCTGCGTATGAAGGATGACCTGTTAACACTTCTCCACCTTCTCACCATACTTCATCTTTGGCTCTTCCTGCCCTTCTAAGAGAAGTTCCTTGATAATATACAAAATGAAAAAAGGAAATCTAATTAAAGATTTAATTGTGGTAACAAAATGCAAATGAAGATAAAAAAACATAAAATACACATTCAACAGAAAAATCCCAATGCATCACAAAACTACTGTATTGTCACAAATCACTTAGTACATTGACCCAATAAATTTTACAGTAAACCTAAAAAACAAGACAAGAAAAAAAGTCCAGTTTAGAAATGTATGGTGGTGATGTTGAAAAGGCTGGCAAAGAAGGTGTAAGTATCTGTACCCGGCACTATCCCTGACATGAAAAACTTTCTCACTACCTCACTGGGTTTAGCATTGAGAGCTCCCATTTACCGTCACCTAGAAAGGTTCCTTCTCCAGCTTAGCCAGCTTTTGCAGCTGCTCACTGAACACACCACCTGAGGTGTCCACATTTCCCACTTTGAACCTCTTCAAAAGATGATCTGCTAGTCGTTTGTTGGCTGGGAAAGTTGTTGCACAATGGACCTGCCACTATTTTTCTTTTAGAACAAACATGATACTGTAGTAAGTCTTTCTTGCTTTCTTTTTTCTTTGGTCTCCTTGCTGTTCTCTACAGCCATTTTAAGGGACTTCCAGTGGCACCAAAACCGTTGTCCATGGCATCTCTAACATCCATCCAGGAACAATCATGGTAACGGTTTGTCATTAAGCATTGACCCACTTTCTCATACACCAGAACCTGAGGCGATTCTAGGGATTTGGGGGTCCCTAGACAAAAAAAGTTCCAGGGGGCCCTCCAACTAACCCTCTGCTGACTCCTGAAATGGTAAAATGTTAAAAGTGGTAAAAAGTCTAAATTATCAAGATTATCAGGAATAATTTAATAAACACAAATCCTTTATTTCAATTGTGATAAAAAGATTACACAAATAAAACACCAGAAAAAATGCAACATTTACTGTATATAGAAAATTGAAAAACAATAATAAAAGGATAAAGTAAATTTTAAAGATTAAAATCGGGTGAAAAACCAAAGAAAATGCAAATAAATTTAAGGTACACAAGGTAATAAAAAGTAAATACATATTGCACATCATAATATTTAAAAATGAATTTAAAAAGTGGACATAATAGAAATATAAAAATGACTTTTAAAGGTATTACTGTGAATATAAAACTCACTCTTTGCAGGCTTTGTCTACAGCACATGCAGCCATGATGTCCTCCAGGCCTAAAGACTTTTGACCACTGCGTTCTGTTGAAATCAGAACTTGGTGTGAAAGCCTCTCTTGCCACATCTCAAGTAAGATTTAATCACCTTTAAAAATGAAAAACTCTCACCAGAGGCAAACGTGACAGGTAGTTATTTTGAGTATTTAGAACCCCGTCTTGCTGTTGTCCACTTACCCTTTGGCTAAACCGATGCTCATGATTTTTGCCCTGTACTGATTACAGTTGGACCTGGAGACACTGACTGAACACGAAACAGAAGTAACCATATTATTTGAACAAACTGAGTCAATTACATTTTAGCTTCCAGACATCTAAATCCTCTTCTATTATACAGCACTGATTACATTTAATGTTAATAAAAAATCACGTTCATCACAAACACTCTCACGATGACATTTGGGGCCTCAGTCATTGGGGAGATTCCAATTATATCGTTGCTATGTTTCAAAGTGAGTTCCCGCAGATTTGTCGTTGCAATTAGTATGTAAATGGGAGCACAACTCTCTTTCCTGTTCTGGAGCCGGGCAATGGCCTGGTTTGCCAATCCTATCACTATGTCTTTGATCAGAACAATGAAACATGACGACAGTATAAGTAATAGAAAAAAAAATCACTATGTGGCAGTGCTACACCAGGTTGAAATAAATAATTTAATTTAACAAAAAACATTCAACCAGTCTTCTTCTTCCACAATACACAATTCACTTCTTTTATTTCCAATCTCTTCTCCTCCACTCCCAGCTCCAATTCTCCAGGGTGAAGTGTAGCAGTTCCTTTTCAAAAGGGACCTGGAAGTACTTCTGGTGCAATGACAATGCACTTCTAGGTTAGGCAGAATTTCCATAGGATAGGGAAGTCTCCTCCTGGCAGCTCCTCCTGGAGGCACTTTAGTATCCCAGTAGAGCTACCCATTGGGGCTTCACAAATGGGCAGCCCACCAGAGGGATGGTGCCACCTAGCCTACCTGGGAGGAAACAGGGCCCTGGGAAGCAGTATCCCTCTGTCCGCCCACTCTGACAGCCTCCAGGATGCGAAAAGGAACATCACCCATCTCAAATGAGATGCCCATCCATCCCTACCTCCAATTACACGGATACAAAGCTGGTGAAAACACCCCGGCTGAAATGCCAGCTCATTTCACAGAGTTAGAACTAATTCAAGTAAATGAGCATGTCATTGTCATTCTTAGCTGAAGACGTCTTTGTGAAGAATCCATAATGACTGCTTTGGTGTGTTCATCCTCCACTAAGCCATTAGTCAAGTTATTTTATAACATAATATGGTCAAAGTACTGCCTGGGTTAAAAAAATGCATTTTTAACAAATTGATAAATACAAAAATATGCCATCTGTTCTAATGGGCATAAATAGGAATTGTATCTAACAGTTTGGTAAGAAAGAAATAGAAAATGTGTTTTAAAGTAAAGTTACTCAGCACTCTAAACTTTGTATCAAGCTTTTAAAAGGACAAATACAAAATGATGAATTTAGCTTACAGTCTGAAATGACTTTTATAATGAAAAACAAGGTTAGCATGAGTACCATAGTCTAGGCAGATCTCCCTGGATCATAAACCTGCTATGTCACATCTTTTGGCTAACTATTCCTATACATTCAGCAGGTTGCGGCTAATTGCAAATGTCAACGGTATTGGTCTCATCCTTCTTTACCCTATAATCGTAAAATGCTTCAAATGAACACATTCATTTAGTCATTGATAAATCATTATCACGACTTCTTACTTTTCAGCAGATACAAATCAAAGACTGCCCTAGAGCTAAAGAGCGTAAGCGTACTGTATGAATAACGGAAAAAGATTTACTGTCACAATAAATTTCAAGGCAACAATTACCTAATTAATTGGTTTCTTCAATGATTGATTGATTTCCACAAACCTTCAATGAGACTAACTGTTCAGCTCTCTTAAGTTGTATTAGTATTTAACCCCACTGAACAATATTTGAATAAATTCTAATTGAAAAAAAGTACAAATAAAAGTGTGTAAGATACCTGGAAGTGCATCGATAGGTGTGGGGAAATAGGATAGACACTGAGATATAGATAAAATGCAATATACCACAGTATGACAAACCAAAGAAACTGGATTACACTTTTTGTATACTGTACATAATGAAAATCAAATTCAGGGTTGTGAGGGGAACCAGAGTCTATTCTGGTGGAAAACAGAAAAAAAAATCATAAAATAATATTTCTGTTGTGTAAAACAAAATTTTAAGAAATCAATGATTTATATATTATGATGGACGGACTTGCCATTATGTTTCGTGTTATGTGCTTGTTTCAGATTATCTGATAACTCATAGGAACTGATTTTACAGCGCCCTCCATAATATTTGGGACAATGACACATTTTTCCTTCATATCTCTCTACTCCACAGTTTAAACTTGCAAATCAAAAATTCATACATCATTAAAGTGCACATTGCAGACTTTCATATAACACACATAACACATAAGTTAGAGTGTTAACAGCCTGTGTAAAGTTATGGTACGTTCACGCTCCCTGCAATCTAACACTGCTAATTTTCAAATAAAGACGTGGTTTAATGAAACAAGTGTTTTTTTATGTGTGATTTTTTAATTAGGTTTTTTTTCAGTCATATTCTTGAATAAAAGCACACTTATTTTATGTTATAGACTCAAATCAAAAGTATATTTTTTATCATATAATAGTAGCTATAACAGCAGCCCACCACTCAAAGAGCTAAATGCAGGAAGGACTTGGGATCGAGTTGGCAACATCTGGATTACCCCTGCACCAGCGAAGCAGATAGTTGGTAGGGTGCCATGTTTCCCCTGTGAAAGATGCAAACACACACATGCATACACATTTCTTTACTTCGTATTGATTGATATTTAGGTTTCAGTTTTCACACATTGACAGCAACATATAAATTGAACAAATTCTTTTTCTTTGGTTTTATTTTTTAATATAAGCGCAATTGTTTTGTTATACCTTTTCTGAAAGTGTTTATTTGATATTTGGACTTCAGTCTTCACACCTTACACACTTAACGTCAATATTTTGTGATTATTACGTGATAACGTGATTACGTGATGTTGTAGTTATGTGTTCAACATTTCTTGCCTCGCAAGAAGCACCATCCTACATTTACACAGATCATTGTAGACACAGAACACACATGAATTGTATGTATTTCAAATAACGATATATTGTTTTTCTATACCCGTGACCCTGTGTTCGGATTCAGCGGGTTAGACAATGGATGGATGGATGGATGGATGGATGGATGTTTTTCTATATAATTCCATACACCTCACTCCCAGATAAAGAGACTTTAGATGGGAGAATTTTGTGTCCGACTTCAGCTGCCTCAGTAGGGGATGGGATAGCAAAACAAAAGGCACTATCGGTGAGGAGCTGTGAGTAAAATGAAGGTGGCTCAGCATTATCAATATTTTTGCAGGATTCAGAGATTCTAGCATAAAGGAGGTTTGCTTACATGCCGGTCACAGCAAATAGAAATGACAATGCTTTTTCTACATCGTCCCCCCATTTCAGGGCACCATTTGGCAATCACAGGTGTTTGTGTTTCATTACTTCATTAGATACTTCTGTTTGCTTCAACCTTTTGGAAATGATTATGATGCTGAAAAACAAGAATAAAACTATTGAAGACATCAATGATACCTTTGGATTACTTAAATCAACTGTCTGGAATATCATTACAAAGAAAGAACACACTGGTGAGCTCAGTAGTCGCAAAAGGACTAGTGGGCCAAAGAAGACCTCCATTGCTGATGACAGATGAATCCACACTAAGGTAAAGAAAAAGCCCCAAATACCAGTGTTAAATTAAGAAGTAGTAAGTCTACTTGAATGGCATTCCCTTTTCTTGCTTTAGTTGTTATTTTCAGTTCTGTATGCTTAGGCCAGCTTCTTCCACCTTGATGCTACGCATTGCCAATGCTACACACAAAAAACCCATTGTCACCCCTACCTGCAACATGACACCAATCCTGCCATGGGAACTGCTCAGCACTACAGATGGCACTGATCACAGTTATTTACATTAACATTTATTCACTTAGCAGACCTTTACCAAAACCAGCCTTAAAAAAAGCGGTCAACATGATAGAGTTAACATCATTTGGGGGGACTATTTGGGAACAAGGTTTTAAAATGTTGTGGGGAAAAACTTTCCTCTGTTTTGAAACAAGTCAGATGATAATGCAGAGCTATTCTTTATTTGCACAAATGTTTCGGCCCATGGAAGGAGCAATTAATTCAACAATTCATTCCTTTTCATACTTTTCTATAACCATTTCCTTATCTAATACATTACGTTATCTGACTCTTATTATGCAGAATTCTGTCATCTTAACTAATCAATTACAGCCATCAATTACTTCGTATACAAGTCAATTTTTACATTAAGTCCTAAGCGATTTCCCATTGATCTTATTACCGTTTCACAATAGAGGTGTTTGGGCCTTCTCATTAGTTTGTCCTCGCTTTGTAAGGGCGTGTTCATTACTCATTTACTTCTTTTTATCCTTAGTAACTACTTTGGTGGCTCCTCTAAAATGAAGCAAAAGATTCACATGCCCAAACTTTAAGCCGCATTTAGTTAATCCTTTAGTTACATTCAGTTCTTGTCCTTATGTTTAATAATTCATTGTCATAATTTCATATAAGAATATACTTGTATTAAGATTGTAAAAATGATCATTAAAAGTTCTATAATCACCACAAGTGAGTCAGAAATTTGGTTGGAGGTGGGCAGCTTATTCTTCCATTCAGGAGCTACAAATAATAGCCTGGAGATATGATAGATACCATGCATAGGTGGCATCACCAGACCTTTATCAGTAGACATGAGAGGTTGAGAAGTAGCTTAGGTCCTCATAACTGTCTCCATATATATATAGGTGCTAACCTATTGACTACTCTTTAGGCAAGCATCCAATATAGTGATCATGCAAATCTTGATGGTTCCTTTCCCTAGAAAGCAATTTTTCTGTATCTTTGTCATATTAAAGAGATTGTTTGAAAATTTGCGCCTGAATATGCTGAAGCATCCATAGAAGATAGGAGGTCTAACTGCTTGGGTTGAGGCTGGGAAGACCTGGCTTGGCTTATGGAACCTTTAAGAACACATGGCTCATACAAGCCATGTCCACCTCACTCCACTCCCCTGGGATCAGTAACAACTTGAATGCCACACTAACCTCCAGCTCCATGAGCCAATCCAAGGCCGGGTCTACATCCATGGCTCATCACACACTCATACCAATTGGATTTAGCAATGGGGACAGGCGGTCATGGTGCTCTGTTAGTGCCATATCTGCACCTATCCCACTGAGCTGCTCATGGAACAGTCCACGGTCACCTGTGGAGCGTGTCCCTCTCAGGTCTGGCCTCAGGAGTGCTACACTATGATGGTGATAAAGCAGATTTCTCATTAACTTTCTCAACTCTTCTCGACAATACTAATCTACCAACTTCAACATTAAGTTGAAAATCATTTCATGTCACACTTCAGTTACATAACCTCAACCAAGATGAATACAAAATGGAGGACTGGTAGTTTGATATGGTAGTTTACAGTAACGTACCCTCTTTAGCGTTAGTGTAAAAAAAAAAATATGCAGAAGCCAGAAAAATATTTTCTGCCATTCGCTGGTGAATAAAAGTTAATGTAAGATTATTTTTTTTTTACTTAATTCCATTTTAAAACATAATGAAAGCATTTTATCAACCTTGACACTTGATGCAAAATCTAATGATATCAGAGTAGCATGTTCAGTTGAGTTTTTACATTTAACATGACCTGCTAATTAATTGCATATGTAAATCATTGCAACAATTAATCATCTGTCAAAACACGTTAACTTCTTTTACAATAATTTTTTAAATTCTTATAAAATTTAATAAAGCACAGACACTACCTTACATACTGTATCAAATAAAAGTAATTTTAGCAATTTGTAATCCTCTATGGTGAGAAAATGAAATACTTAGCCTTAGGCTACTAAGCTGTTTTGAAATTAGACAGTTAAAGAAGACAACGATGAGCCATCACTGAACATCAAAACTGTCAACTGCAAATTCTTTTTGTAATTGCATATAACATTTTCAACTAATTAAGGCTGATAACAATATTTAACTTTTAATACAAAGAAGCAGAATATCATGTTTATATAAAAATTTTGGAAAGCCACTTTCTATAGTAGATTTCATAAATTTAACAAAGTAAACAGTAATACATGATTTTTGAATAAAACAGAACAAAATAATTATGGAGCCACACAATGAAGATTATGATGTAATGTCAATGTATTAAATACATTTTAGTATCAATATTAAAGATGGACCTTTAGTCAGACTGAACATGCTGATTTATCATAGCTTACGCTTGTATGGAGGGACCGTTCATTTTTAGTTGCATTTGAATGTAATGCAAAAACGCCAAATGTGATAGCCATGTTTGTCTATCTGTCCACATGAAACAACTCGGCTCCCCATTGGTTAATGGTGTTGAATTTTGCACACTTATTATTTATGGAAATTTCCCATAACAGTTCTATTTTAACTGAGGCATCTTGAATTCAGTGTACTGTACATATTCTTTGAAATTTGAAAAGTTCCCACTGTAAAGCATTGATGAATTTGTGAAATGTTTATCTTAAAACAGAGAAACATTTTTTCTAAATTCAACAGTTAAATAGTTTACTGTTTTGATGTTATCTTGAGAATGGTTATTTCAACGTGAATATTTTTTCTTGTACTCGGTTGAAAGTCTCTAATGACGACAAAACAGCGAATGCTACAGGATTTGGGGTGAGGAAGGGTCAGATGTTGGTGGGGTTGGATGAGCAGGTGTTACCATACAAGGAAAGTATGACGTTTGATGTGTATTTAATCAAATCACTGTTAATGATATTCTTTATTTACCCAACACAATAGAAAAATTTTTTATTAGTCATTATTTTCACTTATTGTAGCCAAATGCAGTAGTTCTGATTATATACTGACAGTCTGCCTCTGCCACTGCCCCATCCTGTGCTTGCCTTTGTGGCTTCAGGAAATCTTGTTTGAACCTCAGTCACAGCAGCTCACTTCTTCTTGTCCTTCAGAGTGAAGCGGATAAGTGACATGATGTTCATATCCATGAAGATGACACAGTGACACGTTTTGTTACAGTGACTAAACTTTATTCAGCATTTCTAAAAGTTTCCACATGGCTTTCTTATCTAAATATTATAAAGAGTCAACATTTCCCTGAAACTAAAATTTAAGTGCCACAATAATCCACTAAAGATCACATTTGAATATTGCCAACAATTTTAGCTTGAAACTTCAACACAGATTTTAAATGTCCATTTGGTACTTTGAAAAATCTTATGTTTAAGGTATTTGAACTATTGTTAGCCACAGACCGTCTGCCTCCAACAACCACCTATTATCAATGACTGTCCCTAAATATTTGTAGTGCTCCTCCAGCTCCACAGTCTCTCCTATTATTACAGTTGAAGGTGTGGGAGGGGGTAACACCTTAAATTTATAGCCATATGCCTTGTCTTAGAAATATGTATCTCTGAAAACAACAACATTTATTTCTACAGCACATACAAACGCTGTAGCTCAGAGTGCTTTACAAGATGTCAGTGAAGGAATTACATGCAAAGAAAAACAAATTAAATGTAGATATGAAAAATAATTAATAAATAGCATCCAAAAAATAAATGATGCATATTTACAAAAGACAAATACTGTGTATAATTAAGAGAAGTAGAGTCCTTAAATGAAGAATTGTTTTTCAAAATTTCTAAATAAGTCTAATGATAAGGTCAGACGGCAGGGTGGATAGAAAAAAAAAACCTCAAGTAAAGCAGGGGTTCCAGGCTGAAAGACCACCCACTCCCTATTGAGTATTCTGCCTAACATTAATGTTCTTAAGTTGTTTTCTATTGTTTTCCTTCTTTTTAGGATCATCTTATAGGATTCAGTAAGTCTTGTAATAAGTAGAAGTACAGTGATCCCTCCTTGATCGCAGGGGTTGCGTTCCAGAACCCCCCGCGAAAGGTGAAAATCCGCAAAGTAAAAACCATACGTTTATATTGTTACGCGTGGGTCACAGATTTGCGCAGAAGCACAGGAGGTTGTAGAGACAGGGACTTTAAAACACTGAAAACAAACATTTGTCTCTTTTCAAAAGTTTAAACTGTGCTCCATGACAAGACAGAGATGACAGTTCCTTCTCACAATTAAAAGAATGCAAACATATCTTCCTCTTCAAAGGAGTGCACGTCAGGAGCAGAGAATGTCAGATAGAGAGAGAGACAGAGAGAGAAAAGCAAACAATCAAAAATCAATAGGTGCTGTTAGAGCTTTTAAGTATGCGAAGCACCGTGTAGAAAACATATCGTATATCATTGAGGAGTTTTATTTAATACATAATACATGCTCTGATTGGGTAGCTTCTCAGCCATCTGCCAATAGCATCCCTTGTATGAAATCAACTGGGCAAACCAACGTAGGGATCATGTACCATAAATTAACAGACCCATTGTCCGCAGAAATCCGTGAACCAGTGAAAAATCCGTGATATATATTTAGATATGCTTAACATATAAAATCGACGATGGAGTGAAGCCGCGAAAGTCGAAGCACGATATAGCGAGGGATCACTGTATTCACTTTCATTCAGACATCACAGGCGGCTGCACAGGTCTTTGATCAGATCTACACCACCACATAAGAACCAGAAAAATAAAAAACAAGGAACAGTAAAGTTTAATAATAATTCATTATAATTAATAATGTAATAATAATTGCAGATTTGCTGAAGAGAATAATTCTATGCATTTATAATCTATTAAGAATAGAACTAAATTGAAGCAAAGAAAAAAGCAAAAGTAAAATTGTGGGATTTTAGGAGTTTCTTAAAATGATCCACATTATTTGCCTGACATATCTCACTTGGTAAAGTATTTCAAATTTTTGGTACAATATAGCACATAGCTACCTCACTACTTCTTTTAAACTTGACTCTTGGAATTATATGCATCTCGGGATTGGTTTATTAATATTCTGCTTTTCCCATTGAGGAAAGAGAAAAGGTGTCAGTACTCCGTTACAATCCTCCTTCTTTTGTTCTTTTACATTAATTTCGGCCCTTTGGCTGCCCCTTATTTTAAAGTCAGCTCTAACGAACATGGGTAGCCAATGTAACGACGCTAACAATGATGAGATGTGCTCAGATTTTATTTTTCTAGTTAAGATTCCTGCTTCTGCATTCTACATTAACTGCAACTGATTGATGTCTTTCTTAGGTAGTCCTTTTAGGAGAGTGTATTACAGTAATCTAGCTGACTAAAAACAAAAGCATGAAATAATTTCTCAGCATCTTGCAATATTATAACAGGTCTAGCTTTTGCAATATTCCTTAAATGAAAAGTTAAGCTTCTTGCTGCTGCATTCTGCACTGACTGCAATTGATTGATGTCTTTCTTAGGTAGTCCTATTAGGTATGCATTACAGTAATCTAGCTGGCTAAATACAAAAGTGTGTAATAATTTCTCAGTTTCTTGCAACGTTTTAACAGGTCTAACTTTTGCAGTACTCCTTACATTCAGTCCTAATAATGTGGTTAACATGCAATTTCAAGTTTAGTCTTAGATTGCACCTAAATACCTTGACTTTTAATGCTAAGGGGTCGGGTTTATTTCTAATACCCTCACTATTTCCTTTTTTAATAATGACTAAGATTTGCATTTTTTCTTATTTAGCTTGAGCAAAATTACTACTCATCCATTCTGAAATAGAAGGCAGAAATTGGATTCGAGAGTCCAAGGTCATTGAGTGCTATAGATAAATGAAGCTGTATGTCATCTACATATCTGTGGTAGCTCACCTTGTGTGTTGAGATAATTTGGCCTAATGGAGGATGCAGATTGAAAATAACTGTGTGTCTAGAACAGAACTTTGTGATACGCTGTAGCAGTGCTACTATTAGTGAGAATTGCATCTCCCAGCATTCCCTGCAGGGGCTATTGGGGTCAAAGGTGGTCAAAGAAGTTTAAAAGGAGGGCAGGTGGCCAAAGGGAAAGGTGTGTTTTTTTATTTTATTTTGTGTGTCGTTTACGGACTGCCTTCTGTTAATTAAGTCATATTTAATTGCTGTGTCCTGGATTGTATTCGTTGTTGGGGTCTGGATCGTCTGTCTACCTGTGTGCTAAGGACTGATTTTGGATTCATTGGCTTCCCTGCAAGAAAAGGAGCGCTCCTGAACCATCCATCTGTCTTCACCTTTACAGTGTTTACCAGTAGGACTGTTTTTTCCTTCCCTTTCAACATAGAGATCTCTGGACTTACTCTCGTCATCTCTCATTACATCCGGTTTGGTATTCCATGGACTTTACTTTGTGGTGTTTGTGTTTATATGTTTAATGTAATATTGCCGTAGGGATACAGGGATGGTATTATTGTTTTCATTTATATTATTTAATTTCATTATATTCTTAATTGTCCTTAGTTCCCAGCGAGCTTTATTTTGCCATTGTTTGTGAGTGTGTGCGAGTGGGCCAAGGCTGGGGGTGTCCCTGGGATTCTCTATAAAAAAATAAATAAATCACCATCAGCTTGACGGTGTGATTCTTAGTGGCACCAGATCACTACAATGCCATATACAATGTCATCAGTCTATGAACTACAATCACCACAACACATGAATAAATGTATACCTGTTAAATAAGACTGAAAACAATTTAAGAGAGTGTCGGAGAGATCTACCAACTGACAATATTTCAGAGTATTGTGGTCTATGGTGTCAAATCCTACACTTAGGTCTAATAGAAAACAACAGATACTGTATGTGGTCTCTGTCAGTCATAGCTATAAAAAGGCTGTCCTCTTTATCTTGTGAAAGACTCACAATGACAAAGGCATCTGCATATTTCAGAATATGTCCATCTTTGTGTAAATTCCTGAAGTCATTTGTATATAAGATAAACAGAAGAGGAGAACTTCGACCACGTCCTGAGGGAGGTGGGGGACACTGAGTCCGAATGGGCCATGTTCCGTGCCTCTATTGTTGAGGCAGCTGACCAGAGTTGTGGCTGTAAGGTGGTCGGTGCCTGTCGTGGCGGCAATCCCCAAACCCGTTGGTGGACACCGGCTGTGAGGGATGCCGTCAAGCTGAAGAAGGAGTCCTACCGGACCCTTTTGTCCTGTGGGACTCTGGAGGCAGCTAATAGTTACCGGCAGGCCAAGCGGAATTCAGCTTTGGTGGTTGCTGAGGCAAAAATTCGGGCATGGGAGACGTCTGGGGAGGCCATGGAGAACGACTTTCGGACGGCTTCGAGGAGATTCTGGTCCACCATCCGGCGTCTCAGAAGGGGGAAGCAGTGCAGTGTCAACACCGTATATGGTGGGGAAGGTGCGCTGCTGACCTCGATTCGGGACGTTGTGGGTCGGTGGGGGAAGTACTTCGAAGACCTCCTCAATCCCACTAACATGCCTTCCAATGAGGAAGCAGAGCCTGGGGACTCAGAGGTGGGCTCCCCCATCTCTGGGGCTGAGGTCACCAAGGTGGTCAAAAAAACTCCTTGGTGACAGGGCTCCGGGGGTGGATGAGATACGCCTGGAGTTCCTCAAGGCTCTGGATGTTGTAGGACTGGCTTGGTTGACACGTCTCTGCAACATCGCATAGACATCAGGGATTGGCAGACCGGGGTGGTGGTCCCCCTCTTTAAAAAGTGGGACCGGAGGGTGTGTTCCAACTAAAGAGGGATCACACTCCTCAGACTCCCTACAAAAGTCTATCTGGGGGTTCTGGAGAGGAGGGTCCGTCGGATAGTCGAACCTCGGATTCAGGAGGAACAGTGTGGTTTTCGTCCTGGCCGCGGAACAGTGGCCCAGCTCTATACCCTTTGCAGAATTCTGGAGGATGGGAGTTTGCCCAACCAGTCTACATGTGTTTTGTGGACTTGGAAAAGGAGTTTGACCGTGTCCCTCGGGAAATCCTGTGGGGGGTGCTCCGGGAATATGGGTACCGGACCCCATGATAAGAGCTGTTCGGTCTCTGTACAACCAGTGTCAGAGCTTGGTCCGCATTGCCAGCAGTAAGTCGAACCAGTTTCCAGTGAGAGTTGAACTTCGCCAGGGCTGCCATTTGTCATCGATTCTGTTCAAAACTTTTATGGACAGAATTTCTAGGCGCAGCCAGGGTGTTGAGGGGGTCCGGTGTGGTGGACTCAGGATTGGGTCACTGCTTGTTGCAGATGATGTTGTCCTGTTTGCTTCATCAGGCCGTGATCTTCAGCTCTCTCTGAATCGGTTCGCAGCTGACTGTGAAGCGGCTGGGATGGGAATTAGCACCTCCAAATCCGAGAGCATGGTCCTCAGCCGGAAAAGGGTGGAGTGCCCTCTTAGAGTTGGGAGCGAGATCCTGCCCCAAGTGGAGGAGTTCAAGTATCTCGGGGTCTTGTTCACGAGTGAGGGAAGAATGGACCGTGAGATTGACAGGCGAATCGGTGCAGTGTCCGCAGTGATGCGGGTTCTGCATCGGTCTGTCATGGTGAAAAAGGAGCTGAGCCGTAAGGCAAAGCTCTCAATTTACCAGTTCATTTACGTTCCTACCCTCACCTATGGTCATGAGCTATGGGTAGTGACCGAAAGAACGAGATTGCGAATACAAGCAGCTGAAATGAGTTTCCTCCGCAGGGTGTCTGGGCTTTCCCTTAAAGATAGGGTGAGGAGCTCAGTCATCCGGGAGGGGCTCAGAGTAGAGCCGCTGCTCCTCCGCATCGAGAGGAGTCAGATGAGGTGGCTCGGGCATCTGATCAGGATGCCTCCTGGACACCTCCCTGGTGAGGTGTTCTGGGCACGTCCAACTGGGAGGAGGCCCCGGGGAAGACCCAGGACACGCTGGAGGGACTATGTCTCTCGGCTGGCCTGGGAACGCCTTGTAATTCTCCCGGAAGAGCTAGAAGAAGTGGCCGGGGAAAGGGAAGTCTGGGCCTCTCTCCTCAAGCTGCTGCCCCCGCGACCCGATCTTGGATAAGCGGAAGAGGATGGATGGATGGATGGATGGATGGATGGATAGAAGAGGAGATATGCAGCAGTCTTGAGATGATCCAATAGATAAGTTTAGACTATCTGAAAGAAAGCCGTTAATAATCACTCTTTGTGTTCTGCTAGGTAAGATGTTCACAATCCAGCCACCTTGTTGGGGTCTAAACAGAATTTATTGATCAGTTTGTCAACTAAAATAAGGGGCTGGAATATATTAAAAACAAATGAGAAATCAATCAGAAGCAATCCTGTGTGTGTTCTGGACCTTTCAAGTGCACATACAGTACATTCAAAAGTGTTACTGTGGCATCCTCCATTCACCTCTTTTCTCTTTAAGCAAAATGGTAAAGGTCTAGGTTGGCCTGGGTTTTGTGTAGTAGTAGTCTCTTTATTAAATTCTGAAAAGATTTCATGATGTGAGAAATTAAGGCCACCGGTCTGAAGTCATTTAATGCTTTTGGTTGTTTAACTTTTACTATTGAAATAACATTTGCCTGTTTCCAGTGTATGGGCTTCTGCTGTAAATCCAGAGACATTTCAAATAAAGAGAGGAATATTGGAGAGAGCTACTCTGCACAGGAGTGCAGCAGATATCCACTTATTCTGTCTGGGCCAGAGCCTTTTTTATTTTAGTTTGTTGAAGAACCTTTCTTACACCATTCTGGTGTAAGGAGGGCTGATTCCTGGATCCAGTTCTGAATCTAGTTTGAATGGTTTTGAATAATTTCCAAAACAAAATCCATTGAATGTTTAAGCCAGCTGATAAACTTATCCAAGCTTTGTCTTTCGTAATACAATACAAAACAATTCTTACCTTTTTCTTTTCTTTCTTTTCTCCTTCTTCAAACTTCCCAGGTGAGCGTTGTCCTTCTCCTATCCTGACTTCATCTCCACTGAGTCGAGCAGAGTGGCTTTCTACTGCCTGTCACAACATTGTACCCAGGAAGCACTTCTGGGCAAGGAAGTGTTGGAGAAATCCTCTCCTGGCAACAAATCACTGGTGACACGCAGAGAACAAAGCAGGCAGCTCAGCTTCCAATCAGTCCAGCATTTGTGCAAATAGTCGTACCAACAGATGGATGATGTCACCTGGCATATTGGTGAAAGAAATTACCCTGTAAAGCAGCATCCCTCTTTCCTTATATTATGTCATCCCAACCAGGAAAGGGAACACCAATCATTCTGACTAGGACACCCATCCGCCGACCTTCTCTGTCCATCATGAGGGCCTCCCAGCCAGATAACTAATCATCCATCTCAGTTTGCACGTCGGCCTATCCTTACTCTCCATGACTCAGCGTACAGTAAATGTAGTGTATGCAGCTGCACTTACAGCTATCTGAACCTGGAGAATATAAATATTCGATCATATTAAGTATCTCATTGTTTGATCCTAACTTCAAAAGTAATTTTGTATCATCTTTGATTTAAGTAAAATAGATCACCTTTAGTTCAATACAGATTTTGCAATATCTGCTGAAGAAGAGTGTCAATAAATAACAACAGCTCACCACTTTCCTTGTTTGATCTCTACTTCAAACATATTTTTTGTAAAAGTGAACCTTTGGTCAAACTATATGTGAATTATTCTTTCAATCACCTATTACATGTGTCACACACGTGCGCATGGGAGGCAGCTAAAGGGCTTGAGTGAAGACAGTTCTGAGGCATGCCGGGATGTGGCAGAGTGCACTGACTCTTTTTCTCACTTCCCTGTAGACCATTCCTGGGAGACTCCACCTGGCTCTCTTGACATCACTTCCGGGACCGAACCAATGGAAACAGACCTTACCAGCTCCGGCCCACTGATGTCACGTCCAATGAGCGATGAACACATGCCCGATCCTTATGACCTCACTTCCTGTCTACCCCTTTAAAAGCCTGCCCTTTTCCCTCAGTCTTGTTTTGGACTCGGTTGTATGCACTTCAGTGCTCTGTATTTCTACAAAACGATTTTGCAGCCAGGAAACCAGATTATACGGGTGGCTGCCCCAAACCTTTATCTGAGTATGTCTCATTCTTGTGACACATGCAAACACCTAATGCGATCTGGAGTTGTGGAGAGTCAGAACCTACATAATCTGGTAAGATTAGATACAAAGAAAAAAGCAACCATGAATGGGACATCACTCCATTACAAATCTTTAGGATATTGTGCAGTAGATAATCATTATCATTGAAAAAATAGCTGTGTTTTTTGTGATTAAATTGTTTATTTGGAGTTCAACAAGGAAAAAAATAAACAATCACAAAAAAAATGCACTACCTAAATCACACCCTCCCAAAATCACTTTGTAAAAGGGAATAAACAGTGTTGAACTAGCTCATTTTTCTAAGAACGGTGAACTTAACGTAACGTATTTGTAAGTGGAGAACTTGAACGTGAGCTAGCTCAGTTTTAGGTGACATTCTGGATCTGGTTTAGGTCCAGATTAAACGTTTTGCCTTGCCCTGTAATGTAGGGGTGGCGCTGAATCCGAATACGGTATTCAGAGAAGCACAAATAGTGGACTTTTACAAATATTTATTTTATACAAATTTTTTGCCATTTATTTGTATTCAGAAAAGATAATGTCAAATCAAATAGGCACTGTCTGTGTCTGCCTGCTTGTGCTTAAGCTGCACTCCCACTGACGCGAGCATGTAGTGAAGCTCTGCTTTCGCTTTTAGGAAAACATTGTACTTCGCGAGGCCACTTTATATTTTTCCCGTTTGGACATGCAATATGTGACACGAATTTTGATTAGTGCTCCCTTGAACCCTCAGGTACAACTCCAGACACCAGATAAAAGTCCAAGACTGTTTATTTTTATCCACAGTGCACCAAGCACCTTCCACACTACTCATAAATCACTAACCAACACAATAACCACTCCTCCTCACCCAGACACTTTGCTCCTCTCCCACCCAGCACAGCTCAGTGTCTGGACTGGCCCATAGTCCTTTTATAGCCCCTGACCCGGAGGCGTTCCTGTCCCAACAGTCCACAGTTCCTTATTCCTTTCGGGTCAGGGCAAACAGTCCTGTTCTTCACCCCGGGAGCACGTGACCGTGACGTACTCCCGGGTTATAGGGCACACAAGAGCCCATGAGCCCCCCTACAGCGACTCCTTGTGGTCCCCAAGGTATCCAGCATTGCTGTGTATAAATACTACATAGTCCATAAGGCCCTGCTGTCCTGGCGGCCTGGGGGTGAGGGCCGGAGCACGAAGCCGGCAGTCCTCCACACAGCGTAATAGGTTAGTTCACCTACACGCTGGTTCCACAGTCACCATCTGTGTCACAAGGTTGGAAATAGAGAGGTAATTTATATGTATACTTGCATCTAGTTAATTTCTTTTTTGATCGGGAGGATATTAGCATATACTGTATCATCAATCAATCGACAATTGACATTAATCAAATGCAACGAGTGCAGAATGCAGCTGCTAGAACCTTAACTAGTAAAAGAAAATCCAAGCACATTTCTCCAGTTCTGATGTCACTACACTGGTTAACTGTGTCATTTAGAATTGACTTTAAAAACTGCTTATGGTTTACAAAGCCTTAAATAATCTGCTCCATCTTATATTTTGGAATTTCTTATACCTTACACTCTAAATCGTAACCTTAGATCTTCAAATGAAGTGTCTACTTAGAATTCCAAGGGCTAAACTTAAAAGAAGTGGTGAGGCAGGCGGCCTTCTGCTGTTAAATACCTAAAATCTGGAATATCTTACCAATAAATATTTGCCAGGCTAATACAGTGGAGCACTTTTAAACATTGCTGAAAACACATTACTTTAACACGGCTTTCTCATAGCTTCGTCTTAGTTAAACCCTGATGCTCTGTATATTAAATTAATTATCATTATTATTCATGGTGGCTCCAGCTCCTACTTTCTCATCTGTTCTTTTGGGTTTCTGGGTTTCAGTGGTGGCAATCTGCACCACCACCACCTAACCAAAGCACCGTGATGTCCCTAAATTGATGGATTAAATGCCAGAAGTCCACATGACTGTCATCATCAAGTTCTTCCATGAGAACCCTGAACACCATGAGGCCTGATTGAGATCATTTATGTTAGGTAGAATGCCTAGAGGGGCCTTGGTGGCCTGGAACTCCTGCAGATTTTAGTTTTTTCTCCAGCCGTCTGGAGTTTTTTTTTTTCTCTCTCTCTTCCCTGGCCATCGGACCTTACTTTTATTCTATGTTAATTAGTGTTCCCTAATTTTAATTCTTATTTACTTTGTCTTTTTTTCTATTTTCTTCATCATGTAAAGCACTTTGAGCTGCATTATTTGTATGAAAATGTGCTATATAAATACATGTTGTTGTTATATGGTTATGTGTGTTTGTTGCTGAGTATAACTCAACAAAATGTATTTAAATAAAAAGTCTTCTTAATTATTGTATTTTATTCAAGAACACTGTAACAGTTGTCACAAACGTGCGACTAGGAGTGAGCTGAATGGACCAAGTGGAGTTGATTACTCACCGGGCCAGGGGGTGGCAGGGTGCTGTAAACCTGTTTTTGTTAATTCTGCAGAACAAATATGAGACCTGCCTGATTCAACGTCACTTCCAGTTCCGGATCCGAGACTGACATCACTTCCAGTTCCGGCTCCCAGATTGAAGTCACTTCCGGGTTACGGATTATAAATCTGCCATATTGCCAAACCGAGTCAGTTCATTTTGGGAACTCAAACCAACAACATCGATTGTGCTCTAAAAGATCCTTTTGCAGCTAGGAACAATATACGGGTGGCTGCCCCAAACCTTCTTTTAGTGTGTTGAGACTCATCATTCCACACAGTTAATATAAGGCAAATAAAAGTCAATTCATGGGTCATTTATTCTCACTCCTTAAAAAATACAAAATAAACTGAACATGAACTCGTTCACAATTGAAATGGTGAACTAGGAATGTGAATGTATTCATTTTAATCTGTGTGAACTGAACTTTGAGCTAGTTCTCATGAGGTGTGAACTTACACAACGCTGGGAATAAAAGTTAATGATGGCAGTGTGGACTGGTGAGACAGGCCTGACAGATACAGTGAGCCTAAGAGGAAGAGAGAAGAATGCAAAGCAAACTGAGGAGATGGTCGATGATTTTAAGAAATTAAAGACAGGGGGCCCACATGTGGAAGTAAAAGGCAAATTAGTGGAACGAGTCACTTTGTGCAATATTCCACAATGGAGATTGATGACTAATTATGTTTCAAAAAAGCGCTTTGGATACAGCTAAAAAAATCCAGAAAATGCTGTTTTTCTTGCGTAAATTAAATGAATTTAGTGTAAACTGTCACATTCTCCATACGTTTTACTTATCTGTTCTGCAGAGCCATTCTTTCTTTCAGCTTAATCTGCATCTTTGGCAACATTTGTGCCCCAGACAAAGTCAAATGCCAGTGCCTGATTAGAGCAGCGAGTAGGGTCATTGGGGTGGAACAAAAATCATTGCAGCAGCTTATGGTTCTTAAAAAGCTCCATCAAATCCTCAATGATCCCACACACCCGCCACACAGTAAATATAATTTTAGCTCTGTGGCATTAATAAGATTCCTAACAATGTTAAATAAAAACTTCCAAATATAAGTGATCATTTGTACCCTTAGCAGTTCGGTTGTTTAATTAAAACAGGTAACTGGAATACGCTGACATGGCAGATTCATAAAAGTTATTATATGTATCTTGTGAGCAAAAGGGGGCACCCCAGAGCACCTGACTCCAGACACAAGTACACAAACACAGTCAAGGGTACACAAGAAATGCATTTTATTTCACTAAACACCTTTCACAGGAATATCTTCCAACACCAGCAATCAAAGCACAGTCCAATACAGTATTTCTACCAATCTCCTCCAGGAAAGCCTTGTCTTCTACCTCCCAACTTCATCTCCCCGATCATGAACCCCAGAGTACTTCTGATACCACAGCATTGGATGATGGTCACACAGAAGATGCTCATAACAGGGGGGGGTCCTCTCCCAAAAGAGTCCCCTGATGGCACCCAAGGACCCCGACAGGTTTGCCCTTCCATACTACAAATCTCAGGTAAACTTGTAGGTGTCCAGACCAGGACCTGGTTAGAGCGGCTCTGCCACTTTATGTTCTGGGGGGCAACTTGCCCATATTTTTAATTGCCCATCTTGACTGGGATAGAAATGTAAGATTTTCCTGGCCCACCAAATTAACAAGATAATTAAAAAGGAAGGCTTGGTTATGGGGTACAATCTGGACCTCCTGGGGGTGTTAGCAAAGTAGAGAATGAAAACAAAACAAAGGGCCATTATAAGCACTGCTGCACATCGTCTCTCAGACATACTAACACTGAGGACTTTCAGCCAACAAATTATTCAGTAAAAGTGTGTCAAGACAGGTGACTATGACTCCATTAAACAAACAGCAATACGTCTGTATAACACCTCACTGGGACTGGGAGTGCCAAGTCAGAAGTTTTCCATTTCTTTTAAATTTTCTTCCTTTCCTTGTCATTCCAGTGTACAGTATGTTCAGACCATAGTAGGTTGTGTTTCTATCTATCTATCTATCTATCTATCTATCTATCTATCTATCTATCTATCTATCTATCTATCTATCTATCTATCTATCTATCTATCTATCTAATGGGCTTTTGTAAAAAGCCAAAATAATGATATGCTTATTATTATGCATTTCGAACACTAGACATATCAGGTGAATTTAATTTCACTGTATCATTTTGAGTATTTACTCTCCATTTGCCTGAATGTCACCTCTGTCTAGATGATCTAAAATCACATATTTTCTGTCCGCAGGTGATAATGTTCACGTGGGAATGTTAAATTCATATTAACTAAATAGTATCAAAGTTAATGTACCTCCAGTGTTCACATTGTGGCAGAAGTGCGATTGCACGGAGAGAACGCCCTACCTATGTGTTACACTTACGGTGTAAGATGAAGGGGTTTGATTATCGATGGCAAAGAACATTCGTTTCTCACCAACACTGTATGTGCTTGGTTTGATTTACCTGATCACAAGTGAATCGACACCATTTTTATGTGGTCAACTTGCTATCCGATCCAATCATGAGAGATATATAAAAGGCTCTGAGGCTGAATCAGCTGCTAGGATTGACCTAATTGATTTGTAACTTTATTGAGTTGTTCTATAACAATGTGTATGTGTGTGTGGAAATGTTTTTATCCTCAGTTTGCCTAATTACCAGATGAAATGTTTCCCCTAATGCATAGTGTTTGCTGTAGTTAGGTCATTCCCATGTCAAATCATATTCATGCCTTACATGAACTGCTTCAGGGTTCTCTTGGTACTTCACTGAGAACATTATTTCCAAAGGGCCTCAGGATGGTTCTTTTGGTCCACACCAGAGTGTGATTGGTGTGCTCACATCTAACTAAAGGATCCGGACTATGGGGAAAATCGCTGCAGAGTTTGAAAAAAGAGTCAGAATGAAGACCAGAGTTTCCAAGGGTGGCAGGCTGTGCTCTGGTGCATTCCTGTTGCTCTTTCAGAGCACTTGGCATGGATGGGTCGTCCACCTCTTGTGACCCCTGTCTTCATGCTGACTTTCTTTTTGCCAGCTCTTTCTGCTAAGTTTCTCTTTCTTTCTAAATGATTTGGATTATGGGGACAATCATTACAAATGAAATTGGTGTAAAAACAATTTGACAAAGAGGCTACATTAAAAATGTGTTTCCTCCATAAAGCGCATTGTGATTGAGTGAAAGGGTATGAGTGAGCGGGGCTAAGTGTGGAAGAAAATTTTAAATACAGGCACCCCCCTACTGGAATGCCCCGATTTAAGCAATAAAACACAGGCAGGAGAAAGTGTCAATCATTATTCTTTATCTAAATCTCACAAGAGGCATAAACTTGTCATGTTAGTGTTTTTGCAAAGAAAAAAGTGTCCTCTGCGATATATTTATACAATCCATTGATTAGGGTCACTACGCAAAAGAAAAGAATTCCTTACATAATCAGAAAACGTTTAACATGATTGGTTACACCTAGTTACTAATGGGACATGGCAAATGTTGATACCTTAAATGACCACAATTTGATTGATAGTCCTGTTTGCTTAGGCTGTACATGACATTTTAAATGTATTATTTTTATTCTTATTTTAGGAGACGTGTGAGTTTCTCCACGTTCATCCTGTTTCTCGTGGTTTAAAAGAATAATGGTCTAAAAAAATTTTTATGATCCAGATGGCTTCAAAAAACAAGAAACTTTGTACTATAGAAGAATGGTTTGGTCATAAATATAACATTTTCTCTTAAGGGGTTATATAAAATAACAAGAAATACATTTATCATAGTGAATAATAAAATAACAGCATCAGCTTTTAAGCATAAGCTCAGAAAGATATGAGACTCAGACACATGTCAGGTGCACATTGGACCAGGATTCAAATTCAACTCTTACATGAGGCACCCATCTTCTTTTTTTTATTTTTATCTTCAAATCACTTAAACATTTAAACATTTTTTATCCATATCCCTAATTTCTACTGGAGACGTGTGTTTCATTGTAAGGATAAGATACCCAGACTTGCTTGTACCCTTTGGAGTCTGTAGTTGTCATTGTTCAACATGAGGACAAGTGTTGTGTCAATGAAAGTCAAAGAAGCCATTATGAGGTTGAAAAACAAGAATCAAACCAATCGAGACATTGGTCAAACCTTAGGATGAATTAATTAAACTGTCTGGAATACCATTAAGAAGAAAGAAGACACTGGTCAGCTCAGTAGTTGCAAAGGGACTGGTAGGCCAAGGAAGACCTGCACTGCTGATGACAGAAGAATCCTCACCATGGTAGAGAAAAAGCCCCAAATGCCTGTCTGACAAACCAGAAACAGTCTTCAGGAGGCTGAAGTGGATGTGTCAGAAGACCTCATGAACAGAAATGCAGAGGCCACACTGCAAGATGCAGACCACTAGTTAGCTAAAAAACAGGATGGCCAGATTACAGTTTGAGAAAAAGAACTTAAAAGAGCCTGCAGAATTTCTGGAAAAAGGTCTTTCGGACAGATGAGACAAAGATGAACCTCATCAGTGTGATGGCAAGGGCAAAGTGTGGAGACCAAAAGGAACTGTCCAAGATCCCAAGCAGACCCCCTTATCTGTTAAACAGGGTGGTGGGGGTGTTATAGCTTGAGCATGTATGACTGCCACAGGTACTGGCACACTTCTATTCATTGATGATGAAACTGCTGACAGCAGCCACACAATGAATTCTGAGGTGTACAGAAACATCTCATCTGCTCAAGTTCCAACAAAATTATTGGATAGCGTTTCATTCTGCAACAAGATAATGATTCCAAACATACTGGGAACGCAGGAGTTTTTCAAAGCTTAAAGATGGAAATTCTTGAATGGCAAGCCATTCGCCTTATTGAAATCCAATTGAGCCGACCTTTCATATGCTGAAGAGAAAATTTAAGGGGATAATCCCCCAAAACAAGCAGGAGGTGAAGATGGCTGCATTAGGGGGATCACTAGAGAAGATCCTCAGCACCTGGTGATGTCTGTGAATCACAGACTTCAAGCAGTCATTACATGTATGGGATATTTAAATATGATGGCTTTAATAGACCTGCCATTGCTGTGTGCTAAACATTATAGTGCCCTGAAATTGGGGGACCATGTAGACAAAGTGTTGTCATTTCTGGGTGGTGTTAAAAAATGTATGTAAATACCCTTAAATGAAGGTCTACAGTGTGCACTGAATGATCTGATTTGTGATTTTAAACAGTGAAGCAGAAGAGTAAATCGAGGAAAAGTACAATACAATACAATACAATTTATTTTGTATTGCCCAAAATCACACAAGGAGTGCCACAATGGACTTTAACAGACCCTGCCTCTTGACAGCCCCCCAGCCTTGACTCTTTAAGAAGACAAGGAAAAACTCGCAAAAGAACACCCTAGTAGGAAGAAAATGGAAGAAACCTTGGGAAAGGCAGTTCAAAGAGAGACCCCTTTCCAGGTAGGTTGGGCATGCAGTGGGTGTCAAAAAAAAAGGGGTCAATACAATACAATACACAGAACAGAACAAAAGTAGGTAATCCTCAGTACAGTATAAAAATAAAAATATTACAAGTATGGAGCAGAATTTAATGAATAAATAATAATATGATTTGGATTTGGAAAATGAGTCTTATTCTCAAACATTATGGAGGACACTGAACATTTAGCAATAATATGCACCTTTCTAAAAATGAACCAAATTAATAATTTGCTTTACCTTCTGATTGATGGTGGCACTACATGTTATTGGAAGCCTACATAGTCAGATGTGCATTTCATCATTCATTTCAGTTGTGTTTTTTGTTCACTGAACTTTTCTCATTTGGCAAAGCAGAACGTGTTTTTTAAGCTAGACTGGCAAGCTGTTGTTTTTGCTCATCAGTTCCTATGGGAACACGGCCTGAGCTGCAGCTTCTTTTTGAGCCAGCAGGGCTTCCTTCTTGGTTTACAGCTTGTGTGATTCTTTTACAAACATTCACAAGTAGATTTTTTTATTGGTTTTCTGTGCCCTGGAATGCTCACTTTGTAATTTAGAGCTCAGCCTTTCTTCAACTGTGGCTGGCCTTTGCCAGTTGGCTAAGAATTTGTGTCATCACTCCAGATGAGGCCCACTTCTTTTTAATCTCACACAGTTTACTCATCTGATCATATTACCACTTCTGGGTGCCCTGCACTCCCTCTTTCTCTCTGCAGTCCTCTTTTGCAAATATATTAAATTTAAATTGCTTTTTTTACAAATTAGTATTTTGAGAGCCAATGGCTGTTTAGCTTGCCTTTTCCAAGCTGCCCTCCAGATCTTTAAAAGTGTATTTACATGAGCCCCTGGGGTCATCTTCATTTATAGCTGACAGTCTGTCATTGGTGGAGGGTGCACCACATTACTCCTGTATAGCCTGAAGTAAGGAAAGGACGGGGTGCACTTACTCTTACTACCCCTTAGAGCAATAGAGATGTGGGGATAAATGAGGTAAACTGGACATTTTGTCTTAGATGAGTTTCCTTTTTCATTTGGGAGCAGAATGAAAGAAGATGAAGAGAAGTGGGTTGCGACTTTTGATGTGGTTTTGTTTTTGATTCCGAAACTCCTTGGTGGTCCCTCCGAGCAGCCTAAACAAGGAAGTAGGGAACAAGACTAAAGTTCTATAAATGCGTTTTTCTGTTTTTGGGATTTTTTTTTCTTGTTTTATATTTATTCTGCATATAAACTCTGAATTTATAGTGGAAATATCAGTGTGATTTTTCCAGTTCAACTTCTGATAAGAAAATTTTAATAAAGGACTGTCTCTTTTTGTAGCATCTTGTTTGTGTCTTTTTAACTCACACTGATTTTTCCTCGTTATGACTACTCAGTGCCCCATTGGCAGAGTCATTGCAAGGTACGTGTTGGGTATCACAAACATTTGTGGTGATGTAAAAGTAGTGGCACTGCTACTAGGAATGCAGCGCAAATAGAGCAAAAACTGTGAATGGGGTAATAATAATAATAATAATAATAATAATAATTCATTTTATTTATAAGGCACTTTACATTTGTAGTAAACCTCAAATTGCTAGCCATGCTAAAGAGTCGCAGTACATTAATAAAGAGCTGGCTGCCCCATAAGTATTTGGTTCAAAGGCAGAAAAATGTGGCATATAAACCACTTGTCAAGGCAGTAAAGAGATTAGCGTCATGTAAAACTTTAACTTTTGAAAAAGTATATGAAAGCAATGAACAAACAGGGTGAAGGAGAGATGTATTTCATGAATAAATATTGCTAAGGTTAAGGAAGTCATTTTTGTTGGTCCACAAATTGGACACTTCATCAATGAGAATGAGTTCGAAGATCTGCTAGTGATGCCAGAAGAAATCACATGGAAGGCATTCAAGGAACTTTTTGAGAATTTTCTATGTAACTACACAACACCAACCCATGTCCAGGTGGTTGACCGCCTGCTTCAAAGAATACAAAACCACAAAGTGCAATTTTCCGCTTTAACTTCCCTGCTAATCTTTGACCAACATAATGAAAGGCTTCATCAGAGCATTTCAACAAAGGAAAGTGGTATAAAGGCAAGTAGAATCCATTAAGGCTGTTTGATTCTTGCTGGACACTGAACAAGAAGCATCAGATGCTGATTACAAACAAACATCAGCAGCAAAACGTTTTTAGCTCAATTGAACGAATCGCATAATTAAGCGATTAAACACATTAAATTCAGATAATGTTCATTTCTTGTTTTTCTAGATTCATATGTGATCTGAGATTATATTTAATCACCCAAAAGTTGTCAGGAAGCAAACTATTACAAAAATGTGTCCAATGTAATTCATTATTAGAACACACAAATAAGATTTAATAAGTAAGTGTTTATATAATCAAGAATCCCCTGATCTCGGATGACAAGGAAGTGCACTTTGCTGACCTTTTATTTCTTTAATGAAACAAAAGAAATAGGGGTGTCACTCATAAAAACAAACTCCTTTCTAATTCCTCGCCAGTGTTCACGCCACCTCTCAAATTTATATAACATGAAAATTATAATACAGCTATTTATACGGATGTCCAATAAACTGACCCACTTTACACAAAAACCTATTTACAGTAATAACATAGACATACCTTATATATACCACATGCACTCTGAACAGGTCACCCATGGTCTGGATGATGCCAACCAGGAAAAGCTTGGGTTGCTGCTGGAAGTGGAGTTGGTGAGGCCAGAAGAGGTTGCTTACCCTGTGGTCTGAATGTGGATCCCAATGCCCCAGTGCAGTGATGGGGACACTTTGTTGTAAATATGATTCTGTCCTTCGGATGAGATGTAAAACTGAGGTCCTAAGTCTTTGTGGTCATAAGAGATCCCTGGGCATCCTTCGTAAAGAGTAGGATGTATCCCGATGTCCAGGCTAAATTTTCCACCACATCCTAGTCATTCTGGCCCCCTAATCATCCCCTGTCTCTAATTGGCTATCTCTGTCACCACTTCACCACCTTATACGTAATGTGTTGTGAGCGTACTGATGCAAAAATGGCTGCCATCGCATCATCCAGGTGGCTGCTTCACATTAGATAGATAGATAGATAGATAGATAGATAGATAGATAGATAGATAGATAGATAGATAGATAGATATGTTATTAATCCCAAGGGTAAATTCACAAGTGATGGCTGAAGTGGCTCCCCCTACTAAAGCACTTTCAGTAGTAAGAAAAGCTTTATATAAATGTAAAGAATTATTTTTTTTTTTTCTCCAGTCGCTTTTTTTTTTTGTTGTTGTTTTTTCTGTCCTACCTGGCCATCGGACCTTACTTTATTTGTTGTTATTTAGTATTGCCTAATCTTATTTTTATATTTTTCTTTTTTCTTTCTTCAATTTGTAAAGCACATTGAGTTACATCATGTGTATGAAAATGTGCTATATAAATAATAAATTATTATTATTATTATTATGAAGCAAAAGGAAACAGGGGAGTCACACAGGTAAACAAACCCCTCTCTAACCAAAATACAAGTCCAAATTAAATATTTCATATTACAAAAATATATACTAAAATGAAAAAATAAATAGAAAGCTATGAAAATGCCATTACAATCTGCCACGGACACTGAGATGCTGTGTATTGTGGTATTCATGTTTTTTTTTTATGTTTTTATTGCTTTTGAGTGATTGAGTGTCTTATTTTTACATATTTTTACTGTTATATTTAAATTGTGTTCTGATTATTAAATGTAGCTCTTGAACTTTGTGAGTGAAGCCCTAGGAGGTGGGACCACCCTTATGTCACTGCTGCTGGCTCATCCCTTTGGCTTGATAAGTAGCTCAGAGTTAAGAGTTAGATAAGAGTAAGTTTGTGTGTGTGTGTGTGTGTGTGTGTGTGTGTGTGTGTATGTGTTTGTGTGTGTGTGTTTTATTTTTTCTGCTATCTTTGGGTTTTTGCTATCGGATTTTGTAATGGGACTTGTTTGCCATTTTAGACGCCTCCTATGCTTATTTTGAGCATTTTTATTACTTTCCCCTACTTTTTAAATGAAACCTCAGTTTATAGAATTTACACTTTGGGATTCTCTCTACAAGCCCTGGTTTTATCTCCCTTCTAAGGCATTTTTCTGTGTTTCGGGACTTACAGTCCTTTTAAACATTCAAAGCCAACTGCTCATTTTGGAGCCTGAAGGTCGATTTCTGGGACAAGCTAATCTGAGGTGAGTTTTTTCTGGCTTGGCCTGTGAAGTTTCTAGCCTGGTTTTCGGAGAGTATTTTGGAGGCCGTCCCATGTTTCATGTTCCAAATCATAACACCATGGAGCAACTGCCTTAAGTGCTGACCTTTCAAATAATACCTTTAAACAAAAAATAACTTAAAAACAAACCGCTATTTACTTATTTAAGGTTATTTTTTATTGTAAAAATGAAAATACTCCAATTAAGTCATAATTATAAAGTTTTAAAGAGATAGTTTGTAAACCACATCTTACCCTGTTTAGCATTCACACTGCATCTGACACCTTCACAGTCGGAGCAGACCTCACATTGCTGAGGTGCAACACTAACTAATGCCTCATGACAACAAGGGGAGGAACATTATTAGTTAATTGTATTCATGCAGAGGGGTGATTTTGGGGATACTTACCAACTACATACATATACAAAATCAAAATAAACACTTGGCTACATATAAAACATCAGTTATACTTAACTGTAATCTCATTTAGCTGCAACTGAAAATGGCCATGCATTAAAAAGGCACCTCGACAGACATCTAAAGCAGAAGATGGCATGGCAATAACCTACCTTTCAGTTCATTTACTGGTCTGCAAATATTCATGCAACAAATCACTGAAAACTGTCAGAAGTTCACAAATCCACACCTGCTTCGCTAGCCATTGAAATGAAACCTCAAAATCCTCGCAGTCTGTTTTGCGCTGTGCTCCTGTCAGCACTCTTGTCAGTTTAAGAGCAATCCAGTGGTTCACTAACTCTTAAAGGTATATATTTTTTAATTTAGCACACAAATGTAAGGCATATCTTATCAGCTTCCCCTACACTGTATATGATGATCATTTGAGAATTCTTTATCCTGTATAGTGTTCATTCTCTGGGATACATTAGGTGTTATGATTTTTAGAGATCTCTATATTGCTAACATATTTATGTCCTTTGAACTATTAAGGTTCAAATTTAATTTCTAGTCATACACTATTTTTTCTATACACAAATTAGAAATTTTGCCCAAAGCAACCTACTGAACATCTCTCATTTTCCACTTACATCTGTCCCTGAGGTGGTATTGCCTAGTTTGGATGAAAATCCAGACAGCTTCTCCAGAGTATATTAACAAATTTCAAGGAGTTCACCTCTTGATGGTTTTAGAATACATAAAATACATTTTAGTTCAATATGCACCAAGCATGCCATAACTGAAAAAAATTATGGCATATATCTGCTAAAGGGTATTAAGTAACTGCTCGCCCTCAAATATATAATGGCCTCTCCTGGCTCTCTTTAGTGGTGAAATGTTTAATGTGTTTTAGTGCATTAAATGCATATGTTTTTTAAAGTAATTAAGAGTAGCCTTGAGATCTTTTACTAATTATGACCAAATGTAAAAAGCAAAAAATGTAATGAAAAAAGTAATCATAAAGTGAAATGTACCTTTTATGTATTATTACATTATATATGTATTATTAAATTAAGAAAAGGAATACACTGAAAATTATTTCTGGGATCCCTCTAAATGGATTGAAGAAGAGTGTCATTTGAAGGCTAAGTGCTGCTAAAAACAGAAAAAAGAAGTCATTGACTTGTTCAGAAGTCAGATATGTATACCAGAGAATTCTCAAGTTAAAGGATGTTGCTCCATTGAAGACAGAAGAGAAGGGTAGAACCTTTAACAGTTCCATAACATCATCTATTTTCTGAATTACTAAAACTCTGAATGTAGTGAAAAGTCAAGCAAAATGACTGTAATCTTTTTAGTTAGCCAATAAAACGTCTCATTTTGCTTGACTTTTCACTACATTCAGAATGGCTAACACGGTACAACACTCTAGTACTACTAAAACTTTGATTGTATTGTAGTACTTGCACATTAGATAGGAAAGAAGCTATTGTGTTTTATATATTTATATTATATCCATCCAGTCTCTTTATTGAGATTTGCATTGTGCCTAAATAAGATAAAAGCGTCTTTAACATTAATCTGGCATAGACTCCTATGTGTAATACTTTGTATTTATTTACATTAAATTCATCTGCCGCAAATTTGCCCAAGCCTGTATGCTGTCCATGTCTATCTGTAATGATTCACTGTATACTAGATTATCTGCTAATCCACCTATCTTGGTATCATCTGCAAACTTAACCAACTTGTTATTTATATTCCTATCTTGATCATTTATATATTATATTATATATATATATTATATAAATAGCAGCTGCCCTGTGGAACACCACTCTTAACTTCACCCGCTTTTGGTAAGGTTTCTCGCACCGTCACCCTCAGCTTCCCATGTTTTAAGCCGCTCCTGTGTTGCCTTTGCTTTGTGCTTAAGGTCATTGTCCTGTGTGAAATAAATAGCCTCGACACACAAAAAAAAGGTTTGGGGCAGCCACCTGTATACTTGAAGCCTGGCTGCTAAAAGGCAAATCAGTAGCACAGATGTGTACAGAGTCGAGTCCAAAACAGAACTGAGGTTATAGGATAGATGTCTTGTATTTAAAATAGAAAGGCAGAAGTGATGTTCTTGGGGCCAGCTCCGGAAGTGACATCATTATTGGGGCCGGAACCGGAAATTACAGTGGTGTGAAAAACTATTTGCCCCCTTCCTGATTTCTTATTCTTTTGCATGTTTGTCACACAAAATGTTTCTGATCATCAAACACATTTAACCATTAGTCAAATATAACACAAGTAAACACAAAATGCAGTTTTTAAATGATGGTTTTTATTATTTAGGGAGAACAAAAATCCAAACCTACATGGCCCTGTGTGAAAAAGTAATTGCCTCCTGAACCTAATAACTGGTTGGGCCACCCTTAGCAGCAATAACTGCAATCAAGCGTTTGCGATAACATGCAATGAGTCTTTTACAGCGCTCTGGAGGAATTTTGGCCCACTCATCTTTGCAGAATTGTTGTAATTCAGCTTTATTTGAGGGTTTTCTAGCATGAACCGCCTTTTTAAGGTCATACCATAAAATCTCAATTGGATTCAGGTCAGGACTTTGACTAGGCCACTCCAAAGTCTTCATTTTGTTTTTCTTCAGCCATTCAGAGGTGGATTTGCTGGTGTGTTTTGGGTCATTGTCCTGTTGCAGCACCCAAGATCGCTTCAGCTTGAGTTGACGAACAGATGGCTGGACATTCTCCTTCAGGATTTTTTGGTAGACAGTAGAATTCATGGTTCCATCTATCACAGCAAGCCTTCCAGGTCCTGAAGCAGCAAAACAACCCCAGACCATCACACTACCACCACCATATTTTACTGTTGGTATGATGTTCTTTTTCTGAAATGCTGTGTTCCTTTTACGCCAGATGTAACGGGACATTTGCCTTCCAAAAAGTTCAACTTTTGTCTCATCAGTCCACAAGGTATTTTCCCAAAAGTCTTGGCAATCATTGAGATGTTTCTTAGCAAAACTGAGACGAGCCCTAATGTTCTTTTTGCTTAACAGTGGTTTGCATCTTGGAAATCTGCCATGCAGGCCGTTTTTGCCCAGTCTCTTTCTTATGGTGGAGTCGTGAACACTGACCTTAATTGAGGCAAGTGAGGCCTGCAGTTCTTTAGACGTTGTCCTGGGGTCTTTTGTGACCTCTTGGATGAGTCGTCTCTGCGCTCTTAGGGTAATTTTGGTCGGCCGGCCACTCCTGGGAAGGTTCACCACTGTTCCATGTTTTTGCCATTTGTGGATAATGGCTCTCACTGTGGTTCGCTGGAGTCCCAAAGCTTTAGAAATGGCTTTATAACCTTTACCAGACTGATAGATCTCAATTACTTCTGTTCTCATTTGTTCCTGAATTTCTTTGGATCTTGGCATGATGTCTAGCTATTGAGGTGCTTTTGGTCTACTTCTCTGTGTCAGGCAGCTCCTATTTAAGTGATTTCTTGATTGAAACAGGTGTGGCACTAATCAGGCAAATTGAACTCAGGTGTGATACACCACAGTTAGGTTATTTTTTAACAAGGGGGCAATTACTTTTTCACACAGGGCCATGTGGGTTTGGATTTTTTTTCTCCCTAAATAATAAAAACCATAATTTAAAAACTGCATTTTGTGTTTACTTGTGTTATATTTGACTAATGGTTAAATGTGTTTGATGATCAGAAACATTTTGTGTGACAAACATGCAAAAGAATAAGAAATCAGGAAGGGGGCAAATAGTTTTTCACACCACTGTATGTCACCGGGGCTGAACCAGGCAGAGTTTCCAGTATCTGGTCTGTAGAGATAAGAGGACGGTTTAGTGCACCCCACCAACCCCTTGCCTGGTGTGGAATTACCTTCATTTTGTCCATTTAGCTGCCTCCTATGCGCACGTGTGTGATACCTGTTAGAAGGTGAAACTTTGGCCCACTCTGGTGCTCTGGAGCTGGTTTTCAGCAAGGATGTCTCTGCACTTTGCTCTGTTCAGCTTTCCCTCAACCATTTCTATTGTCCCAGTCTCTGCCACTGAAAAGCCACCCCACAGCATGATGCTGGCACTGCCATACTTCACTACATTGGAATGGTGTTGTGCAGGTGATAAGCGTGGTTTCCTCCAGACATAATGCTTAGAATTGAGGCCAAACAATTCGATCTTGATTTCATCAGACTAAAGGATTTTATTCCTCATAGCCTGAGTTGTCCTTTAGGTGCCTTTTTGCAAACTGCAAATGTGTCATCTGGCCACTCTGACATAAAGACCAGATTAGTGGAATATTGCAGTGATGGTTGTCCTTCTAAAAGTTTCTACCATCTCCACACATTTTCTCTGGAGCTCAACCAGAGTAACCGTCTGTCTTACCAAGGATCTCTTCCCCAATTGCTCAGTTTGCCCAGGTGGACAGCTCTAAGATGAGTTATGATTGTTCCAAATGTTTTCCACTCAGGAATTACAGATGCCACTGTGTTCTTGAGAACTTTCAATGCTGTAGGATTATAGTTTGCAGCCTTCCCCAAATCTGTGCCTCAACACTATCCTGTCTCTGATCTCTGCAGGCAATTCCTTAGGCCAGGTTTATACTTCATGCGACAGCGGACGCTTCTGCTATGCAAACATTTTACTGTTTATATTTGCGCACGTATTTTATGTAAATCTGGTGTCAGTGAGAGATATTATCATGGTGAGAACAGGTCCGGCTTTGCTGTGTTATGAATTGCTTGGAACACCCATTAAATTCCAATGACACCTTACCACAGTATCTCTGAAAAGGATGTTTAATGATTAAATCCATCAATCCAGGGATGTGCCCATTCCAGCAATCATTGGGCATGAGGCAGAAACAATCCCTGGATGGGGCATCAGCTAACCATTCATCAAACATCGAAGCACGCACATCAATCCCATAGTACCCTCAAAGTGGCTTTCTGTCACATGTAGATAGTAAACAAAGAGTCTGACGACACATTCCAACTTTTGCTGGTACTGCAACTCGCACAGGCGCCATGTTAATTTCTGAGGACCTACTCAGAGGACACGTCAAATGAACGCTAGGAACGTGCGGCAGCCATTCTGAGCATGAAGTATAAATGAGCACTTAGACCTCATGGCTTGGTTGTTGCTCAAGTGTAGGACCTTCTACAGACAGGTGTGTGCCTTTCCTTATCATATCCAATCAATTAGATTGACCACAGGTGTAGAAACATCTCAACAATGATCAATAGAATGAGATGCACTTGAGATAAATTTCAGCTGTCATAGAAAAGGTCCTGAATGCTTGTGTCAATGTGATATTTTGTTGTTTATTATTATTATTATTTTCAAAAATTCCTATAATCCTGTTTCTATTTGTTATTTTCGGGTATTGAGTATTATTTAATGAGGAAAAAAATAAAAATGCAAGGGGTCAGAATAATTCCTGAAGGTACTGTATAAATTTTACAAACAAATAATACAATAACAATAGCAAACAATAAAGTTTTTTTTTCATTTAATTCTTTTTTTTACTTGACTCTGCAGCTTTTTTTTTCTTTGTTCCCCTTAGCTCATTATCTCTAACACCCTTCAAGTCTGTACACAATGCATTAGCAACCATGCCACATGCACTACAAAAGAGTTCATCCACCTGAAACTAAGCATGTTCGGGCCCAACCAGCATTTGGATGGGAGACCATCTAGGAAAAGCTTGAAGAGGCCAGCAGGGGGTGCTTACCCTATGGTCTGTGTGGGGATCCCAATTTCCCCATGCAGTGGTGGGGACACTGTGCTGTAAAAATGGTGCCCTCCTTCAGATGAGATGTAAAACTGAGATCCTGACTCTTTGTGGTCATAAAAGATCTCTGGGCATTCTTCGTAAAGAGTAGGGTGTATCCTAATGCCCTGGCTAAATTACCCACCATGGCCTGGTTATTCTGGTCCCCAAATAATCCCCTGTATCTGACTGAGTAACTATCTCTCACCCATTCACCACCTAACAGGTAATGTCTGGTGAGTGTACTGGCACAAAAATGGCTGCCATCCAGGTAGATGCTGCACATTAGTGGTGGTTGAAGTGGCTCCTCACTTTGTAAACTACTTTGAGTAGTGAGAAAAGCACTACCTACCGTAAATGTAAAGAATTATTATTATAACTTTGGGGAGGTGTTCAATGACCAACTGTCCTTCTCTGACCGTGCTGCAGTGGCCTCTTGGCCTTCCAGATTCATTCACTGTATACAACATCTACAAGATCATACCATATCTGAGAGATTATGTAACTCAACGTCTGCTGCAGGCTTTTGTTTGGTCTTGTCTTGTCTGGATTACTTCAACTCTCTGCTGACAGGAGTTACCAGCATGTGTCACCAACCTGCTGTAGGTGATTCAGAATGCAGTTTCACGTCTGTTGTTGAACAAGACAAGGCAGCCACATCATTTTGAAACATTAGCATATATTAAGATTACACCCTAGTTTGTCTGATCCACCTCTCTTTGCCTCTTCTTGTGGTCGGAATCTTCTTATTTATCTAGTGAATCATTTATGTGCAGTGATCACTAGTCTCTCCATCATAACTTCTAAGCACATTTCTCCTGGCCATTTTCCATTTTTAAATTGTAGTTGTTGCGGGAATGTTTTAAAAAGCTATCTAATTACTATCCTACAGGGTGATATTAATCTTAAACTTAGATTTAATTGCAGTTCAAAAGGTGCCGTTTATTTATTATTATGTCCCAGGCAAAATCCTACGTTCTATCTGTTATCATAATGCAGAACACAGATGCAACATCAAGACCAAATCCATGAAGCACCCTGCATCTAGGCATTTTATTACCACAATTCTTAGGTTCTCCATTCTCGAAATAATAAAACCACACTACTGGCGGGGCAATTTTGACAATTTCTTGCTACACACTGGATTTTTCAATGAAAGACTTTAAATCTTATTGGCCTGAATGAGTCACTTGACTGGATGTGTTTTCTGTGATATACCCCTGAATTCTCACATTTTCATTTCCATTCAGACAGATGCAGACTTCTGTGTTATGTATGGAGTGTGTGAGATACATAGTTTTCATCATTTTCATTCTGCAACGAAAGCTCTTATTATTTTATTGGCTTTGTATTCTTGTTGTTTTTTTTTCCAGGTAGTTACAAGCCCCTCAATTGATTTCTTTCTTCATTAAATTAGTTATATACTGGTGAGGTAAGCTTCGCCTTTTGTTAAAGAGTTTCTTCCTAAAGTGCATATACATATTTGATAATTAATTTATGGTTAATGTTTTTTTAACTGTGCACACAGCCTTTGACTGATGGTTGATCTACTATTATTAGCCCATGTCCCCATATAATAGGTATCTTAATTGTTTTTTGGTGCTTGATGCTCATATGGTATTTTTCACTTATTCAGTTTCTTAGTATATAATTTTCAATATAGTTCAATATTGGTTTACTGAAGAAGAGGTTCTTCCTTGAAACATGTCGGCCAGATCTACACCTTGCATCCTGTTGTGGATTACAACATATTTTGGTTTATATTTTCATTATAATTTGTACAAGACAAAACAACAGATGAACTTAATACAGGTCACTGGCATGGACAGTTAACATCAAAGGCAATCTGTTTTCCTGAATTGTACCAATTGTACCTGTTTGAACTGAGCAGGAATTCAGAAGATGCCTCAAGCTGATGATTTTATCACCTGTGAAAGAAAAGGCACCAGGACTAAATTGGTTTACAGCTTGGGAAAGGAAGACATGCTATGGTTCAAGCTGTACCCGATTACTTTACAATCTGTGACCAGAAGAAGATGGCATGGGACTAGAAGTTACAGCTTGAAACAGGAGATTATTAAAACATAAGAACTGTATTGTTGGTAAATTCATTCATCAAATTGACAGCCAGCCAATCAAGTGCATATAGCAATCACATCATGCAAAACCCCCCAGGTAGAATTGTATAATAAATATGCCTTGGGTGAAGAGCGACAGAAGAAGAGAAGAACAGGAGAACAGTACAACATCAGAGGAGGTCAAGAGTGTTTCAGAAGAGGGCGCCAGCAACGTGCGTCCATTTCCATCTGATTATCAGAAAGGCATTTGATGAACAACTACGAATGCTCGATCACAAGCCACCTACAATATTCATCCTTGTCATCTTTACTTTTTCATAAGCTTTTTCTAAAGACTAGGTATATCCAGACTTGATGGTTCAAATCCCATAAATACCAAAAGTGACTCTACTTCTTTGGGCCCTTGAGCAAGGCCCTTAACCTGCAATTGCTCCGTCCTGTTGATGACGTTAATCTGCATCCAGTCCTGCATGTAGGCTCTCCAACCTGCAGGGAAAAACCTGGGGGTTGGTGGCAGAATTGGCACTCCAACCACCATAAAAAACCTCACACTAGTCCATTCCATCTGAACGGGTGTGGTGCTGAGGTGTCACCTGTTGCATGGCTGCACTCTGGTCCTAATCTGGGATCCTAAATTGGTTTGTCGTGTGGTGGGTACGGCAATGCGCAGTATCAGCGTGTGCTCCTAACCTCTCTCTCTATTTGATATTATTATTATTATTCATGTAATAAATACCACACTGCTTCTAACTTTCTATACTTTGTCTTCATATTTAGAGTGATTGAAGTAATAAAGTAAATTTCTTTGAGCACCTGGGGCCTGATGCATAATGTCGTGCGTAGAATTCGCACTATAACATGACGTAAGCACAAAAGCCGAAATGTGCTTACACACAGAAAAATCCAGATGCATAAATGTGTGCGTTCGCCCACTTCCGCGTTCTTCCACTCCATAAATCCCGATCAGCGTGAAAAGTAACGCACGTGCACTCGCCTTCTGTCCCACCCCATCTCCTCCCAGAATTACGCCTCTTTGAATATGCAAATCAATATAAATAGCCCTTAAGCTCAGCGTTATGTGAAAAGGCAATGGCAAAAGCAACAGGGAAAATATAAGAATTTCAGCAAATACTAAATGGAGGCAAAGAAAAACATACAATTTGTTGGTTTAAACAGCGGTATAATCAACAAAAGGAAGTTGATCGAGTGACAGAGCGTGTTGGAGAAACTTGAAAGCTCAAGTTCACAAAGTCACACAGTGCCCGACATAAAAAAGAAGTCACATGTCAGAGTCGCCATGAAAAGGTGAGACGTAGCCCACCATCTGATTGTCATATGAAAGCTTATTAGGGTACAGAGAAAAAAAAGGCACACAGTAGGAAAAAAGCACGAAATGTTAACTTCAATCTCGAAATTTCCACTTTAATCACATAGTTTATTTTGTCATTAAAGTAGAACATCATAAACTTCATCTTAAAATCGTTTAAATTACTAGTTTCTCAAATCCCATCTTAACTAAAGTAGCACTTTAAATGCTTTGTTTTGTATTTGATCTTTTGCTCTATATATGTGAGTTAATACGTGCTTCCTCTTTCTCGTTCTCCGACTGGACACAGAATCCATTACATTTGTGATATTACAGCTCTCTGAATAATTAAAATACTGAGATGTATACGTGATATCTTTTTCATGATGATAGGAGTTAAAGCATGTCATTAAACAGGGGAACACGGTGCATGATTGTGTGCGACCTTCGATGAAATTATTGTAGCAGTACTGTCTCTTTCAAATGTACTAATCTCCAATTCCTGTCCTTACTTTTCTTTCTCCAAATACCCAATCGCCACACAATCAGCTCTGTAATAGACGTTAAGCCATCTGTAAGCTTACAACGACGATTCTTCAAAACTTTTAAGGAACATTGAAATATCTTTGTAGTACATGTTTAATTATTCTATCCATCTATCCTTCCAGTGTCGCGTCAGCCCCAGAAAGAATACAGCACAAGGTAGGATCAATCCGTGAACTAGCTAGCGCTGCAGAACCGTATCCTCACATGTTTAATTATTAACAATACAGATTATTTAAATGAAGTTAAAGTTTTATCTATATAATATAATCAACATGTTTTGCTGCATTTCATCTTAAAAATGATATCGTCATCATATGTAAATACGCGCTTTATAAAGTGGCGCAGGTTGTGCAATATTATACAGTAACTGTAGTGCAAGTTTACATTGAGGTGATTATACTTATAAGTACAAACAGTTCTACAAGGAGCACTTGATGGACTGATTGATTGTTTAAAGTTCTTGGGATGAAACTGTTTCTGAACCACGAGGTCCGTACAGGAAAGTCTCTGAAGCATTTTGCCGTGGCTGAGGCCTGTGCTTGATGCTGTATACCGATAATTCTCTTTCCGATCAGCTGCTGCTGTGATTCCCACTCAGATACAGTGATATAAATACTCCGAGTGGTGCAGTGAGAGTAATATGGAAAAAGATGATCCGCTGTGCCAACACCTAAAGGGAGCATCTGAAAGAAGAAGAAGAAGGTGCAGTGAGAGTAACAACGCTAAAGCAGTTACGGTATTTTCAATACTATGGCTATTCCCTGGACCATTATATTGTTACAAGTTAATTACAATCAGATGCATTACACTAATAAATAATATGCGGTTAGTTTCAGTGTATTTATAAAGCCGCGTCAGGAAAATAAAGCTTTGACGCTGGGTGCCACCAGTCTGCAAAACCGAGCAGAGAACTTGCGTACGACAGGGTATGAGGTACCATGGAAATGTGCATGGTTTTACGGCAAGTGTAGGTTTTATACATCGCAATTTGAACGTGGAAACGTTCTTACGCAACATTTCTGTGCGTATGCACTGTTTATGCATGAGGCCCCTGGAGCAGTGCGGAAGTGCCATATGATCTAATCTGCGAGGTTTATCGAGAAAGACAAAGAGCTCTGTCCAGTAATGAACAGTGCGTTAAAAGTAAAACATTCACTGGTTGATAAATGGCCTATAGCCAGGGATGTTGAGCCATTGTATGTTTGAATATATTCTTGGAGACCAAAGGTAATATTCAGATCTGAGATTTATCTGAGACATTGTTTAAGCCTGTGATAAGTGTCTTGGCGTCCTAGGGAAAGCAGACTGTGCATGTGTTATTAATGCGGTACTCGTGTTGGTTAAAGTGCTAGGGAATAACGTGCATGTGTATATGTCTTTCATGCGGTACGTTTGTGGTTAGGGTCTATGTGTATGTGTATATCTATCTATGTATGTGTGTGTTAATGTTAAAGTGCGACAGTAGATCAGCCCAGTAAAGAACTTGATGAGTATACCTACCCCTGAAGAAAGCAGGTAAAGGGTAAGTAGAGGGAAATATCACAATTGCACAAATCCTATATTTAAGTTTGGAAACCTGTGACACTTTATTCACGCTCTTCTCATGTTACGCCCATCTAGGCTTCATGTTGTATTCTTTTTCACAATCAACGTAAGCAATTAGGACTGATCGGTTTATTCAACTGGCTCACACTATTTTCTATTTCTTCTATATTTTATTGTTTGTTTCTGGTTATTCTGACTTTGTATATATCTTTTAATTGCGTATTTGTATTCAGTTTTTACACATCTATTGACATTTGTAAAACTTCAATTCCCTGTTGGGTTTGTGATTTTTGTTGTATTACATGTGAGATATTTAAAGTGGGTATATAATTAGCTTGTGGGAACATTTTATTTTTACATATGTTGATTGAGTTGTGTTTACTACTCTTATTGTAGTCCTATGTGAGTGGTTTTGAGAAGCTGTTTGCCTTATGTACAATATTGGTTTCTATAAAAATTGCTTTTGCTTTATTAAAAAAATCATGTGGAATGATATACTTTCACAATTTTTTCTTGTATATTCATTATTTTGTAAATATATATACAAACTATTTTGGTTCCTGCTTGCTCTATTATTTGGGTGTTTTAAGATTAGAAATTTATATAATTAACCTTTCAATTTGCATGCAAAATTGTACATTTCATTATTACAGAGCACATTTCAGATTTTGCCCAGTTCTCAGGATTTTCTGATGATTTGTCTATACCTCCAGCTTATTTATACTGTATAAAATGGAGGAAAAATCATAAAGTTCAAATATTGATGAGCTATGTAATTTCCAAAACTCATATGCCAAAAAATAAAATGCATATTTTTCAAAGGTGAGATTCCTAAAAAGTGTGACTTTAAGCATTTTCTCCTCAATTTAACTTGCTGAGCTTTGTACAACTCCTTATTTAAAGCCTTGGCAGTGAAATTACATTATGCATGCCACACAGATAATACTTTTGGATCAGATGGCAGATCTCTACTCTGATTTTTTTTCTTTCTTTTTACATTTTACTTTAATGAGATGGGAATATAAGTTAGTAGTCATTATTTATGGTTGAGAAGTACTAAATAAGACAATTCATTCTCATGTGCAAAAACCCTTGGTATGAGAGGACTTTATTTTAATTGCTTCGAAAACTGTGGAAGAGCGTCCTTCAAGATCATTCTGCGGGTTCATAATGGCTTTAGATAATTTTAGTAGTGCATGATGTGCAATAATTTCAAACCATTAGCATGACGGTTAGTGGAGATTTAATTCATTAGAGTATTGTGACATAGCAAACCTGTCAGACCATTCCATCCTGGAAAGTCCAATTTTATTTTATAATAATTGGAAGAAAACCTGTCAGCCACCAATTGTGATTGCAAGAGAAGTTGTTAGGCACCGTTGAGTAAACCATCCATGACAAGGAAAACATTATTTAATAGCCCAAGATGATATGTATTCAATAATGGTGGCACATTGGTTCACACTGCTGCCTCTCAGCTCCAGTGACTGGGATTCTATTCCTGTTCAAGCCACTTTCCATGGGGAATTTGAACATTTCCATCATATATTTTTTTTAAAGTAGGCACACTGATTTTTGCTACCTTTCTCTATCATCGAGTGGGGGATGACATGGCCCAGAGATACAAAACGTTGGGACCCCTGCCAGGTCATCAAGTTTAATTCCAACAAAATGAAAACAAAAACAGTACTCAATGGCACAATCAACAAGAGTGCGTATTGAACGCAAAGCAAACAGCCTTGGAAGATGAGATTTAACCTCTGTCGGTAGGTGGTTTGTTAAGGAGACAGTTCTGTCCTTCTGTCAGCTTGGTCCAGCAGTAGAAGCCGACTCTCTGGGGAGCCCGGGTGTTATAGCACTCCAGCTAGAAGGGGCGGAGTCAGTTGCTCTCTTCTCAGAGCCATTGGCTGTTAAAGGAGACAACCCGGTTGGTGGTTGAGCCACCTCTCGTTCTGGGGTGGTATGACACACCTCTAATGAGTCTGGGAGGTTCTCCTCCAACGTGCATGTTTGAAACCATGCATATATACTGTACGTTAGGTTAAATAGCAACCTTGAATAAATACTTCACTTAAAAATGATATTTCTTATATGTTGCTTAACCAACGTAGTTTGAATCGATGACCTAGAAGAATGTTTAATCTCATGTTTTAATGCAGAATGGATATAAAAAATTTTCTGATGCAATGTAAGTTTATAGTAACCAATGTTGAATAACACCAAACAATATCAAAATGTCCATAAAAAAAATCCCATATTGCTCCTGTCACATAATCTACATCTAAAGTCAGCCATTTATATTCTCACAACTTCCAAAGCACTTACATTTTTTCTAAAATATTGTTCATTTTCAAGGGGGTGCCACTGAGCTCCGTACTGCAGACACAATTTCACCCAACACAGTCCTGAGTTCAGATTATTTTTATTACACTCACCACACAGTCAATATCAATACAAGTACAGATTATGTGAATACTCTTGTTCTTCTACCACTTCTCCTGGTGAGTCTCACCTGCTGCGGCCTGACTCTGTGACATGAGGAATTCCTCCAGCGTTACAGAACTGCATGCTGAAAGAACTTCCAGCTCCCTCTGGCGGCACCCATGCAGCCCATTGGTTGTCCAAATAAGGATCAGCTGAAAGAAACACTACCACCTTCCATGCAAGGGAATGAACTGATCCTGTGGTATCAAGCCTTGCCTATTGAATCCATTATTCCCTTATTCCAAAGGAGATGAGGGTTGCAAGGTATCCTGGCAGGGTTGTGCCTCCAGCTACACAATCCTTCCATTTATGCCTACCAGCTGAGCAAGAATTCACCCTCCATCTCAGTTGGAATGCCTGCGAGTCCTCCATGGCACTCATTTGTGTCAAATTAGGAAACAAGCAGACCTCATATAAAGGTGGTTCACATCAAACTGAACATTTCCATTTTAGCAACACATCACCTCACAGTGAGCACATCAGCGATCTAACTTTCCAAAGTAGTGCTCCTGCTTTAGCCATTTGCTTAATGCCCCTATATTCAGGCTTACCTCTCATCATTCTACATTTACTGATTCCTTTATCCAAGTCAATGTACAACATTTATGATCCAATTAATTACATTTCTTTCTGGTTTTCCATTTGGAGCACAGTGACTTGCTAATGGTCACACAGTGTCAGTAGCAGGATTTGAACCTACAAACTCGGGGTCTGAGGTCCAAAGCCTTAACCACTACATCACACTGCCTGCATTCTTTGTTACTGCAGTGCTTTCTGTGTTTGGCATGATGCTCGGAAGATACTTCAGCAGTTCTTTCTGTTGCCATCTTGGTGTGTAGCTCTGTATTTTGTGACCATAGCAATCTCTTTGGTGTTCAGAAAGGAGCACAGTTTGTGAAGGAATTTGTCTGGCTTTGTCACACATACATTCTATTTAATGTGCTTGATACTCAGCAGATGGCAATGCTTCTGTTCTTCTTCTTCATCTTCATATGAGTGGCCTCAGCACTATGCTTCACACTCAGCCGATGTCATCACTGTTCTTTTCCTTTCTGCCATGTCATGCGAAAGAAAGATGTGAACCCCTGACAACTTTGTGGCTGATGCTACCCACATTTGTTTTCACCAGCACTTATCTCTTCATACACCTCAATTAAGTCCAATATCCAAATTCTAGCCCCAGTGATTCAAGAGTAATTGCGTGTCAAGTGGATAAAACCCTAGCATTTTATACATTGTGGTCAGTCTTGAAAAGAACAGATTTCTGGGACACAAACCAGGTTGTTCCTTTGATTTGTCTCCAGATGATTGAAAAGTAATGAAAATAAAGTTGCATCTTTGTGTGTCTCCCCAGACTGAATGGGTCTGGCTTTTCAGAACTCTGTCTCGCTTGAGCCAAAACAGACACCTTCTTCCTGGGACACCCGGAAGGGGAGGGGCTAAGTGCTTTCATTGGCAGTTTCTCAGCACTGTGTTGGAAGAAAGAGAAGATAAAGTTAGTGGCAGCTCCCCCTCTCATCTCAGTGGGTTATTGCATACCTCGACTGAGCCTGTAATGGAGCCCTCCGACGCGAATGAGTGACAACATATAGTATACAGGTAAGATAATTAGAATTAAAGCAGAACATACTCAGGCACATGTGAGCATTTGAACTTCATAGATAGATAGATAGATACTTTATTAATCCCAAGGGGAAATTCACATAATCCAGCAGCAGTATACTGATACAAAGAAACAATATTAAATTAAATAGTAATAAAAATGAAAAAAATTAAAAATAAAAATAAAAAAAATTAAAATCATGAAGTTTTGCATGCATAATACTGTTGATACAACTTAAAATCTAGACTTTAATGCCTTTCATAATTTCCATCGAGAAATGGTTGTGTAATGGGGTAGGTAGAAAACCAAATTCGAAACCATGTTATCACCCCAAAATAGTTCAGCTGAATGTAATGAATTTGACATATGATTTAAGTTTGCGGGTAGCACAGTGGCGCAGTGGGTAGTGCTGCTGCTTCGCAGCTAGGAGACCCGGGTTCACTTCCTGGGTCCTCCCTGTGTGGAGTTTGCATGTTCTCCCCATGTTTCCTCTCAAAGACATGCAGGTTAGGTGCATTGGCGATCCTAAATTGTGCTTGGTGTGTGTGTGCCATGCGGTGGGCTGGCGACCTGCCCAGGGTTTGTTTCCTGCCTTGTGCCCTGTGTTGGCTGACATTGGCTCCAGTAGACCCCCATGATCCTGTAGTTAGGATATAGCAGAATGGATGGATGTATTTAAGTTTGTCCCTACTTACAGTGAAAGCTATATACAATGTCAGTGGTTCATTGGAAACAACAGCACTGAATCGCTCAAAATGTCTCTCTTTCTACTTTTACAAAAAATTTTATTTACATTTAATGTTGAAATGTAAATATAGGCTACATGGAGTTTCAAGAATTTAACTGTGTATTTGCAATGGGAGCCTGAAATCTACTATGTAATAAAGACCTACTTTCTGTGTGTGTGTCTGTGCCTGTGTGCCTGTGTGTGTGAGTGTCTGAACCCTCCGAGCAATCTGATCGGTCAGTTTGACTTTGTTGACTATGTGGTGATGGTGATAACACAATACTTTATTTTTTTCAAGATTGTGACATTTTTTTTAAATTATTTATTTACAAGAAAGGAGGTAAAATGGAGATTTTCGATGACAACAAAGCAAAAAATTACCAATTTACATTGAGTCACTAAATACTCATGAGGTGCAACCTTATTCGCCTTTAAAGACAGAAACTATGATGGTTTCACAGTGGGTAACAGGCCTGTCTACCATCTGTGGTACTCAAAGCAGACAGGAAACAAACAAGTTGCCTTAAAGAGACGGAGTCTGAGAAACAGACTTTGTGGGAAGAGAATCGAGACAGAAGGAGACAGGCAAGAGAGAGGTTGAAACAAATGAGGATAATGAGGTGCATCCCAGGACTTTTGGACATGTCCTACTCTGACAGATTCAGAGAATTAAACCTGTTTAGTCTTGAGTAGAGGAAACTGTGTGAGGACCTAATCTGTGTGTTTATAATACTCTGAGGAATTGATAAAGTCAGCTTAAGGGTGATTAATGTACTCAAGGATACCAGTGGAAATTAAGGGGAAGTGTATTTAAAATCAAAGCCAGGAAGCATTTATTTATGCAAATATCTTAGTTTAGCGTAGTTATAAACTAAACAAATGAGCTTGATGGACTGAATGATCTCCTCCTGTGTGTCACATTTCTTATGTTTTTGTGAGGAAAGGTGCAGGTGGACTATTGAGAGAACAAATGAGACAAGAGAAGGTTGATGATGTTACTGAGAGAAGACAAAGCTGGAGAGAGACATACGATGATACCAAGGAAGAGTGTGGGGCTTGACAGGCAGCAGGAATGTGTGGTGGGCCAGCTACTTTGCCCAGCGATGGCAGTCGCAGTGCGACACAATCTGGTTTGTACCTCATGTTATCATAAGTGGTAATCCTCCCAGGCGAATTTTGGCTTAGGTGCATCAGCTACACGAACATGTTCAGCACCACGATCATCCAGGGAGCAATTAGCTGATGCCAGTACCTCACTTTTGCTTTCGATCTATATTTCCAGATCACTTAAATCAAAATTGGAGTTTCACAAGTCAGAGTCCGATTTAGCGATAATACGCAAAATGTCATCCACAGAATATTTTGCTTTGCACATCTGCTTTAGTGTTTCGCCAGAGGTTGATGCCATTTTAGAGGTTGTTTGCTCTTCGCTATTCATGCATGCTCAGGGATTCCCGGTCAAATTAAGGAAGGTAAGTATCCTTCTAGCAAAGAGAATTGAACTAAAAAATTACAGCGAGTTTTGTCACTGTTTACAACTGATTACCATCCTCTATCCCTGAATTTCAACAAAAGTCGACATCGCCCTGAAAGAGTTAAACAAGAACTTTTCTTTAATTTGGAATACCAACTTTTTCTCTATTTTTGTGTGAACTGTTTTACTTTGAGCTTTTAAAAACGAAGATATTTGGTCTGTGAAATTATTTCAACATGTCACACTATTGCCAGAATCCAATGAAGCAAACTAAAGCTGCAGAACTTTCATAATTTTTGGTGAACGCATCTACAGATAGTGATACAAGAAATGTAATGCGTAGAGAGTTAGAAGTAGAACAGGGGTGTGTGGGTAGGGTGGTAGATTTTGGTGTCATTTATGTTGCAGATAAATGTTGATTAGTCTGATATTTAAAGCAGTCATGCATAGTGTATTTGATAGTATTGCTTGATAAAGAAACTAAAAGAGATTTTTTTTATAATTTAATTTCAACATCTTTATGTTATTAACTAAATTATTTATTTTACTGAGTATCCACGTTAGTCATATAAAAATGTAATAATTACAAAAAACAATTATCGATTTAGTAAAATATTTTGTTTTTGCATATATCAATCATATCATTTCAATATTTTTAAATGTATTCTATAACCTCTCTTTGACAGGAAAGTGTAGCTAGTTATCGGTTAAATGCCATGTTTTATAAAGCTCTCTCCTTAATTGGTTAAACAACATATGGTTATCAAAATTAAGTAAAACAACCAAGGAAAAAAAGCAAACTAAAAAAATTAGGAGTGGCAGACTTTCTCGTATACTCAGATATGGAGATGGATATTTGAGGAGTAAACTGTAAGACAATGATTATATTTTTATATTATGTACATTAAAGAACCATCAATAACAAATCAAATCAAATTAATAATATATTGAACAATTATTATAAAAGTAAAGTTGAATAAATCAGACTCTGCAGCTGCACACACAGACAGACACACAGAAATAATTCCAAAAAATGGTATTTTTGGATTTTCTAAAACATCAAGATTCACGAAAATCTCGAAATCAAATTTTTGAACGATTACAATACTTTCCCTATGAGAAAGTAAATCGGGCTCAGAGAGATCTAAAACATCGAGATTCATCAAACTCTCGAGGTCGAATTTTTGAACAATTACAATACTTTCCCTATACTTCATATACAAGAAAATAAAAAGAAAAAGACAAAGAAGAACATAATACCCGCATCCCAAAAACAAGCTTGTCCAATTAATTGACAGCTCTAAGCCAGTTCTTCCCAAGCTCGGTCCTGGGGATCCATTGTGGCTGCTGGTTTTTGTTCCAACCCGCTTCTGTTTTTAATTGGACTTCTGGACTAATTAAGTGAACTGTTATTTCCCAAGTTTTGTGTTTTGGGAACAATATAGAAATTAGCAAACTAAGTTTGGTAAAATATATATATATATATTTTTAAAGATAGCCCACTTGCAGACAGACACAACACCAGAATGTCTAGAACTACTCACTATTTACAATATTTATGAAGTGCTCAGTCCTAGTTCCTTTGGCCACCTCCACTCCGGCGCTTCCCTCCATGGCAGCTCTCGACTGCAGGTGGGCGCACAGGCCTAGCCTGTCCCTTGTCAGGAGGTCTTGTCCTCTGTCTCCGGATCCTCCTCCTTTCATTCTGGGACACAATGACAGTCTGGGTCTCCTTTTTGGATAAAAAGAGACCCCGCACCGTCTGCATCCCTGTGGAACTCTGCGAGGTTGTTGCCGACTTTTGGAGCAGTGTGTGTTGACAACTGGCACTCGCTAGCCGGCTCCTCGCTTGTGCCTCCCGCAGGTTCGCCCCATGGCACGATTCGCCACTCACCCTGCATCCACTATAAGAGGCTTGGCTACTTGGTGACCTGAATGAACTGATACCAGCACCCCTTTGCTCAGCCCTCCTCTTTTATTTACGGTACAGGTCCCACTTACCTGTACTGTCGTACCGCTCCGCCCACTCCTGTAGAGATTACAGAGGTGCAATCACCTTCTCCTTCAGTTTCTGGATGGTCTCTCGGAGGCCACGGATTACCTGCGAAAACGACCGGACATGCTGAAGGACCTCCTCCAGCTCTTGTATGGCCGCAAGCACAGATTAGCTGACAGGGAACTCGTGTTCCACTTGCCCTTACCTTCTGGCCATGAGCCACACAGATGCTGCGCCTCCTGCCCAGACTCAGTTGGGTCCTCTTACGACGAGGGGGGAAGGTTCACCATCCCTGCGTGCATTATGCTACATGCAGGGGGACGGCATACACCCTCCACCCCCTTACCTGCGTGACAAGGAACCTCCAGGCTCTTCACCATAGCCTGCTCTCTCAGGCAACTCACCATGGGTTGGAACTCCCGGTGCTGCTTCATGTATCAGGATCTTTTCCATAACAGCAGGCTCCCGTCCTCCTCAAACTTCGAAACTGTCAGCTCCAGGAGCAGCGTCCTCTGGCCAGCCAAATGCCTCCGGATGGTTTCCCCCTATGAGGTAGGCACCCAGAAAAACGCGATACATGCCCCAGGACAATCCCCATCTGGGTCTGGTACCTACCTCTGCAAACCCCTCTTCCAGAGGTAGCTTCCATTGCCTGGCTGGTTACTTAGACCCGCCGGTCCTTTTGTCGCTGATGGGTTTCTTTGGGCTGCCCACTGTCATTAGGCCGTGCCTGGCCGTCTTCTTACCCATCCGGGAGGTGCAGTGTCTTCATAGTCCTAGTGCGGCTCACTAAAGAACTGCGCTGCTTGCCTAAATGTGTGTGTGTCACGGGAACGCGCGTTCCTTGCACCACGCCGAAACCGTGTGCATCTTTCACTGCTGTGCCGGGCTACTTTACAAATTATTTTAAAGATGGGTCCCTGCCTTGCACCAGGCAGAGTGTTCCATCTGGGATGCCATGTCAAAACATAGCCCAGCCACAGACGGACACGACACCAGAAAGTCCAAAAACACACACGCGTTTATTCCACACACTATTTACAATATTTACAAAGTGCTCAGTCCTAGTTCCTTCAGCCGCCTTGACTCCTGATTCGCAAGCTCCATCCTCTTTCACCCGACTCCTGCTCCCCGATTGGAGTGAGTAGGCCCTTTTATGTTGCACCAGGAAGCACTCCAGGCGTGCTATATATATATATATATATATATATATATATATATATATATATATATATATACACATATATACTAGGCTGACCCACCTTTTAAGGCGACCGACTTTTAAGTTGACCACTTCTTAAGGCAATTCAATATGTAGATCAATTTGATATTTTATACAAACTCATTAATTTGGTTATATTGCATTTGAGCGGTATTACTTTAATACTCATAGTTTCTGTTATTTTTGTGATGAAATTTAAACTTTTTTCTATATTGAGGTTGCCCTTTTGAACCCCCCTGATATTTACTACGCGTTGAGGCATTTGTACTCCATTAACATTAATTATTTCCAGAGACATAATTTTGTCTATTTTTCCAGCGCATCACGCACAAAAGCAAGGGAATGATGGGAGCACCAGAACTCTGCTCACATCATGTCGCTTCGTACCGCAAGCTGCAAGTAGTAAGTCTGTGATAAGCGGAATACCGCTACGCTTTCCACTCATGGGATGGAAGGACAATCGCGACCACTTTTATATATTAAGAAATAAGAAGATATCGCATAGTCTGGAGTAGAAAATCATCTTTTACCTGGAAAAACGAAACTACAAATCCCATCGTGCATTGCAAAATGGACGGGGCGTGTATGAAACTCTGCGCCTGCGTAGCACTCACGGGACGGAAGGACACCCGACTGCTTTTATATAGAAGGATGTATATACAGTATATATACTAAAATGTACCAAGCAGTTATATGAAAATAAAGTATAGTTTTTTCTTTTTAACAATATTCTCATCTTGATTTTCATTCTACTTTTCCAGGTGTTCTAATTGTTTAATTAATCCATTATTTACTAATTAGTGGGTCTGGTGCTAAAGTAGTTGCAGCCTTTCATGATTCAGTGTTTATATGCATGTCTGCTCTACTCATTTTTAATTGTCATTAATAAGATACAACGAAGGGGGAATACTGCACTGAGAAAAGGCAAAATAGAATGAAATCAACAAAAGAGAGTTAAGCATTTAAATCTTTAGCAAAAGCAGAAATATTTCTAAATATCTTATAAATATAAAAATCATGTTGCTGAGCTTTTCCAAATGTAGAATAAGAGAAAAAAAAATACAAGCTAATTAAATGAGCTCAGTGTTGTCAGGTGTTGTCACTGATTATGAATCTGGTTGGAACATAAACCTGCAGCCACAGGGGGTCTCCAGGTCTGAGTTTGTGACCCCCTGCTCTAAGCTGATTGCAGTGTATATGGCAGATCGACACTTCTGCCTTTGGTCCAATGCTGCTGGGGTAGGCTCTGACCCTGGTGACCTTAAGCTAAGTCTGAAAGTGGATGGATGAATAAGAAAGTAGCCAGAAATTGATTGCACAATCTGTCAATCAATAAGTACAGTTTTGCCAAGGCAGGATTAACTGTTAATTATATATCTAATCGTTCACTGTCTCGTTAATTAGGAAGTGTTTTTTTCAAAGTGATGGTTCCTGCTCAGTAAAAATCACTGGCAATTACAATTTAAAAAGATTAAAAAAAATAGAAAAATAAGAAAATTCAAGTGGCATATCTCGATTATCCAATTCACATTTGAGACTGAAACAGTCAGCGGTTTTCACTCTTTCAAAGACGATCCTAGGAAATTCTGGTTACTCAGATGCACAGAATTTATCCAAAAATGTGTGATAACATCACTTGAAGGGGAGAGTCAGTGTCCCATCTGGCATTAGTCCTTTGTTACATGGCCTTGGAAGGTCAGAACTGTCTTGATGCCAAGCAAACAAATGAAAGGGTAAGAGCCAATTGATATGATAGCCATGTTCCTGACTTTCCAGAAGTGTCAGTTCGAATGATTACTTACTCTTCAATAATATCCTGTCAAAAAAAAAATCTGAAAATCTTCATTGTGTACAGGGGATTCAGAAAGTTCTTAGACTCCTTCACTTTCTACACACTTTATTTTGCTGTAGATTCAACTCTGTGAATGTTCTTTAGTGCCCCAGCCTGGACTTAAACCCAGTCAAACATCTCTGAAAGGGCCCGAGCATACAGTAGATGTCCACCAACAGTCACCATCCAACCTGACTGGAGCTTGAAAGGATCTGCAGAGAAGAATGGCAGAAATCTCTAAATTAGGGTGTGTGTACATGTTATGTTATACTTGAGAAGACTCCAGGCTGTAATTGCTGCCAAAGCCGCTTCAATAAACTATTGAGTAAAGGGTCTGAGTACTTGCGTCAATGTGATATTTCAGTTTTTATTTTTAATAAATTGGCAAAAATGTCTAAAATCCTGTTTTCATTTTGTCACTCTGAGGTGTTGGGTGTTGCTTGATGAGCAAAAAAATAGCCTGCAACTTAATAAAATTCAAAACTAATGAAGGTGTCTGAAACTTTGTAAATCCAATATATTTATTATATACTGCTCAAAAGAATTAAAGGAACACTTTTTAATCAGAGTATAGCATAAAGTCAATGAAACTTATGGGATATTAATCTGGTCAGTTAAGTAGCAGAGGGGGTTGTTAATCAGTTTCAGCTGCTGTGGTGTTAATGAAATTAACAACAGATGCACTAGAGGGGCAACAATGAGATGACCCCCAAAACAGGAATGGTTTAACAGGTGGAGGCCACTGACATTTTTCCCTCCTCATCTTTTCTGACTGTTTCTTCACTAGTTTTGCATTTGGCTACAGTCAGTGTCACTACTGGTAGCATGAGGTGATACCTGGACCCTACAGAGGCTGCACAGGTAGTCCAACTTCTCCAGGATGGCACATCAATACGTGTCATTGCCAGAAGGTTTGCTGTGTCTCCCTGCACAGTCTCAAGGGCATGGAGGAGATTCTAGGAGACAAGCAGTTACTCTAGGAGAGCTGGAGAGGGCCATAGAAGGTCCATAACCCATCAGCAGGACCAGTATCTGCTCCTTTGGGCAAGGAGGAACAGGATGAGCACTGCCAGAGCCCTACAAAATGACCTCCAGCAGGCCACTGGTGTGAATGTCTCTGACCAAACAACCAGAAAGACTTCATGAGGGTGACCCAAGGGCCCCATGTCCTCTAATGGGCCCTGAGCTCACTGCCCAGCAGCATGCAGCTCGATTGGCATTCGCCATAGAATACCAGAATTGGCAGATGCACCACTGGTGCCCTGTGCTTTTACAGATGAGAGCAGGTTCACCCTGAGCATGTGACAGAAGTGAAAGGGTCTGGAGAAGCCATGGAGAACATTATGCTGCCTGTAACATCATTCAGCATGAGCAGTTTGGTGGTGGGTTAATGATTGTCTGGGGAGGCATATCCATGGAGGGTCACACAGACCGCTACAGGCTTGACAAAGGCACCTTGGCTGCCATTAGGTATCAGTATGAAATCCTTGGACCCATTGTCAGACCCTATGCAGGTACAGTGGCTCCTGGTGCACGACAATTCCTGGCCTCATGTGGTGAGAATATGCAGGCAGTTCCTGGAGGATGAAGGAATTGATACCATTGACTGGCCACCACACTTTCCTGACCTAAATCCAATAGAACACCTCTGGGACATTATGTTTTGGTCCATCCAATGCCACCAGGTTGCACCTCAGACTGTCCAGGAGCTCAGTGATGCCCTGGTCCAGATCTGGGAGGAGATCCCTCACAACACCATCTGTCATCTCATTAGAAGCATGCACCGATGTTGTCAGGCATGTATACAAGAACACAGGGGCCATACAAAGTGCTGCGTACAATTTTGAGTTGCTGCAATTAAATTTTGGCAAAATGTACTAGCCTGCCACATAATTTTTTCACTCTGATTTTTGGGGCGTCTTTGAATTCAGGGCTCTGTAGGTTGATCATTTTCATTTCAATCAAACGATGTGGCATCCTTTTGTTCCTAACACATTACCCAGTCTATATCAGTATAGATATCCAGGAGGATTTCTTTTTCCCATTGAGATCTGATGTGTTTTCAAAGTGTTCCTTTAATATTTTTGAGCAGTTTATTATTATATATGTATGTATTATATATGATGGGGCGGAGTGGTGGCTCTGAGGCTAGGGATCTGCACTGGCAATCAGAAGGTTGTCGGTTCGAATCCCATAAATGATGTGGCATACGACCAGGGACCTTGCCCCACCAGGACGTCTGTAACAGGGAAGGACCGGGAAAGGGGTAATAACTCCCCTGGGTGCAAGAGGGCAGTACCCCTGGATTCCATCAGGGGCCATGGATACAGAGCTGTGAAGCTCAACCCTGTCGGGGTCCGTGGCCAACACCAGGGGGCACCTGGATGGTTCCTGAGCCTTGGAGGACAGCACTTCCACCACACCAGGAACATCTGGAGCACATCAGGGGCGGGATAAAACGGGCTGACTCACTCCATTTGGAGAGCTGGAGTCGGGAAGGAGAAGATGAAGCTTGCGAGAGAGGAGTGGAGGCGGCTGAAGAGTAGTGAAAAGGACTGGGTTTGTGGATTGTGCATTATATTGTGTGTAGTGTTGTGAATAAACGGTGTGTATTTTGGACATCGTAAGCCTCAGTGTCTGTCTGTGTCTGGGCTATCTTTCAACAGGCCAAAATGGACTCTGCTCTATTGGGCCCTTGAGCAAGGCCCTTAACCTGCAATTGCTCAATCCTGGGTATGACATTAATGTGCATCCAGCCCTGCATGTAGACCCTTCAACCTTGGGGTTGCTGGCAGAATTGGCAATCCAGCCACCATAAAAAACCTCACACTGGTTCCATTCCATCTGGACTAGTGGGTTGCTGAGGTGTCACCAATTGCATGGCTGCACTCGAGTCCTAATCTGGAACCTGAGTTGGTTTGTCATGTGGTGGATACGGCAATGTGCTGTATCAGTGCGTGCTCCTAACCTCTTTGGGGAGATGATGAGTTGGAGGTCCCCCTTGGTGTCCGGAGCATGTGCCCCTTTAGCTGCAAAAAATGGAATTCCTCTGTGAACAAAGCATAGACTTGCTGGTGTGATTGCTGCTTGAGTTACATAAATGGTGCGCCTCGGTGTCCGGAATATGTGGACCTTAACTTTCATAAATGGCACCCCAGGTACCTGCCATTATTACCTTCTGCAGTGTTTTCCAACCTGTGGACACCCACAACTTGTTCTAACAGTCATGCCTGATTGAAAGCAATAGCATGGCAGGGGGTTCACAGATGACCACCCCACATTCTGACAATCACACTCAATTCACAGACGGGAGAAATGCTCTGATGATTGCACTTGATTCATCATGGAGTTTAGCTACAGACCTCCAGAGCTACACACGTAGAACAAATTTGACAAACAGTTATCTTAGTCCCTTAGATTCACCCATAATGCCTCCGATATACTGCTATACCCTTCTGGAACTCAGTGTGTGACGAATGTCAAGTAAACTAAGCGACATAAACATGCAATCCAATTAGCAGGTCAGCGTAAACTTCCTGAATCATGATATACTTTATCTGTACATATTGCATACTGTATATATATACAGTATATAGCCTTCCTGGTTGCTCTGGGGGCCACGGGTTGAGGGCATGGAAGCCCTACCCTGTATGGGCCCGTGGTCACTGCCAGGAGGCGCCCCAATGCCTTGGGGACCTGTTGCCCCAGCACTTCCATCACACCAGGAAGTGCTGGGGGGAAGACTTTGGACAACACCCGGAGAGCTGCCGGGAGAACAGCTGGCACTTCTGCCACGCTGGGGCGTGGCCAACGGGGGAGTGTCGGAAGCACCTGGAGCTCATCCGGGTCATGTATAAAAGGGTCCACAATATATATATATTGGCTCCACAATATATATATATATATATATATATATATATATTGTCACAAACTCAAGACAGAGTCATATAAAAGTTTGGGGCAGCTACTCGTATAATCTGGTTTCCTGGCTGCAGAAATAATTCTCAATGAATACAGCACTGGTGTGCACAAAACCGAGTCCAAAACAGAACTGAGGGAATAGGGAAAAGGTGAAGGCTTTTAAAGGGGAGGACAGGAGGTGAAGTCAAAGGGGTTGGGCTCATGTAGGTCTTCTGTCATTGGTGCGAGCCTGAACGTAACTTTACAGGGGCCAGAGCCAGCGAGGTCTCCTTCCATTGGCTTGGTCCCGGAAGTGACGTCAAGAGGACCAGGTGGAATCTCCCGTGAATAGCCTGCAGGCAAGGGAGAAAAAGAGTCAGTGCACTCTGCCACATCCCAGTATGTCTTGGAACTGTTGGAACTGTCCTTACTCAAGCCCTTTAGCTGCCTCCCATGCACATGTGTGTGACTATATATATATATATATATATATATATATATATATATATATATATATATATATATACAGGGTGGGCCATTTATATGGATACACCTTAATAAAATGGGAATGGTTGGTGATATTAACTTCCTGTTTGTGGTACATTAGTACATGTGAGGGGGGAAACTTTTCAAGATGGGTGGTAACCATGGTGGCCATTTGGAAGTCGGCCATTTTGGATCCAACTTTTGTTTTTTCAATAGGAAGAGGGTCATGTGACACATCAAACTTATTGGGAATTTCACAAGAAAAACAATGGTGTGCTTGGTTTTAACGTAACTTTATTCTTTCATGAGTTATTTACAAGTTTCTCTTTGTGTACAACCATTGACATGTCGCAGAGGTTAACACGTGAGGAGCAGATAGAAATTGTGTTGATGTCTGGTGAACACAGTAACAGTAACACAGGGGAACCACAGTAATATATATATTGTGGCAGTAGGGGGCGCTAGTGCTCCCTTGAACCCTAAGGTAGAATTCCCGACACCAGGTAAAAGTCCAATACTTTTTTATTTCTTCACACAATGTGCACAAAGCACCCACCACACTACTCATATAAAACTACTAAACTCTAAATACACACAATGCTATAATTAACACTCCTCCTCGCCCAGAAACTTTGCTCCTCTCCCACCCAGCACAGCTCAGTGTCTGGACTGAGGCACCGTCCTTTTATAGCCCCTGACCTGGAGGTGTTCCTGTCCCAGCAGTCCACAGTTCCTTATTCCTTCCGGGTCAGGGCAATCATTTTTTTATTTCACCCCGGGAGCACGCCATTCCTTCCCGTCACGTGACTGTGACGTACTCCCGGGTCATAAGGCACAACAGAGCCCATAAGTCCCCCAACAGCAACTCCTGGTGGTCCCCAAGGTATCCAGCAGGGCTGTGTATAAACACTACAGAGTCCATAAGGCCCTGCTGGACCTCGGGGCACGATCCTGCTGTCGGGAGAGCTCCTCCTGGCGGCTTGGGGGTGCGGACCGGCCTGGGAAGCCGGCAGTCCTCCACAATATATATATATATATATATATATATATATATATATATATATAGAGAGAGAGAGAGAGAGAGAGAGAGACATGTGACTCCCTGTCTTAAACCCCAAAACACAAGGCTGAGTCTTGGTACTTTAGAAAAACCAGCGTTTATTCAGCTTGAAACAGTAACAGCACGGTTATTTATTGTAGTGGGATCTACCACTCTACTATACACAGACACAGCAAACAGGCAGGGTCGTGACCAGGTTAGTGGTCAAGTAATCCTGTTCCCTGCATTTATAATATTGCTTGCATCACCCATCAATGGCAGGTGCTTATTGTGCAACCGTAATCTTTTCGGATTTGCTTTTGTGAGTTGCCACAGAGTTGGGAGCCTGCGGTTGCCCCGGCAATTGATAGGCTCTCTACTGATATGGACTGGGTAAAGTGCTAGGAACGAAAGGATAGCACATCGTTTGATGGAAATGAAAATTATCAACCTACAGAAGGCTGAATTCAAAGACACCCTGAAAATCAAAGGGAAAAAATGATGCAGCAGGCAGGCTAGTCCATTTTGCCGAAATTTCATTGCAGCAACTCTAAATCATACTCAATAGTTTGTATGGCCCCCACGTGCTTGTTTGCATGCCTGACAACGTTGGGGGGGCATGCTCCTAATAAGATGACGGATGATATCCTAGGGGATCTCCTCCCAGATCTGGACCAGGGCATCACTGAGCTCCTGGTCAGTCTGAAGTGTCAGATGGACTGAAACATAATGTCCCACCCAGAGGTGTTCTATTGGATTTAGGTCAGGCGAGTGTGCATGGGGGCCAGTCAATGATATCAATTCCTTCATCCTCCAGGAACTGCCTGCATACTTCTTGCCACATGAGGCCGGGCCTTGTTGTGCACCAGGAGGAACTCAGGACCCACTGCACCAGCATAGGGTCTGACAATGGGTCCAAGGATTTCATCCTGATACCTAATGGCAGTTAAGGTGCCATTGTCTAGACTATAGAAGTCTGTGCGTCCCTCCATGGATATGCCTTTCCAGACCATCACTGACCCACCACAAAACCAGTCATGCTGAATGATGTTACAGGCAGCATAACATTCTCCATGGCTTCTCTAGACCCTTTCATGTCTATCACATGTGCTCAGGGTGAACCTGCTCTCATCTATGAAAAGCATAGGCCACCAGTGGTGGACCTGCCAATTCTGGTATTGTATGGCAAATGCCAATTGAGCTCCACGGTGCTGGGCAGTGAGCACAGGGCCCACTAGTGGACATTGGGCCCTCAGGCCACCCTCATGAAGTCTGTTTCTGATTGTTTGGTAAGAGGCATTCACACCAGTGGCCTGCCTGCTGGAGGTCATTTTGTAGGTTCTGGCAGTGCTCATCCTGTTCCTCTTTGCCCAAAGGAGGAGATACTGCTCCTGCTGATGGGTTAAGGACCTTCTACAGCCCTGTTCAGCTCTCCTAGAGTAACTGCCTGTCTCCTGGAATCTCCTTCATGCCCTTGAGACTATGCTGAGAGACACAGCAAACCTTCTGGCAATGACACGTATTGTTGTGCCATCCTGGAGAAGTTGGCCTACCTGTGCAGCCTCTGTAGGGTCCAGGTATCGTCTCATGCTACCAGTAGTGACACTGACTGTAGCCAAATGCAAAATGAGTGAAAACACAGATGAGGATGGAAAAATGTCAGTGGCCTCCACCTGTTAAACCATTCATTGCTGTTTTGGGGGTCATCTCGTTGTTGGCCCTCTAGTGTACCTCATGTTAATTTCATTAACAACAAAGCACCTGAAACTGATTAACAGCTACTGCTACTTAACTGACCAGATCAATAAATCAGACATTTTAATGACTTGATTCTATACTCTGATTAAAAAGTGTACCTTTAAGTATTTGTGCATTTTATTATAGATAGATAGATAGATAGATAGATAGATAGATAGATAGATAGATAGATAGATAGATAGATAGATAGATAGATAGATAGATAGATAGATGTAGTACTGTAGACAGATATTGTGATGAAAATAACTTTCTCAAAAGATAATAGAGTTGGGGAATTGCCCCGTATATTGCTTTGTTGCAAAAGTGGTAAACAAATACATAAATAGCAAGACATTCGACAACAGGATGGTTGTACTGGTGGCTTTTTATAGAAAAAAATGGCTGCCAGAAGACCGGAAGTGATGTCACCATCAGAGGCCGGAAGTGACGTCATCCTTAATGGACCGGAAGCGACATCATTATCATCATTATCAGAGGCTGGAAGTAACGTTATCATTGGTAGACCAGAAGTGATGTAATCATAGGGAGCAGGAAGTGATTTCTTGGATGAGAAAGTGGTTGAGGTGCCATTTTCAGGGATATGGATTATTGCAGGTAGGTTTGGATTATTTGTCTTCTTTGTTTCTATAAAGTCAGAGAGGAGGCATCCAACATAATACAACCCCCCATCTGATAATAAATCGCTCACCTCTGGGTTTGTTGACTGCCTCCTAAGTGCACGTGTGTGACAATATACAGTGAATTCAAAAGTATTTAGGCCCGTTCACTTCTTGCACTCTTTATTGTGCTGCAGATTTAATTTTAAATGAGTAAATTTGCTACTTTTGAACATCAGCATACACTCAACTGAACTGAAATCTATAATCTGAAAGGATTAACTTGAAGTGAGTCAACATTATGGTCTAACATACACAATGAACACAAAAGTACACTCCACGTAACTCAGTGAAAAGGTGATTTAAAAGCACAAGTCACAGGAATAAAACAAGAAAATATTCAAGTCACTGCATATCCAGCTAAAACAGTCATTAAGAAATGGAAAGAGGATGGCACAACTGTAAATCTGCTTAGAGAAGACCATCCACAAAAACTGCAGTGGATGAGTTAGAGAGGCCACCAAGAGACCATTGAGAACTCCAAAGGAGTTACAATCTACAGCAACTAAGACACCAGCCACAACTTTATGGAAGAGTAGCAAAGAGAAAACCACTGGTAAAAAAACAAACAACAAAAAGACATTAAAAGAAGGCTCTAAAGTCTGATGACACCAAAATGAAGTTCTTTGGCCATTAGACTTAAACACTACATTATCAGAAACACACTATCCCAGTTGTGACATAAGGTGCTAGCAGCATCGTGCTGCAAGGAGGCTTCTCTGCAACGGGCATTAGAAGACTTGTGAAGGCAAAATGAATGCAACAAAATACAAGGAAATCCTGGAGAAAATCCTGATGCAGTCTTCAAAAAACGTACAGCTTTTGTTGAAGTTTTGTTTTTTAGCAAGACAATGAGACCAAGCATAAAGTCTAAGCTACACAGGAATGGCTTCAAAAGAACAATGTTAATAATCTGGAATGGCCGAGTCATTGTCTAGACCTCAGTCCAACTTAGAATTTGTGGTGGGACTTAACAAAGGCTGTTCACTCACGATCTCCGTGCAGCCTTAAGGACCATGAGCAGTTTAGCAAAGAGAAATGGAGAAAAAATTCAGTATTCAGATGTGCAAAGCAGATAGAGTGAGACAATGTTAGGAAATTAATTCGCTTTCTAAATAAACAGGATTCTGAGAAATTAATTCATGCACTTATCTCTAGTAGGATTGACTACTGCAATGCGGAGTTCACTGGCTGTTCAAACTGTTCTTTATACAGCCTCCAGTTAATCCAAAATGCGGCTGCAAGAATTATTACAAGAAGAAGAAAATATGAACACATAACTCCAGTTTTTAAATCTTTACACTGGCTCCCAGTTAAGTTTAGGGCAGATTTCAAAGTCCTCCTTTTAACATATAAAGCATTAAATGGCCAAGGTCCGGCTTACTTGTCTGAACTTATCATGACTTACAAACCTGAGCGCACATTAAGATCTCAAGATGCCGGTCTGCTTATGATTCCAAGGATTAATAAAATAACAGTGGGAGGCTGAGCTTTTAGTTACAGGGCCCCTAAACTGTGAAATGGTCTGCCTGCTACTATAAGAGATGCCCCTTCAGTCTCAGCCTTTAAATGCCGGCTGAAGACTCACTACTTCAGTTTAGCATATCCTGACTGGAGCTGCTGATTAACTGTACATACTGCATCTCTGTTGTTAGTCATTAGCACTATAACATAAGTAACATGATAATTATATTTGAATACTAACCCTCACCTATTCGGTTTCTCTTCTTGGTACTCAAATGTGGCAATTGGTGCCACGGCCCACCTGCCAAGTTGTTTGCCTGCCTATGGTAAAGTCATTCTTGATGGAGGATTGCAGGAATCATGGGAAAAAAGGGACCTTTCATTGGCTGGCCCAGCACTGTTTCAGCCGTGGAATGTCCAAATGGGGGAGGCAGCTTGATGGATGAGGTCTCCAGGACTCTAAAAATATCCAAATCTTATTATGTGATATCATCTACTGTTAAATTCTGCTCCGTACTTCTCAAATTTTTATTTTTATACTGTATTGAGGATTTGTTCTGTTCTGTGTATTGTATTGTATTGACCCCCTACCTTTGACACCCACTGCACGCCCAGCCTACCTGGAAAGGGGTCTCTCTTTGAACTGCCTTTCCCGAGGTTTCTTCCATTTTCCCCTACAAGGTTTTTATTGTGAGTTTTTCCTTGTCTTCTCAGAGAGTCAAGGCTGGGGGGCTGTCAAGAAGCAGGGCCTGTTAAAGCCCATTGCGGCACTTCCTGTGTGATTTTAGGCTATACAAAAATAAACTGTATTGTATTGTATTGTACATGTAGCACCCAAACTTAAGGCTGACATACAGTAGATATCAAAGGTTCAACTATGATGAATACTCATGCAATAAAAGATTTTGTGTTTTATATTTTGTGGTCGAGTAAGGCACTAGAGGCTCCCACAGGTAAATGTTGGGATGCCAACCCAGCCATCCCCGTTTAATAAAGTCACAATGTAACAAATTAAGGGTTGCTATGTGCGCCTCTACAAAATCAGCAAGTAAGCTGGTTCTTTCTTAACCGGTCATTTGTTTTTGGGAGCTCTGCTCTGTGGTCCAGTCATTTCAATACTGACCACCTTGTTCCAGCAGCAGCGTATTTTAAAAACAGGAGAACAGAAGGGGCACGGGGGGTCAAATTACCCTCACTGGGCGTCTTCTCAGTACTGCTGAGGGAAAAGAAGAGGAGAAGGTTAGTGCATGTGCCCCCACTCAGCCCAGGGTGGTAATACCTGCTTCAGAGTGATCCACAGACGCACTAATTTGTGATTAATTTAGACCACTTTGTGGAGATCTGTTTTGACGTTGACATTAAAGAGTCTTTTTCGGTTGATCAAATTACAAAAAGGCAAATTAACTTCAACATTGTATCACTTTTTATAGGCAATGCACATCCGCAGTGAAAGGTTGTGGATTTGAACCCAGATCTGTGTGGCACCAACACTAACCACTACACCACCAGGCCCATGTTTTGAGTTCTGCCATTCTTTTGAAGTTTAAAAAATAATTTTTGGTTAACCGAAACAAAATAAAAATTGCTTGCTGACCAGGATAGTGAAGCATTTTAACAAGTCAAGGCACGATGCCTGAAAGGGGGCTGTTAGAAAACAAAGAAACTGTTGTTTGACTTTTTTTCCCCCTTGATTCTCCCTGATATAACAGCGTTTTATTTTTTTAAAGTACGTTGGATAGCCAGTCTAATAACATTTTAGTGTTTTATTCTTTTTTAATGTGTGATATAGCCGTTTAATAAAAGCAATTCTGTACCCAGTTTAAACTGGCCAACAGCTTATTTTTCTTTTCTTTTTTTATTCCTTGGAGTTAAAACAAGAGCTTCCTTTTCTGGAATTAGTAATTCTGTTTTGGCCAACGTGTGAACACTGGGCCCTCTGTATCTGCCTTGAAATGACTGATTTGCACCTGGCATTGCAATGGAGACCAGTGTGTCCCTGAGCCCTTCAAGAACAAAACCCCCCAAAAAAACATAACGGCAATAGGGCTTCTGTGAAAATAATCAACTTCATTTGCTCCGAGTTTACTGAAGCCAAGCTGACAAGGACGATAAACATTATTTTGCCCTCCAAGACGAGAAATGAGAAAACAACATATGAACTTTTAGCACATCAAAAATAAAATAAACCAATAATAAACTGTTTGCTTATTTTGTAAGCTTATCCCGATCACTTTTTCTACCAGACAAGGGACTTGTTTGTGCCTCATTGACTAAGTGCTAAAGTTCTGCATTTGTGACAAGACTTTAGTTTTTATTTTTTTTTAGAGCCACCATCTTCAAAAAACAAGACAGTCTCACAAAGTGCTTTTATTGCTCTGTTATTCCCTGGCTGGATGTTTCTTATTTCACATTACATTAAAATTTTACAAGTTGTCATATTCCATTTCAGTGCTTTTCAATTCAAAAAATGAAGATGATGCTGGTTTATTGTTACTTTTAAGTTGACCTTTGTTAGGTGACGCAATTGCCCTTTGAACATAAAAAAAAGCAATTTGGCAAACAACATGTTGAAGAGTATGTTGCACAAAAAGAGGCGTACGGTGGATTCAAAATGTAGTCCAAATTTATCACTTTGTGCACACTTCTTTAGAGATTCTGTGGCCAGGTGTAGGAATGGCAGGTTTGTGCAGAGGATAAATAGTTGGAACACCAACTGGGTCATCCAATTTAATCAAAGGAAGCCCAACACAAAAAACACGAATTTTGGTGTCTATATAAGCAACCCATCCATCCATCCATTAGCCAACCCGCTATATCCTAACCACAGGGTCAAGGGGGGTCTGCTGAAGCCAATCCCAGCCAACACAGGAACAAACCCCGGGCAGGGCGCCAGCCCACCGCATGGCACGCACTAGGGACAATTTATAATCACCAATGCACCTAACCTCCATGTCTTTAGGACTGTGGGAGGAAACCCACCCAGACACGGGGAGAACATGCAAACTCCACGCAGGGAGTTTCCGGGAAACAAACCCGGGTCTCCTAACTGCGAGGCAGCAGCGCTACTCACTGCGCTACTGTGCCGCCTTATATAAGCAACCCTCTTGGGAAAATAATCAACAAAAAGTATTCGGCTCTTCACCATGGAAATAAGGGTCAATTACTGGAGCTCCATCCGGCAGGTCGCCCTGTTCACAAAAGATACCCCCTTCTGGGTTTCAGCCAGGATTCTTATATTGCATGAATCAGAAGGGCCGGGGCTAAGTGCCCTCACTGGGTGGTTTCTTGGTGCTGCAAGGACAGAAGGAGAAGAAAATGTTAGTGACAGCTCCCCCTGTTGCCCCGGTGGGTTACCACATATGTCGATCGGGCCCGTGAGGAGATCCTCCAACACGCATGCGTGACAATACAAAATGAGCACACTAGAAAATCAATCTGTTACAACCAGTATGGTGGTTACAACTGTCTGAAGTTGGCAGGTCTGTTATAAAACACATAAGGTCTTCCTGAGCCTACTGGGAGAAAGGAATGAGTTGTAATAATATTATGCAAAGACCATGTAGTGGTTTTGCTTGACTCCAACTTTCACAAGCCACAATGTAGTCCTTGGTATTCATTCAATTCAGAAATTCAGCTTTAATGATTCCTTTGATTGTGCAATGCCTAGATAACCAAACACTTTTGAGGTATATGTCCAGTCTAGTGCCTCTTTAATAAATTCCTTTGGAAAGTATTATTTATTAGGGGGGTAACATGCATAGGAATGTTTATAGTATCTTGCACTGCTTTTAATCATGATACCCAAGTTATTAAAATCGACCAACAGATAGGCTCCCAGAATTCTATCAATCTGTATTATGTTCTCTTGCTCACTGACAGCTCTATCTGGGTCAGACCAGTAGACGTATACAGGGTGGTCCAGATCTAATTATACAGATCCAGATCGTCTGGATGATTTTGATTTATGCGTGGACGATTCCAGTTCGGCGCGAAGACAATTCTTCATGTCATCAGTTCGCACACTTCTCGATGGTCTGGGATTTTTCGGGTGATTTTCTATGTAATAAACATAACAAGTTATAGCGTAATGATAATTGCATAATTAGATCTGGACCACCCTATATTAGGGTGGCACTTAAAAATTACTTTAAGGTGTCAACCATTTTTTCAGCCTCAAACTGCTTGCTGTCTGATTCTGTAAAATGTTATGGATTATAAAAAAAATCTAGAGGTGTCACATTCAGCTTGAACAAGTGACAGTTCGCCAGTTTTTGGTGTTGTTTCAGCTTCAGATGTTGGTTCTGCTACTGTAAGAGCTACAGGTAAATTACGATACTTCTTACTTATTTTTAAAATATCCTTTCAAATTTACTTCTTTATCGCTATTGCCTGCCATTTTGTTGTTTACTCTTTGTAACAATTACAGTAATTTCGCATCTTTACAGTAATTTGCTTGTTGAATGTGATTGAGTGAATTTTAAATTTTTGCAAGTTGTTTCTTAACTATTAGCGTTTACATTATTTTATGGTAATTTGTTTTTATTTTACCTCCTTATCTTCTTATTTTACCTCCTCACCTACATATTACTTAAACTAACAACACTATTATAATTAGGGTCAATGTTTTCTATGTCTACTTGTCAATTTGGTTGCGTTTGAAATTTTATTTACACCGTTTGTTTTGTTTGCTTTTCAGTAATTACATGGCGTCAAGTTTGTCTGCACCTTTGACACGTAGCCAGAGTTCAGTGTGGCTGATTGGTGAGCCAATTGCTCATATACAGTAAGTGGTCATAAGCTGACATCCGATGGAGACACAGTTTTGTTACACAGTCTGCAAAGCAACTGGTCGAAAGTTTGATGCTACCAACTGGCTATCTTTCAGTTAGTCCAAATGAATGGAATGATCGCCCAGACTATTAAGCAGCTGTGCGGCATGTCAGAGAACTTCGAGTTGTAAATGACTTTGCTGAAAGAGGCATCACACTTATTCAGGATTACAAATATGCGATAACAACTGATGAGGAGAAGAAACAATACATTCGACATGTTAAAAGGTACAGGAAGATGTTTCCTGACAGTAGAAAATCAATTGTTGCTGTCGCACAGTGACAAAATTTTCTAGTGTAAAAGGTGCTATATAGCGCCTGACCCGGCACAGACCACGCAGAGGCAACGTGTACAAAAACACACAGGTTTTATTTTTTCTTCAGCTGTGTGACACGTCTTCCCCGTGCCACACAGACCAAACACAGTCCCAAAGCACAAACTCACAATTCTCCACCACTCCTCCCAGGCAAGCTTCGTCTCCTTCTTCCTCCCAACTCTGGCTCACCGAGTGGTGGTGGCTGGGCCCTTTTATAGCCCACCCGGAAGCGTTCCAGGTGATTAACCACCTGGTCCTAATTGCACTTCCGGGTGGGGCTGCAGGCATATCCAGCCAGGCTGTGGGAAGCAGGCAGCTCCCCCTAGCGGCCACGCCGGGCCCCAACCAGGCTGTGGAGGACTCCATCTCCCATGGAGCCCTGCGGGCGGTTAGGGAGTCACCGTCGGCCAGGGAGGCTGCCACCAAGTGTCCCGGGGGAGGTATTGGACTGCCCATGGCGGCTCCCCCAGAACATAAGTAGCAGGGGCGTCCCTGCCGGGCATGGGACCCGGCTGTCCTTCACAGTTTCCCTCCCTTAGATGAGGCTTGTGGGGCTCATCGGCCTGCCCCCCGAGGGCTGGTCCTCTCCAGGACAGGGAGTCGGCATCCTTGGCTCCACGGCTGCGCCCTGTAAAAACATAATGAACAGGTCTGGGGGTGCTGCCCCGACGTCCCTGCCACTCAGACGTCCTCCTTGAACAACCCCTCCAGACCTGACCAGCGTGACCACAGGAAAAACACAACCGACCTCCTCCAGCTCGACCCTTGCGGGAACGGAAGCAGGCAGGAAACTCCTGCCCCTTCGCCCACTCCGGGGAGGGCTTGTGACGTGTTCGCCCCTCCGCAGCGTAGCCCTCCTGCACTGTCACACCGATGGGCTTACGCTGCACCTTGTCAGGAGTCCCCGACCTCTTTGTCTGGGTTCTCCTCTTCCTCTGGGGTGCACTGGCGGTCTGGGTCCCCTTATGGGAAGAAGGGAGACCCTGTACCGCCTGCACCCCTTTAGACGACCGCGAGACCGGTGCAGACAGAGGGGACGGAGTTGTTTGGCAGCTTACATCCACCAGCTGCCTCTCCGCACGTTCCTCCGCCACAGTATCGGTCCACACGGCGGCGTCTTGTGTAGTGGGCGGGGCGGCCTGGCAAGCGGCACTGATCAAAATTGCAGCCGTTGCGCTCTGTCCCCTTTCCTCTACGGCACAGGTCTCACTCACCTACACCGCTCTGTCCTGCCGGTAGGTGGCTGGCCTTCCGCCGGCAGGAAGCCATTCAGACAGGGCTCCGCAAGGGCTGCCGAGCTTCTTCTCAAGCGCCTCCTTCGTCTCCTGCAGGACCTGAAACACTTTCAATAAGGAATGTAGGGCCAGGACAACGGATTGTACCTCCCCTACAGCCCAGGAAATGTTAATAGTTTCGGTCGTGAGCCATCAAGACCCTGCGGAACCTGCTGACACACTCCCCCTTTACCTGTTTCGGAGAGGAGCTCCTGCTCCTCTAGCTGAGTCACCGCGTCGGGTAATTCCTCCGGGCTCTCCTCCTCCAGCTGTGTAATCGGGCCAAAGAGAAGACACAGCCCAGCCTCGCTCTCTCCCGAGCTGGCTCCGCTGTCACGCCATGGACACCCGTCCTCCTGCCCGCATCGGGTGCTTCGCCCCTCTGCGCCTAGGAGGTAGGATGACCCACAGGCGGAAAAACATACCCGCGGCCCGTCACCTACCTCCGGTTGCAACCCATGCGGCGGACTAGTGTGGCGGCGTCTGCCAGTTGGCCTCTGTGTCCGCTCGGCCTTCTTTTTCCCCATGGCGCGGTGTCTCTAGGAGTCCTTTGGCGGCCTTAGTTGTGCTGTGCTGTGCTGCGCTGGCTGGCTTGCTTGCTTGCAGCTGTGAGCGCGTTCTCCCAGCGATGTGCTGCGCGTGTCCGCCGGCAAGTCGTGCAGGCGTGTGCCTCGCGCTTCAGCCTCGGTGGCGCGCTCTCGTCGGGAGCGTGCCCTGCTGCAGTCCAAAGGGCGCTCTGCCTCAGGAGTGCACTCAGCGCTGTGGTGCTGTGTGCGCTCCTGCGCTGAGCTATACGTGCCCCCAGGTGTTGTGCCGGGCCGTTACACACAATTTTTATGCAGGTCCCGGTCCAAATGAACGGGCCGGAATCCTGCCGACTACGCCAGATGTAAAAAGAAAGCACAGTATAAAGGGTTGGGGTTTTTCCGGCCCCGTATATTGCGGACACTCGGACGGTCAAAGATATAAACAAAACAGTTCATATGCGCGACGCTGTTCCGCGGCGTCGGTGGCCATTTTATAGGGGAGGAGCCGGAAGTGGAGGAATGCTGGGAAGGAACCGTGAGGGAGGATGGGACTGCTGACGTCAAGGAAGATGGCGGAGGAAGGGCGGAAGTGGACGTACTGCGGGAAGGTTACAATGGCGGAGCGTCTTTTTTCCTGGAAGACAAAGGAGAAAGGTTAGTACCCGCCACTCCCTACTGGCGAACGTCTTTCGAAGCGGTGCAAGGTCCGTCCGCGGCCTCCTACTCGCGCATGCGTGACACTAGTTAATGACTGTAATGTTGTGCTACACAATTTTGATTTACTGTTATCTGGAAAAGTACAGTAGAATGCTATTCAGCGACTGCAAAGACACTGCATTTTAATTTTGCATGCTTGTGACAAACATGTTGAATATTTTGAATAGTAAGCATCACATGTACGGAATTTTCATTTATCTCTGAAACTTTGCATACTTTGTGACACCAGTAAAAATTCTGTAAATAAAACGAAATGTCTTGCCTGTCATATCACGTGTATAGTCAACACATTCAGGGATTAAGAGTTGAGAAATTCCAACATTTAATTTTTACACCAATTTAAGTGCCACCCTAACAACAACAACAAAACAGCATTTATTTCTGATAGTGTGTTTTCTTTTAAATGATGTAGATCAAAGTGCTTTACAAGATGAAGAAAGAAAAAAAAGAAAAAAATATAAAAATAAGATTATGTAATACTAAGTAACAAAGAATAAAGTAAGATCCGATGGCCAGGAGGACAGAGAAAACAAACAAAAACAAAAAAACTCCAGAGGGTTGGGTAAAAAAAAAAAAATCTGCAGTAGTTCCAAGGCCATGAGACCACCGAGCTCCCACTGGGCATTCTACCTAACATAAAAGATCTGAATGAGTCCTCATGGTTTCCTGGCTTCACATGGAAGAATTAGATCATGATGGTCAAGTGGACTTCTGGCCTTTAATCCATCAACGTAGGGACTGCACGGTACTTTGATCAGGTGGTGGTGGCGCAGATCACCACCAGGGCCGGATTTAGAGTTGATAAGGCCCTAAGCTATTTGAGACATGGGGCTCTTTATAAGTCTAGATATTCTATGTAAGTGCCAAATATGATTTGTTTTGGGGGCCTCCAAGAAGGCGGGGGCCCTAAGCTATAGCTTGTGTAGCTTATACTTAAATCCTGCACTGATCACCACCACAGAACACCGGAAAAAGAACAGCAGAGAAAGTAGGAGTTAGTACGGATTGCGGAGCCATGAAACAAAATGATAATTTAATGCATATACAGAATATCAGGGTTTCACTAAAATGAAGCTATGAGAAAGCCGTGTTAGAGTAATATGTTTTCAGCAGTTTTTTAAAATGCTCCACCATATTAGCCTTGTGAATTCTAAGCTATTGCAGATTTCAGGTGCATAACAGCAGAAGGCTGCCTCACCATTTCTTTTAAGTTAAGCTCTTGGAATTCTAAGCAGACAGTCATTTGAAGATCTAAGGTTACCATTTGGAGTATAAGGTGAAAGGCACTCTGAAATATAGTACGGAGTGAAATTATGAAGTTTGGTAAACCATAAGCAGTATTTTGAAGTCAATTCTAAATGACAAGCGTAGTAATGTGCTCCTATTTTCTTTTCCTAGTTAAGATTCTGGCACCTGCATCTGCACTCGTTGTCATCGATTGATGTCTTGTTTGGGTGGTCCTGAGAGGAGTGCGTTACAGTAATCTAGTCGATTAAAAACAAAAGTGTGAACTAATTTTTCAGCATCTTGCAGAGTTACAGTATAAAGAATCCATTTTTTGCTATATTTCTTAAGTGAATTACTATCCTAGTAATCTGATTAACATGTGATTTAAAATTTAGGTCAGAGTCAATAATGACTCCTAAATTCTTTACCTCTGTCTTAACTTTTAAGCCTAATGGATTGAGTTTATTTCTAATATCCTCATCATATCTATTTTTGCCCTAACACTAAGATTATTATGAGAGATGAATGGTATAAGACCAGGAGATAATTTGGAGGGACAGGATAGTCAAGCTGACAGAAAATCAAATCCATGCAATCATGAATAAAAAAAAAAAACAATGTTGGCACAACCGAAAGAATCCGTTATATGGAAAAGAAACTCACTGCTTGTTTAGATTGGATTACAGCAGGTAAACTTTATTAATCCCATGGAGAAATTCAGATTAGAAGATAAGCTAATGCAGAGAATCTTTCACCAACAAAGGTTTCTCCAGTGAAAGATAAAGAAGTTTGTGATCACTGGCCATCGGTGACAGCGATCATGGAGACAGGAATTAAAATGGTGCAATGCAAAAAAGAAAACAATAAAACTGTAACAAGAATAATACAAATGCCAATGATAAGAGTTAAATAATAACACACAATTAAAAAACAAACATCCTAGAAAATGAACCAATGTTTCTATTCTGTTCTCCTGCTCAATAAGAAATAACAAATTCAGAATGACTTAAAAACAGTGCTCACCTAGCTTACCTGGCATTCAGATATTTTGCCTTGACGTAAATAAGATGTTAGTGTCTGTACCAATTAAAATTGGCTGTATAACTCCCACACACCGGTGGTGCCACACCTCTATAGCTTATTTTATTGTTAATAGTTCCCTGTTTGCCACATCATGATTTTGCTCAGTTGCCCTCGGTCGAAGCTATCCAATAGCAGGAAATCTTCGTGGCAGTATTGCCCCCAGCCTAGTACTTGATGTGCCCACTTTGACCTCAAATTGAAGAGAAATATTGTGGTGCTTTAAAATAGGAGAGGTGATCATTTCCTGAGGGTGGTAAACGAATTTCGGGCTTTGTCAGTCCATACAAATTTACTGTGGGACCTCCTTATGAGATTTGTACTTAGAGAGAACATTGAGGTCTTTTTTTATATGAACAGCCATAACTGGAAAAGCCTATGATCCTTTGCAATTTTTTTTTTTCACTTTCTGGCACTTTACAATTCATTGTTATTAAAATTTAAGATTTCTCCATTCTTAGTCCAAAATGTGATTGGTCATATCCTAAAAATAATACAGAAGTCTTTTAAAACTCATATTTTTCTAATTTTGTAAACAGCTTGCTTTATGTATTCTAGACAGCTTTACTTCATGTGAGTGATATGTGTGTTTCAAAATCTTTTGAAAATATCAAAATATAAATTATGTAAACTAACATGTGTTGTGTTTTTGGAGAGAAGACACAGTGGAGAATAGTGACCAGGAGATGAGAATGTTAAACCTGAGTAAAGCCTTAATTCTATAACCAAAAGCACAGCCTATCATTCCAGAAAGCCAAGAATCGTAATCAAAAATCAGTATCAGTCAGAAAACAAAAAATATAATGATTTGTATTGGAAAATCAAACACAAAAGCACACATCAACAAACAAACGCTTGGATACCAGGAAGAAAGTACTGACCTTTAAACTGTTAGACTGACGACACCACAGATGGCAACCTCCAGTCATCCCATGGTGGCAACCACCCTAGCAATTTTATACAAAAACAAATGGAGGCTCTCTTGAAAAACAAAATGGTGTTTGAAAAGATGCAAACTGAAAACAGTATTACCAAATAATTTTCACATGAAATTCAAGTGCACAAATGAATTCTGTACTTGAATTAAAAACCCTTATTGGAAAAATAAAATTCAAAACAAGTGTCAGAACAAAGGCATAAAAAATAAGTATGGACCCAAATCATGAAAACATAGAAATAACTAAAATATGTTAAAAAGTATAAACTCACAAAATTTTGTAAGATACCTGGGGCAATCGATACTTATATGCCTACTTGTGGTAGTCTTCCATTTATAACCCTTTCTGATTCAGAAAAGATTATAGGCAATTTGAAATGAGTTTACTGAGTGTGTGAAAAAAACAAAAGAATTTATGAGTGTTTGTTCAGTTAGTCATTTCCTGACAAAACAACTTTCTGCAAAGTGTATCTACTTTGATTTAAGTTTGTGATTTTTGCCTTTGAAACTTTGCTTAGTATTCTGGTTCATTCCTTTACTTCTAATCCCTTATTAAAAAAAGAAAGAAAAATAATAAAACAAAGTTCTGGCAGAATTTAATTGAGCTGTCAAAGCTGTGTATGTATATATATATATATATATATATATATATATATATATATATATATATATATATATATATATATATATATATATATATATATATATATATATATATATATATATATATATATATATATATATATATATATATATATATATATATATATATATATATATATATTGTCACAAACTCGAACAAGAGCTATAGCAAGGTTTGGGGCAGCCACCTGTATATTGTGTATCCTGGCTGCAAAATCGAAAAAAATAAGTGATAGCACTGATGTGCACAGATCAGAGTCCAAAACAGAAGTGCCCTCCTGCAGAGGGGAGTGAGGTTTTATAGGGAGTATTGGGGAAGTGACGTCATCCTTTGGGCCAGGACAGGAAGTGACGTCGTCCTCGGGGCCAGGACAGGAAGGGCCGTGTTCAGAGTCGAGGCACCGGGATTTCCCGGGAAAGGTCTGCAGGGAACTCAGAAAGAACGTTAGTGCACCCGCCGCCCCGTGGTTGGGTGAGACAGTACTATTCTCTTACCTCTTTAGCTGCATCCTACTCGCACGTGTGTGACTACATACACATATATATATATATATATATATATATATATATATATATATATATATATATATATTTACTACCTGAGACTTATTTTTTATCACTATTATGCTGTGCTTGAAGCTCTTGTGCTGTGAGGCACCCGTCATCACACAAACTGGTGACCCTCAGAAACTTGTCTTCTGATTGACCTGTAACTTTGCCTCTTCCAGATCTCTTCCTATCAGAGTTCTTTCCAGTTTCCTATTGCCTTTGGACAGTGTAGGACACCACTGTACTCACTAACACTTTCATTTTTTTCTTTTGCAATTTCTTGAAATGAAAGGCCTACACTTCTAAAGATAATAATGTTCTGTCTCATTTCATTTTTTTAATTGCTGCTTTATTGCCTTTATCACTGGCATATTGTCCAAGCAGTACTTCAGAGGGTGTAGTAACACAGTCTGTTCCAATTCTGATTTAAGACATACAGGGTTTTTTTAAGTAATCAACAGAAGTTGGAACAACTGTACAAATTCTTAACTTCACCTTGTAAGGTTTAATTGACTCTAATTGCATCTGTAGGTTGTAACCAGTTAGTTGTTCCCTGAAGAAGGTTCATTTGCAATAGTCTGAAAAGTCCTTTTTTCAGTTTTTGCTAATCTTACTAAATCTTACTGCTTACCTTTTTACCATTTTAGGGCATTCAGTGCATTTCTGCTGAATAAATTTGAATAAAAACAACTGCAAATGAATCACATATCTTAAAATATTTTTTAATTCCTAAGCTTTCAATTCCTACCAGGAATCATCATCAGAGGAAAATGCTTAAACTTACAGGAGCCCAAGGCAATATATAGCAATTAAGAAGGGGAGGATAGGTGGATGTGGTGGTGCAGTTTAAGACTGATGAAGTAATCCATTTGCTCCTGTTGTGGATTTCCAGCTACAAATATGCAAATCATATCATAGACCTTCGCCTCCATTCATAAATATATCAGTTCTTAGGCTGAGGTTTTGCTAGTGGGCCAAGGTGATTTGTTGTCCTGACACAGGCTAATTCCCTGGCTCAACATACTGTACATTACATTAATATGAAACACAAGAAATATAAGAAATCTGAAAAATGAGAGGACATCATTCAGTCCATCAAGCCTGTTTGTTTGGCTAATAGCTAAACTGTCCCAATATCTCATCCAGATTTCTCTTAAAGGTTGTCAAGGTTTCCGCTTCAACTCCATGTCTCGGTAGCTTGTTCCAGAGTCCCACAATTCTTTGCTTCCTAGCTTCAGCTTAAATGCACTTCTCCTTAATTTCCACTGATGTTGAGTATGTGATTAACCCTTAAGCTGAAATAATGTTGCTTGATCTACTTTATCAAGGCCTTTGATGGTTTTGAAGTCTTGGATTAGATCCCCATGCAGTCTCCTCTGCTGAACACTAAACAGGTTTAATTCTCTGTGTCTTTTGCAGTACGACATGTCTTTAAGTCCTGGAATGCACTGGGTTGTTCTCCTCTGCACAGCTACATATGCATAGTACAGTAAACCCTCGTTTATCACGGTTAATCCGTTCCAGACTCTGCCGCGATAAATGAATTTCCACGAAGTAGGATTCTTTATTTATAAATCGAATATTTTCGCAGTTAGAGCATAGAAAACCTGTTAACAACCTTCTAAATACATTTTCTAACATTATTAGAGCCCTCTAGACATGAAATAACACCCTTTAGTCAAAGGTTTAAACTGTGCTCCATGACAAGACAGAGATGACAGTTCCATCTTACAATTAAAAGAATGAAAACATATCTTCCTCTTCAAAGGAGTGCGCGTCAGGAGCAGAGAATGTCAGAGAGAGAGAAAAGTAAACAAAAATCAATAAGGCTGTTGGGCTTTTAAGTATGCGAGGCACTGCCGGACAAAGCAGCTACAAGGAAGGCAGCAATGTAAAGGTAGTCTTTCAGCATTTTTTAGAGGAGCGTCCATATCCTCTAGGCCAGTGTGCGAACAGCCCCTCTGCTCACACCCTCTCCGTCAGAGGCATAAGAACCTTATCCCATCTGTAAAACATGGTGGTGGTAGTATCATGGTTTGGGCCTGTTTTGCTGCATCTGGGCCAGGACGGCTTGCCTTCATTAAAGGAACAATGAATTCTGAATTATATCAGAGAATTCTAAAGGAAAATGTCAGGACATCTGTCCATGAACTGAATCTCAAGAGAAGTTGGGCAATGCAGCAAGACAACGACCCTAAGCACACAAGTCGTTCTACCAAGGAATGGTTAAAGAAGAATAAAGTTAATGTTTTGGAATGGCCAAGTCAAAGTCCTGACCTTAATCCAATCAAAATGTTGTGGAAAGACCTGAAGCGAGCAATTAATGTGAGGAAACCCACCAACATCCCAGATTTGAAGTTGTTCTGTACGGAGGAAAGGGCTAAAAGTCCTCCAAGCCGGTGTGCAGGAATGATCAAAAGTTACCAGAAACGTTTAGTTGCAGTTACTGCTGCAAAGGGGGGTCACACCAGATACTGAAAGCAAAGGTTCACATACTTTTGCCACTCACAAATATGTAATATTCGATCATTTTCCTTAATATATAAATGACCAAGTATAATATTTTTGTCTCATTTGTTTAACTGGTTTCTCTTTATCTACTTTTAGGATTTGAGTGAAAATCTGATGATGTTTTAGGTCATATTACTGCAGAAATATAGAAAATTCTAAATGGTTCACAAACTTTCAAACACAACTGTATATGAGTACATAGCAGGGAATGTATAACAAATTGCCCAAATGAAATAAACACAACACAGAAATAGAACAAACATTTTTCTGATTCACATTTTATTGTAATAGGTAATACAAGTGGTTATTACAGAGCCTCTGGATACATTATATATATATTTTTTCCCTTGCGGTGCGAAAAGGAACCAAATCTGAGGATTGCCCACTGTAGAACATGCTACGTAGAGATGTCCGTGTGAAAACCATTTATTTCCCAAATTGATGCCTGCAACTTGCAGTGATTGCCCTTGAGCCTTATTAATTGACATAGCAAAAGCCAAACAAACAGGAAATTTTAGCCGTTTGAAATCAAAGGGTAAATCATTCGGAATCAGTAGTATTATTGGCATGAAAACATTTTCACGTCTTGCGCAACCTGTTATGATAGTTGCTTCAATAATATGTATTGCTGAAAAAGTTGTCGGCATTTCAAGATGTGATTCTCTTCAGAAACTCTACTCATTAGTCGGTAAGCATAAAAGTCCATTGCACTGAGTTTCTTGCCAGCAACAGAGTTGCCCGTAGATGGATCTGTTTTTGGAATTCTAAAGTAATACCCATCTTCGCCTTGCCAAAAGCTTAGTGGATACTGAAGGGCATCATATGACCTGTGTGTGTCTGCCACAAGCTGAAGACTTCTGTTCCTTTTCTCTATGATAATATCCCACTTCCCAAAGTCATTGCCTACCATTACAATGGCAACCTCATCAAGGGTTGGAGTATTGAATCATCGGTGATGCTCTCCCTGTGGTATTTTGTCAGCTCTTATGACAACTTTATAATCATCTGTTGACATACATTGAAGTGCAGTCTTGAAAAGGGTGACATATGTGTTGTTCTCATGAAGGAATCGTTCTAAATCCATCACAATGTCTAGTCTCACATTTGGTATTCTGCCTTGTCTATGATGCCCTGTTGTGGAAATATGTCCCATGAAGTAGATCTGAAGGAACTCAATTGTCCCATCAGTTAATGGAAGTAATGATCCTATTGTATGGTAAACTTGACCTTGCACTTTGAATTTGGGCATGAACCCATCCTCTCGTATTTGTTTAGTTGCACCAAAAGAAGTCATTTGAAAACAGGAATTGTACTTCCTGATGTTGTTCAAGAAATGCTTTGAAATTGGTGTTGATCCTGACATCAAAGAGTGTAGAGGTTCAGGTGGATGAAGTAAAGATGGCAGTTTCACCTTCCCATTTGAGCAGCACAATCCCAGTGACACTCCTTTCCATTTTAGAGCTCTACAATGAACACAGATATGATCCATTCGGCCAATAACGGCGACCGGATGTCCATGATATGCAACCTGTTGATTACAGGCGAAAACCATATGTTTTAAATTGTGCTGCATATCTCCACGTGTTTCATCAGCAGCCCTTCGCCTGTTGGCAGACAGCCTGGTTTCCCTTTCTTGAGATGTTTCATCTGCTCTTGCACCAGACATTTTTCCAACCCAAACATAAACCCATGACCTCCTCCTGGTCACAAAGGAGCCCCATGCCAAGTTGGGTGGCAATCGGATGCCCGGTGCAGATTTGTATGGCGGACAAACAAACATACATTGACTATAGCCTCCCTCTCTTTTCTTCAGATGTTTCAACCGGTCTTGCATCAGCAGCTCGTCTCTTGTTGGTTTCCCTTTCTTGAGATGATTCATCCGGTCTTGCATCAGCAGCCCTTCTTCTGTTGGCAGTACGGGGACGTGTGCGGAACTGTCGGTGAAAAGGTGCCCTGCGCTTCACCCCAAACATTTTTCCCAACCAAACATACCCCATGACCTCCTCCTGGTCACAAAGGAGCCCCATGCCCAGTTTGGTGGCAATTGGACGCCCGGTGCAGATTTGTATGGCGGACAAACAAACATACATCGACTCTGCTTTATATATTAGAGATACATACATACATACTGAACTTAAATATACAGTGCATATACTGTAACAATCCATTGTACATTATAAGTAAGGAGACCTGGGTTTGCTTCTCGGGTCCTCCCTGTTTGGAGTTTGCATGTTCTCCTTGTGTCTGCGTGGGTTTCCTCTGGGTGCTCTGGTTTCCTCCCACAGTCCAAAAACATGCAGGTTAGGTGCATCGGCGATCCTAAATTGTCCCTAGTGTGTGCTTGGTGTGTGTGTGTGTGTGCCCTGCAGTGGGCTGGCGCCCTGCCTGGTATTTGTTCCTGCCTTACTGACATTATAGGTATTTTTAACTTTGAGATTAAGGGCACAAGGCCCAAACTCTTGCCAGTTCAAAACCGGTGTGTATGTTCCACTTATTTGTATTTCTGTGATATTTATATGAGAAGCAAATTATTGTGATATTTAATTAAAAACACACCAAATGTGCACTGAGCACAAAAAAGATGATTCTTCATGTGATTTAATTGCTATCTCTTTTTCTATATGTCTTAAGTCATATTGGCGAGCCATTTGAGGTCTTCAAGAATGAAAATTCAGTTAAAGTGTTTCTTGGATCATTACAAAATAATTATGCAATCTGTTTTAGCTCCACCATGCATCACTGATCAGTACCAATCAATTAAAGAAGAAAAGAACTTGCATAGTTGTTTCAGTCAACCGAGTCCCTCTGATTGAATCAGCTTAGGGCTAGGCTCTGTCTGCTAACTCATTACATATTATTCACACTCAGAAAGTGGAATGTCTGCTATGCTTCCTTCTGTTAACATTGTTCTTTGCTCTCAAACTTGACAAAACTTTGACTTATGTTTAAGTCTGCGGCAGCCTCCTGTTGATGGAGGGAAGAAAACAATCCTGTGTGATTTGTGTCTCCTGTTGACGACTCGTGTTAATTGTTCCTGAAACTTTTATCTAACATTAGTTTAGCACAAAATGCATGTGTTTTGCAGGTTGTAAGCACAGAGCTAGAAAAGTGCCATGTGGATTATGTGGCATGAGTACCATAATTTTTTTTCCCCATGGACATTTTTCATATCATGCGCCATTGTAGAGTATTGGTCACTATTGCCTTGTATTATATCATAAACTTTTTTTTACCTTTGTTCTCCATGAAAATATAAGCTTACAAATTATTCTCAGTCATCACTACAAACTACATGATGGAAGAGGTTTGTGATTTACAATTACAGCAGCCCAGGTGAGCAGAGAGCTGAAAAGACTTCGTGCCAGCAAAGCAGCGGGTCCAGATGGTGTATCGCCACGATTGCTGAAGGCCTGTGCGTTGGAACTGGGGAGTCCTCTACAGCGCATCATCAACCCGAGCCAGGAACAGGGGAGAGTCCCAAGGCTTTGGAAAACATCTTGTATCACCCCTGTCCCAAAGGTATCACGTCCTAGTGAGCTGAATGACTTCCGGCCTGTTGCTCTGACGTCACATCTGATGAAGACCATGGAGCGGCTGCTGCTTCACCACCTGAGGCCACAGGTCCGTCACGCCCTCGACCCTCTGCAGTTCGCATACCAGGAGAAGGTGGGAGCAGAGGATGCCATCATCTATATGCTTCATCGATCCCTCTCCCACCTGGACAGAGGCAGTGTTGCTGTAAGAATTATGTTTTTGGACTTCTCTAGTGCCTTCAACACCATCCAACCTCTGCTCCTTAGAGACAAGCTGACCGAGATGGGAGTAGACTCACACATGGTGGCATGGATTGTGGACTATCTTACAGACAGACCTCAATATGTGCGTCTTGGGAACTGCAGGTCTGACATTGTGTTCAGCAATACAGGGCGCCGAGGGACTGTACTTTCTCCGGTCCTGTTCAATCTATATACATCAGACTTCCAATATGACTCGGAGTCCTGCCATATGCAAAAGTTCGCTGATGACACTGCTATTGTGGGCTGCATCAGGTGTTGGCAGGAGGAGGAGTACAGAAAGTTAATCAAAGACTTTGTTAAATGGTGCGACTCAAACCACTTACACCTTAACACCAGCAAGACCAAGGAACTGGTGGTGGATTTTAGGAGGCCCAGGCCCCTCATGGACCCTGTGATCATCAGAGGTGACTGTGTGCAGAGGGTGCAGACCTTTAAATATCTGGGAGTGCAGCTGGATGACAAATTGGACTGGACTGCCAATACTGATGCTCTATGTAAGAAAGGTCAAAGCAGACTATACTTTCTGAGAAGATTGGCATCCTTCAACATCTGCAGTAAGATGCTGCAGATGTTCTACCAGACGGTTGTGGCGAGTGCCCTCTTCTACGCGGTGGTGTGCTGGGGTGGCAGCATAAAGATGAAAGATGCCTCACGCCTGGACAAACTTGTTAAGAAGGCAGGCTCTATTGTAGGAGTAAAGTTGGACAGTTTAACATCTGTGGCAGAGCGACGGGCACTAAGCAAACTCCTGTCAATCATGAATAATCCACTGCATCCACTTAACAGTGTCATCTCCAGACAGAGGAGTAGCTTCAGTGACAGACTTTTGTCACTGTCCTGCTCCACTGACAGACTGAGGAGATCGTTCCTCCCCCACACTATGCGACTCTTCAATTCCACCCGGGGGAGTAAATGCTAACATTAATTTTATTTTAATTTTTTTCATTTTTGTTACTATTTAATTTAATATTGTTTCTTTGTATCAGTATACTGCTGCTGGATTATGTGAATTTCCCCTTGGGATTAATAAAGTATCTATCTATCTATCTATCTATCTATCTATCTATCTATCTATCTATCTATCTATCTATCTATCTATCTATCTATCTATCTATCTCTATCTTGTATATATGGAGTATTCCTTTACCCATAGGAAACTACTCCATGGCTGATCTTTGATGGCTCATGAGACTTAACAGAGATTCTCATTTATGTTTCATTTATGAATCAACTTTGTCACTGATGTTCCTCCTACAAGTCCCTAGGAGAAACATCTTTATAGAAAAATGACATATGAGACACAACTGAGGGAAAAGAAGTCAAAACTGAGAATTTGTTTTGAAATGCATGTCATATTTCGTGAGATTTCTTTCTAGTTTTGTTTCAAACTCTGTCAAGACTCTGTATCTTTTACTTATTATTGGACTGATGCCTTTATCCAGGGTGCCTTACAACATTTGAGACAGTCAGTCAGTCAGTCAGTCATTATCCAACCCGCTATATCCTAACACAGGGTCACGGGGGTCTGCTGGGGCCAATTCCAGCCAGCACAGGGCGCAAGGCAGGAAACAAACCCCGGGCAGGGCGCCAGCACAGCACACACATTTGAGATACGATTGGTTAAATTTCTTATACTTTTCAAGTAGGATCACAGGCTGATGAAATGACTTTCTCGTAGCCATGTGGTGTCAGTAGTAGGATTTGAATGTACAACCTCAGGATTGAAGTCCAAAGTCTTTATGACTATTCCACAGAGCATGTCTTTTCTTGTAGAATGACTGAGATTTAATTCGAGCACAGTTACATATATTAGAGCAGGTGCCTCCAACACGCCGCTCCTGAGCTCCCGGTAGCTCACAAACACTTTCCAAGTAGCTTACCAAAGGGTTAATGAACCTTACATAAATTTGAATACTTGATTAGTCAAATTAGGGGTGGGTGATTTTTCAAAAAAAATCAAATCACGATCCTTTTAACACAAAATCACGTTAAAAATCCGCCCCCCTCCCCTCTGCCCGCTGTGTCTCACTCGGATTCGCGCAAATAAATCGGTACCACAAGCAAACTATGATACATAGCGAAATGAGAGAAGTCACAAATTTAAACGGAATGTTCAAACAAATTATAGAAAAAAATCCGATCTAACTCCGTGAAGTAGTTCTCTCATGAAAAGCGGACAGACAGGCAGACAGATAGAGAGACATTGGATTTTATATATTATATAATAGTAAACCTTCAAAATAATGTGCAATTAAAGTCTAAACAGCATTCTCAGCATTTCTGGACCTTAGCAGAGCCAGATAACTATAAGAATCTTCACCAAGCAACTCTGAAAATGTCTGCCTTGTTTGGGTCTCCATACAACTGTGAGTCTGACATGAATGTCATGAAATCAAAGTTCAGATCAAGACAGACAGACGAACATTTAAATGAAATCAGAAGAGTGAACCTAAGTGGCTACACTCCACCATACACCTCAGTGGCAGTCATCTGACTAACTAAAAAACACATCACACATGCAACTGGACATGTGAATACTCTTGTGAAGTGAAACAGTGACATGTGACAAAATGACAAATGAATAAGTCATATCTGTGGATTTGGAATTGCATTGTTTTGTTTTGACAGCATTCATGTTTTAATTCAATAGTGTGAGACACACCAGAAAATGCATACAGACATACAAAATGCACCTTCGGGTGAACTAAATATTTTTTTGTGTTGTTTTAATGCAAAATGTGAGTTGTGGACACCAACATTTTGTAAATGTCCAGGCAAAACAAGCTTATTCAGTTTACTGTATTTGGGTTGAAATAAGCTATGAGAATAAACGTTAGAAAGCGTGAGTAGTTCTCGGCCATTTTCATTTTGTAAAAGTAGCTCTCAAGGGAAAAAAGGTTGGAGACCCCTGAACTAGAGCAACTAATCGTGTTATTCAGATGCAAGGACTAGTTTTGTAATCATAGTAAAGTGTTTTATTACCACAAACCACTGTCCATATATTTCACCATATATTACTGGATTCACATTGAAAATACTTTCAAATTGCAAAAAAATGTCAAGACACTAGAAGATCTGAGCCCATTGTATGATTCTGCTGAGATGTCTGCTGCAACTCAAGAGGAGACAATTGTGAGAATACTGTGTGTAGCACTTTGAATAGTGAGAAAGGGCTATATAAATGTAATGAATTATTATTATTATTATTATTACAGTGGAACCTCGGTTTACGAGTAACTTGGTTTACGAGTGTTTTGCAAGACGAGCAAAAATTTGTAATAAATTTTGACTTGATAAACGAGCGATGTCTTGCAATACGAGTAGTATGGATACACTTTGTCTGCTGACCGTTATGTGATCACAACTGAGCTGATGGTTTTTCTCTCTCTCCTTATCTCGCTTGCTCGCTCGCCCAGCACATCTCTCTTTCTCATCTCGCTCCCCCTGTGCGTCTCTCTCGCCCTGCGCGTCTCTCTCGCCCAGCACGTCTCTCTCTCTCTCATATCGCTCGCCCAGCGTGTCTCTCTCTTTCTCTCACTCTCTATCATCTCACTCGCCAAGCGTGTCTCTGTCTCTCTCTCTCCTTATCTCACTTGCTCGCCCAGCACGTCTCTCTCTCTCTCCTTATCTCGCTTGCTCGCTCGCCCAGCATGTCTCTCTCTCTCTCTCTCTCCCTTATCTATCTCGCTGGCCCGCACAGCGCGTCTCTCTCTCTCTCTCTGGCAATCGTCTCCTATTCTCCGTCTGAGTCTGTGTGCCTCACTCATATAGTCAACATCTGTTTACTACAGCATTGTTACTGTGTGTGTGTGTGCGCTGTGAAGTCCCCGTCTTGCTCCCCAAAACACGAAGCTAAGTCTCAGTACTTTAACACCAGCTTTATTCAGCTTGAGACCGCAACAGCGCTGTTATTTATTGTACCGGGATCTTTATAATGTTGCTTGTATGACCCATTGACGACAGACGCTTATAGCATGTCTGCGATCTTTTTGGGTGTGCTTATACGGCGAACCGCTACAGTGCTGGGAGACTGCGATTGCTTTGGGCCGCTCTTCCGCGTGTTGTCCAGTTGGGTGGAATCCCACATGAGTTTAGAAACTCACACCAGCCATGATTCTTTATAAAGGTAAAGTGCAGGTTAATTTGTATTATGTATTTTACTTTATATTTGTATTAATCATTTTTATATGAATAGTTTTGGGTTGTGGAATGAATCATCTGAGTTTCCATTATTTCTTATGGGGAAATTCGCTTTGATATACGAGTGCTTTGGGTTGCGAGCACGTTTCTGGAACGAATTATGCTCACAAACTGAGGTACCACTGTAATATTTTTATTATTATTATTATTATTATTATTATTATTATTACTGAGGTATTTACTCTAGGGAAAAAAATCTGAGAAGCATAATACAAAAGAACACTTTGTATCTTTCTTGTCTCATTGTTGTCTAGTTATTTTTAGGAGAAGGTGCTGATACAGCACACTGCCACACCCACCACATGACAAATCAACTCAGGATCCCAGATTAGGACCCGAGTATAGTCACGCAATGGGTGACACCTCAGCACCACACTAGTTCAGATGGAGTGGAACAGTGTGAGGTTTTTTTATGGTGGCTGGAGTGCCAATTCTGCCACCAACCCCCAGGTTTTTCCCTGCAGGTTGGAGGGTCTACATGCAGGGACGGATGCAGATTAACATGATACCCAGGAAGAAGCAATTGCAGGTTAAGGTTAAGAGTCACTTCTGGCATTTATGGGATTTGAACCAAAAAGACATTAAGAAACTTTACTTGTTTTTCTTTCCTATGGGTAATTACTGTACATTTATGCATAGAAATTAAAATCTTTTTTCTTTCCATCCTTCAGACATCTTTTTAAATGCTCAGCTCAAAATTACCTTTGCCAGAGCATTTCTGCATTAGCTTCACCCAAAACATCATGAAGTTATTCCTTTCTTTATTTTGGTGTCTAGGTTCAAATCTTTTGAGGCCTGTAATGCTCACATCTTCTATTTTTGCTTTTTATGGTGGGATTGCCCTCAGATTTCAGACAGGGGAGGTTGCTTGACATCTGTAAAGTGGGACAGGAGCAGGTGCCAGGTGGTATAGCAGAACAATTAAAATGTTCCTTGTGCCATTTATCACTGTTTCATGGCTCCTGTTCGTTTAGCACTGTGATGGCCCACCCAGGTCCACTGTACTCTAAGAAGAACAAAGCAGATAAGAATAAAAATAAATCTGTTTCATGAATTGGGAAAAGAAAATGCAGTTAAGATTTAGAAACCCGTATATTTTTAACCATTATGAGAAAAAATATATCAAAACATTTATTATGCTTTATTTTTGGGGTGTTACCTGCCAGTAACAGTCATGGGGGAATCTTACGTTTAATGAGAACAATCCATCTTCCTTCTACAGCCAATGTCAATTCAAGCCCCCACACCCCACTGCCCTCAGGGCTTACCTCAGTTATTACACACTTTCAAGATTATCACTTAATTTTAGTAATTCCTGGGCCAATTTATTACTTTGAAATGGTGGTATATTCATTTTAACGAAAACACAAGTCTACACATATTGCATGGTATACAACTTCGAATTACATTATGATTTTTTTTCTTTAAATATGAGGTTTTTCTTACAAAAGAAACATGTGATAAGGATAATGAATGATACAAAAAACTAAATGTAGGGCAACATGACAGCACAATGGCTATCACTATTGCCCTTATAGCTCCATTAATCCGTGTTCAAAGTCAGATGTCTCCTTGTAAGTTTTGCACATTTTCTGTTGTCTATGTGGGTGATGTTCAGAAACTCTGGTTCTTTCCAACATGTCAAAAATGTTCAGGTTAGGTTCATTGTAGACTCTCATTATGTTTATTGTGGGTTTGCGATTAAAGCCACCAAAAAATGTATTGTTTTTTTTTTTAATATGTTATGTACCTCACACAGTTTGTAGTGACGGCTGAGTAAACTTTTAATCTCATGTTTTCATGGAAAAAGGACATATCAGATTTTTTTATAGAATTGGAACCAAAAGTGACCAATGCTGGAAATGTGAGATACAATTCCATTAAATCAACTTAAAATCATAATATTGTCAGTAAAGGGGTGTGTTAATAAGGTAATTATTACTATTAAAATGTCAGCCTCACCTTTCAACTATGTTATGAGTAACGTAACTTTCTAAATTTTTAATTAATTTAATACCAGTAACGGTGCACCGCACGATAACGTGCAGTGAATACACTTGACTTGCGCATTCCTAGTTTTCAGACTCTTTCTCTGTACATTTAGCATTCGTTTGCTCAGAGGTTGATGCACTTGCTGTTTCCTGAACAGCTCTTCTTTTCTCCACCCTAGTGGACCGCTGTTTCTCTTCTTTCGTCATAATCTATTCGAGTTAAAAATGATTAAGTCAGTGTTTTGGCTGCTATTATTTAGTACGTTTTCTTTCCTATTTCACTTAAGCTGGCACTTAAATATTCAATCTGCCTCAAGAATTATTAGGGATATGAAGAGGTAGGGGAAGTGACAGCGAAGGTGGTAGTGATGAGAACGGCACCCATACGCAAGCGTCACATGGTCGCTCTGCTGGCCGCTGCCAAGAGTTGATTCTACAATAAAATACAATAAAAATAAAAAGAGGAATAACCTTGGAGGTCAATCATCTCTCCGAAAGCAGATAGTAGATGTCATGTAATATATGTGTACCACATTTCAGGTCAATAGTTTGGTTTACAAGCTACAGGTGTTTTAAAATTCTGGACAGACAAACGGACAGTCACGATAGTGTATTATATATAAAGAAATGTTTTGTGTCATATTAAGTAACTAGAGGTTATTTACTTCAGAAAACATTATATTAACTTTATTTAATGGTTGTCTTTTCTTTGTAGAAACTTTGATTTTTTAAAGTGATGTTTGGTGCTTACTGTGTCACATTTTGTTTTCTAGAAAGCACCGCCATTTGGAATGATGCTATGATGCAACTCTTCGTTTCCCAGCAGAGTGTGAGGATATATACACCCTGATGTGTGGAGTACAAGTCCAAGGAGGTTCTGCTGAAGCTTTACAACATACTGGTGAGGCCTCATCTTGAGTAGTGTGTGCAGGTTTGGTCTCCAGGCTACAAAAAGGACATAGCAGCACTAGAAAAGGTCCAGAGATGAGTGACTAGGCTGATTCAGCGGCTACAGGGTGTAATAATAAATAAGTTTAATATGTCACTGTGCTCTGTACAAAAACTATTTTGTAAATCCACTCACATGTACAGCTAAAGGCCAGATTTAGCACACAGGGGCTCAGCATTTAGAACTGCTAGGCAAGTATTAGAAGACAAGAAAGGGACAACTACAAAAATGGGCATTGTACTATTTTTGTGTGATAGAGTCAGCATGATGTTGGATCTTCTTCCCTTATTTGGAATAGCATGATTTACCAAAGTAGGGGTCTGCACATGGAGAAAGAGTATAAAGCCTTGGAACATTGCCCGGCACACCTTTGAAGCCGATAGACGGAGTGGAGATAATGTCATCCGATTATGAAAATCCTTCCAATGAAGCGATGAAAATGGCAGACTCTACTCAAAGGTCTTGTCATGGCTTCCCGTCTGTTATGCCACGTAAATCGTCATTAAAGAAAGTGAAGTTATTTCTCCTATGTGATTTCTTATTGCCGTATCACTAAGGGAGGGGTATCGCCTTTTTATAATATATCTATATAGGTCCAGGTTACTTAAGATGCTGCAATTACAAAAGAACTTATTCCAATCAGGGAGCTAGCGCCCCCTGCTGGATAGACAGGGGTTGAATTATGAGGAAAGATTAAAAGAGCTGAGCCTTTACAGTTTAAGCAAAAGAAGATTAAGAGGTGACATGATGGAAGTGTTTAAAATTATGAAGGGAATTATTACAGTGGATTGAGACTGTTATTTTAAAATGAGTTCATCAGGAACATGGGAGCACAGTTGGAAACTAATTAAGGGTAAATTTTGTACAAACATTAGGAAGATTTTCTTTGCACAAAGAACGATAGACACTTGGAATGAGAGACCGAGTAGTGTGGTATACAATAAGACTTTAGGGACTTTTAAATCTAGACTTGATTTTTTTAGAAGGTTTAAGTGAATATGACTGGCGAGCTTTGTTGGGCTGCATGGCCTATTCTTGTCTAGATGTTCTAATGTACTTGATTGTCAGGACGTCGTGCATTGGGATTTCACTATAAGGACACTGGGTGTCTTGTGGCATTTAAGCTGTAATCATCTATTTTAGACTTTGTCTTCTTTAAAATTTAATAAGTGCTCTCAGTTTTTAACAATGACTCCTGATTAATGTTTTGGGTACAACAATAGGCTTACTTGCTTTTCTGGTTAGAAAACATTGCTAGTCCTTTGGTACACAATTGCTTTTTGACCCCAAAATGCACCTTTGTGGTTCACCTTTACAATTGCGCATGTGGCAGAACTATACACATGAGTGGTGTAAATGGGAGGATGGTGCACGTGTCGACCATAGTCAATAGCCTATCAAACATGTACAGGTATGGGAAATCCTCAAAGCTCATGCCATGTAAGCAATACCAATACCAGGGTCGAGAGGGGGCACTGTTGTTAACTCAATCTCCCTTCTACTTCATGTTATGAACTAGAAGTTTCAAGCCACATTATTTCCAAACAGTTGCAAAATGTCCCGCTAGTGGGAGATATTACCATCAAAACTCTTGTGAGTAATAGGTAAATATAAAATGTTTATAAAATTAGAAAAAGAGCACATGTTCAAAAATCCAGGAAATTAAAAAGCACAAGAATTAACCAACTCCTAAGTGCATTTGAATTAACTGCCAGAAACTGTGGGAAACCAAAAGCTTTATAAGGCTAAGGGCAGTTAAGAGCAAAATCACACAAGAAGTGCTGCAATGGGCTTTAACAGGCCCTGCCTCTTGACAGCTCACCAGCCTTGACTCTCAAAGAAGACAAGGAAAACTCCCAAAAAAAAACCATCCATCCATCCATTCTCTTCCGCTTATCCGAGGTCGGGTCGCGGGGGCAGCAGCTTAAGCAGAGAGGCCCAGACTTCCCTCTCCCCGGCCACTTCTTCCAGCTCTTCCGGGAGAATCCCAAGGCGTTCCCAGGCTAGCCGGGAGACATAGTCCCTCCCTTGTTGGAAAAAAATGGAAGAAACCTCGGGAAAGGCAGTTCAAAGAGAGACCCCTTTCCAGGTACGTTGGGCGTGCAGTGGGTGTCAAAAAAAAGGGGGTCAATACAATACAATACAATACACAGAACAGAACAAATCCTCAATACAGTTTAAAATAAAAATTTTACAAGTACATAGCAAAATATAACAGTAGATGATATCCCATAATATGATTTGGATATGTTTAGAGTCCTGGAGACCTCATCCATCAAGCTGCCTCCCCCTTTTAGCCATTCTACAGCTGAAACAGCGCTGGGCCAGCCAATCCGATGAAAGTACCCCTCTTTCCCACGAGTCCTGTGATTCTCCATCCGGGATGACTTTAGGCAGGCAAAACAACTTGGCAGGTGGGCCGTGGCACCAAGTGCCACATTTGAGTACCAAGAAGAGAAACAGAATTGGTGAGGGTTAGTATTCAATTATAACTATCATGTTACTTATGTTTTAGTGCTAATGACTAACAACAGAGATGCAGTCTGTACAGTTAATCAGCAGCTCTAGTCAGGGTGGGCTAAACTGAAGTAGTGAGTCTTCAGCTGGCATTTGAAAGCTGTGACCGAGGGGGCATCTCTTATAGTAGCAGGCAGACCATTCCACAGTTTAGGGGCCCTGTAACTAAAAGCTCAACCTCCCACTGTTGTTTTATTAATCCTTGGAATCACAAGCAAACCGGCTTCTTGAGATCTTAATGTGTGCTCAGGTTTGTAAGTCATGATAAGTTCAGACAAGTAAGCTGGACTTTGGCCATTTAATGCTTTATATGTTAAAAGGTGGATTTTGAAATCTGCCCTAAACTTAACCGGGAGCCTGTGTAAGGATTTAAGAACTGGAGTTATGTGTTCATATTTTCTTGTTCATGTAATAATTCTTGCAGTCGCATTTTGGATTAACTGGAGGCTGTATAAAGAACAGTTTGAGCAACCAGTGAACACCGCAATGCTGTAGTCAATCCTACTAGAAATAAATGCATGAATTCATTTCTCACAATCTTGTTTATTTAGGAAGCGCCTTCATTTCCCAACATTTTTAAGATGGAAGAAACATGATTTGGACAACTTTGTAATAAGTGCTTTAAATGACTTGCTAAAGTCAAAGATAACCCCAAGATTGTGGGCTGATTCAGTGAAATTAATGGGGATTCCAACTAAATGTTAAATGATGACAGAATATCGTTGTGATCAGAGTCATTCCCAACAATTAACATCTCTGTTTTATCTGTGTTTAAAGACAAGTAGTTGTCATTCATCCACTTCTTTATTTCATTAACACAACTAATTAAAGACATCGGAGAAACTTCATTTGATCTAAGTGATGTGCAGGTCCCACTTCTCAGGGAACCACCAAAAAAACACAGGGAACATAACAAAGGCTTATAGACTCAAAAACAAGGCTTAATGCAAACAATTAACAAAACTAACATTAACATAAATTAATAACTCAAAAATTAACAAAAAAGGATATGAAACAAGGAGTTGATCCCCAGCCAGGGGAAGAATCCTGACTGAAACACAACACTTCATAGACAGAAAAAGGAGGGAGGCTAGCGAGAAAACGACTGAGATCACTTCCTCACCAACCCAGAAAGCTTCCGGTATCGTACTGTAAAACCGCAATGATAACTGCAAATGGGGTATTGATTTTGGACCCAATGCCTGGTAGAGAAAGAGCTGTCTGGCCAGAAGCACCTTTTTGTGTGACCAGCTATTTTTTACATTGTAGTGCCTCATCTTTTTACGATCATTAAATGAGGTTTTGGCACAGTGGCACCCCAACTCTTGTGATATTTGTTACAAAAAAATACACAAAGTGTTGGTGCCCATGAGATTGAGTCAAAATACAAAATAGTAACACACAGTAACACTAGAACTTTTGATCATCTTACTTTGACTCTTCTTTTGTTGGTTAGCCTGGCTCACTCTCAAATGTAGTGTGCTTGCAGACATTGGAATGGCATTATCAGAAAGCAGACGTGTGCCTACCTGCAACAAACTAGATCCTAAAGTGTGAACAAAAAAAACTTACTGCTGAAGGTAAAAACAAAGAGGTTAAGAAAATGTACACACAAAGAAGAGGCAGGATAACTCAGGAAATCATTTGTGTTGCAAAAATAAATTTAAATAAAGTTAAGGTTGCATTTGGTACTCTGGTAAAATCAGAAAAGGCTTCCCCGGGCATTTTTGTTTCTTGGATTTTATTTTACAATGTCAGCTTTCATTTAAATAAGGATTCATGATTATATTTGCTTGTCTGTTCAGCATGCACCTGACAGAATAAACCCACTGAAGTAGAAGCACACACAGCATGGTGCCTTGGCTTCAGTCTCTCCACAGGAAAAGCCAAGCTGCAAGACAGCCATTTGGTGTGCAGCCCTGTAAACTACAGCTGGCACAATGAACCAAGGTTGCGGTAGAGAGCAGGATGAGCTGAATATTTTTGCAACATAGCATGTGGATAAAATAAATTACCAAAAAATTTAAGAAACAAGAAGGAGGTCATAATATAAGAAGGCAGGCAGCATTCCCAACAATCTTAGAAGAATTCAAAAACCAGAATAAAAGCAAAAGTTAGAAGACATGAAACAGTAAATTATCAAGAGACACAGAAATACAACACAAGAGGCTTTTGCAAAACCTGAATGTATAACGTTAGGACCAACAGCCTTAAACAAGCTCCATCTTTTAAATGTCGTACCCCTCCTGTCATGCAGTTGACATCAAATTAAGATGATATGACACAGATAAGAGGGGTCAAAGAAAAGCTGCTGGAAAAAGGAGCACTTGAGGTGATGCCCCGGCAAAAGGGTGCTGTTTGCTGATGTCTGGGTGACCCACAAGGGTGTTTTTGGTCTTTAGGTAAGGTTATGATGTTAGACAGGGAAAATAGGAATACAGTAAAACCTTGGATTGTGAGTAACTTGGTCTGCGAGTGTTTTGCAAGACGAGCTAAAATTTTTGATAAATTTAACTTGATAAACGAGCGAGGTCTTGGAATATGAGTAGTACGTATACACTTTGTCTGCCGAGCGTCATGTGATCATAACTGAGCCGATGGTTCTTCTCTCTCCGCGGGATTGTGGGTAATCGTCTCCCATTCTCGGTCTCAGTCGGCGTGCCTCACTCATATAGTCAACATTCATACGCGCATATACTGTTTACAATAGCATTTTGACCACGTGTGTGTGTGTGTGTTGTAACGTGTGAGTCGCTGTCTTGCACCCCAAAACACAAAGCTGAGTCTCAGTACTTTAGCAAAGCCAGCTTTATTCAGCTTGAAACAGGAACAGCACGGTTATTTATTGTAACGGGATCTGCCACTCTCCTATACACAGACAAAGCAATCGGGTAGGGTCGGGCCAGGTTAATGACCAAGAAAGACTGTGCCCTTGCATTTATAATGTTCCTTGCATCACTCATCGACGGCAGGTGCTTATAGCATGACTGCGATCTTTTCGGATTCACTTTTGCAGTGAACTGCTAAAGCAATGGGACCCTGCGGTTGCTGTGTCATACCACTGGGGGGTATCCCAAAAGAGTTTAGAAACCTTACAGTGCGTAAAGATTTTTTTTAATTTTATGTCCAAGAGTAGTGACTCTTCAGACAAAAGCAACTGTCATTGGATAGGTTTGCATGTTAAAGTTGTAAAAAAAAGAAAAGGATTCCAGTGGGCCAACAGATAGCAGGGACTCCGTTAGTTAGAGTGAAAAATATAGAATAACATTCCTCCTCCTCCTCTCCTCTCTCTTGTCTCCCTCACACCAGCCACGATTTTTTCCAAGGTAAAGTGCAGGTTAATTTGTTTTATGTATTTCTACTTTATATTGTGAATTAATAATTTTTGTATGAATATTTTTGGGTTGTAGAACGAATCATCTGAGTTTCCATTATTTCTTTTGGGGAAATTTGCTTTGATATACGAGTGCTTTGGATTACAAGAATGTTTCTGGAACGAATTATGTTCACAGACCAGGGCACCACTGTATAAAACAGGGCGTTCTACATTATAACCTGCCTTTGCATCGCCATGGCCTTAGATACTAGACGTAATTGAAAGTGTAGCAGTAATCAAACCATTAGGACCCAGTGATGATAATACAGTTTTAATAATTCTTGAAGTGTTTCGACAAAAACTTAAGCTCTTACATTTAATTTAAATATGGCCAGTTTTGATCAAATGTAGCTAAGTTACAAAGAGACATATCTTCAAACATGGAGACAGTCAAGAAGGTTTAAAGTACATTACATACAATGCAGGGCAAGTCCATCTAATCATTTTCAAACATTTGAAAAATTAGGAGAACTCCTATTCGTAAAAATAAGGTGATGATAAAGAAACTGAAAAGGAAAAAGCAGTTGCATAACATGCACTAGACAATTAACTTAAGAATTAACTGTTAGGTTTTTGAATCAAGGAGGTTTTTTCTTTAATATAGGCTGTAAAAGAATAATCAAGGAGAGTGTTAAATGTCAGAAGGATAAGGGTGAAATTAGCTGTACAGGAAATTAATTACCAAACACTCGAAATGTATATTTTTCATGTGTAAATAAGTTCAGGGACCATTAAGGAGGTACACAATGATTTGGACATACCAGAGAATGAGAAAGACTACTAGGACTGAAAAGGATAAAATCAAAGAGGAGAGGGCCTGTACTAGTTTAATGAAGGGAGGCAATAATCATGTAAAATATTCATATATATATCAAAACCAAAAGGGGGCATCACCAAGCCCAAACCACAGACACAGTACTGCCCAACACAATCCTGGGCTCAAATAAAAGGCATTTTTCTAATTAAATGCACTGTAAATGTAGTTAATATTTATTAATATTGTGCAATTTATTACAATTATTGTATATGAAGCCATAACAGAATTAATTATTAAGACACAATGAAAAGTACTGAATGTAATTCAAGGGTTAACTTAATGTAAATTAAAACAAAGCACAAAAGATCTCTGTTTTGTCTTAAAGAAGATACCAGCATATTTTTCCAAGCTTAGAATGAGGTAGATGAGTAACAAACACCCCTACAGAAAGTGGGGATAAACTAATGGGAAAGCCCATACACTCCTCCTATGAAGGGATCCTAAGATCAATAGGACAGTCTCCTAAACACCCCTCTTAACAAATTGGTGTTATGACTAATGGAAGAGTCTACATGAGTCAGAAATTATAGGTTGAGTTAATTGATTAGAGGAGGTGATAAAGTTCTGCATATTAAGAGTCAGATGATGTGATGTATTACACGAAGTGATGTAACCAGAAACAAGTATAAAAACAGATGAATTGTTTAATTGATTGCTCACTCCATGGGCTTAGACATTTGGGCAAATAAAGAAATGTTCTGCATTCTCATCTAGGCTCCTTGACTTCCTTCTCTGAAGATGGAGGAAAGTTTTTTTCACAAAAATGCCAGCCAAAATACTCAAAACAAACAGGTTCTCTTCCTCATTCCTCTTCCAGCTGAGTGTTGCCTGCTGCCTCCCGACTCTGACTCGCCGAGGTGAAGCTGTGGGCTTCTTTAAACTGGAGCTGGGACTGCTTCCGGTGTCCCGGGACTGGTCATCTGGAACACTTCAGGGTCAGATGTAAACTGGAGTAGTTTTCCCCACCGGCTGTGCCCCTTTCTAGCACCCAAAGACCCCAGCAGGGCTACACTTTTGGAGTCCAAGTCCCATGTCAACCTGCAGGAAAACTGCCACCTGTGCTGTGAATAAACTGCTCCTGGTATGTTCGCCCAGTCGACTTATCACCTTTCGCCCCATTCCTAGATAATTTCACTATGGCCACCCATCCAGAAATCCTGGCCATGATGCCTGTCCCTCCTCCCGGGTAGTGTGTGTACGAGTGAGTACCCAAAAATAACCGGAATCTGTATCTGGCACGCAATCTAGACTTAGCTGCAAATTTTGCTGCTAGGTGGAGCATACTTAGAGTATTCTGTGGCAGTCTACGAAGTGGCATTGCTCTGTATTGTTCATATGGCATTCCATGACGGTTTTTCTTGATTCTTATTAAACATGTTCTGCGATTTTTGTGATGGGTGATAATAAAGGAACAGCGTGTCTGAATTCAATTTTGTTTTCTCTTAGGGAAAACTTTTGCTAAAACTGTAGTGATGCTTGAAACTGCTTTTAAAGAGGAAACTTCTAATAAAACTCAGGTCTACCAGTGTTTGTCATGTTTCAAATGGGAGGAAATGTCTTTTTCTTGTTCCCGCATATGAAAAAAGAACTCGGAGGAAATCATTTTTGTACCGTGGAGGAAGTCAAAGAAAAATCGTTGCAGGCCTTTGATAACGTTCCTCTTCTGCAATTCCAAAAATGTTTCCACCAGTGGGAAAACCGTTGGGATAAGTGCATTCATTAACATGGAGAGTACATTGATGGAGACTAAAGTTTCTGTAAGTAAAGATTATTAAAACAATTTTTTTTTCAATTCTAATTATTTTAGGTACCCCCTCATATATATATAAACATACAGGGTGAGTCAAAATTATGTTAACACTAATAGATTATTTTTATCTGGACCGCACCTTTCCAGGTCGATGGATAGGTCGTGGTGGACCATTGCCATGGCCTCCATACTCCCCTGATTTGACACTCTGTGATTTATGGTTATGGTGAAAGAGTGCATGTAAAACAGGAAGGTTTGTGATATCAATGATCTGAAGGACAGAATACGGACTGTGGTATCATCTATTCCCCACAAAATGTGTGCCTGGGCTTTAAGTGGTACTGTTGCTCGTTGGTTTTTGTGTGTTGAATATGATGGTGAACAGGTTGAGACATTCCTGTAAATGATCTTGCACATGTGAAGTATGTTTTGTAAATAAATTGTTTCCGCCATTCAAATGTTAACATAAATTTTGACTCACCCTGTATATATATATATATATATATATATATATATATACGGCCAAGAAATTTAGAAATTTGCAACAGCAGTGAGCCATCTGTTGGAATGACACATGCAATGCATTTTATTGCTAAAAATGTTTGTGAAGTGCTATCTTTTGGAATGACAGAGACATACCAACCAGTCAGACACACAGACGGACACACAGACACTTAACATTTTACTAAGGTGAAAATTTACCTACGAAGATGATAAAAATTTGGGGTGCCCAAAGGCAAGCCCCATATTTTGTAAAAAAAAATAAAAATTAAATCAATTAACAAAATATCCCTCCAGATGCGAGTCCCAGAGCAGACTGAAGTCAAGATGGCTGTGGAATCCTTTAAGAGAAAAGCCAAGGTGGAAGGGGTGGGCTCAAGGGGCTGGACCCAGGAAGTGATGTCAGATATGATGTTAGATTCTATTTAAATGTGGAATATGCTCATTTACTAGCTTATAGAGCACGGGTTTACTGTGGATCTGTAGTAATGTTGGACCTTGGAAGGTATACTTTTTGTTTTTAACTTTGAATTAAATGTAACCTAAAAGTAGTTTAAGCATAACTTAACTTTAGCCTCAAACAATAAAATGTTTAATATATTTTTATAATCTAGAGCCACCAACTTTTGTTGGCTGCAGTTTGATATAACAAAGTCACTCCAAATGCTACAGGAACCTGTTATGATGCAGCCAGTGTGACAGCCTTGAATTAGTTTTATATTTGGCATATTTAATGTTTTTGACATTGTTTATTATATTTCCATGCTTCTTTAGTTTGATTCTTTTTTTAAGTAAAATTATATTTTTTCTTTCAATATGGTTTTTTTTTTTCATTATTTAATTGTGTTTCTCTATGTTATGTTATGTTCTCTAGTGTGTTCCGTGGCCAGTGCCCCAAGATAGGGGTGCTTAAGACTCTCCTTTGGCTATTTAAGCCAGAGAAAAGGAGAACCGCAGAGTAGAGAGGTGTAGTTGTGAAGGAGTTCTTTGTGAGTATTGATTTACTTGAGGACTTTCTGGGTTTTTGATGACTTCTTCACTGGTTTCTGGATTGCGTTTACAGATTGTGCATTGGGACCTTTCTGCTGTGGATTGCCTTTTAGGCATCTCATTTTTTTGATTGTTGTTTTTCTGTTTTTGAAATAAATCTTCTCTTATAAAGATTTCTTGATGTGCTTGTCTTCTTAAGCCAAATTTATGTATTTATATACTTATTTATTTATTTGCGGTTTCCTTTCTCTTGGGAGACATCAATAGATATTATAGATCTGTTAACAGCATTTTGAACTTTAAAGCCAGTTTCCCATTTCTGGCCCTGGGTAGGCTGCAGCCTCAGGCTGTATTGGGGGAGCTTGGAGTGAGGTGAGTTTGGAAAGACCAGTGGAGATCCTGGCTTGCTCTGGTATATATATGAAGACGTCATACGATTTTTACTGTGATCTTTACTCCAGATAATAACAGAACATAAAGGAACTACAGAGAAAAATCTCTGAGTCCTGCAATCTATGCCTCATTGCATAAAAAGAAAACTCACCCAAGGTATTTTGGTCAATCATTAGTAAACAAAAAGAAGGTTGAAAGGCATTCAGTAACGTACTGGGCCCTGCTGTCACAGCTTAACGCTTTTACACTTGTAATGAATTAAATGTATCTTATTACACAGTTCGTTTGCATTGACTTTGATTTTACTGTCAGGCAAAGTCTTGGAGAAGAGCACAAGCTCAAATATGACAGCATAGTTATTGGAGGTCACCATAGCAGAGGACAAAAAAACAGCTTGGCTGGTCTTAGTAGTGAAGATCATCACATTCTTTACTAGAATCTGGCTGGAATTATGGAATTATACAGCAGTTCTTACGCCAGTGATAGGTTGGGCAATGAAGGAAGTGACAGGAAGACATGCTGTGCAGCTTGGGCATTTCACAAGGGGGACCACTGCAATTCAATGTTGTATAGCAATAAAATATGAGAAATTACATAGGGGTAAATATGTTTTACAGGTAGATAGTGTGGAACAATGTGTTAACTGTGAAGTAATAGATTAGATAAGATCCTATCAGATTAGATTATATGTTTTATTTGTCCCCAAAGTTTGTGTCTTATAAAGTATATGCTTCTGAGTAAAAATAACTAAAAGGACTGACAAAAATGTCAAGAGTGAAGTACTAGAAGCATTGCATTTGTAGTATATTTTTCATTTTTAGTATTCTTAACAGTTACTACTTCCAGTTTATCTGCAAGTTCAATTTTTACTTGTTTTCCAGACATTTTTACTCATACTGAAGTTTAGACTTCTAATGATGTGTAAAGGTTTGAACCCTTCTCTCCATATTTTGCTTTTATTTATTGCTTTGTGTGAACTACTTTCATTTGTGTACATGCCTGGCTTGTGGTTCTCTTTATATGTATTTTGTTCAGCATAACAACAAGAGCACCAACCAGCTGATGTTCTTTAGTTTAGTCAATGGCAATAGATAGATTTAAAAGGTTATAACATAGATGGGTATGAAGGATGCTATAAAAGTAACACATATAGGATCTAAAAGATGAGTACCTTGCTGAAAAACTAATGAATAAAAAAAGTAAGTAATATAATTTCATACACATTAATCAAATCTGTATTATGAGCCATAGATAGATAGATAGATAGATAGATAGTGTGATGGACGGTGCACATGGACGGGCGTACCGGCCGGGATGGGGCAAGGAACAATACACGGCCGGGAGGCTACTGTTTGCTTTTTAAAAAGATAGATAGATAGATAGATCGCAAGTTCAGACATACGTGTCTGGTTCTAATTAGTTTAGATTTATTGACGTCGGGTTCCCTTCGACATACCTAAATAGCTTCATGTAGAAAGTTGAAACCCGTTCATGTAGCGGTCTCTTACAAGCTCAGAAAGATTCATGCGACTGTTTTTTCCAGTCCCTTAAACAAGGAGATATCCGTGGCTGTCTCTAACAAGCTTAGGTAGATAGATTAATGTGACTGTCTCTTGCAAGCTTCACTAGATTCATGTGGCTGCCTCTTACAAGTTTAGACAGATTTATTTCGGCACCGCAACATCACTAGCGTAGTGTCAATTGAATTAAGTTTGTTTTTTCCTTTGTGCATTTGTCTTTTGTAAGCAGATAGGAAGATACAGTACCAGCTAGATAGAAAGATATGAAAGGCACTTAGATAGATAGATAGATAGATAGATAGATAGTGTGAGGAAGGGTGCACATGGAGAGGCATCCTGGCTGAGATGGGGCAAGGAACAATACCCATCCGGGAGGTTAGTGTGATGCTTGGACACAAGGAGATAACCTATCAGAATGACATGCTCCCCAAATACACTAGGTGGCAGTATCACTTGGTGATGCTACTTTTACGGACAACCGTAAAACATGTTGGGAACTGTAGTCCCAAGGGGCAGCCTTCCATGGGTGCTGCCAGGGGTGATGTAAGTCCATAATCCCTACTTTGAAATGCTTCCATTTGCCCTGGAAATACTTCCAAAGGGCTATGCCTTCGCACTGGTAGTATTCTCAAGTAAAAGATAAAAGAAGTCACTCAACCTCATCCATGCGAGTTGGAGTCGGTTAGAAGAAGGTCAAAGCTTGCCTGTAGGAGTGAAGAGAGAGAGAATTGTGTTCTGTTGATGCCTTTTGTAAAGTATTTTGTATGATAAAATGTGTATCTGCATCTGGGACTTGTGTTTGTGCTGTTGTGTCTGGGGTTTTGGGTGCTGCATCACCTATCTCTGGTCACAACAGACAGACAGACAGACAGACACAGACAGACAGACAGATAGATAGATAGATAGATAGATAGATAGATAGATAGATAGATAGATAGATAGATAGATAGATGGGTTAAGTGTCTACCATCTGCCCAATCTGAGGTCGCATGCACTCTGGAGCAGGTTTTCTTTAAGGACGTCTCTGTATTTTGCCTCAATTCTGACCAGTCTCCCTGTCCTTGGTGCTAAGAAGCACCCCATAGTACAAAGCTGCCACCACCATGCTTCATTGTAGAGTTGGGAATAGACAGGAGATGAGCAGTGCCTGGTCTTGGCCAGACATAGTGCTTGAAGTTCTGTCCAAAGAGTTACATTTTTGCATCATCAAGCTAGAAAATCGTTTTCCTCATTCTCTGGAGTTGGCCACTCAATCGTAAATGCCTGATTTATGGAGTGCTTCTGAGGTGGTCGTCCTTTCGCCAGGTTCTCACATCTAAGCAGAGGACTTCAGATGCTTAGTGAGAGCGGCCATTGAATTCTTGGTCACCTCCTTCACCAAGGCCCTTCTATCCCTGGTTACTCATTTTGGCCGGATGGACAAGTCTAGGAAGAGTCTGGAAGGTTCCAAAATTCTTCCATTTCTTTATTGACGCTGCTGTGCTCCTAGCAACACTCAACATTTTAGAAACAGATTTATCTCCTTGCCCTGATCTATGCCTCACAGCAATTTGATTGTGGATGCCTAGAGAGTTCTTTGGTTTTTATACTGACATGCTGTTTGAAATGTAGGACCTTATATACACAGGTGTGGGCCTTCTTAAACAGTTCATTTAGCCACTGGTGGACCCCAATCAAATTCTGGGCATATCTTAAGGATAATTACAGCAAACCTGGCTGTACCTGACCAAAATTTGGAGTGCCACAGCAAAGGATCTGCATGCTTCTAGGGATGAGAGATTCCAGTTTTTGAGTTGTAATACATTTGCAAACCTTTTTTGAAAACATGTTTTCACTTATCATTATGAGTTATTGATGAACAAAAATGGCAAATGTATCAATTTCAAATTAAATCTATGACAACACAAACAACAATTTTTTTCTATAGTGTGTTTTCATACAAATGATGTAGCTCAAAGTGCCTTACTAGATGAAGAAAGAAAAAAGAAAAAACATACAAATAAGTTTAGGTAATATTAAGTAACAAAGAATGAAGTATGGTCCGATGGCCAGGAGAACAGAAAAAACAAACAAAAAAAAAATTCTAGAGGGCTGGAGAAAAAATAAAATCTGCAGGGGGTTCCAAGACCACGAGACCACCCAGCTGCCACTGGGCATTCTACCTAACATCAATGATCTCAATCAGTCCTCATGGTTTTCAGGCTTCATGTGGAAGAATTAGATGATGATGGTTATGTGGACCTCTGGCCTTGAATACATCAATGTAGGGACTGCACGGTGCTTTGATCGGGTGGTGGTGGTGCAGATCAGTACCACAGAAAACCGGAAAAAGAAGAAAGTACAACAACAACATTTATTTATATAGCACATTTTCATACAAAAAGGAGCTCAAAGTGCTTTACATAATGAAGAAAAGAAAAATAAAAGACAAAATAAGAAATTAAAATAAGTAGGGGTTAGTTACGGCTTGGGGAGCCACCAAGAATGATATTTCAATGCATATACAGAATATCAGGATTACACTAAAATGAAGCGTTGAGAAAGCCATGTTAAAATAATGAGTTTTTAGCAGTTTTTTAAAGTGCTCCACCGTATTAGCCTGACAAATTTCTATTGGTAAGTTATTCCAGATTTTAGGTGCATAACAGCAGAAGGCCACCTCAGCACTTCTTTTAAGTTTAGCTCTTGGAATTATAAGCAGACACTCATTTGAAGGTTAAGTACAATACAGTACAATAAAGTGAGCAGAAATGGTCTAAATGCTTTCTGAATCAACAGCAGATAGACAGACAGATGGATATCGATCCATCCATTATCCAACCTGCTATATCCTAACGCAGGGTAATGGGGGTCTGCTGGAGCCAATCCAAGCCAGCACAGATCGCAAGACAGGAACAAATCTCGGGCAGGGCACCAGCCCCCCTACAGGGCACACACACACACCAAGCACACACTAGGGACAATTTATGATCGCTAATGCTAATCGCTAAGGCTGTGAGTCTAGGGATCTGCACTGGCAATCGGAAGTTTGATGGTTCAAATCCCATAAATGCCAAAAGGGACTCTGCTCTGTTGGGCCCTTGAGCAAGGCCCTTAACCTGCAATTGCTAAGCACTTGGAGTAGTGAGAAAAGCGCTATATAAATGCAAAGAATCATTAACCTGCATGTCTTTGGACTGTGAGAGGAAACCAGAGCAAACACGGGGAGAACATGCAAACTCCACGCAGGGATGACCCGGAAACGAAACCGGGTTTCCTTACTGCGAGGCAGCAGTGCTACTGCAGTGCTACTACTGCGCCACCATGCCGCCCCCAGACAGATGGATAGTACTTTATTAATTCCCAAAGAGAAATGTACTTCCTCAAGCTGCAACACAATACAGGAAAACATCAAACAAAATACATTGCAAGCTAATATGTTCATTTACTGTATGCCCAAGAACTGTACGTGGAATGTAATAAGCATATAAACAGATTTTGTCAGCATGCCAGTGCGTCTGTTATAACTGGTTATGGTGAAGATAGACATGATGGTAAGGAGTCAGGTGGCAAAGAAGTGTCCCAGCAGAGCCTATTAGACCAGTGGCTAAAGTCAGCCCAGTACAATGCATCATGCAGACAACTGGTATGATACTGCATGATATTGCCAGTATAATACTCTTTCTTGCCTTCATCATCTTTTCTGCCACTACTTCCATTATTCCAAGTGCTGTCCTCTAATAGAGCCATCCTTGCTGATCACTTTCTTCGTCTTTCCATCATTCCCAGTTCTGGTGTCACTCCCAGCAAAGCACAGTGTGGAACTGCACACCGGACACTATGAACCGGTAGAATATAAGGTTGTATGTGTAGTCAGTGATTTTACTTTTCAGTTTTGCAAATTTATTCAACAACAATATTGTAAGCAATATAGCAGCATACCTTACGCAAACACAGACAGGCAAATGTGCTCAAATGCTCACAAACTCTTTCTTTTCTGACTGCACGCTGTAAACACTTCTGTGTTCATTTCTCTCATTTCCTTGTTGATGTAACATCATACAAAAGCATGCTGGAAATTCGGGGTTTAGAGAAGATACTTGAATCTCCTACTAGCAATTTCAATTCACCAAATGCAGGAGAATTCAGATATATTACAGAACGTCTCCCAGGTGCTGGATTTATTGCTCAGCTAAATATCAAAGAATATTTGCCGTCTGCCAAATTCTGTATAGAAATGTTGCAAAGGTAATCATTAATGCTGCCAAGAGTGCTGTCACATTTAAAGAAACTGGGACCATAAAGAATTCCTTTACTTCTCTTAGTGATAAATTAAATGAAAAGAAAAAGAAATCTCATATTTAGATGATGTTGTGACATTTTTCTACAGGCCTCTTGCATTAAATTCTTGGCTCAATTGTTTTGCAATTAAATGGTAATACATCTGAGACGTGAATAATGGGCAAAAATCTTAAAAAGGAAGATGTTTTCTGAGAAATAAAACTCTTCTTTAGGTGTTTAAAATGCTTCAATAAACCTTTGAGCCATTTTTCATCTACACTTGAAATTTCATGTTTATCCCGTCATGATATTTGCATTGAAAAATGATATGAAAATGTGTTCATTTATTAAGTGGCATGAACTCAAAGAGTCGGCTCCCATTTCCTTTCTACTCTCTTTTTGTTCACTATCAATGAAGAACCTTAATGACTCCAGAAATATGGTAAGCACCTTTTTGTACACCTTCATAATGTTTGGAACAAAGACACACTTTTTTTTTCTTGATTTACCGCTCTGCTCCACAGTTTAAAATTGCAAATCACACCATTCAGACATTGTGATTAAAGTGCACATTGCAGACTTTCATTTAAGGATATTTGCGTACATTTTGGTCACACTATGTAGAAATGACAACACTTTTTCTTCATGCCCCATCCCCATTTCAGGGAACAATAATGTTTGGGACAGTTGATGTCACAGGTGTTTGTGATTCCTCAGGTGGGTTTCAATGCTTCATAAGATACCTTGGTTTGCTTCTACCCTTTAGACTCCACAATTGCCATTGTCCAACATGAGGACAAGAGCTGTGCCAATGAAAGTAAAAGAAGCCATTATGAAGCTGAAAAACAAGAATACAATCTTTAAAGACATTGATAAAACCTTGTGGTGATCTAAATCAACTGTCCAGCATATCTTTAAGAAGAAAGAACACACTGGTGAGCTCAATAATTGCAAAGGGACTGGTGGGCCAAAGAAGACCTCCACTAGAACCCTCACTACTGTAAAGAAGGAACCCTAAACTCTTGTCTGACAGACCTGAAACTGTCTTCAGGAGGCTAATGTGTGTGTGTGTGTGTGTGTGTGTGTGTGTGTCAGAGACGACTATCTGCAGAAGACTTCATAAACATAAATACAAAGGCCACACTGCAAGATGCAGACCACAAAAACAGGATGACCAGATTACAATTTGTGGAAAAAGGTCTTAAAAGAGTCTGCAGAATTGTGGACAGACAAGACAAAGATGAACCTGCGTCAGAGTGATGGCAAGAGCAAAGCGTGGAGATGAAAAGGAACTGCCCAAGATCCAAAGCAGACCACCTCATCTGTTAAACATGGTGCTGGGGGTGTTATGGCTTGAGCATGTATGGCTACCACAGGTCCTGGCATGCTTCTCTTCATTGATGGTGAAACTGCTGACGGCAGTCGCTCAATTAATTCTGACATGTATAGAAACATCTCCTCAACTTCCAGTAAATGTCTCCAAACTCATTGGACAACACTTCATTCTACAACAAAGTATACTTATGGATTGTGATTTTATGGTATACATTTGTACAACAAGGTTTGGAAAATAATGCTAATTACATATATGACAATCACAGCCACTCAAAACACAGGAGACTATCCGAACTTAGCAGTTGTGTAGGTAGGTCTCATTGGAGGGATATGCGAATAGAGCAACATTAAACGTGTCTCGATAAACAATCCTTTTAAGTTTTATTGGCAAAATGAAACAAACTGTATTGCAAAATGTTCCGGAGTCTGATGTCTGCACTGAAAATTTTGGAGATGCTCCCATGGCAAGTAAAAACCCAACCTCTAGCCCTGCTAACCTTAGCGATGGGTTTGCTACCAACATTCATACTGAGTGTTTTGGAACATCCACAACCAATCCATCACCAAATGTCGAAGATCAGCCAGGTCTTGGATTTGTCAGATATTCACGAGCCTCCAACTCAATCGGTGTTCAAATTTCCAACGTAATAATGTATTTTCTTTATATAGCACCTGATTGGCTGTGACACCTGTAACTCTTTATTGACCACTAGGGTTGATTCAGCTGATCTGGCTGGGCGGGTGTCCCCTTCCTCCCTCAGCGCTTCATGTACGTCTCTTCTGAAGCCCCACGCTCGGTGGATGAGGATGCTGTTCTTAACTGTTGAAGTAGCGACCAGAGAACCGCTAAACAAGCAAAACTTCTGTTACAGCCAGTAAGCATTAGGTTTAATTTTGCAGTTGATTGACATAAAAGATACAGTACATGGGGATTATCGAATGACATGATTTTGATATTTAAGCGATAACCTAATTTAGGACAGGTTCACTCATTGATTCAGTCACTGGAAACGCACCCATCAGGCATGTTCAAAGTACGAGTTAAGTAAAACTCGATTGACAGCACTTTGTAAATACATAAATGACAAAGAATCCCAAAAGCGCTGATCTGTTGGTTTGCTGTTATATAATATTACTGGTGAAAATTATGGTAGATATTATTTGGCCATGTTTGCCGTATGGGGGCCTGGTATGTTGTATATATCATCCAAGGGTAGTCAATCAGTTTATGTGTAAGTGGATATAAATTAGTGTTAACAAAAATCATTCAAACTAGATGTGTGTCACCAAGTGCAGCAATAACTAAATAAAATTTGGAGTGCCAACCTAGTAGTCCCATTTAATTAACAGTAAGTTTCAAACAAAAGGAAAATGCTAATTAGGCATTATTGTCCTTGTCCTTGGGCTTCCAGTAACAAAATTAAGGCTCAGCTCTAACCATGGGTTAGGGTCAGTTTGCTCAGGAGCTCTGTCTGGCAAGTTGCAGTTATGAAAATGACGCCTCCTTCTGGGACAGTTGGGGTATATATAGTCGGGGGACTGAAAGGGGGCGGAGTCAGGTGCCCTCACTTGTCAGTTTTTTGCGGTGCTACAGGGAGAGGAGAAGACAGTGCTAGCAATAGTGACCACTCTCTTCGTCCAGGTTGGTTATTAAATATCTCGACAGAGCCTGTAGGGGATCCTCAAGTGTGCAGGAATGACAGAACTTTTAGTTTTTGTTTTTGTTTTTTTTTACAGATGTGTATTTAACATTAATAAAAATATTAGGCCCACCCATTTATGAAATCCTGGCATCGCTCCTGATCCACACTTACACATATTTAATAAAACATTTAAGGTGATGTCTGTAAAACATTTCAGGAAACATAATGAAAATTACAACTCTGCATTAATTTGAATGCTACCAATCATTAAGACTCCTATATATATATATATATATAGAGAGAGAGAGAGAGAGAGAATATCACTGCCTTTTTACCTGAAGCAGAGTGAACTTGTAGACAAAATAAAGAAGTGAATGAAGTCTGTCTTATTTTGTTAAAAATAATACTAATATAACAGAAAATAAAGCAGAAAAAAAGATTTAAATCTTGTTTCGTAGATTATTTAACACAATACATGCAAGGACAAAATGAAACGCCTAATCTTAAATGTACAAGCAAACAAAAACACCCACAGCTGCAAAACAGCATCTCCTGAATTCAAATATTACAGTTTCGATCTCAACCGTTACTATTATGCCAGGCTGTTTTTCCAGGGGTTTCACAATAGCTCATTTTTCGAAACTGTTATTAAAGATGCCCTTTTAAAATTAGAGAATACAACTTATCTCTGCAGTCTGCTTTTGTGTTAAATGTCCAGTTGGGATCACATCCCCAGAAGCAGTTATCATCTGATGTCATGTCTTCTATTGAGGGGGGAAGAAATCCCCTAGGGTGAACTATGAAGAGAGCCAATTTAATCAAAGGGTCACAGTGAGTGCAATATGTTAACATCCTGCTAGGACTGCATCAACCGGCCGGTCGCATTAAGATATTTTATTTCTGTCTACTAGCAGTACGAGAAATTGTGCCGCGCGATGCATCATTTTTATCTCCTTCTAACGCCTCTCATAATCCAATGTGAATGCAGAGCGCAGTAAATCAGCACCCCGCTGCGTCTCTCTTTCCGTCAGTTACGAGGAGAGCGGCTCGGTGCTCACCAGCTCGCTCGCTCGCATCCTTTGCTGTGCATTTGTGTCAATCGTCCCGTAAACGGTTAACCAAAAGCACAAGAGGAGAAGACGATACCTCGCCTGAGATAACAGAACCTTCAAACACCCGGTCTGCACGCAGCCAACCAGAGTTAGGGAAGAAGTTTGCGGCGCAAAATTAAAAAAGGCAGAGCACGCAGGCAGGCGTTGCAGAAACAGAAGCGGCCGCACGTGCACGCGCTTCTCACTTCCAGGACGCTCGCTCTCAGCCACCTGCACGCGCTCCTCACCGCACCGTCGCTTATGGGTTCATGCATCGAATAACTCCATAAATAAATATATGAAAAAAAAAAAAACAGAATAGGTGACTGCTGTAAAGATACGGCTCTCGTCGATGAAGAACATAAAATGACCGTACATTTGTGAGAGGAAGATCCAACTTGGGACATTTACCAGTCCTCTTACAGGTAGCCGCGCGTAAGCTCATGCTGTCGGATCAAAATTACACTCACGGGGAGGCGCTGCTGGCTACAGGCACAGGCAAGAGAAGTCTTTGAGTTGGCAAAGCGAACAGAAGAGGAGCCTGAGAGCAACAAGGCTCAGAAACGTCTACCTAGAAAAAGAGCCTCCAATGGATGCCGGCAGTCCCCGTTGGCAATACCCTGTCAGTTCATGTTTGGACTGACAAGATCCTCTTGCACTTTTTTACGTTTTTATGTTTGATATTTTAGACGGCTATTGTAACATCTTGTTATTGATATTGAGTTTTTTTCTTTTTGTTATTTCTTTACGATTTATTTTAATTCAGACTTTTTTTCGGAACAAACTCTCAGCATACTTTTTCTACTCGGAATATCCAGACCAAAAAAGACACTACGTTTTGACTATATAATCATTATAAAGTATTCATAACTACTTGCTGTGGTAGAAGAAACAAAAACTTACAGAGCAGGTAAGAATGTGTGTATACCTATATAGTGCAATTTCGTTAACTGATATATTTTAAAAATAAATTGTAAGTCATTTTTCCTAAACATGTTAGTAATACGGCTCTGAATGGAATGTATAAAAGTTACAAGATATCGCGAGGAAGATTTAATTGTTTTATGTATTATGTATATATTAACATCTAACATTATTAATCGATATTACTGCAGGAACATATATCACGAGGATGATTTGACTGTTTTATAACGCAGAGTTAAATATAACACTAATAATCGACATCCTATGCAAGTTTGCGTTTTAATTCTTCGCGCTGTGTTGTTTAGTATAACTGCTTTACGTAACTTGTTGACTATCTATCTATCTATCTATCTATCTATCTATCTATCTATCTATCTATCTATCTATCTATCTATGTGCCTTTCATATCTTTCAATCTAGCTGGTACTGTATCTTCCTAACTATCTGCTTACAAAAGACAAATGCACAAAGGAAAAAACAAACTTAATTCAATTGACACTACGCTAGTGATGTTGCGGTGCCGAAATAAATCTGTCTAAACTTGTAAGAGGCAGCCACATGAATCTAGTGAAGCTTGCAAGAGACAGTCACATTAATCTATCTACCTAAGCTTGTTAGAGACAGCCACGGATATCTCCTTGTTTAAGGGACTGGAAAAACAGTCACATGAATCTTTCTGAGCTTGTAAGAGACCGCTACATGAACGGGTTTCAACTTTCTACATGAAGCTATTTAGGTATGTCGAAGGGAACCCGACGTTAATACACCTAAACTAATTAGAACCAGACACGTATGTCTGAACTTGCGATCTATCTATCTATCTATCTATCTATCTATCTATCTATCTATCTATCTATCTATCTATCTATCTAAAAAGCAAGCAGTAGCCTCCCGGCCGTGTATTGTTCCTTGCCCCATCCCGGCCGGTACGCCCGTCCATGTGCACCGTCCATCACACTATCTATCTATCTATCTATCTATCTATCTATCTATCTATCTATCTATCTATCTATCTATCTATCTATCTATGGCTCATAATACAAATTTGATTAATGTGTATGAAATTATATTACTTAATTTTTTTATTCATTAGTTTTTCAGCAAGGTACTCATCTTTCAACTGAATATCAGTCGGATACTTCCTAACGTCCTCCCGTATATGTACTTTTATACATTTATATAACTTATCCAAAATAAATTTAATGGCCAATATTTAATTTTCACTTGCAGCTTAACCTTTGAGGTCTTTCTGATTCTCGTCTATCGTTGATCACACAAACATTCGAATAGATATAAGAATGAATACGTTTAATGTCTAAAGTGTCTCCAAGAATGAAGATCACGCTTTTAAAAATAATTGAATTTCCTTTCCCGTGGATAACATATTCAGTTTTGCGTTTAGGATATTATCGAATGTTTGACCGATTTATACATTTTTATTTATATAGCGCCTTCTTGTTCAGCAGGTTACTCGTACATAACAGGCACGTGCATAATAAACGCGTTTCCTGAACCATTTAATTCCGGTAAATTATTTTTCTATTTAAAAATGTTCATTCGTGTTTCATTTCGTACGCATGGACTGCAGCTCCGAGCTTACTTTTAAAATACGCCGTACTTTGAAGTCCCCGATCTTTCCAAGTAAGCTGTGCCGGCGGACACGAGTCCCAGTTTTCATTATATTTTTTTCCCAGCTCATCACGTTACTCAGATGGGTTGCGCTTTCCACTCGCTTTCAATATTCTCTGAGCCTGAGAAACGGAGGCTGTATAAATTTAGCCGAATAAACGGCGATGTTTTGGGACACAGTCTCTTATCAACTTTCACTCTTTGGTTTGGTTGTTTAACTCATTCCTTCTGTTGTTTGCAATGTTTAAACAACCTTATGGGAATTCCAAGTACTTTTTGTTTTTTTAGCTTCGATCTCTGAAGATTCCACAGACCACTGATTTTTCTTGTTTTTCTTTTCTTTTTTTTTTTTGTCATTTTCTTTAGCCAACAGGACTTCGACAAGTTTTGGGAGAATGAAGAGTCCCTGGGTGAAGTATGACCTGCCGGTATATTGTTTTTAAACTGCTGCTTCTAATGGTTCCATGGGAGTGGATAACACTGAGTCTTCACTGCTGGGTTTCAGCTGCCACAGCGACTTCCAGTGATGCTGCTGGTCCTCTGGGCTGGCTGCTGTCTGATAAAGGACCTTTTCATCACTCGCAGGAATTTACCGAATTTGTGGAAAGGTATCAGCAGGGATTTACGACCAGATACAAAATATATAGGTAAGAAAGTGAGACACAATAAATGAACTGCTGATTGACAGGGCACACGTTGAAGAATGTATAGATTATGCCTTTTAAATCTTTGCTCTGTAAAATGTATTATCACTTGGGATTACTTAAATGATTTTCTTTTATTTTTCATTTTTTTTAAGAGACTACCTATAACAAACAGTACATGATCTGCAGCGATCATTGCTTTACACGCAGGCTGTTTGCAGTCAAACAAAGATATTGTCCACCCACCGCCTGAATTAGATCGATAGAGGACATCATCCGCCCACCGTCTGCAATCCCTTAGGGTGTTCGCGTGAGTGGAGAGAACTCCTCTCTTCGATTCGCGGAAGAGTCTCTCGAACAAAGCTCACCTGAATGGCGCTGCGCTAAATCCGATTTTCTATTTAATGGAACTTGTAACCAGCAGTATAAAATGCTGATATTTAATAAAGTATTATTACTGAATGCTTTCCATATTTATTAATAATAAGCCACTAAACCGTAATCATCAACGAACATTTACGATACAGAATGCATTTAAATTTTTGAATCTACCAGTCGTTACCTTGTATAACATCATCCAAGTGTAGTAAATGTACTGCTTTGACTCTCCGTGCTTCGCGTACACAGCAATCCAATACTTTTAATTCCATTTGGTTTCTTAAAGTACCGACTAGCTAATCTCAGCTGGAAGCGAAGTGCTGCCGTTTATAACCCTTCCACATTTAAACTGTGTATGTGCTTTGTCAGAGCGTACGGCTGATTTTTCTCGAACTCTCTGTCTTGATTACGGTCTTAACGAAGTGCTGTCCTCGGTGATCGTGCTGTTTTATAATGCTGCTCATAATGGACAGCATTATACATACTGACATTGAGGTGGACAAGAACGTGACGTGGAAATACTCTCCGCCTGTTATGTTGCTTTGATGTAAAAAAAAGTTGCACGGTTATTGGCTACCCGGATAAACATGTTGAAATAATGTACTTCTCTTTAAGATCAAAAGACACAGGATCTATCTATCTATCTATCTATCTATCTATCTTAATTTAATTTTTGTAACAAAGAGAAAAAGCCACACTTCATCCATTCATACGCTTTGCTGACCACTCAGTCTCCTTCAGAGGCGACGGAAGTCATTTTAAAAAGGCTGAAGTCAAGATCTTATATTTTGCCATGACGCGCCCCCTAGCAGACATTTTAGGAATTGCTTGTTTTACTCTGCCTAGACAAAAGTACGCTCAAGGCGTTAAGCGTTCATTTCTTGCAGTTAAGTACTATAACAGACATCTTGATATAGTTTCTATTTAATTTGTATATGATTTGCAAGTGCACAGCGAGTTCTTAATCAGAAATAACCAAAATTAGATCACTCTTAATGTTCCAAAAAGCTTTTTTTTTTTCTCGTCTTTTTCTTTTTTCATTTTGGATGGCAGGGTGGCGCAGTGGTACCGCTTCTGCCTCACAGTAAGGAGACCAGAATTCACGTCCTCTATGCGTGGTGCTCTGGTTTTCTCTCTCATTCCAAAGGCATGCAGGTTAGGTGAGACGGCAGTCCTAAATTGGCCCTGGTGTGTGGCTGAGGTGTGTGCGTGTCTGTGTTCACCCTGCGATGGTCTGACGCCCTGTTCAGGGTTTGTTCCTGCCTTGAGCCCTATGCTAGCTGGGACAGGCTCTAGCACCACCCTGTCCCACCACAACCCAGTTTAGGACTAAGCAGGTTATAAAATGAGTGGCTTTTTCATTTCTGTTAAAAAACATCCAGAAGACTGGGTTCACATCTCACCACTGACCCCGCATGTGTGGAGTTTTGCGTGTTCTCCCTTTCTGTATGGTTTTTTTGGATGCTCCAGTTTTCCCTCCCATTAAGAATGAGTTGTTAGGTGGATTTGGTGGCACTACGCTGTAAAAAATTGGCTGTAATTTAATGGTTACATGACTGGCAGCTTAGCTGGCAATCATTTAACCATCAAAAAAATGTCAGAAGTGTAGACCAGTGCACAGTTTGTGACAGGAAAATCATTACAGCTGGCAATTAAAGTTCTGTCATCATTAATATTAAATTACCTCAAATAAAAACAATGCTTAGGTGGTGTGATTATTAATTTATAACATACACTTAATAAGCAGAAGCTAACAGCTGCGCCTAAGAACATTTATACATTACAAAAACATCAACTGTCAATGTAGACTTTATTTGCACAGTACATCTTGCCTGAAGAATTGGCCTGAGTTACCTCGAAAGCTTGTAAATTGTAATCTTTTTAGTTAGCCAATAAAAGGTGTCATTTTGCTTGGCTTTTCTTTGCACAGTACAAAATACAAAGCACAAATCAACTTATTGAAAGCTCACACCAACTACATTTTCACACACAAATGAATTACAATTCCTATTAAAGCATATCCAGGTCCATTATACAGTATAACAAAAACATTCATATTCCAATATTTTCTTTTCAAAATCATCTTCTATCCAAAAAATCTGCACCAATGCCAAAGCCAAAAACCAAAGCAAACTTTATTGTCATTTCAGTCATATACAAGTATACATACAGATGAAATTACGAAACTCAGGGTCCACAGTGTAACAACACAAAGTGCAAATAATAAATTAAAAATAGAATAAAATTAAAACGCAGACAAGACAAGACATTGCGCAAAGACAAGACAAAGAAGTAGCAGCAATATTGACGTGTAGTAAGCAATATGAACATTGATGCAATGTATGGTATTTGGAATCCGTCCATCCATCCATTTTCCAACTGGCTGAATCCTAACTACAGGGTCATGGGGGTCTGCTGGAGCCAATCCCAGTCAACACAGGGCACAAGGCAGGAACCAAATTCTGGGCAGGGCGCCAACCCACCGCAGAACACACACACACAAAGCACACACACTAGGGCCAATTTAGAATAAATACATAAATATAATCAATAAATATGTAATATAATAAATAAATAAATAAATGATATAGATAATACAGAAATGATCAGTGTATGATAATAATTGTTTAAGACGTGTAAACAATGACAGGTCAGGTTTCACAGCAGAAGGATATCAAGAGTGTCCAAATCCTTCAAGGTCAGTATGAGATTTTCAGTTCTTTTCTTCATGCACACTCGTCTTTGCAGGAAAGTGGCCGGCATGTATAAAAGTTCTGTTTTTAGAGGTGGTTGAGTGTGGAAGTGTGGAAGATCCCAGGGGATAGCCTGGTGTTAAGGAGTCTGACAGCTTGGGGGTAAAAGCTTTCCCGCAGGCTGGCAGATCTGGCACTGATGTTGCAGTATCTTCTCTTGGATGGCAGTGTGTGAAAAGTCCATGTGAGGGTTGTAAGGGGTCCTGCTCAATGCTGCAGGCCTTGTGGACACTGCGTTTGTAAAATATGTCCATTATACATTCATTATTATAATATTATAATAATTTTTTATACATTCATTAAACTTTCATTAAAGAACATTTCCCATCATAATAACACTCCACAAAACAACTTTGTCTTGTTGAAAACTCGTACCAGTTTCATTACACCATATAACAAAAATACATTCCTGTTAAGAAACACTCATTTTGCCATCTTCTCTACAAAAAATAGTTGTTGGGTGTCATCCATTGTTCATATAAGTCACGTTTTCGAGTGGAGAAGGACAAGCCGTGATTCTGATGTAGGGTGTGCTACAGTTTTGCCAGTATATCGCAAGTAACTCAGAATGAATCAGCATCTGTAACTCAAAAAACTCAAAAAACATTAAGAACACACTGAAAGATTATTTTGCTAATTATCATTAAAGTTTTCTCACAGTGCAAAAATAAGGAGAGTTATGAGGAAAGAAGGATTTGCAGCTTTGCTTTAAAGGGGACGTTCCTTTATGCAAATATACCAACTTTATGCAAATTTAGAATTCTGCACCTTTGTAAGTTTTCGGCAATGTAACAATTATCCATCCATCCATCCATTTTCTAACCCGCTGAATCCGAATACAGGGTCACGGGGGTCTGCTGGAGCCAATCCCAGCCAACACAGGGCACAAGGCAGGAACCAATCCTGGGCAGGGTGCCAACCCACCGCAGGACAAACACACCCACACACCAAGCACACACTAGGGCCAATTTAGAATCGCCAATCCACCTAACCTGCATGTCTTTGGATTGTGGGAGGAAACCGGAGCGCCCGGAGGAAACCCACGCAGACACGGGGAGAACATGCAAACTCCACGCAGGGAGGACCCGGGAAGCGAACCCGGGCCTCCTAACTGCGAGGCAGCAGCACCACCACTGCGCCACCATGCCGCCCATGTAACAATTAATTATTCATTAAACACTAGTGCCCATTGAAACAATTGATATTGTCAGCTAAAATACTGCTTACAAGTACTGTAAATGTAAAGACCTGTATCGCTTATTTTAACTGTTTATTGTATCACCCTTTTTTTTACTGTGAAAATGTACACTTAATGTTTATTTTTACTGGATTTTCTAACAGTTTAAATTGCCCGCATTTCAGTGTGTGCGTGAGTGTGCCTTGTGATGGACTGAGCTAACACTGCTTCTCACTGTGCACCCCTCGTTTCCAAAATAGACACCAAGTCCTTAAAAAAAAATAAAAGTGCCAAAGTGGTTCTTCAGGGCAATGCCATAGGGCAGGGGTGTCCAACTCCAAATCTGGAGGGCCGCAGTCGGTGCAAATTTAGTTTTCTGCCACTGTCCTTGTTGTTATTTGACTTCTTTTCCTGTCATTTTCATTGCCTTGTTTTAGAAGACTCAGTTGTCTGAATTGCTTTTTTTAACTGAAATGGCGGTCAAACAGAAATGATATGTGGAGCGAGCCAACAGAACACAAGCTAAGTCGGGGTCCCAAACTCCAACCAATTTCACTCCAGCGAGTTTCTTAATTAGAAGCCAATTCTTGTGGTTATTTATGTCCAGGGCTTGTGGGTGCTCTCATTCTGCCACACTAGACATTTCCAAACCTCTTGATTTTCTTTTTTGTAAGCATGTAGCGATAGAGCACATTGCCATACCCACCACACGACGAACCACCTTAGGATCCTGTGAAAGAAAATGTAACTGCTTGCAGGCTATTAAGTGTTAAAAGTTGTTCTGCTATAATGGTAGGTTATTCATACAGGCATCTGTCATAAGACAGACTGAAGTAAGCTGACATAAGACAACTTCCTTCTTTAGAAACTCATCTGTTAGAGACAGGAAAGATGATTTTTCTTTCTTTGGGGCCCCTCTTGACACGTACACAAAAAGGAAACAGTTGTCCGAATTGATGAAATGCTTAGATGCTGTTTCTAAGGGGGAGGGAGGAAAATGAATATTAAAAGCCGATTGAAACCGGAAAATTTTGCTCTTCTGCTTTGCATAGCATGAATTCATGTACCCATCGGTGACTGAATAGAGACTAATTGATTGAACTATTCCAGTCTTCCTCAGGGGTTACTTCCACAATCCCAAATTAGGACCCGAGCGCAGCCGTGCAATGGGTGATACCTCAGAAAATGTTTTGTTGACCTGAGTGGATCAGCATTACTGAGACCTTCACCTTTGTGAACATTGTGACATCCGGCGCCGCCGCAAGTGACAGCCTTTTCAGCAGCTCTGTGTTCGACTTTTATTTTTCTACCTTTTTCTCTATTTTACTGATCATTACTATCACTTTCTTTTATGTGGACTCGTTCCCTAGACACTTTTTACTACTTTTACTGCATTACAATTACTTGGACATGGATTTTTACACGCCGAGACTCGTCTATTCAAGTAGTCAACTTCAAGTGCTGAGAACAAATGCCCATGCCGGTGTGGTTCCCTATTTACCTGACGAGGTAAGAAGGCGGTATCGTGGCAGTAGAGCTGGAGCTAAGCAAAAAACGAAACAACTTTTTTTTTTTGTGAATTTCCCCTTGGGATTAATAAAGTATCTATCTACCTTCTTTTATTTTCAGTTATTGTATGACCAGTAATGGCGCACTGCACGAATACACTTGACTTGTAGTTTTCATCCTCTTTCTCTGTCTCTGTTTAGCATTCGTTTGCTCAGAGGTTGATGCGCTTACTGCTTCCTGAGCAGCTCTTCTTTTCTCCATCCTAGCCACCTGCTTCTTCTCTTCTTTCGTCAGCATCTTTTCATGTTAAAACTGATTAAGTCAGTGTTTGTGTTGCAATTACTTAGTACATTTTCCTTAATTTTCCACTGAAGCTGGCACTTAAGTCTACAACCTGCCTCAAGAATGATTTAAGATATGAAGAGGTAGGGGAAGTGATGGCGAAGGTGGTAGGGAATGAGAACGGCGCCCATACCGTACCTGCTGCCCGCTCCGAGAGTTTCTTCTACAATCAAATAAAATAAAAATAAAAAAAGAAATAACCTTGGAGGTCAATCAAGCGAAAAGCGTATATCAGATGTCATGTAGTATATGTGTACCAAATTTCAGGTCAATAGGTCAAATGGTTTGCGAGCTACAGGTGATTTAAAATCCTGCACAAAGAAACGAACAGCCATGGTATCATATTATATATAAAGATGGACACTGGTCCGTTGGTCATGTGTTGCCTCATTTTGAATCCCATTATTGCTCAGCTGCTAATAAAGGGAAAAAGCAACAATTAAGGGGTCTAAGTCTTAAACGGGAAGTCAATTAAAATGAAGAAAAAAAAAGTTAATTAAAAATAAAAAATGGTAATTAATTATGAGAAGGGTTAGAATAGAAGCCTGCAGGACTGGGATTGGACACCTTTACCATACTGGAACCATTTTTGGTCAGCAAAAGAACAATCCACATGAAGGTCCCAGAAGGAGCCTTTGTTTATTCTGATCCAGAGCAGGTTCCATATAGAACCATGAATACATGATAACAGATGCCTATGGCTTGCTGATTTTAATGAATTCTGGCTGCATACAATAACAAAGGTTGAACTCAGGTTTTCTTGATCTGTTAGCATCCCACCACGTCGGCTACTATCCATTAGAGATTTCAGTTTTGTCCACATATTAGGAAACACATATTATTAAGAACCCTTCCAAGAGTAAAATGTTTTTTAATGGCCCAGGAAAGCGCCATTAATGAAGTTTGTATATTTAATAGTGTTGTTACCCAGAATAGCAGTCTTAAAAATGGAGGTGCCACGGTGGCTCTTCGTAGCGATGCCATAGAGCAGGGGTGGGCAAAGTCATTCCTGAAGTGCCGCAGTGGCTGCAGGTTTTTGTTCCAACCCAGTTGCTTAATAAAAAGCACTTACTACTCAAGTGACACTTCTGCTTCACTTTAGTTGTTTCGCTCATTAAGATTTTGAACCCTTATCACTTATTTTAGTCTTAAACAGCTGTAGTGTTGTTTTTTAATTGCTCCATATTAGCAATAAGATACAAATGACAAAAGAAACCAGCATTTCTCAATTTAGCTTGTTACCATTTACTCCTGTGTATATTTATCACGCACTAATTGGTTTAATTAAATACTTGGAAGGAAAGTGAAGAGAAAAAAATGTGAAGGACTGAGAATTACTCCTCCATTTTAGACTTCAGATCATTTGAATGATATCCTTAGAAAGGGGAAGAAAATCTAGGATATGAGAATGACCTGATATAGCAGAGTTAAAGCACTAACAGGCCGTGAAATGTAATTATTGACAAGGATTGTTTTTTAATTAAGCAACTGGGTTGGAACAAAAACCTGCAGCCACTGCGGCCCTCCAGGACTGACTTTGCCCACACGTGCCATAGGGCACAGGTGGCTGCAGGTTTTCACTTTAACCATCTTCCTCATTAGTGACCGTTTTTTGCTGCCAATTAACGTGTTTTGCCTTATTTTTAATTGACTTGACTCAGGCACCTTAGTTATCTCCTTTTCCCTAATTAGCAGCCAAACAGTAATGAGACCAAAAACAAGCCACCACCATGACCAGCTCACCTGTGCCCATCACACAATATCTGAAACTAAAGAAAGGTGATGGTCTTGGTAAGGCTGACCTCTCAGTTCACCAAAACATTTTGATGGTGTTCTTAGAAAAAAACAGAAAACTGAACGGTTTTGGAAATGTCTGCTGTGGCAGAATGAGAGCAGCAACAAGCCATGGAATTAAATAACAGGTTTAATTAACAGTAAGAATCGGCTTCTCATTAAGACTGGTTGGAGTTTGAAATCCCAGTTTAGCTGCTCATCTTTCGGCTCGTTTCACATCTCATTTCTGTTTGGCTGTCATTTAATGAAGAAAGGAATACATTCAGAGGATTGAATCCTTAAAAACAGGGCTATTAAAATGATGGGAAAAGAAGTTAATTAGCAGTGAAAACTGGTCATTGATTAGGAAAAGGGTTAGAATGAAAACCTGCAGCCACTGTGGACCTCCAGGCCCACCTCTACCATAGAAGAACCATTTGTCATTCCCAAAAGACCCATCCACATGAAAGTTCCAGAAAGAACCTGCATTTATTTAGAACAGTAACAGGCTCCATACAGTGAATAACCACAAATAGATAACAGATTTATGAAATACCAAATCCTCTGGAATTTAAAAGGACTTCTGCTGCATATGTCTGATAACACAGGTTTTCTTAATATGTTAGTGTCCTGCTAGGTAGCCCACCATACAGTAGATTAAAGATTTCAGTTTCTTTCTACATATTAGGAAGTTTTTCAAAGCACAAATATCCAACTTTCACATGGAAAGAACATTTCCCAGAATGAAATGGTGCATGGTCAAGCAATGGTGCTATGAGGAACCAAATAACCCAGTAAAGAGCTATAAAGTGCGTTTAAAGAACCAGCCTTTTTAAAGAGTGTAGAAAAAAGTCAGGGAATAGGTGGATGATCAGCAACACTAGTGAATGAGTGCAATAAATCAACAGAATAAAACAGATTGACTATATGGAGGAAAGAGAAATGTGGAGTAAAAGGCAATAATGACAGGGAGAAAATGGTCAAAAACCATACCAATCATCAGTTTAAATGATCTGGCTCGCCCTTGTCTTGTCTTAAACTCTGAAACAAAAGCCACTCATATCTAAGAAAGGGAAGCGCAGAGTATGACTTTAAATGCCCAAAACAGTCTTTTTGTTGAACACTATCGATTTTAGAATATTAAAAATAAAAACCTTATTCATTTACTCACTTACTGTATTTCGGCCCACATGTTTTCTCTTTATGCCATATCCACTAACTGTATGCATTTATACTGTGGCAGCCTGCTAGGGCAGCTGCCTTTTCTATTTCTTTCATTTTTAATGAGTGTATACAGTTATTGTGCTGTCCTGGATGGCTGAATGCACACGTATGGAGTGCTGTGTCATGTTCAATACTTTAGGTCTGATTGCACGACTGTAGTCTTTCCCTTACAGATCTCTCCTGTGAAAAGAACCAATATCGAATTTTTAAATAAATCTTTAATGTGCATTTTTGCTGCTAGATATTAAATCACTTAGACTCCATCAATTCTTTTTTTGATGTTAAGTGAACTGAAAACCAAACTTGTAGGAGTGAAGTTTATGGGTGATATTTATCAGTGCTTCTTACAGCCTATAGATGATTACTTTTACAAGGTGGGTCATGGTGGAAACCTAGGATATGTAGTGGAGTGAAACCACAGATAACTGCAAGGACAATGATTCTGTATGTTTTGTGAAAATGAACAAATGATTAATTCTACATGTGTCCATTTTGTGACCCACCTTAAACTATTTCATTTGCAATGGGCACAAAGCAGCCAACAGCCCCGGTCAGAACATTAATCCATTATCAAATGTGTAAACTTATTTAAGCAAAATGATATTACAAATAGCTGAAATATTATACTATATTGTGATGTGCAGCCTTAGCCGCGTTGCAAGAAATTCTTGGCTTTATATACTATTGCTGTTTCTTAAGGTGTTAAAGTGGTTCTTCAAAACGATATCGCAGAGCAGTGGTTTCAAACTCCAGGCCTGGAGGGCCGCAGTGGCTGCAGGTTTTCATTCTAACCCTTTTCGTAATTAGTGACTTGTTTTTGCAGCTAATTAACTTCTTTTTGAATTCATTTTATTTGACTGATTGATGACCTAGAGCCCTTAATTGTTTCTTTTTCCTTAATTAACAGCCAAACAACAATAAGCAAAAATAAGATAAAAAATGAGCCAAAACATGACCAGCAAACTGTGTCCATCATACAATATCTGAAAATGAAGAAAGGTGAAGGTCTCGGGAATGCTGATCTGCTCAGGTCCACAAACCATTTTAACAGTGCTGTTAGAAAACAGAAAATCAACAATTTTGGAAATGTCTACTATTGCACAATTATAGCAACAACAAGCCATGGAATTAACACTAGAATTACCAGAGCCTACGAAAAAACTCGTAGGGCCGTCCCACCTTAAATCGCTTCTTAAAACCGTTCTCAGCTCTCCGCCAGTGTCTTTTGTTAATTTAAATGTGCTGATAAAAGAAAAGCTGCAAGTAGCCGGCTATTCCATCACCCCAACGACTTAGAACGTGCACAAACTTCTCCAAGCCCATGCCTTGATTGATTATCTGGGAGTGAAGTGGAGTTTTAGAGTGAAAATAATAGATCATTATTTGCAATACACGCATTTCACGTGTGTTCCGTTTCTACAGTAATCCGTGTAAACACATTTTTAAAACAGAAACGTTTTTTATATTCTAGTAGTAGATGACAAAATGTAAGCATAAACTATATAATGTATGAAGCCTGAAGTCCAAATATCAAACACTTTCACAAAAGGTACAAATATAACAGAACAAGTATGCGTTTATTCAAAAATATAACTGCAGAAAAAAGCCGCCTTAGCATGACACAATGACACACACTTACTACAGCTGCCATGGTAGCGTAATGGTATCAGCTGCTGACTAGTATTTAAAAGGTCGCGAGTTCGATTCAGTTTTGAGAAGTAAACTGCTCTTATTCTTACTATTTTAGAATAAAAACATGCATTTGATTTCAGTGTGTAACAGCCAGTGTAATTTATGATACTTGTAAAGGTTAGTTTTTTTTTTTATATTCACTTTTCATTCTCTCAGTCGTGTTCAGGATCCTTCCCTAATCTGAGAATGGTGTTTTCACATAAAGATAAGCTATAGCTCTGCAGCGTACTCGTGACTGCATTCACAACATGTATACTTTTTGCACTGTACACATCTCTCTGTGCTATGGTTCCTATTACACTGAATGAGCAGCTGACATTGTACTTTCTTCCCTATATAAATAACATTTGAGTATAGAGCGTCTCCAAATAAATCACATTTGAGTTATATCGCGTCTTTATGTGAAAACCGCAGTGTTGGGGGCGGGGGGTGTCTTTTGGTTGGGGAATAGTGAACGCGACTGACAGAATGGAACTGAATTAAAAAAAAAGCTAACCTTTACAATTATCATGCATTTACACTGCCTCTTACAGACTGACTGAAATCAAATGTATGTTTTTATTCTAAAATAGATAGATAGATAGATAGATAGATAGATAGATAGATAGATAGATAGATAGATAGATAGATAGATAGATAGATAGATAGATAGATACTTTATTAATCCCAAGGGGAAATTCACATAATCCAGCAGCAGTATACTGATACAAAGAAACAATATTAAATTAAATAGTAATAAAAATGAAAAAATTAAAATAAAATTAATGTTAGCATTTACTCCCGGGTGGAATTGAAGAGTCGCATAGTGTAGGGGAGGAACGATCTCCTCAGTCTGTCAGTGGAGCAGGACAGTGACAAAAGTCTGTCACTGAAGCTACTCCTCTGCCTGGAGATGACACTGTTCAGTGGATGCAGTGGATTATTCATGATTGACAGGAGTTTGCTTAGTGCCCGTCGCTCTGCCACAGATGTTAAACTGTCCAACTTTAATCCTACAATGGAGCCTGCCTTCTTAACAAGTTTGTCCAGGCGTGAGGCGTCTTTCATCTTTATGCTGCCACCCCAGCACACCACCGCGTAGAAGAGGGCACTCGCCACAACCGTCTGGTAGAACATCTGCAGCATCTTACTGCAGATGTTGAAGGATGCCAACCTTCTCAGAAAGTATAGTCTGCTCTGACCTTTCTTACATAGAGCATCAGTATTGGCAGTCCAGTCCAATTTGTCATCCAGCTGCACTCCCAGATATTTAAAGGTCTGCACCCTCTGCACACAGTCACCTCTGATGATCACAGGGTCCATGAGGGGCCTGGGCCTCCTAAAATCCACCACCAGCTCCTTGGTCTTGCTGGTGTTAAGGTGTAAGTGGTTTGAGTCGCACCATTTAACAAAGTCTTTGATTAACTTTCTGTACTCCTCCTGCCCACTCCTGATGCAGCCCACAATAGCAGTGTCATCAGCGAACTTTTGCACGTGGCAGGACTCGAGTCATATTGGAAGTCTGATGTATATAGATTGAACAGGACCGGAGAAAGTACAGTCCCCTCGGCGCCCTGTATTGCTGCACACAATGTCAGACCTGCAGTTCCCAAGACGCACATATTGAGGTCTGTCTGTAAGATAGTCCACAATCCATGCCACAGGTGTGAATCTACTCCCATCTCAGTCAGCTTATCCCTAAGGAGCAGAGGTTGGATGGTGTTGAAGGCGCTAGAGAAGTCCAAAACATAATTCTTACAGCACCACTGCCTCTGTCCAGGTGGGAGAGGGATCGATGAAGCATATAGATGATGGCATCCTCCGCTCCCACCTTCTCCTGGTATGCGAACTGCAGAGGGTCGAGGCTGTGGCGGACCTGTGGCCTCAGGTGGTGAAGCAGCAGCCGCTCCATGGTCTTCATCAGATGTGACGTCAGAGCAACAGGCGGAAGTCATTCAGCTCACTAGGACGTGATACCTTTGGGACAGGAGTGATACAAGATGTTTTCCAAAGCCTTGGGACTCTCCCTGTTCCAGGCTCAGGTTGAAGATGCGCTGTAGAGGACTCCCCAGTTCCAACGCACAGGCCTTCAGCAATCGTGGCGATACACCATCTGGACCCGCTGCTTTGCTGGCACAAAGTCTTTTCAGCTCTCTGCTCACCTGGGCTGCTGTAATTGTGGGTGGGGATGTCTCACCTATGCTGGTATCAGCAGAAGGATGGTTGGAGGATGCAGTACTCCAGGTGAGAGTGGGTTACTGTGATCAAACCTATTAAAGAAGTTGTTCATTTGGTTTGCTCTCTCCACGTCTGTCTCGATGGCGGCACCCGCTCGAGCTGCAGCCAGTGATAATCTTCATCCCATCCCACACTTCCTTCATGCTGTTGTTCTGCAACTTCTGCTCCAGCTTTCTCCTGTACTGCTCTTTCGCCGCCCTGAGCTGGACTCGGAGTTCCTTCTGCACGCACTTGAGCTCATGCTTATCACCACCTTTAAAAGCCCTTTTCTTCTGGTTCAAAAGGCCCTTGATGTCACTTGTAATCCATGGCTTGTTGTTAGCATAGCAGCATACTGTTCTTACTGGAACTACAATGTCCATACAGAAGTTGATGTAATCAGTTGTGCATTCAACAGCCTCTTCAATGTTCTCACTATGTGACCCAAGCAATATATCCCAGTCTGTAGTTCCAAAGCAGTCTCTCAGAGCCTGCTCTGCCTCAGGGACCACTTCCTGAATGAGCGTGTAGTTGTAGGTAGCGCCCTCACTCTTGGTTTGTATTGAGGCTGAAGCAGAACCAGGTTATGATCTGCTTTCCCAAGCGAGGCAGTGGGGTGGCCTGTATGCGTCTTTAACGTTTGCATACAGTAGGTCAATAGTCCTGTTTCCCCGAGTGTTACAATCCACATACTGGGAGAAGGCAGGTAATGTTTTGTCCAGCGTTACATGGTTAAAGTCTCCAGCGATTAGCACAAGTGCCTCAGGGTGCTGCGTTTGTAACTTAGCAACTGGAATGGATGATGTCATTCGCTATCTCCGCGTTCGATTGAGGGGATGTAAACAATAACAGCAATCACGTGTCCAAACTCTCTGGGCAAGTAATAGGGGCGCAGACTTACGGCCAACAGTTCGATGTCCCTGCAGCAAGTGGAGATTTTAACGTTTACATGTCCTGAGTTGCACCACTTTGTATTGACATAGAGAGCGAGTCCTCCTCCTTTCTTCTTTCCACAGGTACTTGCGTCTCTGTCCGCTCTAACTGTGCTAAACCCGGTAGCTCCACGTTAGCATCTGGGATGATAGACGTTAGCCACGTTTCACTAAAACACAGCAAGCTGCATTCTCTGTAGGTTCTGACATTTTTCACCAGCACAGCCAGTTCGTCGATCTTATTTGGTAGTGAGTTTACATTTCCCAGGATCACAGAAGCCATTTTCTCTCAAGTTGTCTTGATTTAATCTTAACTTTTATCTTTGCGCCGGCTCGGCTGCCCGATATCGTCTTCTTACCTCGTCAGGTAAATAAGGAACCACACCGCCATAAGCATTTCTTCTCAGTGCTTTAAGCTGACTACTTGAATAAGCGATTCTCGGAGCGTAAAAATCCATGTCAAATAGTAAAATAGTAAAAAGTGTCCAGGGAGCAATTCCACATAAAAGAAAGTGGTAGAAGTGATCAGTGAAATAGAGAAAAATAGAGATAAAAAGGTAAAAAGATAAAGTCATATACGGAGCTGCTGGAAAGGCTGCCACTCGGATGCGGCACCGGAAATATTATCAGATCGGGCGCTGTTCGTTTTCAAATAATATTGCATTAGTGCGATGATGTTATTACATATATTGTCTCTTTCATTCATCTTGCGGTTTGTAATCAGTGTGTTTTTTCCCCAATCTTGCTGTATGGTGGTGTTTCTTTTGTACTCCAGGACATGCAGAGGACAGAATAGTACAGAGCAGTAAGTTCAGTGCTATATGCAATCAGACAGACAGACAGGCAGAGAAGGCACTAGATATATAAATAAACAGGGAAGGCACTGTATAATAGATATATAAAAATCAGCTAAGGGGATAGATATATAGATAGGTAGGAAGGAAAGGCACTATATGATAGGCAGACAGGGAAGCTCCTATATAATAATAAAATTACTGTTATTACTATATAGATAGACAGGGAGTTCAGGCAGGCAGAATGGCGAAGGTTAAAAATAAATAAATTTTCTCCCCAACAAGGAATTGAACTCCGATCTCTTGAAGCACAACAAGTCTACTGTGCTCTAAGTGACGAAATCTTACCAGTACACCATGGAAGCTGTTGTAAAAGTCTTGAACCTTTTATGAAAGTGTTTATTTGCTCTTTGGCTGTCAGGCTTCACACATTTTATAGTTTATGTCTACATTTTGTAACATTTATTACTAAAATATGAAAAAGTTTCTGTTTTAACATTATGTTCAAAATGTGTTTACACGGATTACTGTAGAAACAGAACACACGTGAAATGCGTGTGTTCCAAATAACAATCTATTATTTCCACTCTAAAACTCCACTTCACTCCCAGATGATCGAGGCATGAGCTCGGAGAAGTTCGTGCACGCTCTGAGTCGGTGGGGGGATGGAATAGCTGGCTGCTTGCAGTTTGTTTTTATCGGCACATTTACAGGACAAAGGAGGCTGGCGAAGAGGTGAGAACGGTTTTAGGAAGCGATTTAAGGTGGGACGGATCTACAATTTTTTTGTAGGCTCTGGTAATTCTTAAGAATGAGTTAAAGAATGAGTTTAATTAACAATAAGACTTGGCGTCTAACTAAGCAACTGGTTGGAGTTGAAGGCCCTGACTTAGGCCAGGTTTATACTTCATGCGACGCGACGCATGCTGTAGTGGACGCTCCTGCTACGCAAGCGTTTAACTGTTTATACTTGTGCGCGTACTTTACGTAAATCTGGAAGAATCCACCAGGTGGCAGTGTGAGATTTCATCACGGTGAGAACAGGTTCGACTTTGCTGTGTTGTGAATTGCCTGGAACACCCATTAAATTCCGATGACAACTTACTGCAATATCTCTGAAAAGGATGTTTAATGCTTAAATCCATCAATCCAGGGATGTGCCCATTCCAGCAAGCATTGGTCACAAGGCAGAAACAATCCCTAGACCGGGCATCAGCTCATCGCAAGGTAAATACAAGCACTCACATACACTAGGGTCATTTTAGTGTCACCAAATCTGCATATATTTGGAAGGAAACAGGAAAACACTGTGGAAACCCAGCAGGAATACCTGCAACGTGACTCCTTGCGAGACAACAGCACTGCCGCTCCGCCACCATGTCACCTCCATGTGTGTATTTATTAACAGTTTTCATTATTTAAACAAAATTAACGATTTATCTGCAAAATGTAACATACACACTTTAATGCATTTCATCATGAAAGTGATATCAAATATAAATCTAAGGATTCTAAATGTGGAGAGAGTTAGAATATGATAATTTAATGTGATCTGTGTGGTGATCTATTGCTTTTTTCCACTGCTGTCAGGTAAGGAGAAAAAAAAAGACAGCACAAATGGTATGTGAGACTTTTAAAATGTATCGTGTCATTACGATCGGGTATATGCAATGCTTGAATATAAAAGCACCACGAATGCATCTGTATGTCAGCATTTTGCTTCACCACATCGAACCATTCACCAAACATCGAAGGGCGCACATCGATCCCGTAAGATCTTCAAAGTAGTTTTCTGTCACATGTACAGTAGATAGTAAATAGAGAGTCTGACGTCATATTCCAACTTTTATCACACTGCGCCCCCTGACTTTTTGCTGGTACTGCAACTCGCACACGCATTGTGTTAATTTCTGAGGACCTGCTCAGAGGACGCGTCAAATGAACGGTGGGAACACACGGCAGCCATGATGTGTGCGTGTACGTGTTCTGAGCGTGAAGTATAAACGAGCCCTAAGTTAGTCTTCTGTTCACTTACTCACTTCACATTTCATTTCTGTTTGGGTGCCATTTAACTCTTTCAGGGCGATTGTCGACTTTTGTCAAAATTCAGGGGTAGAGGACAGTAACCAGCTGTAAACCGTGTTTTAGTTCGACTCTCTTTAAAGTTAGCTTTATTGGTTTGACCGAGACTTCATGTGTGTGCATGAGTAGCGAAGAGCAAACAACCCCTCAAATGGCATCAACATCTGGCGAAAGACCAAAGCAAATGAACAAAGCAAAATACTCTGTGGACGACATTTGGTGTATCATATTGCTGAGTCAGACTCTGAGTTGTTGGATTTTAATGTAACTGATCTGGAGATCGAAAACGAAAGTGAGGGGCCAGCGTCAGCTGATCATGGTGCTGAACATGTCTGTGTAGCTAACGCATCTACGCCAACATTCACCTGGGAGGACTGCCTCTTACGATGGCAAGAGATACAAACCAGATTGTGTCACACTGCATCTGCTACTGTTGTGCGAAGACAGCCAGGCAGCCAGACCATTGTGTATCCCTGCTGGTCATTGAGCTGCCCCCGTGCAGCCGCTGCTGCCAAAGTCGCCGAACTGGTGCTGACAGCAGCCACGGCACGCAGAAAAAAATGTTTTCTACTGATTTATGTGTGAAACCATTGCATTGTGTGCTGTTCAGAAAACTGGAAAAAATATTCAGCCCTCAAAGAGTTAAGGAAAGAAATGAAGCAATTCTGAGGAACGATCAGGGGAACAAATCTTGAACAACATCCACCCAGGTGACACAGTGATAGTGCTGCTGCTTTGCAGTAAGGAGATTGTGGGTTCGCTTCCTGGGTCATCCCTGTGTGGAGAGTGCTTTGAGTAGTGAGAAAAGTGCTATATAAATGTAAAGAATTGTTATTATTATTAATTAAAATAAAAGGAAAAGGAGTTAAATAGAAGGAAAAACTAGTCACCAATTAAGAATAAAGTTAGAATGAAAACGGGTTGTTGATGTGGGCCAGACTGCAGTCATGGGTGTAGAGACAGTACAGAAGGGGCTCAGCACACAGCCTTGTGGGGTACCGGTGTTCAGTGTGCGAATGGAGGAGTGGTGGGGGCCGAGTCTCACAGTCTGGAGCCAGTTGGTAAGAAAGTCTTTTATCCAGACACATGTGAGAGGGGGGAGGCCAAGAGTGACCAGTTTGGTGATGAGAATGTCAGGAATAATTGTATGAAAAGCTGAGCTGTAATCCACAAATAGCACCTGGACGTAGCTCTCCTGACTGACACAAAGCGACAAACACACTTTTTGTAACCAAAAAAATCCCAAGGCACACCACTATATTCTACTAACCACAAACACATTATATATCATACATGTGCTCAACTGTCCGAAGGGGTGGCGCTACCAGAGGAGATGGTAGAAAAGCAGATCGAGATCAGCGCTCGTAGACACAACACTTAGTGAGCACTTTGCTGGCACCGCCATGCTGCTTAGCCCTTTTGCCCGCCCCTCTCTGCCTCAGAGGTAACTCATATGCCTACTATCCACCGGTCCAGTAAGATTCACTGGTGACCCCACACCTACAGTAGGCAGATCGGCTCTAGCAGCCAGGGGACACGTTTGAAGTGCTCGTAGTGTTGTGTCTGCAATATAGCGATCGTTGTGCTGCTTTTATGCCAGTTCCTTCAGGTAGTCCTGTCCTCCTCACACTGGTCTGGACCACCCGAGGGCGTTGTTCCTCTCAGGCAGGGCCATCTTCACAATATTATAGGACCCCGGGCAAAGCAGTGCACTGAGACCCCTACCTACACAACCACTCAGCAAGTCACAACATAAATAGATTAGCATGGGGCCCTTATACCCGTGGGGACCACCAGGCAACTGCTCAGCATGGCCATGTGTTAAGATGGCCCTGCTCTCAGGTTCAGCCCCAAGTGTGCTACACTATTTTTTCCAAGGCACACCAGGGTAGCTCTCATGGTGCACACTGGTTGATAAACACTGTTTTAGGGTATTGTGGTGTGCAGCCTACGACATTCTGCATGAATGCCTGGGCTTCATATACATTTATTATTGCTCTCCCTTAATAAATGGAAGCAGCAAGGTGAGGACAAATTGCACTTAGGGCAGCACACAACAGATACTGCATCACCAAACAACATACAAATTCATCTGATTGTCTGAACTACTTGCATAAAGAACAAACCAAATTCATTTTCATAGATTATTTATAGTGCCTTACACTATTAAAATTTAAAAATGAAAGACTTAATTGGTTGATTGATTTAACTGTTTACAAGATTTAGAGAGCGTAGGTACACTCTTTTGATTCACTCTTTCAGAGTGCCATAAGCTAACTCTTTTGTTTCACAAAACAATCATCCGAGTGAACATTCCAGAAAGAACGCTTATTAATTTAAATCTGTACCAGGCTCCATAAATAACTATGAATATGTAACAGGGTCTCCAACTCTGGTCCTGGAGGGCCACAGTGGCTACAGGTTTTCATTCTAACCCTTTTCTTAATTAGCAACCCATTTTTGCATGTAAATTACTTGTTTTGCCTTATTTTTAATTGACCTGCTATTTAAGACTCGGACCTCTTAATTGTTCCTTCTTTCCTTGATTAGCAGCCAAACAAAAATGAGAAACAAAATGAGCCAACGCATAACCAGCTAACCTGAGTCCATCACAAAGAATCTGAAAATACAACTGATACTCTTATCGCCTAACAACTTACAAAAGAGCAAGCCAAATTTATTGTCATGGATTAAATATAGTGCCTTACACTACTGCAATTTAAAACTGAAAAACTGTTTTATTTTAGTGTTTATTGTTAGGAGTGCATATGTGAATAAATTGATTGAATTAACTGTTTCCATGATTTAAACAGTGTGGCTATACTCTTAAAAATAAAGGTGTCAAAGTGGATCTTAACACAGTGGTGTAGGGTAACCATTTTTGGTTCTCTAAAGAATCATCCTGCTCCCAAACTGGATGGCCACCTTGGCGTGGTTGGGGAGCTTGAGTGCCTCAAAGACCTAAAGAGCTATGCTGGAAGGGCCACCCAAGCCAGACAGGTCCTAGGGTAGAGGCCAGACAAAGTGCGATCCACCAGTCCTCATGGTTATAGGTGGTTAAGCTATGGGCCAACAACTCAGACTTGTGAAAAACAATTCTGTTACAGAAACAGCAACAAAGAGTTCCTTTACACCCATGTGAAATGCCCTTCCCAAATCCTCTGCAGGGGTTCATATTACTGCAAAGAATCCTCCACATGAAGGTTCTGGAAAGAACCATTATTAATTTAGATCTGTAAAAGGCTCCATAAATAGCCATGATTAGACAATAACAAATGTACTGGGTTCCTGATTTTAAAAGGACTCTTGTTGGCTACAATGGCGCAGGCTGAGTTCGGGTTTTCTTGATCTGTTTGTTGTATCCTGTTAGATAGCCTATTATACATCAAAGATTTCTGTTTTGCCCGCATTATCAGGAGTCTTTTCAAAGCCCAAAAATCAATTTCACAAGCAGAGAACCTTTCCCAGAATTAAATGTTTCTTTGTCAAGTGATGGTTCTACAAGGAATGGCACAACCCAGCAAAGTACAATTAAAGAAGTGTTTATTGTTAAGAGTGCATATGTGAATTTGAGCAGCACCCCATCCAGAGGCAGTGCACAGACTGCGCCCAAACACCCAAACAGAATTTAAATTAAGAATGGGTGGCAGGAACTTAGTTTAATTTTGTTTGCATGAAAGCTCATTTGTATTTCCTCCATTAAATACTCCTGCCAATGACTAATTACTAATTAAAAAGTAAAAATAAAAACAGCCTCACAAAAAAGGATCTTAAAATTGACTTTTAATGCATTTGCTAATTTTTGTAGGTTTTCCAACCAGGTAATGTTTTTCTTTTTACACATTCAAATCAATATTCTGATTGATCACATTGTGCTTTCTTAAGTTAAATAAAATACATACATATATATATATATATACTTTATATATATACTGTATATATATATATATATATGTATATATATATTTATCATGCTAATGTCACTAAGTAACATAATTAAAATGAATTTGTAGATCGTGACTCAATGATTGTTAGGGATATTAAATGAATGGGAAAAGAAGAGCTACATTGGTCACAATCACCTGCTGACGTCAAAACGTTTTTTTTTTTTCCGCAGTAAATTTTGCACTAAACAAATGGAAAAATAGATAAAAATGAAATTTCAACACTGGAAGAAAACAATAGGGTTAAGAGCCTAAAGTTTTGGTTGTTAAATCTTCATCTATTTCTTGCTTTTTCTTTTTGTAGAAGCATTCAGACACAGGTGTTCACTAAGCCCTTGTGGCACAATCTTATGCTGTATGTCACTCATCCATCCATCCATTTTCCAACCTGCTGAATCCAAATACAGGGTCACGGGGGTCTGCTGGAGTCAATCCCAGCCAACACAGGGCAGGAACCAATCCTGGGCAGGGTGCCAATCCACCGCAGGACACACACAAACACACACTAGGGCCAATTTAGAATCGCCAATCCACCTAACCTGCATGTCTTTGGACTGTAGGAGGTAACCCACGCAGACACGGGGAGAACATGCAAAATCCACGCAGATAGGACCCTGGAAGCAAACCTGGGTCTCCTGTGAGGCAGCAGCTCTACCACTGCGCCACCGTGCCACCCTGTCACTCATATCATTTTATTTTATTTAACTTTAAAAATGCACAGTCAGGTGTGTGTGTATATATATTAATAAATATATATATTTATCAATTTCCCCTTGGGATTAGTAAAGTATCTATCTATCTATCTATCTATCTATCTATATATATATAAATAGATATATATTGTGAGAGCAGCCTGACCACAGACAGACAGACACCGTTCTTAAGTCCACCACACACGATTTATTTACAATATTTACAAGGTCCAACACAGTCCCGCACAGCACACAGTGCTCCAGCACCAAACACCCTTTTCTTGGGCCTCTCAATGGTCCTCTTTGGGCCGTCTTCTCTCCACTCCATGAAGCCTTGTCTGCTTCCTCCTGACTTCCGCTCCTCGACTGTTGGGAAGTGGCCCCTTTTATGCTCCAGGTGCCCCTTGATGAACCTCCTCTGGCACTTCCTGGTGTGGCAGAAGTGCCGCATGAGCACCCGGAAGCACTCCGGGTGACCCTGGAATTCCTTCTGCCAGTACTTCCTGTTGTGGCTGAAGTGCTGGCATCCAGGGCTTTAGGATCCAGCAGGCACCCCTTGGCAGTGGCCCCGGGCCCCTATAGGGTTGAGCTTTCCAGCTCGGCTCCCATGACCCCCATAATAACAAGGGCGGCTATCCTCTCGTGGCCCAGGGAAGGTATAATCTCTCTCCCAGTCCTTCCAGGCTTCCCGGCTGGGAATGGCACCCAGCCGCCTGCGACAATATATAAAGAGAGATAGAGAAAGTCATTAATGTCACATGAACAGCGAAATTCTTATTTGCACGTCACCACTCTCTGGCATACCTTACTACCTGAACATCTTGCATATGATATAATTTTAAAGCATTAAAACCCACCTTAATTGATATTCTATGCCAAAGGTATTTACTTATTTTTGTAAAATTCTGTTTTTACTCTGAAGTAATTGTTCAAATATTCTTAGGATAATAGCAGTAAATGTGTCCTTATAAAAATATAGTTTCCGTCTATCCTTTTCTTCTGTCAAAATATGATCAATTTTTGATTTGATAGAAGGACATAGAGAGTATATATAATAAGCAGACAAACAGCAGGCAGTGTGACGTAGTGGTTAAGGTTCTGGAGTTTATACATGGTGGCCGTGGGTTCAAATCTTGCTACTGACACCGTGTGACCCCCAAGTAATTTACAAAAAAAGTGTAAATAATTGTATGTCAGGTTTTGTAAGTTGCCTTGGATAAGGTTATCAGTCAAATAATAATAATAGTCCAACTTGTGTTTGTCATTCATCTAAACATGGAAATCTTGGAATACTGAACTTAGTGCAGCTTTGGCCACATATTACAATTTTATTGTGAGATGGATGAAGATTTATTTTTATTGGACTCGTGGTTGCTTTATGTGGATTGTTTCACTGCAGATAGTATTCCTACAAGCCAACTTCTCTCCATGCATAGTTATGTATTTTAGTCTATTGTATCCCCTGCCTTTTGTAGTAGCTATTTATTATATTGTGAAATAGGTAAATTTATTAAAAAAGCAATGAGCTGTAATAATCAGTCACAATTATTTCAAGAGACTAACTCAACTCAAATTAATCACAATTAAATTCATAATAGTATTGCATTCTTCTAGTAAAGTTTTACAGAGCATTTTATTCACCTAATGTAATTTAAACTATCAACCAGTCAGGGAATAAAGTATCCCTCCATTCATCCACCTGTGTATTTTTAAAGCTGCATAACCCAACTGAGCATCACAGGGCTAATTCATTAAGTTATCATAATTTAATAATAAGACTAATTTTTGTGTAATAATCTTTTTTATTAAAATGTAGTACTTTGAGCTAAAATAGGCAATGTAACATATACAAATAGATTACAAAATCCTTTCAAATTTGAGGTCCATTTTGAACAATGCTGCACATCCTCTCTGACAACACGGACACTTTCAACCAACGGATCATTCAGGAAAAGTGTGTCAAGAAACAGCACCTTGGGGTCCTGTTTTCCTTCTTTTTAAAGAAAAGAAAACTGAAAAAAACTGCAGGAACATATATCATGAGGTTGATTTCATTGTTTTATAATGCAAAGTTAAATGTGACGCTAATAACCGTCATCATATGCAAGTTTACATTTTCATTCTTTGCATCACATCGTTTAGTATAACTGCTTTAAGTAACTTGTTGACTATCTATCTATCTATCTATCTATCTATCTATCTATCTATTATATATTGCCTTTCATATCTATCTATCTATCTATCTATCTATCTATCTATCTATCTATTATATATTGCCTTTCATATCTATCTATCTATCTATCTATCTATCTATCTATCTATCTATCTATCTATCTATCTATCTATCTATCTAACTAACGAGCCTTTGTAAAAGCCAGATTTACTGGGGACAAGTAAAGTTCGGTCCACAAAACATCATGCTACCTTTATGTGATCCAAATAAGATGTTGTGCTGTATGTCTTAATTATATCTTTGTCAGTTTAACAGCCACTTTCAGGGTTTCCCCAGTTTTTCCAGTTCCTCCCCAAATCTCACTTTTTACATGTTAGTGGGATGGTAACCTTATTGTAACCCCCAGGTCACTGGTACAACTGTATGACTTATCAGTGTTTAATTTATTAATTTAAATTGTAAAGGAATTCTTAAAACCACTTATATTATATATTAAGACCGGAAACAGCTCCCCCGGGGGTGCAAACCACTTCAGGGCCGCACACACACACACACACAGAGCTAATGCAATTTCATAATGAAGTAATTCTAGTATTTCAAAGTATTTTGAACATATAGATTGTATTTGTAGTGTAAAGAATATTATAAAATTGACATGTAGTGTTAAAATTTGTACTTTTCTACATGAAATATATACGCAGTTCATACATAGTGTATATTTGCTTTTTATTCATAGCATAAAGGTGTGAATAAGTCTTAATAAAGAATAGTCAGCTTTGTTAACAAAGTTACCTATTTGTATAAATGGAGTGCTTAAGCCCTCTTAATGAATGCAGAAATTATGTGTAATAATGGTATAATATATATAGTCATTTTAATATACTTTTGCATGTGTCTGTATATTCTGAGTATGGGTGCAGCTGAGTGTTTTATATCTAAGAATATATACTTATAATACATAATTAAGATGCAGAGAAGCCTTATCATGTTAAGCCTGTTCAGGTAATAGATAACTAAAAAAAGCAGTTGTATCTGAAGTCTTTTCATTTCTCACTCATTCAGATAAGTTTGTGCTTTCTTGATTTACATACTGATAAAATAAAGAGGGATGCAAATGGACTTTCTACCTCATTCATGGGTGCGGCAAAAGTACCATCTTAATGCTAGAGTTGTCATTGTGCAGGTGCTGTTGTTGTGTCGGAGTCTGCAGGGGTTAAAAAAACGCAATCATTTATATAGTGAGTTTTCAGTACTTCTTAATCAAAATGATCAGAAGTAAATAAATATGTTTAATTAATGTAGTTAGATAATTACGTTTTTTTCACAAAGGATGCATCTGTTTTCTATCCAATGTAAAATTTCAGGACATGAAAGAATTAGTGTCACACTATATACATATTTTTGATTATTATAATTCTTTATGTATCTCTTTTTATGTTTCAAAATTTTCATTTCTTTTGTGTTGCATTTCTTTAATAGCATATTTGTATTCAGTGGTGTTTATGGCATGAAAAGTACGGTGAAGCCATATTAGAATTTGCCTAAATGTGCACAGGACTCTCTACCATCTAACACCGATACCAATAATCGCTTTCAAGTTACTGGATCGGCCGACTCCAATACCAATTATTTTTTCTTTATCCATTTAAAAAACTTTTCACGCAAAGCTCCCTCATAACCAGACACATAGAAGCCTTATGTGCTATATTCAAGTTTTAATTTTGGTATTTTTTAAATAAAACTATAGTCCAGGGGTGTTGACTATTAATTTTTTTATGAACAAAATGAAATTTTGTTAGCGTATTGTGCAGTATCCATAAAAGTAGTAAAATAAATAAAAATCCTTTATATGCACAAAATATTTATCCATAAAAGAAAATAAATACAAGGTGTCATATTGTTTAATTTTTTCTGTAATGTACCTATCTGAATTAAAATTTTATTGAAGTAGTTATATACACTCACTCACACAGTCATTTAATTGATATTGGTAATTAAACACTACTTAAATATAAATATACAGGCACATATACATTTTGCTTTTTAATCATTTTTAATTAATTTTTTTGTTAGATTTTTTTTCAATGTATCAGCAAGACATTCGTAATTATTGATGTGTAATTATAAAAGTGGATTACCATTTTAATAATACAGTACTTGTTTCTTGCCAAAACATGCAGTGTATGACACGCACAAATAGTAAACATGGTACAGATCTTTCGCAGAGCTGTAAATATATCAAATATCCTGCTATTTATCAAGAGGACACAAGGCTAACAAGCTTATCAAGTTTACATGAAAAACATGTATTTTGTTCTTAAGCTAACAATCCTTTATCTTTTCATTTTGCAATTAAAAATGTAATCCACTGTACTTCAGACAAGCTTGCTGTCCAAACTAAGACAAACGGTGTCCCATTCTAATCAAAGGACACAATAAAAATGTCTGAGTTCATTAAGGTAGCTTTGCTTGCCGTTTGTCTGATTGCACAGGACGACTTCTCTGATTCCTTTTTGTAGTTTATTACTCCAGTTTCTTTAACATTAAGGCTAATATTCCAATCAGCTCCCACTCATTCATAAAACAAACCTTAGCTTGCTGTTCTTTGTTTATAACTACAGGAAGTTTGCTGCTAAAAAAAAAAAAACTACCATATTACCTCACGTAAAGAAGTATTAGCTTAGAAAAATAGGTGCTGAAAAGATTGTTTTTTGACATTCACTTACCTAACTAATAATGTTTGTCCCTCTTTTGCTGACGACTTGTGAAAATGCAAGTGATAAAAAACAATGATACAAAAAGATGCTGGTCTTTCTCAATTGGCATCAGATCATTGTGATACCCTCTGACATAGGCATCCTCTTAAAAAATACAGCTGAAGCTCCATATCTGCAGACATCTGCAGATCGAAAATATAAAAAAATTCCAGAAAGTTCAAAAAAGAAGAACTTGAACTTGCCACACACCAAGCACTACACTGAATCCATATGAATGAAGTGATTCGTAGTCATAGTCTTCCACGATAGTAGGTGAATAAAATGGTGCATAGGAGTAAACTTATATAAACTTATACAGCTCTTATATCACATCCAATTACTGTGCCACCACACTGCTCTTCAGTTGGCTAGCTCTGCTCACACGAAGCACCCTTACTCAACGCTGATGAATCGACCTCGTTCTCCGGCAATCACCTCCTTTATAAAATGAAAGCCTTTTCTCGCTCACCAATCCTACCTCGGCTTCTGAGTGCTACCAGTTGCCAGTTTAGGAAAAGGGTTTCAATCTTTGTGCTTCCTGCAGTACTGCAGCTGTTTAACACAGCACAAAAGACATGCATGTAATTCCAGAAAATAAAGACACTCAAACAAAGAAGACTGAACAATCAATAACCAAATTGAAATCAATCTCCCCTTAAACTGATGCTTCCCCCCTTCACAATCCAATATAAGTTAGTCCGTACGTCAGCCCATAGAACCCTGGCCAGGGCAGCGGCTTTAAACTGCCAACTTATCTATACACAGCACATACTCATGCAAAAAGCTGTGCAGAGCTAGAAACACTACTTGGACACATAAAGACCATCTGTAGGTAATAAGTACACTGTAAGCGAAATACTAATGCTTCAACCGACAAAACTGTTATTATCAATAACAAGCACTGCCCCGTGTTTCTTTAAATAAAAGCAGTTCAGTCGACAAGGTGCTGTGAGGACCTTGGCGTCACATTGTGCATTTGTTTCTGTGAAAAAATTGTTCCTGCAAAAAGCAATTAAGTAGTCAAAGCAATCCCTCAAATGCTATGAGGGAGTGTAAAGTACTATATTTCGACAAGAAAATAAAGATCTTTTAAAAAGTGGTCTGTCATGTGCTGAAATTATTATTCCCTGAACAGTGCAGTATAACAAGTATTGCCATAGCATTTAGATTGTATTTGGTATCATAAGTAATCTAGAGATCATTTAAAGTAGTATAGGTTGATGTGCGTAGGTTATGTGCAAATACTATGCCATGTTATATAAGGGACTTGAGCATCCGCATTTCCCCACTGATACAGAGGTCTGACTGTACAGCGATATAGATTTAAACATTACCAAAAAAAAAAAGTGAAAGCATCGCAAAGACCTCAGAAAAAATTCCTAGCTACTGTATGAGCTACATAAATTTCAATGGCAGCACCTGACAGTTTAGAATCGAATAGCTTTGAGATGAAAAAGATCAAGTTGCCATAAAATGGAAAGAATACACAGAATGCCCACACTGCACAACTTGACCAGCACACTGCAAGCGGCCAGATGTGCTGGTCAGCTGAAAACCAGCAAACAAATGAAAAAATGATTTTCTACATTCCTATCTTTCCACAACAGAATTCTGTGCATTTTTGATGCAGCAGCCATGTACAGCTGGCTTCTTTTCCGTCAAGTAGATGAAACATCTGTAAGCTTTTTTGGTGGCTTTTTTCAGATTTAATGTGTTCCGCCTCAATGGTGAGTGAACATCAAAATGCAGCGTAATATCTTGTGATTGATTCATTCCTGATATCAATACCCCTTGTTTTTTTTTTGTTTTTTCTTAAATTACTGTGGCTACATCTAAGGGAGCAAATGGTACTGGACTTTCATACTTTAACCTAAGTAAAAACATGCAGTTAAACAAATTAATATTAAACAAACATATATATATATATATATATATATATATATATATATATATATATATATATATATATATATATATATATATATATGTTCCAGGCGAGCAAGCATTAGAAACAAAATATCTCCCCCTGAATGCCAGATGGCAGCCTCCCTGGGTTGCGGCGGTGCCTCGGACTCTCCCAGGGCTTCATGGGGTTTGGAGTGTTGTGTAGCCCTGTTGGGTTCTGCAGGTGCCACAAGTGGGTGCTGCAGCAGCCTTCTGAGCGCTGGTCTCGCCACACCCAGAAGCGGAGCCGGATGTCGGCAGTCAAGCACCTGGAGCACTTCTGGGTACCCAATAAAAGGAATCACCAACCACCACTCAGCAGCTGGAGTCAGGTGGAGGAGGATGAGGTTGCCTGGGAGGAGTGGTGGTGCAAAGGAATAGTGCTTTACTTTTGTGTGTTGGTTCTTTGGGACTGTGTTGTGGCTGGGGGACACGGGGAAGACATGCCCTCCAGCTGAAGAAAAATAAAAGTTTATTTATTTTGTATGTGTGCCTCCCGTGTCCAAGCTCTGTCAGGTCGGGTGCATATGTAGCACCTTTTTACAATATATATACACACACTAGCCATTCCCCATGGCTTCGCCCACATAGTAGTGAAACAAGACAGTGAAACAAGACTTCCTTCTACCCTTAGGGGTCTGTAGTTGTCATTTTTCAACATGTGGACAAGAGCTGTGCCAATGAAAGTCAGAGAAGCCGTTATGAGGCTGAAAAACGAGAATAAAACCATTGGAGACATCAGTAAAACCTTAGGATGACCAAAATCAACTGTCTGGCATATCATCAAGAAGAAGAAGCACACCGGTGAGCTCAGTAATCACAAAGGGATTGGTAGGGCAAGGAAGACCTCCACTGCTCATGACAAAAGAATCCTCATTATGGTAAAGAAAAAGCCCCAAATGTCTGACCAGCAGATCCAGAAACAGTCTTCAGGGCGCAGTGTGGTAAATTGGGGTCTGTGGCTGGTAAAGGTGGCCATTTTAATAAATGGTTCTGATTGCTGCACTCACGTCTTTGTGTTTGCATTGTAACATGGTGAGAGTGGTTCCTATGCAGCAGCTGATGTCCTTGCACTTGGTTCCTGTTTTACATGCAAGAGGGGAGAAAAGAAAGGAGATCGGAGGAAAGGAGAAAACAGACTGGCCAGTGACAGAGAGAGGTAGACTCTTACCATGAAGGAGGTTAAAAGGAAAAGGAAGACAGAGAGGTAGAGGCAGAGATGGAGTGTGAGAGCAGCTGAGCTTATGGAGTGAGGCAGGTGGTTGGGAGAGAGCCTCAGGGATGTGGGAGCCAGAGGCTGTGAAAGGGACACTCCTACTGAGTGCTTTCTTGGGATTAGGAGCGGCCCGAGTGACGGCGTCTCCCCGCAAGGGTCGAAGGGAAGCAATGGGACTCACTGTTTTTTATGGACTGTGTCTGGTTTTTAATGTCATTGCTTTTAAAGTAACTAGGCAGCTTCGCCCCCTGCTCGCTTCACTCACCAACCACCCTGGCCTGCGCTACGCGCCAGCCACTTCGCATCTCTGCCACCTCACGTTGTGAAGAGGTGGGCTGAACGCAACTCAAGAAGACACGGTCACTCCTCCGAAACCCCCTCTTAAATGGTGTTACAATGGGAAACATATAGTTTTTTTTTACCTCCTATTTGCTCGATCAGCTGCTGGATTGCTGTTGCTGCCGTGTCGCGTGAACTGAATCTCGTACAGCGCTTCGAACATTCAAAGCCTGTACAGCAGCTGTCCTTTTGTCTCGCTGTCTTTTCTCTCTTCTCCCCCAGCCATCCTCTGCATACTTCTGTCATATCACCCATGTACATGTATTCAATCTCGTGTCGCTTTTACCTTTTCGTCGTATTTGGAATTATATCGTGACAATCTATAACTGCCCGTGAATGATTATCATTTCTTTCTCTCCACATTAACTGTGTCTGACAATAGCATTCACACAAATGAGAAATGATTGAACCGTGTATGTCGTTGTAAATGTTTTAGATGTGGGCAATACTTTTCCAAATCTCTTTGCATAAAGTCTTGTCTCGCGGGGCTTGAAATTGTCTCTTGCTGGATTTCACTTTAACCAAACAACAAATATTTTAATTCTTGTGGATAGCCCTCTTCATTGGGAAGAAACACTACTTTTCCCTGATGGCAACACGAATTAGACGATCTACAAGTCTCCGACTTAAAGTTTAAATCCAAACAATATATTCGATCTCTTTTCCCGTTATTTCACCGGGTAATAATTTCCGTTTGTTTGCACTAATGCGACCCTTACTATCATTTTTTTGAGACTTTCGAATTTTTGTACTTCCATTATCTCTAACCTGCTTTGCATGTGTATCGCGCCAGTGTTTTTGAATTCTTTACGATATTCTACTTCCTTATCTACTCTTTGCCTTTAATTTCCAGCCCCAGGCGTGGTTAAATCTGTTGGCACAAAGTCTCATCTCGTGGGACGTGAAAGTGTCTCTTTGAGAAAGTCACGTCTTGTCTCTCTTTGCAAGATTTTTTATTATAATAGAGATATTTGTTGAATTGTTTTTAACCTCCACTAATTCACTTTTTATTTTAATGGATTATTTATTTAATGATGATGCTGCACTGCACTCTGGAACACTGTTTTGTTTAGTGGGTTTTTAATAAAAGCACTAAGCACCTTTACACCATCCGTTGCTTTATGTGTGTTTTGCCCTCATTTGCCATGCTCATCTGGTTATGTTAAATGTCTGGTATCGTTTCTGGTAATCAAGGATGGGTTTCATATCCAGGTCATAGGACCACTTGAGCTGTGTTTCTTGTAATAACTGATGTTGTTCATTGTGTGTATTTGTATTCATGGCCGTTTATAAGTATCACTTGTCAGATGACAGTAAATCTGAACTTGAACTTGAATATGTTAATATGGTGCCATAATTATAAAAGTACATTTTACAATTTTAATAAAGTATCAAGAGTGTCATGACCTCTGGAAGACTGAGGGAAACCCCAGATGGGAGAGATGGCACCAAACAGGACAGGTGGTGGTCCAAGTCAACATGGAAGGCAGCAGTTTTATATGACAGACTACCCGGATTCACCACAATAGTTTCTTTTTTTTACAGAAACAGACAGAGCCACAGTCACCTACATAAGCACCTACAAAATTGTGATGCATTGACATGATCGTCGTCATGATAAAAATAAACAAGTGACAAGCCAAAGCAAAAAATAATAATAATATCCATCCATCCATTATCCAACCTGCTGAATCCAATCACAGGGTCATGGGGGTCTGCTGGAGCCAATCCGAGGCACAAGGCAGCAACCAACCCACTGCAGGACACACACAAAGCACACACTAGGGCCAATTTAGAATCGCCAATCCACCTAACCTGCATTGTCTTTGGAAGGAAACCCACACAGACACGGGGAGAACATGCAAACTCAACACAGGGAGGACCCAGGAAGTGAACCCGGGTCTCCTAACTGTGAGGCAGCAGCACTACCACTGCGCCACCCTAATAATAATATGATTCTGTTAAAAAATATGGCCAAAATAGCATCCTAGCAGGTCAAAACCATTCTTCACAGCACTCAGGGTTATGAATTTCTTGAAATGCCTAACTTGTCTCTTTCAGTCTCACATTGCCAATGTGTTTGCGAATCAACAAGTGATTTTATTTAATACATGTTGCTCAATTTGTCATAGCAATGGTTAGATTAATGTGTCCATCAGAAGCAAGTTAAGTGTTCAGATGCAATGGAGCAGATTCCTCATGGCATGGATTTGACCTGAGCTGTAAATGCCAGTTTAGCCCCTGCTAAAATAAAATAAATTCTGGCTTTGCTTTTTTTACGCATCAGACATCATAAACTGCAAATAGCATTGAGAAAGCCCAACAGAACACGGACTAATAAAAATAAACATTATAGCAATATCATGCTATTTAAAGCTGAATAAAGTTTGCCCAAGCACTATTTTAATACTTTATACTACACTAGCATTTATAAAATGCAGTGTAGCCACAAATAATGTTGATAATATAATGAAGTCATGGATTCCCTCTGCAACCCAAATAAATATTTTGAGCAATCTACTTCAGCATTTCCTGGGATTTCTTCACTGTGAGGTCCATGTGAAGGCATATCTAGTGAGCCAGGAGAAGAGCCTGAAGCAAACTGAAGAGGGTTTGTATTGGCAGTAGGATCATGTCTGGCCTCAACGTTGTTGTTACTGTGGTGTCTAAGACCTTGAGCTGTCTCCCCAGGTTGACTGCCAACCTAAAGTTGTCATGAGTAGGCCTCCTGGCATTCTCTCCTGTGGCTCCTTTCCGCTCTGACAAAGATGAACAGTAATTTGCCTGAACGGTGGCTTTTGGTGTTATTGATAGCCAAGTAAATGTATTCTGCTGTGCTCCAGATTCCTTTTCCGGGGCACAGAGGACAAGATGGCGCATCACGTTTGCCCCAGACAAACAGGCTATCTGGGTTTGGTGGGATATCATAGACTGATTGCATCACGAACCTGATGTGTTGGGGTTCCACCTGCCAAATGTCTCCCCAGGAGATCTTCTTCACCAGAGCACACTCTCACCTTGAAGGATTATGATCAATTTTGCTATTGTTGTTTCTCGTGTTGCTGTGGTTTTGTTTTAGTTTTATGAAAGATGAAGCAGTGTAAATACAAATTTAAAGCAAAGTATTTACATTAGTCATGTTCATATTTCAAATGGCATAAATATCCACCTTAAAAAAAGGACAGGTGTCTGTGTGTTCATCTGGTTGCTATGTCTCTTTTATATGCCATTTGATATGGGATTCATAAAAGCAGTACTAATGTTTGTGCTTCACCATCTGTTGGAATGACAAATGCAATGCATTTTATTGCTGCAATTGCTTGTGATGTGCCATTTGTTGGAATAACAAATGCAATGCATTTCATTACCACAAATGTTTGTGATGCGCCATCTTTTGGAATGATACATGTAATCCATCTTATTACTAAATGCATTACAAAAATACATTCCAATAGATTGTGCATCATTGGTGGAGGGGTTATGCCCCTATCCCCCTATAAACTCCACTCATGCCTACACATCATATTTTATGATTATCCAGCTGCCACTTTGATATAATACACAACCAAAAGCACATGTGTAGAAAATGTTCTATTAATTAAAACGCCTGAGATATAAAATAATATAATATATAATATAATATAATATAAAACAATTAAGGCACCTTTTATAATTGCCTGTGTGCCAAGCACCTTTTGCAAGCACCACAGGTCACCACCACCTAAGCCCAAATATGAACCTTCATGAGACTGACCAGAAGCACCACCACATTTGACAATTTTCCCGTGTTTCATTTACTTAGTTTTTTCCTGTTCAATATAACTTAGAGACAGGGCCGTTTGAAGGAATTTGGGGGCCCCAAGCAAAATGTACATGGAGGCCCCCCGCACGCACAAACGCACGCAAAGGAACCACAGCATAGCCATACTGTACATATTTCTGATAGCCTACCTGCTGCAAAATTGCACCATTTGTACAAGACAAGTAGAGCTATTTTATGTGTGTAATTTATCACTTACCCCTGTCTTGTTTTTTTCTTATCCTCCTCTTCCTTTCTCTTCTTTCTTTTTTGGCTTCCTGAAGCATAATTCCGCTTCTTGACTGCCGAGGAGGAAGTTTTGTATTTTGCCGGCAGCAGAGATCGCGTGGTTGGCTGGCTGCTGTCAGCGAGGGGGCCCCCTTGAGGGGGATCCCGATAACAGTGTCATTGCACTTTACTGCATTCACTATCAATGGGGCGCTCACACAGTTTGTCGCTGCATTTTATTTTTAACCAGTCGTTGTCTTGGGGCCCCAGGCCAGCTCGGGGCCCCAAGCAATTGCTTGGTTTGCCTGCCTTGTTGCGACGGGCCTGCTTAGAGATATGAAACACACACTTATCAAAATAAATCTTTTGCAATATTACAATATTCATTACTATTCCATTCCAGGTCAGGATGATAACATAAAGCAGGACTCATTGCTATTTATTTTATTATTTAGCTTTTAGTGCTCTTTATTTGAAGCCAAAATAATGCAAATACTTCTCCTGTTAAAAGTTGCGTTTTGAGCCATACAAACTGTGTCACATCCAGCAAATACAGCAGGTGTCAGAAGGCATGAAAGGTTCTCTTTAACATTAAAGAAAAGTAAGGCAGTAACTCAAATCTGTTTTTGTTTGTTAACTAAGACAAGTATTTTTACTTGAATAAAAATAGTTTTGCATTACGTTACTTGCTACATTAAAAAGTAATCTGACAGCATAACACACATTACTTTTAAAACATTTGTCACAAACTTGACCACAAGTCATAGCAAGGTTTGGGGCGGCCACCCGTATAATTGGTTTCCTGGCTGCAAAATTGCAAACAAAAGACAGCACTGGTTTCACAAATCAAAGTCCAAAACAGAACTGAGGGAGTAGGGGAAAGGTGGAGGATTTTTAAAGAGGAAGACAGGAAGTGAGGTCAAAGAATTCGGGCTCAAAAGGGTCTTCAGTCATAGACTCGAGCCCGGACGTGACATCAAAGGTTCTCGGAGCCGGCAAGGTCTTCTTCCATAGGCTTGGACCTGGAAGTGGCGTCAACAGGGCCAGGTGGAATCTTCCGTGAATGGTCTGCAGGAAAGGGAGAAAAAGAATCAGTGCACTCTGCCACATCCCGGTCTGTCTTGGAATTGCCCTCACTCAAGTCCTTTAGCTGCCTCCCATGCGCACGCGTGTGACACATTAATTCAGCAATGGTCTCCAAACTACTGCTTTGGGTGCAGTGCAGCTTTAGGGGCCTGACTGTAAATGACAAACACAAACACTTAATATCGGCTGGGGAACCATTTTTCCAGAATGGCCAGTTGACTGGGGCCTCCAGAACTGTGACTTTGCCGAGACTGGATTAAGATCCTTATGGACCCTTGTGTGTTGAAGAAAACTCAAACATCACCTCTCCTCACTCCCCCACAAGTATATATTCACCCAGTTACGAACATCACATGCTCTATGTTAATAAATATCAGTTGCAGGAAAAAAATCCAAAACTTTATATCAGGTGAACGTCACCTTCCTTCTTTGTTCATTAGTATAGTAGAGGGGTTGGCAACCTTACAGCGGTGTCGTGCCAAACCTGTCTTAATAATGTTATTCCATGTGCCGACATAATTCTACTAATTTTCTTATATATACTTTCAAAATTGGTCTGGTTATAATGGGCATACTTTTAAAGCCCATTATAACCGGATCTTATATTATTGGTCATTCAGTATTTTAAAATACATAGGATCATATATGAAAAGAATGTTTTGTCAACACATTTATTAAAAATTGTATTACAAGTTATAAATTACACGTTTTTTCAATACAAAATACAAAGTTTGAATAAGAAAAAAATTATCAAGATTTCTAATATGATTAATCATTCTTTATTATTAATCAGAGCTATTAATCAATGAATGCGAAGCAATTGTACGTATAACTACATTCGGTGGATTTAATTTTGGTTCCAATTATTTGACTAAAATAAGTAGTTTGTTTCTTAAAGCCAGAAACGGCTCTTTTTAGAGCTTCACTTTTCTTACCAGAGTTTTTGAATGTGGACTGATGTTTAGTTTGATAATGTCTTTGTACACTTGACATACGCCACACAACACTTTCACAGTATAACGCACACATAGCACAGTCCTTTTGTTGTACAAATCCATATTTATTCGTCCAAGAGTCTTGAAAAGAGCGAACATCAAGTTATTGTCTTTTGTGAGTGATTTTAGGGCAGTATATTACTTAATAATAACAAGAGGTTTGTTTTAACATACCACGGCCTGCACTGAACACGAATTCGATTTACGTTTGAGTCGTATGTGCAAAACATTTACATGTGGACGTATAATGGGAATGTATGCGCTGTGATTAAAATATAATAATGAGGTTTGTTTTAACATACCACGGCCTGCACTGAACACATGGTTTCCATTTACATGTGAGTCACTTTCGCAAAACGTAGGTAACAGCACGAACGTGTGCACTGTAATTAAAATATAATTTTTTTTAACTATATTTCAATTCAATCAGAGTGCTATTGAAAATTGTTCCATGTGCCATGTACTGTAGGTACTGTATAGTACAATGAATGTAACAAGCTAATTGATGAGAGCAAAATCACAGGAAATCAATATTTTTTTCTAAAATTGCAGTTAACGAACATCAACTAAACATTCTTAAAAAGCCCAGGGCAAAAAATAATGAAGCATTTTAGGTTGACGTATTTGAACCAAATAAAATTAAAAGTGATTCATCTGGGTTTTTCATTGTTTGGTGCATCTTACCTCCTGCAGTAGCCTGGTTGTCATCCACACTCTTGCGCACGTCTGCTGTATTGCCAGTGTTATGGAAGACCACAGAATCAGGATGCATGTTACTTCTAGGAGATGCCAGATTTGCCTTTTCCTGACCTGATTGTCTCTAAGAATGGTCTCAGTTGTCACAAATGCAGTGTTTGCGTCATTGATATATATCTGTCTATTATAAAAAAAAAATCCTGGAAAGGATAAGCAGGGTGACGAGACATAAACTTCTCGGAAGTTCTTGGAAAACACTTTAAAGACCTGCAAGACGCAAACAGTATTAAATAAGAGCACGGCCAGCAAAACACTCAGTCGTGTAAAGACACGTCGCACCCACAGATCCTGTGCTCTCAGCACATATAAAGCGTTTAAGGACAATACGTTCTAGATGAAATGTCAACAAGTAAGCAAAGAAGAAAGAGCAGCATATTTTGTAATGAAACTTTGAGATACATTTTTTTTGTATGAATATGTGTTATATAAATAAATGTTGATTGATTAATTGATTGGAGAAAAAAGACCCAAAAGCATTGGAGAGAAAAAAAGGCAGATAAGAGATTATGAAAGCAGTGGAATTCGAAAGGCTCAAGCAAATGATGGCATGATACACATGCAGAGAAAAGTAAAGAATATGAAAGCAGGAACATTTGAAAGTATTGTAGTGTCCCAGCCAGGCTGAAGCCTTTTTTGTTTTAAGTGACTGTTAGGTCCGATTGAGGGAGGGCGGAGTACATCACGGAAGACTGATAGCGGGGTATTGATTAATGCGGTAAGGGGCGAGACCCGGGGGAAGAGGGGTTGGAGAGGGTGCTAGAAAGTTGTGCAATCGGAGATTGTTCAAGTAAAACTTTTGTGACACTTTATTACATCAGTCGCTACAGTATCAAAAAAAAAAAGACAGTAAAGATCACATTAGCACAAACAAAAGTAAATTAATCATCAGGACCAGGTGTAATTGAAAAAATAGCAGGACAAAGCGAGGTCAGAAATAAAAGGCAAAGAGCAGAAAACAAAGTCTTTTCGCCTTTGCATCATTCAATGCAAAAAATGTAGATTTACACAATAATGAACAATACGCTATGAGAATCTGTGGTCCCGCCACAGTTAAAGCAACGACAAGTTTAATTTCAAAGAAAACACAATTCGGTCAGGTGTATATTTATGATCACGGAGAAGCGATGCAAATTTTAACAAGTAACAAGAAAGGTAATGTATATATTCCACTAATAACATTAGACACCAAAGGAGATCTGGATATGCCATTCGTATTGAAATGTTTACAGTTTCCCGTGACAATAGCTTTTGCTATGACAATTAACAAATCACAGGGACAAACATTAGAAGAAGTTGGATTATTTAGTAGAAAAACAGAAATAATATTTACTCACGGCAGTTATACGTTGCGTTGTCACAATGTGTCTCCAAAAACAGAATCAAAATTCAATGCGATCTTGAAGAAAAAGTAATTCCAAATATTGTTTTTAATGAAGCTTTATATCAAGCAGGGTCATTTTGCTAAATCGCTTGTAATTTGACCTCTCCAAATTAGAATCTTTGCTGTTATTGAACTATCTGGATTATAAACACATGTGTGGTCTCTTTGTAAAGGTAACATTCTCTAGTTTCACCCTTAGTAGTCAGAATCACTGTAGGTGTGACTGATCAAAAGTTATGCACATTAGAACTCACAGAAAAAATGATTTTTTTTGTTCTCGCCTAAGTTTTTTTTGTGTAAATAAAGGCCTCTATAGCTGCAGTAGGTAGGTGGGGACAGAAACTCACAATGTACCAACAGAATAACTTGTTGACTACTCACATTTCAAATTTGAAAAGAATACCTGTAAAAATGACATTTTTACACCAGTTTTTATGTGGGCATGTCCAGGTGCTTTTTAGAGGGACCGATGGTTTATCCATTATCCACATTTTGGAATGTATGGAAAAAGTGTAATAACTTTTGAATGCTTCAACCCACAGATATCAATGAGGGCTCTACTGAAAGCTTACACCTAAAGGAATCTATATCTACACACAGTGTCACTCTATTAGTTATGGAAATTCATATTCCATAATAAAAACAATAAAAAATACACATTTCAATATAAAAATAGTCAAAACAAGTCTTATGGGCCAAAAATATATATATATTTTATTTTTTATTTTTTTTTAAATAAAATGCACACAAACTATATACATTTTTTACAAACTGTTACAACACAGCTCAGCGTTTTTCTATGTGCCACTGATTGTAGCAATCCCTAGCAGGCAGAAAGCACAAGGGCGTGTCACATGTCGCTCTCTGCCTCAGACTTATCCTGGTCCGATTGATCACTGTGACGCCACGTACATGCCTCTACTACTTTATCGAGAGTGTATTTACGTTTATCTGTACGTTTATCCATATTTATAATTCGAAAAAACTTGGTGAAATCACAATAAACAACCACGCACCAAGTCTGCAGACTGGCACAAATGCCACCTTCGCACAGCTCCCTTCGGTTTTGTTTACAAGTTGGCATGGCAAGTTACACATCGGCGTGCTCAGCTGCTCATTGGCTGTAAGTTTGGAGTGTCACTCACAGCGTTCAATCAAACTGGTAGATTCTACCAGGGTTTGGAGTTGTGCGTCAACTGTCTGTGACACTCGTTGGCTATACGAGGCTCCAGTCACCCCCCAGACCCCTCCTAATTGGCCAACTTAGGTGTCAATCAGAAGCTAACACTTCCGTGTAACATGCTTTAGCATGGTTATTGCCGACAGAAACAAATTACGTCTGATATGACCAATAGAAATGAAAAAAAATGTCGGAGCTAGTCTCAAGTTAAGAAACGTTTTCTGGAGTTTTTGTCCTTTTGAGGATCTATCGTGTGTTTTGGACCTAATTGTTTTACTCGATTATATTCCCTGGAGCCTCACAGACAGAATGAGATCAATATTGCTCAGAAATATTGATGTTTGACTTGCAGAGAGCCTTCAAAGGTAGGAGAAGTCAACTCTTAAAAGTATTTACTTCTCTGTAAAAAAGGATTTAGTGTCAGTGCTGTGGTTGTTGTGTGTCAAAATGGTTTATATCATCAGAAAGACGAGACTCTGAGGTTTCATTTGATGTGTAGCATGTCGAGGGGCATGCACACATGGCTGTGACTTGGCTGTGACGTCGTCCAAGTGTAGTTATGTACCGGGACCGGTATGTGTGCATGTTAATGTGCAAATAATGAAATTTAAACAATTCCAAAGAAAAAAAGCTTTTAAAATTGTATATCCGATTACTCGCGAGAGACACTTTAACTTGCTCCCAGTTCTTAAAACAATGACAAGCGGCAAGCAAAACACACAGCTCACAGCAGATGATTTGACCACTTCTCCTTGTGTGCGTTCAGCCACCCTAACCTCACCTCTTCACAACGCGAGCAGCAGAGACACAAAGTGGCAAAAAGAACAGCAGCTGTAGAGGCTTTAAAATGATTGACAGGCAGCGCGACTGCGTTATACGTCCTGCGAGAAAGAGATTTAACCACGCCTAGGGCCAGAAATAAAGGACACGTACTGTTTTTACAAAAGCTTTTAAAGTAAAAGTGAAAATAATGCATATCAAACAATTCCCATGAAAATAACAGTCTCTTTAAATTGTATATCCGGTAAACCAAATACGGGGGTGGGCAACGAAGCAAGCAGGGGGCGGAGTCTCCTAGTATACATATATAATGTATGTGGTACAGATTTCACCACAAGAGTTTCTTTTGCTTGTGTTCCTCTTTTTTTAATTTGTTTTCTGTTGCATCACTGGGCTCTCGTTATGCATGACAAACCATTGTAAATTTGACTTATTTCTGAGAGGGCAACACATCAATTTTACGATTTCATTAAACATCGTGTGACCCCGCCCCCCACCACCCGTATGAACCAACCAGGACTCACATTTTTCTTTCAAATGCTTTTTGCTTACGTGTGATTGGATAGGTTTATAATTGTGAGGATCGAAGTGAGGCTCAAGTGTGTACTGCATTACTTGAAGGATTACCTTCAATAGTAGACATAACTTTTTCAGAGAGATACTTTCATGTTCCACGAGACAAGACTTTGTGCCAAGAGATTTAACCACGCCCGGGGCCGGAAATAAAAGACAAAGAGTAGGTGACAAAATAGAACGTCTTAAAGAATTCAAAAACATTGGCACGATACACATGCAGAGCAGATTAGAGATAATGAAAGTACTAACATTCAAAAGTCTCAAAAAATTATAGTAAAGATTGCATTAGTGCAAACAAAGGGAAATTATTATGCTGTGAAATAATGGAACAGCAAAAACAGATCGAATATATTGTTTGGATTTAAGCTTTAAGTTGGAGACTTGTAGATTGTCTAATTCACGTTGCCATCCCAACGAAGAGGTGTATCCACGAGAATTAAAAGATTTGTTGTTTGGTGAAAGTGAAATCCACATACGCGAACGGCAGAGGCGTGAAGTAGCTTGCACATAGCGCAGGTCGGGGTACTGGGCGAACGAAGCGAGCAGGGGGCAAAGCCCCCTAGTTGTCTTTACAAAGATCTCTAAGTGTCTTCACCTTTCGTGTTTTCCATAGGCTAAATACTGAATAGATATGAGAAGGTGGAAAAAAGGGATTAACATATACAGAAGCAACCAATAAAAACCACTCCATCTTGAATTTTGCATTGGTTTCATATTTTAAGTAACTGGTGGATGACTGGACCATTGATAAATTGACAATAGCATTGATTATAGCAAGCCAGGCCAGTGAAAATTTGCACATTTTTGCCAATTCCCAAGATTTTATTGTACGTCCTTTTGCTGCCTAGTAGTAAAATTGAACGCTAGGATCCTACCTTAGGATCAAGTTAGGTAGGATCATGCTATGTTCTGTGTTAGAGTTTTGTAGAGTCACCTCTTGGATGTGTGGAAACTTTAAATTCCAGATGAATGATGTTATGATTGAGACTAATTTTTGTACAGAATAATGTGATATATATTGAGCTATTCTGGAATATCCCTAAGATGATCTTCTTCTTCTTCATCTTCATTTCCCCATTGTATGTGTGGTCAACCTGCTTCTCCATACAGCTGATTCCTGCACCTTCTCCTCCCAGCAAGACCTTTTTCCTTCAGATCTTCTTTTATTTTATCCATACACCACTTTGGCTCCTTCACTTTCTCTTTCATTCCCTTCACTTTTTTGCCCACATATTCATTGTCTCCCCTCATCACATGTTCATACCACTTCCACCTACTTTCTTGTCCTTTCTTAGATTTCTCTCCCAATTTTGTTGTACCTCTGATTGCCTCGCTTCTTATTCTGTCCTTTTTGCAACTCCACACATCCATCTCAACATTCTCATTTCCGCCTAACATCTAACTTCTTCTCTTGTGCTCCTTTTCCTGTCCATGTCTCAACTCCATACATCAGTGCTGGTCTTACCACAAACCTGACCTTTAACCTTCACCTTCATTCTCTTAATCACACAATCCTCTTGATACCTTCTTCCAATTGTTCCATCCACACTGCTGTCTGTGGGTTATTGCTGCATCTAGTTTTCCATCTCGGGTTGCTACTGATCTTAGATATTTAAACGTATCTAATACTGTTGACAGCTCTCCCAGTGGGCTAACCTCTGAAGAGTTTAATTTTGATAGTATTAGTTATCTCTATTACGGTGAGATGGACAGAGAACCATCCGTTAACATCTTGCTTGGTTTTTCCATAGTACTTCCAAATCTGTATTGAAAAAGATCTTTATGTTTACTTGTGAATGGTTATCCCCAAATGTTAAAACTGTTTTGAAATTATGAACGAATAGGTAACTATTATGGTATGATGTGCTACAGAATGAACTGGGAAAGCCACACATTTATTGAAATTTGAATCCATCAGACTTTTGAAATCCCCCTAACACATTTAAGACTAATAGTAGAGATCATTTTTGGCAGTACTATATCATCTTTGTATAATATTTTCTGTTCAAGTCCTTTTCTCATAATCCCCTGGTCATGCTTCATTTTTTAAATATATAACATAACATATAAAAACATGACAGTCTCACATCGGCTTATTCCATCTGAGAATCTTTGGGGCCCAAAAGTACAGCCCTGGATGGGGTGCCACTGTATTGCATCCACCTTTCATTTTTAATTTGAAAATATCATTGGGAAAAATCCAGCTCATTCACATTTTATATCAGTTTAAGGTATACACAAGGACGCAAAATACGAATGGAGCACTAATGTTTCATTTGCTCTTTTGCTCTGTGGCAAAGGCGCTACATAAGCATCGAACTAACACAGACTGACAGCTGAGGCATGTATAAAGATAATCAAAAAAGTTTTTATTTTTTCTTCAGCCATTTGGCACGTCTTCCCCGTGTCCCACAGGCCCTACGCAGTCCCAAAAATACCCCCAAAGAATGCCACTACAACACACAAAAGCATAAAGCAAAACACCACCACAAAACACTCTTCTTTTTCCTTCACTCCTCCAAGGCAGCTTTGTCGTTGTTGTCCTCATCCTCCTCTTTTTCCTCCTTCTTCTTCTTCTTCTTCTTCTTCTTCTTCTTCTTCTTCTTCTTCTTCTTCTTCTTCTTCTTCTTCTCCTCCTCCTCCTCCTCCTCCTCCTGATTCTGGCACCTTGAGTAGTGGCTGCAGGCTCCTTTTATAGCCCTCCCAGAAGTGTTCCAAGTGGTAATTAGCCTAATTAGGCTGCACTTCTGGGTGTGGCTGTCATCCAGCCCACATGGGCTCGTTAAGCCATTGCATCTTTTCCGGGTGGTGGCCACGGAGCCCAACAGGTCTGTGCCCTGTGTTACACGCCTGTGGCCCCAATGTATCCCAGGAAGGCTGCCACCATGCATTCCGGGGGACGTAGTGTGCATCCTATGACTGGTCCCCCGGATCCCGTGTCAAAGAGGCCATCTGCCACAGCTCCTTTTCAAAACTTGCTTTGCCTGTTTTATGCATGGAGAGGAATTACAACTATGAGGGGAGTTCAGTTATAAACAGGAATTTTCATATTATGTTCTTATAAAGAGTGCAAGATAGACATGACTCGTTGGACAAACGCATGCATGTTTGAACTTGTCATTAGTAGTGCTAGCTGCTCTTTCCTCCTTTCCTGTCAGTTGTAATCAACATGTCGGAACAGGAGGTACACAGTGGTGTTCCATAGCAAATTATTGTTCATCCATCCATCCATTATCCAACCCGCTATATCCTAACTACAAGGTCACGGGGGTCTGCTGGAACCAATCCCAGCCAACACCTGGCCCAAGGCAGGAAACAAACCCTGGGCAAGACACCAGCCCACCTCAGGGCATGCACACACACCAAGCACACACTAGGGATAATTTACGATCGCCAATACACCTAACCTGCATGTCTTTGGACTGTGGGAGGAAACCGGAGCACCCGGAGGAAACCCACGCAGACACGGGGAGAACATGCAAACTCCATGCAGGGAGGACCCATCCAGGAAGCGAACCAACTTTTGGCAAATTAAGGAGTCATTCCATCTCAGATTTATTCGAGACTTACAAATCAGTTTGGGGATAATTGTCTCTCTCTCTCTCTCATTCTAGAGTGTGTGATTGGTCTTCAGTCTACTTAAGGAATTTTTAGGAGGGAAGAAATTTAAGTCAAATGAGGAGGTTATAGACGTTGTGCAAGAATGGGTCAACATGCAGTCAAAAGACTTGTACTCTTCTGGGATTAAGAAGCTTCCTGTGCACTGGAACAAGTGGATTGCAGTGGCAGGAGACTACTTAGAAAAATAGTGTGCAAGTTATTTCATAATACTCAATAAATAAAGTGTAGTTCACATATATATTCCTGTTTATATTTGAATGCCCCCTCATGCTACAAACTGTATAATTATTGACCAGTTTTTTAAAACCTTTTGAATAATTTGAACAGTCACCTTATTTATGCTTTTCAGCCATTTGCTGATGTCTCTGGAAGCCATAATTTACTAGTATCTACGGTACGGTGTTGTTGTTGACAGAGATTCTAACATGTGTGACCAGTTAGGTACCAAAACTGAACCGATGCCCCAGAAAAGAATTTCTTTCAAATTCCATTCTGCTACAGTAACACTTTACAACGTATTCAGTTAACTTTTATAACTGATGATATTGGAAAGTAATTTCTCCTACATTTTGTCTCCGGTTTTACATTCAGCAGTTTCTGTAGATCTTCCTTTCTTAAAAAAACTAATTATGTTTTATGCAGTGTCAGTGGTCTTAAGCTACAGCTCTTCCATTCATTTATTTGTTTTATTCTTGAAATAATAACACTCTCTTTTGAGAAACTTTAAGCGATTGTTCATGACCATATGAATGTTTTGTTAGACTTTTGCTCTGTTCCTTTTTATAAAGTTGAACAGCTGGTGGATGTTATTGCATTTATTTATTCCCTGCTTAATACATTTCCCTTTAAGTACAAAGTTCTATCTATCTATCTATTGTGAACTTTGCCCGGACACAGACAGGCGGACATGTTGTCTTAAAACCACCACACGTTTATTAAACACAATATTTACAATATTGGTCACTCAGACCCAATTCAATGGTCACTCAGACCCAGTTCAAAAGTGCACAATACCCCAAATAACACAGTCCTGGCCACAATGCCTTGTCTTCGGGCCGCCTTCACAGCTCCTCTTGCCTCGTCCTCCTTCCACCCGACTCTAGCCTCGAATAAATGGAGAGGCCCTTTATAGAGGACCCGGATGAGCCCCAGGTGTTCCCGGCAATCTTCTGTTGGCCACGCCCCAGTGTGGCGGAAGTGCCGGCTGTCCTCCCGGCTGCTCTCCGGGCGCCGTCATAAATCTTCCCCAGCACTTCCTGGTGTGGCGGAAGTGCTGGGGTAACAGGTCCCCAAGGCACTGGGGTGCCTCCTGGCGGTGACCACGGGCCCCTACAGGTAAAGGCTTCCATGCCCTTGACCCGTGGCCCCCAAAGCAACCCGGAAGGCAAACCCCACGTTATCCAGGCAGGGCTCTGACCCTCTTCCGGTCCCTCCTGGCGTCCCGGCCGGGTCATGGCCCCTGGCATCCCTGACAGTGCCCCACAGCCAGCGAAGACCACTCGTGGGTAAGAGCGACCCGTCCCGCGAGGGCAGCAGAGCCCCGAAACGGGTCCCACTCGAGGATAGTCGGGGTCCGGCCCCGCACTCCTAGCAGGGACAGGGGCGGAGACACAATCTGAGCACCAACCCATGGTGCATCCCTGCGCCTCGCACAGGTTGTGCTCCCCCCTTTTACCGGCACCCCGGGGCCTCCTCGGTCGGCACCCCCTCCGAGACCTCTACGCCCCTTTGTTCCGAGCCACTGGTTCCCCGTAGGCTCCTCCAGCTGTGAGCGCACCTGCGCACCGGCAGAGATCATTCTGCAGACGGCCCGACATCAGAGGGCTGTTCCGCCGAAGGGGTTCCTTCAGCTCGCCCGGGGTCCGTCCCTACAAAAGAGAATACAGGGGCAGAACCGCTGCCAAAGCACCCAGCTCGTGCCACGCACGGGCAGCGTTCCCCCCTCCAACCGGCACCCCGGCACTTGCCTGATCGGCACCCTCTCCGCGGCTTCCGTGTCCCTCTCGATGATGGAGCCGTCGGCACCGCCTGCTCTCTCTCCGCCGGCCTCAAAGATTCCCTCTGCTCCCCCAGAGGGCAGCCAGCCGTACGCGTGCACCCAGCAACGCGTCTCGCCATATTGGAGGAAGCGGCACCCAGCCACTTAATCCTCCCTTCACTCTTGGACGCCTTGACGGTATGCGACTCTGTATTAACCAACACGAGCCCCTTTCCCATCTGCGTCCCTATAGTGCGGCGCAAGACCGCAGCCGACTCGGGGCGGAGGGCGCTAGGACCCGGGGCACTTAGCAGCCCGTGTCCAGTCAGCGTCCTCTCGGACTCCCCCCTCGCCGCGCATACAGCCCGCGGCGCTGTACCTCCTGTCGGAGGGCTGCTTACTCGGAACTGATCGTTATCATCACAGCCTTTTTCAACAGACCCTCCCGTATGCTGTACGGAGTCGGCTGTACTCACCGTCTCTGCTGTACCTCTCCGGCTGGAGATTCCAGCGTCGCGCCGTCCCGTTGTTGATCGAAACGTTCTCAGCGCCGCGAGCGCCTTCCTCTCCAGTTCCAGCACCTCAGCCCGGAGGGCACATAGCATCTGTAACACACGCTGCTCTGCGGGCTGAAGGGACGCCTCCAGCTCCGCCAAAGCAGCCGGCAAAGACAGGAAGTTAACCGACGCGAGCCTACCTGTCTTTCAGCCTCCAACGCCGCCACTTCCTGTGGGCCTTCTCCTCCGCCCAATCGGTCTCCCCTGCCCGTGATGGACATTCCTTGGTCCCGCCTCTCTGCAGTCATCGGCGGGCACACAAGACACACCGTCCAATCGCGTGCCTGTCAGGGGAGGGACTTCTGGTCGCGCCATCTTGGCTCCCCTTCTGCGGTGTCGACGGGCCTGCCGGCAGCCTTGCTGTTGCCAGCACCTCTCGAGCTGCAGCGTCTCCTCCTCCGCAGTCCTCGCGGCTGCCGTTGTGCTGCCGGAGCCCGCAGACCAGCATCGCCTGCCACTGGCGTGGATCCGGGAAGTCCCTGTCTGCAATAAAGAAAACATGCCCGGCCCCCATGGGCCGGCTGCCGCTAGGCAGGGAACTCACCTCCCCGGACTCGTCAAACCGAGGACACCTCCTCGGCGTGGCCTTTCTTGACGCCATGCCGTCCCGGGCGCCTCCAGCAATGGCGCGCTCGTTGGAGACCGCTGCACTCGTTGTAGGCACGCCGCCCTCCCGCATCAGGGAATAACGGCCCTCCTGCGGACCCCTGGCGGTCCGTGGGGTTCTTTACCCCGCGGGGCTGTGTGCACGCAGCCCCCGCGGTACGTGGTGGGGTCCCCTGCTGCGCCGGGCTGTCCACAACAAATTTGTGATATACAGGTCCCCGCCTTGAAACAGGCGGAGCATCCTGCCGGCTACGCCAGATGTGAACTTTGCCCGGACACAGACAGGCGGACATGTTGTCTTAAAACCACCACACGTTTATTAAACACAATATTTACAATATTGGTCACTCAGACCCAATTCAATGGTCACTCAGACCCAGTTCAAAAGTGCACAATACCCCAAATAACACAGTCCTGGCCACAATGCCTTGTCTTCGGGCCGCCTTCACAGCTCCTCTTGCCTCGTCCTCCTTCCACCCGACTCTAGCCTCGAATAAATGGAGACGGCCCCTTTTATAGAGGACCCGGATGAGCCCCAGGTGTTCCCGGCAATCTTCTGTTGGCAGTGTGGCGGAAGTGCCGGCTGTCCTCCCGGCTGCTCTCCGGGCGCCGTCATAAATCTTCCCCCCAGCACTTCCTGGTGTGGCGGAAGTGCTGGGGTAACAGGTCCCCAAGGCACTGGGGTGCCTCCTGGCGGTGACCACGGGCCCCTACAGGTAAAGGCTTCCATGCCCTTGACCCGTGGCCCCCAAAGCAACCCGGAAGGCAAACCCCACGTTATCCAGGCAGGGCTCTGACCCTCTTCCGGTCCCTCCTGGCGTCCCGGCCGGGTCATGGCCCCTGGCATCCCTGACACTATCTATCTATCTATCTATCTATCTATCTATCTATCTATCTATCTATCTATCTATCTATCTATCTATCTACAGTTCAGGATTGTGGGGGGCTGTGGCCTGTACTACAGTATCTGGTAGAAATGGAAGGGTGCATAGCAGAGCCAGCAACTACTTCATTGCTCTGAAATATTTTAAGACCTTGCAGAAAGTTATTGTTGTATAACATAGGACATGGAAAATCAAATCTTTATACTTTATCTGCTTCCTTGCATTAGCTGGTCTGAAGGCACTTTGTCTAGATAAAGCTATACTGTGATGGATTACACATCATTAGTCCAGAGGCTTTTAACTGGAAAAGGAGTGAGAGCAGCTAAATGGGGCAAGCAGAAAATGTGACTATATCATTAAGTATGAAGGAGAAGGAAGACATATAGCTGTAACTGTTTTCAGAGAGGCAGCATGGTGGCACAGTGGTTAGTGCTGATACCATTAAGTATTAACTCTAGAACTAAGCAATGTCTGTGCAGACTTTATAAATCGTTTGTATATCCATTTTATTTCTTCCCCTGATACTTTGGTTTCCTTCAAAAAACCACAAAAATGCAGGACAGGCTGATTGGTGCCTCTAATTTGGGTCAGTCTGAGTGAGCATTGAGAGAGTGAGGTTCTTAGTTTGAGCCTAGTGGTGCCAGGATCAGCTTTGGCTGCCCACGACTCTGAAATTTAGATGTCAAATGAGATGTATGGATAGATTTAGTTGGATGGAAGTGATTAAATCACCTTATATGGTTAAACAGAATAGAATCACACTAAATGTTACAAAATGCACCATATAATACTAGATAGATAGATAGATAGATAGATAGATAGATAGATAGATAGATAGATAGATAGATAGTGTGGACTATGGCCGGCAGCTTATCCTGGCCAATACCCCCAAGCCGCCACGGAGCTCTCCCTGCGATGTGGAGATGCCCCGAATTCCGGCAGGGCATCATGGACTATGGAGTTCTAATATACAGCCCTGCTGGATAATGTTGGGGCCGCCCGGGGACGCTGCAGGTAGACACAGAGACATTTATTATCCATATAGCCCGGAAGTACGTCCCAGTCACATGGATGGAAGAAATAAAGTGCTTCCGGGCTGATGTAGAAAAGGAGTTTTCACCTGACCCAGAAGTGCTGGATAATCACATAAACTGAGGGGTCAGAGGCACTTCCGGGTCAAGGAATATAAGAGACTGTGGGAGATCCCATACGCACGAGCTGAGTCGGGTGGCAGGGTGACAACCCGTCTGGGAGTGGAAGATTGTTTATTGTATTGATTATTGGTATAGTTTATGAGTATTGTGGAGTGTAGGGTGCTTTATACACATTATTATTGTCTGAAAATAAATTATTGGACTTTTACCTGGTGTCTGGCGTCTGGTCTGAGGGTTTAACGGGACGACAGTGCCCCCTATCTGTCTCGATAGATAGATAGATAGATAGATAGATAGATAGATAGATAGATAGATAGATAGATAGATAGATAGATAGATATGACACTGCATGATAGATAATAAAAGCACTATATAATATTAAATAGATTGATAGACAATGTGTTTATTTTACATTTTAAAGGCTCCCCTCACTTCACTAATCAACTAGGCACAGGCATATATTCAAGCATTATGAACGTCACATATGTCAGGAATTAAATTAGGCATTGAAGTAGAACAAAATCCTCAGAAATATACCTTGTTAACCTCACATTCTGTTCCTATTGATTGCGCATTACAATCATCCTCTTCTTCTTTCGGCTGCTCCTGTTAGGAGTTGCCACAGTGGATCATCTTGACTTGAACCAACCCTCTAATGTCCTAATTTCTAATCCTGTCCATCCTCTTCACACCCAATACAAATCTTAGCATCTTTAACTCTGCCACCTCCAGCTCTGATTGTGTATTACAATGAATGCATCAAATGAATTAATAAGAAATTACATCCAGCGGAAATCAACTTTTCACTCGAGTAAATGAGTATCAAATAAACTTTTTTTTATGAGTCCTATGTCACTTTTTGTAACTGAGTGCTTTGTATTGGGTTTGCATGTTTGTACCAAATATAATAAAGGACTAGAGAGTGTATCGTTCGTCTTGGTTTGGTAATGTTAGGTGCGTCGTATCTCCTACAGTAGACTCGTTGTCTTCCATGTTGTAGTTCCTGTCTATGTCACTGTTAAAGGACACAGATTGCTGCTAAAGATTGAAGATGCAGTGATATGACCTTTTTCCTGACAATCCGTAATGTCACACTCATTAGTCACAACTGCAGCATTTACAGCTTTTACAAATTATAATTTAGCTGCAAATGTCAGGTACAGTTTTTGACAAAATGGCGTCTTTTCTGCCTTTAATTTTTCCTTACAATATAGCAGTGATCTTTTACATTAGAAGACTTTTTTGTCAAATCAAACTAAGAAACAACTGCTCTGCTTGTGCCCTACCTACATTTATATCTAATTATTTATTTATTTTATGGCTTTTTATTTAGGTGTAATTGGATTGGTTTATATTCGTAAGGATCAAAGTGGGTTAGATATACATGATGGATAGGGGGTTGCTGTGAGTGCCTGTACTGTCAGTGAAAACCTGGACAATTCCTGATGTTAGGCTTTTTTTTCTGCCACTTTTGCTAAGGCCTATGGGTGTGCAGTGAAATCACCTTAATGGTAGACACAGCCATATGTGTGTGCATGGGTGCTCATGTGTGTGTATGTGTATTGTCACATTTGAGTTGTACAAATAAAACTAAAATGCACCTCCAATATGTACAATTAAAAGAATTCAAAGGCATCCTACAGTAGAGTTGGGCCGCAAGGTCCTTGATGGCATCGGAAGAGAGTAGCACCTCAGACTAAACGGTGATAGGACTGAAAAACAAATCACTTATAAAAGTTTTTATTACCATGAGATATGTCACTTATGCATGAAGGCAGTTAATCCTGCATTTGCTTGACTACTATCTATGTGAAAGTGTGTTTTCACTCGAACTGAACCAGCTCTAGGAAGTGCTGCATTTACGCATACACACGTTAGCAGACACACGCATACTGTAAATACATATACATTCTGTCTTCATATATATTCATATAATTCCTTCTTCACATGTATTCATATACATTCCATCTTCACATATATTCTTATACATTCCATTTTCACATATATACATATAATTCCTTCTCATATATATTAATATACATTCCATCTTCACATATATACATATATATTCCGTCTTCACTTAAGTCTTCAATCTGCCTCAAGAATGATTAGCGAAGGTAGTAGGGAATGAGAACGGCTCCCATACACATGCGCCGCACGGCCGCCTTGCTGCACGCTGCCAAGAGTTGATTCCACAATAAAATAAAATAAAAATAAAAAGAGTAATAAAAATCATCACCCCAAAAGCGGACAGTAGATGTCACGCAGTATATGTGTACCAAATTTCAAGTCAATAGGTAAAACGGTTTGGGACCTACAGGTGATTTAAAATCCCGGACAGACAAACGAACAGCCACGGTAGCATATTATATAAGAAGATACATTCCATCCTCACATATATTCATATAATTCCTTCTTCACATATATACATATACATTCAGTCTTCACATATATACATACACATTCCGTCTTCAAATATATACATATACATTCTGTCTTCACATATGTACATATACAGTACATTCCATCTTCACATATATACATATACATTCCGTCTTAAAACTTTTATCAGTCTGTTTAGGCCAGGGTCTGTTCCTTTTGGTGCTCAGACTTGAATGCCCATTCCTGTTCTTGTCTTGTCTTTATTTGGATACTATGAGATTGCATGAGTATCTAAATAATATTTTACTGCTCACTAAGCAGATGTTGTAGGCAAGTCCTACATTTCTTCTCTTGCTGAGCTTTAAGCATTTAATAATAACATCAATTAGGTGCTTGTCTTGTTATCTTATTTGGTAGATATTAGCGGTGGAATTTTTGGCATCAAAATCTTGGTGGGGCCATAACAGAATTTTCCTGGACATGTGCAGACTTCTATACCATAAACATTAATTTACCTAACTAATAATATCTATCTATCATGTACTAATGAATAGCAAAATATACAAGTTCATACACCTTTAATGTCACTATAAAAAGAAACATCAGTCAACAGGATGCTGGTGCATCTCGATTGGCATGAAGTCGTAGCAAGGAGACAGAAGTTCATGTCCCAGGTGTTTTCTGTGCCGAGTCTGCATGTTCTTCCTTTGTCTATGTGGGTGTCCTGCAGACGCTCTGACTTCCTTCCACAATACAAAGACATGCAGGTTAGGTGGGTTGATGATAATAATTTGACACTAGTGTGTGTGTGTGTGTGTGCCATGCAATGGACTGTTGCCTTGTCCAGGGGTTTGCTTCTGCCTTGTGATTGCTGGATAGCAGCTCTGCCCTGGATATGTGGGTAAGGTAGATTAATGGATAGATGAAAAACTACTATATGTGTAGATAACAAAGAAAATGTATAACACACCCTTTATTTACTTTAGAAAGTGTGCTGTTAGTTGTAGTAGTGTAGTAGTAGTACTGTCATGTCTATAGAGTACACTGAAATGTACAATTGTGTAATCAGAATATAAGTTCAATGTCACTGCGCTCTGTACAAAAATTATTTTATAAATCCACTCACATGTACAGGCCAGATTTAGCACAGAGGAGCTCAGCATTTAGAACTGCTAAGCAAGCATTAGAAGAGAGAAAGGGACAACTACAAAAATGGGCATTGTACTTTTTCTGTGTGCATGAACTTGTATCCACTCTTTGCCTTGTTTGGAATGGCATGATTTACCTAAGTAGGGGTCTGCACATGGAGAAAGGGTATAAAGCCTTGGAACATTGCCCAACACACCTTGAAGCTGATGGACGGATGGAAAATTACGTCATCCAATCTTGAAAATCCTTTCAGCGCAGTAAAGAAAATGGCAGACTCTCACATGGGCTTGTCATTGGCTTCCTTTTCTGTTATGCTGCGTAAATCATCATTAAAGAAAGCTATGTTATTTTCTCTTATGTGATTTCTTACCGCCGTATCACTATGGGAGGGATATCGCTTCGTTATAATATATCTATTCAGGTTCAGATTACTTAAAACACCTCAGCTGCAAAAGAACTTATTCCAACCAGGGAGCTATCGCCGTCCTGCTGGAAATAAATTGTAGATGCAATAAATATGAATTGCCATTCATTCTTCAGCTGCCTCCTGATGGAAATTTTAAGAACAATATGGTCTGCTACTTTATATTTGTTTGAAATGTTCATGCTAGCCAGAATATATCTTGAAAAAAATCTTTTAAGTTGTCCTTGTGTGGCTGTGTGAGTGTGTGAGTCCTGTAAATGACTGGTAAACCTGAATCCCATATTGTGTCTACTGCAGTGTTACCAGGATAGACTGTCTCTGTTACAGAAAATACTTAATAAATCAAAAAATCCTGAGTCATCTCTATAAATTGTGTGATCTGTAGGGCTCTCCATAGCAAGTCCGATTACTCTTAAGAGAACAGCTCCTGATATCACTTAGGCTCATTTACATATGGTAGCTGGTAAACATTTCAAACCCACCAATGGGCATTCAGATAAAAGGTCCATTCTAGTAATACCCCTCTGCCATTAATTAGCATCCAAAGGTCCCAGAATAGTTAATCATTAAAAGTCTTGTCTAAACATTTGGTTGACATAATACAACTTCTTATACGGAAACTGTTATCACAGAATAAAGCACAAAGTTAAATGTTATATATGATCTCATTTCTTAATATAAAGTGTGATGGTACACATGAAGTCAGGATGTTCTAACTTAACTTACAGGTAGTTTCAAGCAACCTTTTTTTCCCCTTACAACTCCCCATGACACAAAGTTGAATATTTTTTAGATAAATTATACAAATGTAATTCTGTGTACAAGGGCCTGTGATAGGTGTCAGCCTGAACATTTTACTTGAGACAAGTCCTCTAATTTCCAGGGACCCAGAACTGGAGAAACGTTTAATAAAAATAATGGTTTATTTAAAAACAATGAATGAAAAATGGCTAGTTATAGAAAGAGAGAGGTTAGGAGCACACACAATCCTGTACCCACCATGACAAACCAACCGAGGATCTCAGATTAGTCCCCAAGTGTAGCCATGCAATGGGTGACACCTCAGCACCACACTAATTCAGATGGCATGGGACCAATGTGAGGTTTTTGTATGGTGGCTGGAGTGCCATTTCTGACACCAACCCTCAAGTTTTCCCTGCAGGTTGGAGGGCCTTCAAATTAACATCATACCCAGGACTGAGCAATTGCAGGTTAAGGGCCTTGCTCAACGGCCAATGAAGTACAGTTACTTTTGGAGTTTACGAGATTGGAACCAGCAACCTTCCGATTGCCAGTGCAAATCCTTAGCCTCACAGCCACCAGTCTGTAGAAAAGGACTTTATAAATTTATTTTATATTCAGATAGTGGAACCAGAGTGGTGATGGTGTGAGGATCCTTATGATGTTATTAGTGGTGTCCGGCAGGGGTCAATGCTGGCATTGCTGCTATTTTAAATATATATAAATGATTTGGATAGGAATATAAATAACAAGCTGCTTAAATTTGTTGATGATATCATGTTAGGTGGACGGGCAGGTAATCTTAAGGCCATTGATTGATTACAGAGGGGCTTGGACAGCAAACAGGCTTGGGCAGATTTGTGGCAGAGGAACTTTAATGTCAGTAAATGTAAAATATTACACATAGGAAGTAAAAATGTGAGGTTTGAATACACAATGGGAGGTCTGAAAATGGAAAATGCACCTTATGAGAAAGATTTAGGAGTCTTAGTGGGCTCATCACTATCAACTGCCAGACAGTTTTCAGAAGCCATTAAGACGGCTAACAGAATGTCAGGTTATATAGCACCTTGACGTGTGGAGTACAAGTCACAGGAGGTTCTGTTCAAACTTTATAACACACTGGTGAGGCCTCATCTGGAGTACTGGGTGCAGTTTTGGTCTCCAGGTGACAAAAAGGACAAAGCAGCGCTAGAAAAGGTCCAGAGAAGAGCGACTAGGCTGATTCCAGGTCTATAGGGGTTGAATTATGAGGAAAGATTAAAAGAGTTGAGCCTTTACAGATTAAGCAAAAAGAGATTAAGAGTCGACATTATTGTAGTGTTTAAAATTATGAAGGGAATTAGTACATTGCATCAAGATTGTGATTTTAAAAAGAGTTCATCAAGAACACAGAGACACAGTTGGAAACTTGTTAAGGGTAAATTTCACACAAACATTAAGACATTTTTCTTTTCCCACAGACCCCTGGAGTAAGTAACTGAAGTGTGGTAGACAGTTGAACTTTAGGGATTTTCAAAAGTAAACTTAACAGGATAGGACTGGCAAGCTTGGTTGGGTGAATGCCTGTTCTCGTCTAGACTATCTGAATGCTCTGATGTTCTAATGTTTGAAATGTAACTCTTAAATAAATTAAGACTGCGCAGCATTATAACTTAATTTTTTTGCTGATTTATTTATATTTTGTGGGCGGCACAGTGGCGCAGTGGGTAGCACTGCTGCCTCACAGTTAGGAGACCCAGGTTCGCGTCCTGGATCCTCCGAGTACTCCGGTTTCCTCCCACAGTCCAAAGACATGCAGGTTAGGTGCGTTGACAATTCTAAATTGTCCCGTGTGTGTGCCCTGCGATTGGTTGGCACCCTGCCCAGGAATTGTTTCCTGCCTTGCACACTGGGATTGGCTCCGGCAGACCCCCCGTGACCCTGTAGTTTGGATATAGCAGGATGGATGGATGGATTTATATGTTGCAGGTTTTTTACATCAACCTGTAGACCTAATAAAGTTATACTGTCTTCGTTTTCAAAAAGAGCAAAATACAGGAAGTAGCACATTAAGTAGCTCTATGGAGGAATTGTGTCGCTAATTGGTATGGCAGTCCAGATTAGAAAAGGTTTGCACTTCATAGAGTGTTTACAATTCAAACATTACTTATCAAGGACTTTGTTTGTGTTTCACATTAGCATAATTATTCATCTTTTTCTAATGCCTGATAAACCGTATCTTAGCATTCATTTGTTATAAATATTGTTGTATGACCAATACAATTATAGTGAAATTAGATAAATGGATGGTGTTTATTTATATGAATCCAGCATAGCCCACTTAAATTTGAATAAGCCATGCTTTCCTTTTTAAGGCTCTAATGGAGGTAAAGATGAAATGTATAAATCAAACACCATATTATCCAACACTAACTTAAAACTGCTCCATTTTCATTTTTTAAGATTTTGTTTTTAGTGTATGGAATAACATTGCTGCTGTTATCAGAATGGTGTTAATTAACTCCTGTTCCTAGTGCCAGAATTACAATACTTTGCCAAATTAATTATTTGCAATGCATAGATAGATAGACTGAACATTAATAATGTTTAAATCCTATAGAGCTCATACATGTCAACCGAAAGTGCTTAAATTAGAGCACAGGTTTTATTATATTCAGTGCACTATATGACATGAGACTTTGTTTTCATTTCTTAGAGAGTTTGGACGCTGGAAGGTCAACAATCTTGCATTAGAAAGGAAAGACTACAACGGTTTTGCTTTGCCCCTTGATCCAGAGTTTATGAAGAATATTCGAGCACTGGGACGCAGACCAAGCCTTAAAAAGATCACCGAAAACATCATCAAGAAATATGGAACTCATTTTCTGCAGTCATCAACATTAGGAGGTACCAGCTTTGTTTTGTAATTAAAGAGAGCGATAGGTCGAGTGTATAAAGGTATGATGGCGCACTGGTTAGCACTTCTGTTTCTCTGCTCCAGGTCCAGAGTTAATTGTGGACACTGTTTACATGGAATTTATATATTCTCTCAGTGTTCTTGTGAATTTTTGTTTGCTGATGTACTATGTTGAATTAATTTTGACATGAAAGAATGGATCTATAAGTACAAAAGTGTCCCCGCATACGTTTATTCCTGCCTTATGTCTGATGCTGCTGCGATTAACTCAGATCACCAGAGCACTATATTAGACTAAGCACATCTGGAAAATAATATGTTGGATAAATACTTCAATGAATGTAGAATGTTATTTTATGACATCTGTCAAAATGTTTCATTTCATGCACAGACTGTTTCATCTATCACTGTGATTGCCTTTATGTTCTATTCGGTTTTAGTTGAATGGAGAATGGTGATCACTGTTGGCTTCCAGCACAAGTGTTCTTTTCTGCATTCAAATCCCAGACTGGCCAGTATCTACGTTAGTTTGTGTGTTCCCTTTATGCTTGTGTGGGATTTTGCCTTATTGTTCTGGATTACCTACTCGTGTACAAACATAATGATATGACCAGTGTTGTGCAAGTTCACACCTCACAAGAACTAGTTCAAAGTTCAGTTCACACAGATTAAAATTAATACATTCACGTTCATAGTTCATAGTTTTCAACTTGTTCATTTTCAGTTTATTTTTTAAGGAGTGAGAATAAATGACCCATGAGTTTACTTTTTTTAAAAATTTTGCATGCCTTATATTAGACTGTTACAGTGTTCTTGAATAAAATAGAATAATTATGAAGACTTTTTTTATTTAAATACACTTCATTGAGTTATACCCAGCAACAAACACGTATAACGATATATGCAAATGTCCTCCCGGTCAAAAAAGAAATTAAATAGATGCAAGTATACACTCTATTTCCAACTGTGTGACACAAATGGTGGCTGTGGAACCAGTGTGTAGGTGAACTTACCTGTTATGCTGCTGGTCAAAATTCCCGCCACATATTGCATGTCCAATGGGGAAAAATATAAAGTGGCCTCGCGAAGTACAATGTTTTCCTAAAAGCGAAAGCGGAGCTTCACCGTGTGCTTGTGTCAGCAGTGGTGCAGCTTAAGCACAAGCAGGCAGACACAGACAGTGCATATTTGATATGACATTATTTTTTCCTAATGCCAACAAATCGCAAAACATTTGTACGAAATAATTGTTCGTAAAAATCCACTATTTCTTGCTTATCCAAATATTGTATTCAGATTTGGCTCCACCCCTACATTACAGAGTAAGGCAAAACGATTAATCTGGACTTAAACCAGATCCAGAATGTCCCTTTAAACTGAAAATCTCACATTCAAGTTTTTAACTTGCAAATACGTTACGTTAAGTTCACCATTCTTAGAAAAATTAGCTTGTTCAGTGAACACGCTTTTTTGAATTAGTTCATGCACAACACTGGGTATGACCCAATATTAGTGAATATAAGTACTTGGGTAAATGAATGTAACCTGTAATGAATAACACCCACTGTTTTTTTGCCTTGTTCCCAGTCCTACAATGATAGGCATTTTTGCCCATGCCATGTAGAACTGGATAAAACAAGTTTGAAGATACATGGTGTAATAATGAGAAAAGAATAAGAGTTGGGGCACCATAGTGTTTCCCTATATAATTGAAAAATAACAACAGCAATAAGTTTTCAGTCTTTTCACACAGTAGTCTTCGACTGACTCCAAGATGATAATGAAGCCGTTTTTTAGTCTGGAGGACAGGAAGAAGTGGGTTCAGGTGATTGAGGAGCAGAAGTGACGTCATTAGGGATGTGTTTGACAATCAGTGCTTCTGTAGAGGGAGAATGAGAAAAGGCATTAGGCAACGTGATGTGATCTTAGAAGAATTATGTGGATAGGACTGGCAAACATTTTTGGGATGAATGGCCTGTTCTCGTCTAGATTGTTCTAAGGTTCTTAAATTAAGGTTGATACATTTGATAGCTTTAACCTTAGTTTCCGATTTTTGCAAGGAGTTGTGACTATGAAGCCTATTGTTGTGTTGGCACTTACAATTGTGGGGATGAAAAGGATACATCAGAAATAGCTTGTCCTCCCCCTAAAAAGATTGTTCTTATGTTCTAATGTTCTAACAGTGCCAACTCCTGGCTGGGAGTGTAATTACATCTGTATGAGTCTTGAAGTTGTCTACCAAGTGCACATGTGTGACAATTGATAGATGGATGTATAAATCAGTCAGTAAACATTAGAATTCTTTCTTACATTAAAGTGATGAAAACTTAATTTCTCTACATTAGGACTATTGATTAAGCTCATCTTAGACTTAATAATACTCAAAAAAATACACGATTTAATGCAGTTCATGCCACAGTCCAAAACCTTTTGTATTTTGTAAGTGATGGCATAATGGTTAAGGCTTTGGACTTTAAAAGTTTGGTGATTCAAGTCCCACTACTGACACTTTTTGAGCATGAGCAAGTAACTTCAACTCCTTGTGCTCTAATTAAAAAAAAAGAGAGAAAAAAAAAACAGAAATATAAACAATTGTATCTCAAATGTTGAAAATCAGCCAAATATAATATTTTACAATATAACAATACACATGTTATAAATGTAAATTTTGCTTTAAGAGCTTTCTATAATGCGTCTGTTAGGCTTTTACTGCTATGCAACAAAAACAAAGCCTTTGTTTTACAAATTTCAATAAGAGGTCAAGAAAACACATGTATATTATTTAATTTCAATTAAAAATTAACAAAACTTCCAAAAGGTCAGTCAAGATACAAGCTTCTGAAAATAAATCAGTCTAAATTTCTGTTTACTTTTGTTCTAGAAAAACTGGTTAAACCGCATATGGCTGTGTACAAAAGAAGAATATTTTAACCCATGTAACACAGATAACATGCAAAACGCATGGCAGACTCTTGGCTTACTTTATGAAGTGTATTATTAGATATGACAATTGCAAATTACTTTTTATTCTTTAGCTGGGTTCTGGTGACCATTAAAAGAATGCACATCCATTTGCTACTACATTTCAAGTGGACCTTGGCGCCTTCTGTCTTACTAAGAGCCAAAAAGCTTTTGTTAAGATCTGGATACATATCAGTATGTGTCTAATACTACAGGAAGCAAGATGTTTGTTACATATTTTGAAATTCTTCTGTGCTACTACTACTGATTTCAAGAGGCTTGATAGATCAGCCAGTTCTATGGATGGAAGAAAATATACAAATCTGAGTTGTCAGGTAAAAAACCAAAGGCCACCATGGTTTTGTGTGGGATTGTTGCTTCAAGATGCAGAATTAAACTGTGGCAATGAGAATTATAGAAGTTACAGTATCTAAGGCTAGAATAGCCATTATGAAATGTAGCAGACATAAGTATTCAGAATCCACTTGTGCTTAATGTCTCTAAAACTATGTGTGCCCCATCTCTGCAGCAATTTGCTGGTAACATTTATTAATGTACACCGTTCTGTGTAACAGGCTTACACAAGTCTCTTATTGGCTAACCAGATGAGTTTATTGAGGTAACACCTGAATTGTGTGATGACACAGTAAAAATAATATGTACGCTTACTGAGTTAAAAACATGACAGAACCTTTGTGCTGTCTTTATTATTTCCACCAAAGATTTCTGTCATTAGATTATTTGTATTTGAAAACAAGCAGTTATTTTTCATCTTTTGTTTTAACTCATTAAAAATAGCCGATTGGTGTCCCTCTGACAGAGAATGACTTGAATTAATAAACTCATAAATAAAATGCACCATTGCTACTCACTTTTATTATACAGTACAGTAATCCCTCCTCGATCGCGGGGGTTGCGTTCCAGAACCCCCCCGCGATAGGTGAAAATCCGCGAAGTAGAAACCATATGTTTGTATGGTTATTTTTATATATTTTAAGCCCTTATAAACTCTCCCACCCTGTTAACATTATTAGAGCCCTCTAGACATGAAATAACACCCTTTAGTCAAAAGTTTAAACTGTGCTCCATGACAAGACAAAGATGACAGTTCTTTCTCACAATTAAAAGAATGCAAACATATCTTATCTTCAAAAGAGCGTCAGGAGCAGAGAATGTCAGAGAGAGCGCTCGCTAAGAAAAGCAAACAATCAAAAAATCAATACGTGCTTTTAAGTATACAGAAGCACCACGATAAAGCGGCATTTTGTAGAGGAGCATCTGTGTCCTCTGTGCAAACAGCCCCTCTGCTCACACCACCTCCGTCAGGCAGAGAGAGTGAGAAAGAGCGGGAAGCATATCTTATATCATTGAGGAGTTTTAGTTAATATGTGATACATGCTCGGATTGGGTAGCTTCTAAGCCATCCGCCAATAGCGTCCCTTGTATGAAATCAACTGGGCAATCAAACTGAGGAAGCATGTAACCTAAATTAAAGAACCATTGTCCGCAGAAAGCGGCGAACCAGCGAAAAATCCATGATATATATTTAGATGTGCTTACATTTAAAATCTGCGATAGAGTGAAGCCGCGAAAGTCGAAGCGCGATATAGCGAGGGATTACTGTATATGCAAAGTAGGGCAGGATCAGACACATAACTTACACTGCTCTAGGTTCAAGACCAACTGAAATACACGGTGGTAGGGATGCTGGTTGCTATGGGTGCTGTAGTGTTGAGGAAGGGTAATGATTACCCAGGGTCCACTGGGTGGGGAGCTCTCGAAAGCCTGGAATGAAAAGGATGTGTGACAGACATGGATCGAGAGGAAGGGGCCAACAGGAACAGCTTATGTGTAGGGCTCAGAGTTCTGTGCTACATCCCTGCTGGTCGTGTGAATGTTATAAAAGTTCCCAGGAAAAGCAGTACTTGGAATGCTGTCTGGGGACTCCTTCCCATCAAAGGGATGGCAGAAAAGGTGTACTTGGTCTTGTAATTGGGCTTCTGTTCCTTGTGCATTAAAACAGGTTCTAACAGGTTGTCTGGTCTATTATGGCCATTGGCCCAGAGGGCTTAAATGGATATTATGAGCTAACAGTGGGAGCTCCACAGATAGGGATGTTTTGGTAGAATCAAGCCAAGTCCAGAGTGACACCAATGTCTGGGGTACTCAAATGGACTTTCACTTCACAAGCCAAAAAAGCTTAGAGTAGAGGCAAGGAGAAGGTAGTCCCAGAAGAGATATGGAACGGAGAAGGAATACTGTTCTTCTGTTGGGTAAAGTGTGAAGGTTTTTACGGGGAGTGCTCAGACCAGAGATAAGTGATCTGTTGAGGTGGGCCCAGAGGGGCAGAAGGAATTATGTGTTCACTTGTTAAATTGTTACTTTGAGTTTTCCCTATATCTAAATTCTCCTTTTCTTTCTTAAGAAAATATTTTGGTTTGTTTGGTTTTATACCCTACTTGACAAGGCTTCAAACCAGAATGTAAATGATACAGTGCCTTCACAAAGTATTGAGATCCCTTTACTTTTTTCACGTTTTGTTATGTTGTGATGTTGCAACCTATGATCATTTAAATTCATTTGTTTTCCTCATTCCATATTCCTGAATAACAAAGTGAAAACAGAAAGTTACAATTTTTTGCTTATTTATTGAAAATAAAAAACAGAAATATCCCATTGGCACAATTATTCAGACCCTATCTTCAGTATTTAGTCAAAGTCTCCTTGGGTCTGACATGACAAGCTTCCCACACCTGGATCTGTGGACTTTATGCCATTCTTCTCATCAGATATTCTCAAGCTTTGTCACATTGGATGGAGATTGTTGGTGGACAGCTGTTTTCAGGACTCTCCAGAGATGTTTAGCTGGGGTGAAGTCCTGGCTCTGGCTGGACCACTTAAGAATATTCATAGAGTTGAACCTAAGCCACTCCTGTGTTGTCTTTGATTTGTTCTTAGTGTCATTGTGATGTTATAAAGGTGGACCTTTTTCCCAGTCTGAGGTCCAGAGTGCTCTGGAGCAAGTTTTCATAAAGGATTCCTCTGTCCAGCTTTTCCTCAACCATGACTGGTCTCCCAGTCCCTGTCACTGAAAAACAACCCCGACACATGATGCTGCCACAAACATGTTTCACCATTGGAATGATATTATGCAGGTGATGAGCAGTGCTTTAGCATGAGGCTACGAATCAAGGCCAAGCAATTTAATTTAGTTTTCATCACACAAGAAAATATTGTTTCTTCTAGTCCGAAAGGCGGAGTGTGGGTGGAGTGGTGGCTCTGAGGCTATGGATCTGCACTGGTAATCAGAAGGTTGCCAGTTCAAATCCCATAAATGCCAGAAGAGACCAGAGATATCAAAAGGGTTTGGGGCAACCACCCTTATATTGTGCCCCAGCTACAAATGGGTTATCTTCAGTTGAATAGTGTCCAGGTCCAGGTCCAAGTCCAAAACAGAACTGATCCAGATGAGCAAAGATGACGGCTTTAAATGCCACTACCAGAAGTGACGTCATTGTTGGTACCAGAACCAGACGTTACACCATCACTGGTGCCAGAACCGGAAGTAACATTGTCATTGTCTCTGGAACGGGAAGTGACGTCTATGGGTCCGGAAGTGGCGACTTCATTGCTGCTGGAACCAAAAGTGACGTCATCATTGGCATTGTAACCATGCAGGATTTCCCGTGAATGGTCTGCAGAGGATTGAGAGAGAAGTCAGTGCACCTCACCACCCCCTGGTCTAGCGTGAAACTACCATTATTCAGGTCCTTTAGCTGCCTCCCAATCGTACGTGTGTGACACTCTACTCCATTGGGCCCTTGAGCAATTGCTCTGTTCTGGGTATGATGTTATTCTGCATCCAGCCTTGCCTGTAGGCCTTCTAATTTTAAGGGAAAAACCTGGGGGTTGGTGGCAGAATTGGCACTCCAGCCACCATAAAAAATCTCACATTGGTTCCATTCCATCTGAACTAGTATGGTGCTAAGGTGTCACCTGTTGCATGGCTGCACACGGGTCCTAATCTGGGATCTTGAGGAGGTCTGTCATATGGTGGGTGCAGCAATGCACCATATCAGCGCATGCTCCTAACCTCTCTCTCTCTAGTCTGAAAATCCTTTATGTGCTGCTTTATAAGTGGGCCATTCGGTTATAAACCCCAGATAAGTGGAGTGTTGAAGTGGTAGTTTCTCCTATCTACACACAGTTTCTCTGGAGCTCAGCCAGACTGACAATCAGGTTCTTGGTCACCTCTCTCATTAAGACTCTTTTCTGACAATTGCTAAGTTTAGCTGTGTAGCCAGTTCTAGAAAGAGCAATGGTTATTCAAAATGTAATTCTTTTGAGAATCGTGGAGGACACTGTGCCCTTAGGAAATGTCAATGCTGCAGCTGCACAAAATTTTTTGAAGCCCTCTCCAGATCTGGGCCTCAACAAAACCCTGTCTTTATCTAAGCTGTGCAGGCAATTTCTTTGACCTCACAGCTTCATTTTTGCTCTGATACACATTGCCAGCTGTGGAAAATTCTAGAGACAGGTGTGTGCCGTTTCTAATCATATACAATCAATTGAATTGACCACAGGTGGACCCCACACAAGTTGAGAATGATGAATAGAATGGGATGCACTTGAGCCAAATTTTAAGTGTCATGGCAAAGGGTCTGAATCCTTGTGTCTGTGTGATAATTCAGTTTTTTTATTCTTAATAAATTTGCAAACATTTCTAAAATTCTGTTTTCACTTTAGCAGTTTGGGGTATTCAGTGTTGTTTGAAAATTGAAAGAATGAATTTAAACAATTTTAGCATAACACTGAAGTGAAGGGGTCTGTGAATACTTTTGGAAGGGACTGCATATTCTGTACAGTTTATAGGCATTCAGAAAACATGTTAGGTCTTTTCAGCTTTTAATTCACACGAAAAACTCACACAAATGATGTACAGATAGTTGAGAATGTGTCATAATTAAAAAAAAAAATATATATAGATTATAGAATCTGTTGTTGTGAATGTGTTTGAACAGACTTAGATTTTCAGACCTTGCTAATACTGAAGTGTAATTCTCGAAATGGATTTGCTTTCACAGTTAATCATACATACCTTCCTTTCAAAGCAGATGTTACATCTTAATTGGGTAGCCAATTTAAAGACCATTTCAGTTTTAGAGTCACATTTAAATGATTTATTTTTACAGGTGAGGAGTCCCTGACTATCTTTGTGGACAAGAGAAAACTCAGTAAGAAGGCCGATGCCATTGACTCCAACGGTAATAGTACATCAGTGACACTGGAGACGCTTCATCAACTTGCTGCCTCTTATTTCATTGATAGAGAAAGCACACTGCACAAGCTTCATCACATTCAAATCGCCTCCACCGCTATCAAGGTAATTCAACGTTAAAATTTGTTTAATTTGAAAATATTTAGGATGCAACCTGGGTTTGCTTTTTTTTTTTTTTACTTTTTCTTTGGGTTAATTTTTCTCTGCAACAGTCACTATTTACCAGCATAATTACAAACACATACAAAAATACATTGTTTTAATCAGTGGCACTTTATTTCAGTAGTTTTCTGTGTCAATAGTTATAATAAATACAATATGTAAATTAATGTGAAATACAAGCCTTTCTAATGAGTATGTTATGTTAGCCATGAAGCTTCTTGAAGACATGATCCTGCAGAACTAACTCCATTGGACAGGCCACTAGATCAGTTTGCCTAATGCCTTTTTTCCAGAGGTGTAGTTGTTGGGCAAATTATTGTAATTATATATGCTCTATTTTGTGTATGTACTATATATAGATGGTTTAATTTGTAATTTTGTGTGGCATATGTGTCATTTATTTGGAGAGCACTGGCACACATCATACAATATGAATTATTCACATAATTTAGTGGATGGTTTAAATGGAATGAACGTGGAAAACTTATTTGTTTGTAGCAGTCCACTGAAAGTCCTGATGACAATATAATGCTGACCTTAAATGGGATGAAAGATGTCCAGTATCTTCAAGGGGAAATATGAAGCCATGTAATTGTGCTGGTTGTCATTTAGGAATTTAGATAATCAGATAACCAGATAATCGGGAAAATGGGACTTTGCTGCTCAGTGAATAACCTGGCCAATTCATCAATTCATCAGCTGGGAATCCACATCTCCTGCATTGATGGATCTCAGACTCTCTCTCTTTCTCTCTCTCTATATATATATTGCCCAGACACCACCAGTCGGAAACCACATCTTTATAAATTCCACACGTTTATTAAACATAATAAACACAATCCCGAAACACCACACAATGCACAAAGCAATAATCACCACAATTCGACTTCTCTATCTCTGTCCTTGCCCGTCAATCTCCACCTGGGAGCTTTGTCCTGCTCCCTCTCCCGACTCTAGCTCCTAGAGTGTAAGAGGGCGGACCCTTTTATTCCCGCCTGGATGTGCTCCAGGTGGCTGATGATGTCCTTCCGGCAGCACTTCCTGGTGTGGCGGAAGTGCTGCCCTTTGCCCCAGAAGCACTCCGGGCGTCCCTGGAAGGTTCATCCACCATCTTGCCTGGTGTGGCGGAAGTGACAGTTCTCCAGGTCTAATGAGGCTTGAGGCACCCCTTGGTGGTGACCACAGGTCCCAACGGGTAAAAATCTTTTTGTTCCTTTCCCGTGGTCCTCTTTTTATCCAGGGCGGTTGCCCCCTTGTGACTGGCCGGGTAAGAATCCCAGCCGTCTGTGACAATATATATATATATATATATATATATATATATATATATATATATATATATATATATATATATATATATATATATATATATATATATATATATATCCATCCATCCATCCATCCATCCATCCATCCATTTCCGTTTATCCGAGGTCGGGTCGCGGGGGCAGCAGCTGGAGCAGAGGGGCCCAGACTTCCCTCTCCCCGGCCACTTCTTCCAGCTCTTCCGGGAGAATCCCAAGGCGTTCCCAGGCCAGCCGGGAGACATAGTCCCTCCAGCGTGTCCTGGGTCTTCCCCGGGGCCTCCTCCCGGTTGGACGTGCCCAGAACACCTCACCAGGGAGGCATCCAGGAGGCATTCTGATCAGATGCCCGAGCCACCTCATCTGACTCCTCTCGATGCGGAGGAGCAGCGGCTCTACTCTGAGCCCCTCCCAGATGACTGAGCTTCTTACCCTATCTTTAAGGGAAAGCCCAGACACCCTGCGGAGGAAACTCATTTCAGCTGCTTGTATTTGCGATCTCGTTCTTTCGGTCACTACCCATAGCTCATGACCATAGGTGAGGGTAGGAACGTAGATCGACTGGTAAATTGAGAGCTTTGCCTTACGGTTCAGCTCCTTTTACACCACAACAGACCGATGCAGAGCCCGCATCACTGTGGATGCCACACCGATCCGCCTGTCGATATATATATAACATTTGAATGGTGGAAACAATTTGTTCACAAAACATACTTCATATGTGCAGGATGATTTACAGGAATGTCTCAACCTGTTTGCCATTATATGTCATATGTGATACCACAGTCCGTATTCTGTTATTTGGGTCACTGATGTCATGAACTTTCCTGTTATACATGTGCTCCTTCACCATATATATATATAGTGCCAGATGTCCAGGGACCTTGCCCCATTGGGATGCCGGAAGACGGGAAGGAACGGGAAAAGGGCAGTTTCTTCCGTGGACCACAATGGGGCGACCTCCTGGGATTACATGGGGGTCACAGAGCTTGAAAGTTCAACCCTATGGAGGGACGTGACCACCACCAGGGAGTGCCTGGACAGCTCCGGAACACCCGGAAGTGCTGCTATAAGAGGAGATGAACTTGCAGGCAGAACTTCCGCCACACCTGGAAGTGCTGCCAGATGTTAATTGGGGAGCACCTGGAACACTTCCGGGTGCTATATAAAAGAGGCTTTCTCACTCCACTCGGGAGCCAGAGTCGGGTGGAAGAGGATGGAGCTTGCCTGGGAGGAGTTGGAGGCAGTAGTGAGGAAAGAAAGGAGTCTGAAGGACTATTTGATGGTGATTGGTGCACTGTGTTCTTGTGTGGTGTAACAAACGTGTGTTTTGGGACATTCTGTGTCTGCCTGTTCATGTCCAGGTCCGAATATCTTCCAAAAAAAAATGAAAAAATAATAATCAAGCCCTCTACCCGAGGCCTCCAGCAAAACCAGGACGGACGCCCCCTCGTGGTCTGGAGGAGGCACAAGCTCTCCTCTGGTCCTCCTGGGCTGGAGCCCGGCGGGGACCACAATATATATATATATAAAGTATAGATACAAGCTGGTAAACCCATTCATAGGAGAAAATTGCAGTGGTAGTAAAAGGATTTGGGTCAGCATTTCTCAACCTTTAAGTATTTGCGACCTGAGTTTTCATAACAGTTTTAATCGCTCCCCACATTTTTTTAAATGTACTGTAGATGCATATTTTACTATACCTGCTTAACTTTTATCGACACAATAACTCTATATTTATTGTTCTAGTATCAGAATGTTGTTTAAGTTAATTTGTTTTTGGTTTTCAGGTTTTCATATTTTTGATTCTTGTTTTCTTTTTTTCACATCTTCGCGCCCCCTTTATGTTACTTCGCACCCCCCTAGGGGGGCCCCCACAGGTGGAGAACCACTGATTTGGGTGTTATAATAGTAATAATGTCTTCTGCCAAAAAAAGATGTCTTGAAAAGACATGACAAGTGAGAAGAAACTATAATTAGATAGGCAAATACATAGTCTTGGACAGGGTGGGAGTCAAAACACTAGGATTAAGAAAGAACAACAGCTACCTAAACCCAATACAAAGAAGAAACAAAGCAATAGTTGTAACACTACGATATGCTTGGAAATGCCTTTCATCTTCTGCTACACTCAAAAAATAGAAAAAGATTTAGAACGGGACCCAATGCTTCAATGCTTGCATTACCATACCACTGAGTTTTCAAAGGCTTCCATACCAGGCCAACATCGTGCTTGTCAACTCTGCTGATCTCAGGCCAGGCCAAGGAAGGTGTAGTTTTTAACAATACGACTATGACCATACAAAATGAGCATAAAATCAACAACAACAACAGCATTTATTTATATAGCACATTTTCATACAAACAGTAGCTCAAAGTGCTTTACATAATAAAGAATAGAAAAATAAAAGACACAATAAGAAAAACAAAATAAATCAACATTAATTAACATCGAATAAGAGTAAGGTTCAATGGCCAGGGGGGGCAGAAAAAACAAAAAAACTCCAGACGGCTGGAGAAAAAATAAAATCTGTAGGGATTCCAGACCATGAGACCACCCAGTCCCCAGCAGCAAATAGTAGCATCCATTAAAAAACAGAAAATTCAAAATGGTATAATCATTAAAAAGAGCAAAACTGAGCATAAATGAAGTTCATGAAGGGAGGAATTTATGAATTACTGTGGTCCAGCTTAAAGAGCCATGTTAATTTGTTTAATTGAGATTAATAGTAAGCTGCCTCCTTCTTGAGCCTTCCTTAAAGAGGAACATTTATTTAGTTTAGTTTGAGGTGTAACATAAGCATAATAAAAAAAGATCAACATATCGAGTGATTTTGCTATGGGTAATTTCTAAGCGTTATTTATTATTTCATGCTTGGCGAAAATCCTAATATTGATAAACGGATCTATCACCCACACATGTCTTCAGTTTCTTGGTTCCCTTGTTTTGGATCTTTGCTTGTCTCTTCACTTTAATTTTAATGAACCCTTTTAATAGTTGTTACCATGCCTATTTTTCAACCTTTTAACTGTGACTTATCAAAATTTTTGCCTGACCCTGATGCTTATCTTGATATAATCCTGACAGTTTATATATTTGTGCCTTGTGATGGACCGTGTTTTTTTCTATGTTGTGTCCAATGCTTTTGGGCTTCCGACAATCCTCTAATGGACTGAGATGGTCTAAAAAAAAGGATCAATGTTAAGCTTAGGTGTGTTGGAGTTTTGTTGTATAGTGTGTGCTTTGTTACACATAATAATCACCCCTTTAAACCGAATGGTCAGTTTGATATTTTACATTAATCTATCCATCCATTTTCAAGATTAGTGTCACAACACCCTGGAGAAAATTACTCTTATACTTATAAAATGTTGCTGTCTAATGGCAAATCAGTGTGTTTATACATGAATAAACTATATTTACCAAGCATGCTGTTATATATTTTCTTTTTATGTACAATCAAAATATTAAAACTTTTAATATTTGCTCACAATGGGTGTGAGCGCCTACCTGTCCAGAGCTGGTCTCTGCCATGTGTCTGTTTCAGAGCTAATGACCCAGAATTGGACTAAGATGGATGGATGTATGGATATTTACTCACAGTCACCTGTGGATGCAGTTATTTAAGGATAAGAAGTCAATCAGTAATTACCTACTGTGTAAGTGTTGTTGAAGAACTAACCTTTTAAATTAATGACACGTATACATTTGCAGGTAGTTTGGTGTAATGGTATTGCAGAAATTACTTAGTAGATAAAGAAGTGTCTTGAGCCATTATTATAAATGAACTCCAATATGAATGCCCTTGATTTACACCATTTGATAAATTTTTATCTTTCAAATGCCTAAGGTATTGGATTTTGAAAGGAAGATTCTCACCTAAGTGCTCTTTTAGTGTTAGACCAGAACTCTCTTAAACAGCTTGTAAAGTTATTTTGCCATTATTTGAATGACACTATTCATCTCTAGGAGTTTTAGCAACAAACGGTTTAGAAAACTCCAGTTTGCCACAATTTTCGAGTAGTTTCAGCCAAAGTGCCTGTTCTGTTGAAATGATGAATGCTCAAAACGTGCAGTGCTTTGCAGCATTTTCACTTCTGCCTGAGGATAGGCAAAGAATGTAACAGCTCATAAAACAAGAAAACAAAAATCCTGGTGTCATTGAACATCTGCATGCTTCAGTCATGTAGTGACAGCTATTGATGGCATGATTAAGCATGTGTGTTGCTTGCAATGAAGTAACAAATACTGAACAAAAGTTATAAGTATACTAAGTTTTATAAGTTGAGTACAGGTGTTTCAAAATTGGCAGAGGGGTAGCGCAGAGCTGTCATTCCTGCCTCACAACACCAGGGTCTGCATGAAGTTTGCATGTACTCTCTGTATATTTAGGAATTGATTGATATGAGTGAGAGTACTTAGCTGAAGAAGATTGCCCGTTTTAACGTCGAAAACTGGAAATGTGTCCATAATACTTCTCAACCAACAAAATAGGACAAGATTAGTTGTATTGAAAATTGGTTGAACAATTCTAATATGTAACATTTTAACAGGCGACAAGAAAGGTAATGTAGTACATCTTCTGCGGATAACATTAGACACCAAAGCAGATCTTGATATGCCATTCATATTAAAATGTTTACAGTTTCCTGTTAGAATAGCTTTTGCTATGATAATTAACAAATCACAGAGACAAACATTCGAAAAACTCAGTTTATTTATTAGAGAGAAAGAAACGATATTCACTCACGGGCAGTCATACGATGCGTTGTCACAATGTAAGTCCAAACACAGAATCAAAATTCAATGCGATACTGACGAAAAGTTAATTCCAAATATTGTTTTATAGTACAAGTATAAGTTTAAAAAGTATTTGCGTGTTAATTTCAAAGCCAAACAGAACGAAAACGTATTATGCAATGAATACCCCTAACACAACATGAAACATAATTTTCTTTCAATTTACTACGTTTTACTATTTTTTACTTTGGTTAATTACTCACTGTAATGTAAAATAGTTCTTTTACTCATATGTAACAATTCACTTGAAAATAACAATCTGTTTAAATTGTACATCTGCTTCCCCATATGCAAACGACAGAGCCACAAAGTGGTTAGTGTTTAGCGCATGCCCGGGGTTTGGTGAGTGAAGCAAGCAGGGGGCAAAGCCCCCTAGTAAAAAAAAAAAAATTGTAAAGAATAGTAACATATCCTTATAATTTACTTTGAATAAAGTCAATCAGTCAGTCATTCTCTAACATGCATTATCCTGAACAGGGTTACGGGGGTCATCTGGAGCCTATCTCAGCAAGCATAGGGTGCAAGACAGGAATAAACCCTGGACAAGGCACCAGTCTATCGCAGGCAACACACACACCCAACCGCATACTAGGGCCAATTTAGGATCTCCAGTTCACCTAACCTGCATGTCTTTGGACTGTGGGAGGAAACCGGAGCACCTGGACAAAACCCATTCAGACACAAGGAGAACATACAAAATCCACACAATGAGGAGCTGGGACACAAATCCTGGTGTTCTTACTACAAGGCAACAACACTAAAACTGCACCACTGTGCCTCCCCAACTTGGGTAAAGGCATTAGCCAAATGTAGAATTACTCCTTGAAGTTCACTTCAATATTATGCTGCTTCAATGTGTAATGTAAGTTTTTTAAGTCAGCCGTGTTCTCACAACTTCTTGAGAGTCTTTAAATAAATCCATCCATTCATCTTGATGCTTCCATATGGATATGGTGAACCCCCAAACTCCCAATTTTAGGAGAAAAATTGGAGTAGAACCACTTCTTTTTTTTTCCAGTTTAAGCAATGTGTAAAATAATAGTATCGTGTCTGTAATTGTTTAGGGTGGCACATAGAATTCATAAAATTCCTCGAAAGGCCTAAACTGTGCTTCATGGAGTTGTCTCTTACATACTAATCCATCTTTTTAAATCAATAAATGACACAACTGCAACAGACCTGTGCAAAATATCAATCTTAATGTTAATCGCTAACAGACAATGATTCTACCAGCCTGATTACTCCAGGTCTATGACACTGGCACATATTATTATGAATAGAAAGAAAACACTTGTCCTGTTAGTTCACAAAGCAGACAAGGCCAAAATTAATATAAATCATATAATGGTCATTTGGATGCTCATTTAGCCGAATCCCCAGTGGAAGAAATGCATATCACATATCCACAACTGTGGACTGTAAAAGGAAGAAGTACACTGATCATGGAGGCAAGATCTATAGAAGGTAAAATACAACTAATGCCTGTATCACATACGTGATCATACAATTAAAAGCAAACAGGATTAAAATAAAAAACTGGTCATTTTTTGTTAATTTAATTGCATGGAAAAGCCAGTGTTACCTCACCTATAACTGCCCTAACTCTAAAGAGGATTCCTTTCTCACCGGGTGCTATTTACGACATGTTAGTTGTTTGCTACAAATTGCTTCAGCCATCCAGTTTCAGATGAAAAAGGGTGCAAATGATTCAAACTCCACTATAAAGTTGATTCTATTATAAACCTGAGTGAACCTTAGCATAAAGTCCTGACAAACTGTAGCAAAAAGCCATCCACAACAGGAAGGATCCATCATCCTTTGGCTTATATACATACATGGCACAGCAGGAGTAGCCTGAAAGGCAGTTCCAAACCAAACAAGTCCCAAAGGTCAGGTAGGAGTGTTCAAAAAACAGAGCATTAATGTTAAAGACACAAGAAATCACAAAGAGACACAAAAAACATCTCTGTAACCCAAATTCACAAAAAAAAAAAAACATTCACATGAATTGCAAGAAACTGCTTGTTTTCTCAGCCTTTATAGGGCTGAGTGTTGTCCCTTGATGGTGATAGGCAAGGATAAGCCAGTGGCCCCACCTCTAGGGGAACCACCCACAAAACACATGGAACATAATAGAAGATATATAGACACACAGACGGTAAATGACCAACAATATTGACATAATTATACAAATATTAAACGTGAACCAATGAATCAAAAATGAACAAAAAAGAAATGAAAGAGGAACTTGAACCTGAGCCAAGTTGAAACATGTCTGACCCTAGACTGAGTATGACCATTGATATCATACAGCTATTCTTTAAGGAAACAAATAATAATCACAAACTCCTATTTGCCGACGGTAGCAGCAATTGGTATTCTTGTTCTGATTGTCTTCATGTCAGATGATTGATCTGTATTTAATAATTTGATTTTTATCTCTTTTCAAACTGAGACTTAAGATGAATCTGGTAATTATCTGACTTTGCCTCTTTTCTGTAATGACTCTGTTGCTGTATATTGCTTGAGAAAGACTAGGCTTTTCTTTCAGTCTTGATGATTTGAAATAATTTGGCTAATTTTACTAGAAGAACAAAAAGGGAGGAACTGTTAAGGAAATCTTTCTGTGTGGATTTGTAAAATACTTCTGACTGTGCCAGCTTGCATAACTAAGACATTTTGTACCGTTTGCACCCAGCAAATTTGCTATGGAGATGAGATTACAGTGGACCCTTGACTTACGAACTCAATTCGTTCACGAGGGCTGGTTGTAACTCAAGTTAGTTGTAAGTCAAGACTATTTTTCCCATAAGAAATAATGGAAATACCCATAATGCGCTCCGAACCTCCCACAGCAACACTTACTTAAACTTTTCATAATAAAAAAGGGTTGTATAATGCACATAATTTACTAAAGCACCAATAATTCTTCTAATGTACTAACCAAAAAGTTATAAAAAGTGCATAACCTACCACAAACAACAATTTCACACTGTACTCACCATTTAATTTGACATCTTTGGGCTGCAGGAAGGGAGGAGGAGGAGAATGAAACGAAAGGTGGTTATTATGCAAATCTTTTCTTTGTAAAATTGTCGAGATGGTGGATTTCGACATGCTGTACATATTAGCGAGATTGGTCTCGAACGCCACTCTCATATTTCTGCACAATTTCCTTCTTCGTTTCGATTGTGATCGCTGTTTCTCAAGTTAATAATGACAGTAGTCGAGCACTCAGTTCAAAGCTGGCCGTGTTGTGAACTGCTGTAATAAAACACTCCAAAGCAAGCCGGTGCTGACTCAGCCTGATGACATCATCATGTGCCGCGCCATCCGCTAGCTAACATCCCTTAACAATCGCTTTCTTTACCTTCGTTACCTTCTCTTCCTTCCTTAGCAATTATGCGTCTTGCTTGCAATGGTCTTAGTGAATTATATATATAGATAAATCACTGCACTGACCGAAATTACGTCCACAAACACATGTATCTGGGCTCCGACTGACGCTTACGAACACTCTCGGCTGTTTGTTTACAATCGCACAAGCAGATACACGTGACCGCATTCGGCTCGTAACGCAAGATGTTGGTCGTAAATCAAAACAAAAATTTTGGTCGTAAATCAAGTTGTTCGCATGTCAGGCTGGTCGTATGTCAAGGGTCGACTGTATACGACACTTTATCTTTTTAATTATTATGTTTGGTATTATACATAAGAAGTCTTTATAAAATGAGGAAATGTTTGCCAAAGACATTTCATTGATTTAACTATTTTGGTACCCTTTTTTTGGCTATCAAGACAAGGTAATGTAATATTCATTGAATGCACATAAAGCATGTGACCAAGAAAGAAAATAATAGAATATCAGAATATAATAATGCAATTCTGCCCTGGAAAGCAATAAACAGAGAGCTTATTTCTCAAGCCAAGGGTCACCTAGAAAATGGAGAACAAGGTCAGTAGGAATACCTTTGCCAGTAAATACAGAAACAAGAAGAGAGGAAGAAAGGAAAGGGACATAAACAGGATTCATGGACCAACCACCACCTACCCAGTCCTTAACTAACTGGATTGCATTTGTTCCAGTATGAATAGTGGAGCTGGGCAAGTGGTCGATCCAGGCAGAGGAAAGTTCTAAATGAAATAGATTAGAGAAAGAAGATAAACAAAGAAATACGATGTGCTACAGATTATACTATTTATCTGTATGTTGGTTGGTACACACTGATGTGTTTCTTAACTGTGTTATGCAAATGATCCTAGCTTATTTAAGATCGATACACTTGCATATTTGCCAGTCTGTGTAGAGAACTCACCTGATGATATGAGCGTTCCATTGAGTCTAGTGTTATAATAAAGGTTGTCAGTTTTCTACTGATTGCAATGGTGACCTCGGCTGTTATTTAGGAATATTTAAAAAGAATTTTTTCCAACAATATACTACCTTTGAGTAGAATTAAGTTTTTGTACTCGTACCCTTTTCTGAAAATAAGTTAATTTGTTAATTCACTGAATCTTGTTGTTCTATTGCATGGGTATAAAGAGTAGGAGTAGCTACTCAAAATAAATAATCTAATACAACATGACAATCTATAACTGGATGTTCTTACAAGGCCTATGTAGAATTTGGATTTAAACAAACCACACTCACCTCTGGAGTGTGGGAGGAAACCATAAAAAACCCCATGCCCAAAAAAATGTACACACCGATAAACAGAACATTTCAACTTTACGCAGATTATGACAGAGCATGGAAGTAAACTCAAAGATGCAGACATGGGTGGCAGCAGTGGCAACCTCTGTGCCACATCATTTTTTGGTTAAACACCGTATATATAAAATATACTGTCTTCTGTATTCAGACAGTTTGTCTAAGAAAGGTTGGCATTACCACCCTATGTCTGTATATTAAATGTTCATCAATTTTTTTAGTAACCAATTGTCCCTTAGTACTTCATGTCAACAATAAATATTTTTACTCGGGCCAGAGAGCTGATTCTAATCTTTTCCAGCCAATAGATATTACATTGACTTTGCCAGAATCCCACTGAATTAATTTCATGTTATCTTTTATATTTTCTTGTGTTCCATTAGCGTGGATTGCTGCCAATACATTTCCTGGGTACAGAGGTGATATGTGATATTTCTTTCTTTTCCAATTAGGCTTTGTTTATTACTGTCTAGTTTATTGTAATTCATCAGGTTACGTAATTTCATTAATAATTTCCTTGCTTCAAACTCCATCAGCAACCTCTATATGCTATTTCTGCACAAATGAAAAAGATTACGCTATACCCAGAAGATTTGTAGGTGTCACTTATTGCATAGAGCACTTACCATTTCCTTTTTCCCTTTGCTTTTTTCTGTTTTCTAGTGATCTTGCAAATGTGGGGGTGGGGGGGAACTGGGGTGGGGACTCAAAAATTCCTGGAAAAAAAAAACTCCCCTTTTAATCACCTTCCAAATACCTACTCCTTGTACTTGCTCAGCTCTTTTCCCATTTCTGAAAACATTTCCTGTACTCATCTTTTGTTACCTAAAAATCCTTTTTTTCAACATTTTATTAAGTAAAGAAAAATTGACAGGGTATATCAATAAACAGACATATCATACAAAGTAACCCAGTCCACCCACTAAGCCTGAGCCAAGGGATAAAAAAAAATAAAAAAATCAAGGAGTTACAAGCCAAGATTTACACAATTGAGCCGCAGCAGACCAGGATTCAGTTACATTACTGGAAGTACCATTAATGTGCACTGAAGACTCCAAATGTATTACGTTATAGAAGGACAACTGTCAGTTGTCAACAGTGACGCATTCAGGTGCCAGGGCACCCAGACAGAATAACTTCCATTCAGAGAGTTTGAGCGGATACCTAGAAAGGTGTAAAAGAAGAAAGATTTGAGGTAACAGAGGAATACTACAGGAAAGAACGGAAGACAGTAGGTGACATACGTGGATCCAAAAAGAAAAGACTGATGAACAGTGCCAGAACATGAGCAAAAAAGTGCCAGGTAAACCAAGGGAATATAAATGGCAGAGAGGATCAGCAGTGAGGCCCATCAGAAACTGCTTGCAGAGAGTAGGATAGAGTCTGTGTAGAATTTTGAACTGAGTGTGTTGGTAGTTTGGGATTATACAGTAGAAAAAGACCTTACATTGGAGTGAGTTGTGTCAAATGAAAGGGGTGAAGGGAAAGCAGAAAGGTCTCTGGACCAAAGAGATATCAAGGGCAGAGGTTTACAGGATGCTTTTCAAAGTGAAGAGTAGAGGGTAGTGACCGTTTTCTACTTAAGAAACATCAAAACAGAGAGTACAAGGAGTGATTTTGTAGGGGGGGCAGGCAGGGAAACCCCACATGTTCTGAGCACTGATCGGAGTTGCAGGTAGAAATAAAGAAACTGGAATGAGGGAGATTAAAATGTGCCTGTAAATACTGGAACATCATAAGCCCCTAACTATTAAATAGATCCCCAGCACACTAATTCCAGCATACTTACAGGGAAGAAATACACAGGACTGGCCACCTATTGAGAGAACAAGGTTATGAAATATAGGAGAGAGGAAGTGCGATTTTCCAGTGGGTGCAAGTAACTTTTCCATACGATTGGTGACTTTAGACTTCAAGGTGGTAAGCAGAACACCCTGAAGAGAAAGTGGGAAAGCAAGGGAGGTTTCTGTAGGGAGCCCCTTTTGGGGATGAGGGGGAAGATACAGCCATGACAGAATAGGGCGAAGTGTGAAAGCCCAGTGGTATAGTTCTAGATCTGGCAGCACTACACCTGCACTCAATCGATCTCTAACCAGAGTTGAATGTTTCAGGTTTGGTCTCCTCCTATTCCAGAGGAACCCTAAGATCAGTGACCTAACTTCAAGCCAATATTTAGTAGGAACGGGAAGTGGCAGCATGGAGTTAATGGGGTTGAAGTAGGATACAATATTCATTTTGATAATGACCAAATGAGACTGGAAAGAGAGGGTGAATTTGGACCAGGTGCTTATGGAAGCTTTCACATCAGCAAATATGTAGCGATAGTTATCAGAAGATAAGTCTGAGATTGAGGCAGTAATATCAACTCCCAAATATCTTATACTAGGGAGAATTCACAGCACATATCGTTAAGGGGCAAGAGAGACGATTTAGACCAATTAATTTAGTAACTGGACTGGGCTTTGAAACACCAGAACAGTTTTAGTACACAAGGGATGTCAGTCGGGGCATTACTTAGGTAAAGGAGGATGTCGTCAGCATATAAGGATATTATATGACAGGTATTTAAAATTGTAATAGGAGTTAGAAGCTGGAAATTATGGATAGCAATTGCGAGTGGTTCAAGAGATAAGTTGAAGAGTAAAGAAGACTTGCAGGTCCATCTTCTACATCCTTCTAATATATCAACATTCATCTTCATATTAGTTCACACATATACGGCAAAGGCTGTTCTGTCCGGGTATGATCGCTGCCAAGATAATTTTAGCCTCTCGATGGAAATTTTACAATTCTCTCTTTTTTCCATGCTGGAAATCCTCTTCTGTTTTTCTTGAACTCTCATCAACTAGGATTAGGATTTATTTTTTTCCAACACCAACATTGCTGAATGACATTCTGTGGTGCAGCTAATCCAATGATGGATGTCTTCTTGTCGCCATCACTTTTCTCACCTCATAATTTCTGAACTTCAGGAAAGGTTGTGTTACGCCTCTCTCAATGTTCCTTCTGGCTTATTCTAAAATTCCTCCTTTGTAACTACTGATTATTGCTTCTATTTTGTTGTTTACTTGTTGATGTAGTTTGTTTAAAAAGATTAGATTTAATGACACGATTCCCATGTGGCACTTGATGCAATGTGCTGGTGTACCAACCAGTAATAATAAAAATTAACTGAGGGCTTAAAATGTGCACTGCATTAAGATTTATAGGCCTCATTTCTACATCAGTGATCTCCTGCAAGTCAGTGGACCCATTTGTGACTAAAAAAACAAGTCAATCACTAGACAGAAACATTCACCATACATAACAAATAAAATTAATTAACTAGCATCTTTCGTACAAGGGTTGGCCAAAGATTTTGAAAACATTTTTTTATACTTCAAAATTAACACCAAAGATTTGCTGCCTGCTCTGTGGTTATTTTGAATGTCCCACCTGCCACCATGGGTAAGCGCATACAGTATATAGCTTACCCTCAAAATGGGGTCATGGGGTGACATGTTTTAAACAGTACACTTTTACTGAAATTTCTTTGTGGAAAAAGAATTAATATGAAATATTCACAAGCTTTTCTGCCTCTTGAGAGCCCTTCATGTATAAGATTATTAAAGAAGGGAATAATTGGTGGTGAGTACAGGATTCAAATTGGTACAAAAAATGGATGCATTCTGGAGCAAGGTTGTTGAAATTGATAGAGGTTGTGGAGAAAAATGAGGAGTATAGAAACACATTTGGTGATCCTATCAGTATGTTCAATTAGCCCAAAAATAAATTGCTAGCAATTAAAAACTGAGTTGCAAAACATTCTGGGCAACCCTCAAGAATTACTAGCTAGGTGTTCCTGCCCCAAACCTGCAGAAACAAAAAGCCAGGATAAGGTCAATAACCCAGTTAAGGCAGAAACCTGGTTTCTTAAAACCCATCTTTTACATACGCAAGTCCACTTATGGAGTTCTTCTTTGGCAAAACCCTCCAACATTGTTACACTGCTCAAAATAGAGTTCAGCATCACCACTGGTCAGTGTGAATCCCAAAACAACCATGAAGCCTGTGATATTTTTCTTGTTTCTTATAAACACATTTAGTCCTTCATGTGCTGTGAAGTAACTAACACCCATCCCCTTTTTACATCCTCAACCTGAGCCACCAATGGTTCACAGTATGGGCACTGGCTGTTGTGTCACCCACTCACACTCAACATAGAGAATGTTATTCTCTATTTAACAAATCAACTTTTGAACTTAATGTTAATTCTGACCAGCTCAAGTTCTGTATTAACTGATTCAGACCTGTTATGAAGTCATCAGAGTAAGTAGCCAAGTTGTTATTATAAATGACTAAAAAGTTAAAGTGCTAAGTTTCTTTTAAGCCTTACAGTTTTTCTCTAGTAATTACCATTATCCCCATAATAAAAACTATAAAATGTTATAATATGGACGTAAACACCACAAACAATGATGCATCTTAGGACGGAAAACCAGAAATACAACCCCAGTTTATTTTGTTATTTTTTTCTCAGGACCTTGTCTTAGCATTTTTATTATAAAAAAAAAAGTATTGTATATATTTGGTGGTTGGGTGTAGATTTTTTCATGATCCTGTTTTCCTGGGTGTGATGTGAAAACACCATTTTCAGAATGAATTACACCAAATTTATTACAAAGGTGGTTTCTATGTGGGTGGCGCAGTGGTAGCGCTGCTGCCTCGCAGATAGGAGACCGTAGTTCGCTTCCTGGGCCCTCCCTGTGTGGAGTTTGCATGTTCTCCCCTTGTCTGCGTGGGTTTCCTCTGGGTGCTCCGATTTCCTCTGTAAAAGGCGCTATATAGCGCCTGACCCGGCACAGACCATGCAGAGGCAATGTGTACAAAAACACACAGGTTTTATTTTTTCTTCAGCTGTGTGACACGTCTTCCCCGTGCCACACAGACCAAACACAGCCCCAAAGCACAAACTCACAATTCTCCACCACTCCTCCCAGGCAAGCTTCGTCTCCTTCCTCCCAACTCTGGCTCACCGAGTGGTGGTGGCTGGGCCCTTTTATAACCCACCCGGAAGCGTTCCAGGCGATTAACCACCTGGTCCCGATTGCACCTCCGGGTGGGGCTGAAAGCTCGTCCAGCCGGGCTGTGGGAAGCAGGCAGCTCCCCCAAGCGGCCACGGGGGGCCCCAACCAGGCTGTGGAGGACTCCATCTCCCATGGAGCCCTGTGGGCGGTTGGCGAGTCACCGTCGGCCAGGGAGGCTGCCACCAAGCGTCCCGGGGGAGGTATTGGACTTCCCATGGCGGCTCCCCCGGAACATAAGTAGCAGGGGCGTCCCTGCCGGGCATGGGACCCGGCTGTCCTTCACACCTCCCACAGTCCATAGACAAGCAGGTTAGGTGCATTGGTGATCCTAAATTGTCCCTGGTGTGTGTGTGCTCTGCCCGGGGTTTGTTTTCTGCCTTGTGCCCTGTGTTGGCTGGGATTGGCTCCAGCAGACCCCCGTGACCCTGTAGTTAGGATATAGTGGGTTGGATAATGGATGGATGGATGGTTTCTATGTGTATTTAGAGCTCCATGTTACTTTCATCCAACCATTTTCATAGACAACTAGTCCAATACAATATATCCAGGTCTAATGCTTGGGAGGGACGCCACTCCGATTTAAAGCACGCTCACACAAACACAAATACGCACCCCACCAGTTTAGAGACTCCAGCTAACCAAAACTGAATTAAACTCATAGATAACTCTAGGAATGAATTAAATCTAGGTGTTTGGAGATGGGAAACATAAATGCCAGTTACTGATCCGACATTCACTCATCTCTTTCAGATCATCAAAGTTCCTATAGCCTGTTTAAATACTTCTGGCAAGCACAAACTGATTCCTTCCATCAAATCTGATGATCTGTGCACCAATTTTTTTTGTTGTTGGCACAGTCGGCAGGATGATTGATATATAATATCCTCGTCATCAATAACCTTGAAATCAAGACATTGATTTTTACTTCAAACTGATGAAGAATAATGTGTAAAAAGTTGGTGTTTTCGATAGCATCAGTCATTCAAGAAGATGAGGGCATTGATTTAAAAAAAAAAGTACTTTTAAGGAAGACAAGGTTTAGCCATTGCTAATTCTTTAGGTCTGGAATGAGAAACATACAGCAGCGAGCTACTACAATTATGGATCTGGGTGATAAATTATCTGTTCCATCTCAATAATTTCATAGAAAGCTAACCTCATTTGTCAGCTCTTTCTAATATGAGTTAGGTGTCAGATACTAATGAATGGATGAGTTATGTGCATTATTGTGTGCCCTTCCAATAATGAATGACTTCTTAACATAACAGTTTGTGTGGACACCAGACTCAAAATGCTAATACCACTGGCAAAGGTAAACTAAGGCTTTTAAATGTGATTTATGGTTATGAATCTAAGCTGAACATTACTTTAAATTAAAGTTCAATACTCCAGGAGGTAAAGGCCGTGTTTGGAGTTGTAGACGATTCGTTAGAATAAGTGAATCTTGCCCAACCTAACCCAATGTAGACATTATTCTAAAAGGCTTAAGCTGTACTTTCATGCGTATAATGGGTAACCAAGCATGTATGTATCTTTTAAAACCCTACATTTTTTTTTATATATGAAATGCTTATTCTCTACTGAAAACTCTATTTACCTGCATAATTTCCATTCTGTGTTCTCATTTCTATATCATTATACCCTAGGGGTGTCTGCAATGCTATTCAATGAGCTGGCAGCCTATGGCCTCGGAAAACGACAATGTAAAGATTGTGTGTGTCTTTTTTTTTTTTAAATTGGTTTCAAAGGTGTCATCTGACACCCACTTTGAGGCACACAGTGTATTCTCAATCATACAGACTTCATTGACACGACCGTTTAGGCATGGCGACGTTGGCACAGATAGTTATACCGGTCACTGTCTCAATCTATTAATCAGGAGCCCCTTAAAAATAGACATCAGCATGCAGTGTAATTAAATCAAATGGACAATGCATATTAATTACCTGCTTACCGCACATTTTAATTACCAGCTTACCAAGCATTTTGCTTGCAAAACGGAGAAGGAAATGGAGGGATGCTTCTCTTCTTGACCTGAGGCAGCTAATCATTTATTTTGCCATTTACCTATTTACACACAAAGCCCCAGTGACTGTCTGTGGATGTGGCACACTATTAACATGTTTCTTCATCTAATTCTAAAGACATTCAAATCGAGTTCAGACAGGGTAATATTTTAAATAACACTTGATGATGAGTTTAATGTGGTTTATTAGTTTTACAGTAATTTAGTAAAAAAAGACTATCAGGAGGATAAAAAGCATACTGAGGAAACCAGTTTCCTTTATCCATCATTTTTCAGATTGCATGCTAACTTTTGGTGTAGCATGGTGACACAGTGATAGTGCTGCCGCTGCCTCGTAGTATGGAGACCAGGTTTTGTGTCTTGGCATGGAGATTGCATGTTCTCCCCGTGTCTGCATGGGTTTTCCTCCCACAGTCCAAAGACACGCAGGTTAGGTAGATTGGCGATACTACATTGGTCCTCATGTGTGGTTGGGGTGTTTATGTGTTTGACCTTTGATGGACTGATGCCCTGTCCAGGGTTTGTTCCTGCCTTGCACACTGTGCTATGTTGGGATAGACTCCAGCACCCCCAAGACCCTGCAAGTGGCTTAGAATATGACATATAAATCATTCTGTTTGTTTTGTTCAGTAGTTATTTAGTAGTTTGCTCTTTGGCATAGTAGTTGCTGCTGCTGCTACTTTATGGAGGACCAGGTTCACATCCTGTCCCAGGTACTCTCTGTGTGCACTTTCCATGATCTCTACATGGCCGTTTGAACTTTTCTTTTCCTACATCTGAAAATGCTTCAGCTTGATTAGCAGCTCAAATCACTCGATACAACTGAGTGTGTCTTGTGATGGATGGTACCAACCTAAACCCACTTGGTTCATACTATGCCTGAATTGAATAAAGTAGCTTCAGTGATGAATGGATGGATAGGTGTATACTGCTTTGAGAGCATGTGTCTGTTTTTTAAATTAAGATTCCAATTATGCTTTGATTATTTGGTGTGCTTTTTTATGCATAATGATTATGATTGATATTTGTTTGTGACATTTTCTCATTGCCATTTTGTTTCTTATGGGCAACAGCAGCCATGTTATTTATGACAACAACATCCATTTTCAGTCACGTTGCATGCATTAAAATGTGTCACATTTGCTCATTGTTTCCAGCTTAGGCACTCATTACTCTTGTTGCCTTTCTAGTGTCAGATCTTTTGCTTTATACTTGACTCTGTTTAGCGTTAGCCTGTTTGAAAGACTGCTATCTCTTGCTATGATACCCGTGTGGCTTGGCAAATTCCCCACATGGCACAACATACTGTAATGGCAACTGACAAGTTGCTTTCTAATCCTATAGCAGAGGCTTTCACGGAGACATTACGGAGTATGATATCTTTGTAACTGCTGTAAATCTTCTTCTGTCCCTTTTTAAATTTGGTGACCATCACTGCATTCTACTAGCCTTAAAATATTTAGCTTGCTTTCCACAGGATATTAAAGAGATACACTCAAGCCCATTGCTACTGTCTCCACTTTAGCACATCCTCCTCCCCCTGACAAAACTCCATCATCCCACATTGAAAACTCCATCCACCCTCCTAACTCTTTCAAAAAGGATTCCGACTACCGACAAAAACAGCATCCACTTTCCAACATCTGACAAAGTGCCATCATCCCTCCTGCATCACTGACTGTTTATTAAACCTGGTTGTTCATGTTTCTGTTTAAGCCGATGCCACATTACATAAGTTCTACTCGTAGAGTATATCAGACTTGCTGACAGACCATGTAAATTTACACAGCTGAAATCACTGGGCATGTCAAATTTAACAACTACATGGTGACTTTCCAGCACAGTCTTGCTTGATTCTTCATTCTGGTAGCCAACAGTGTGCTACCTGATGGAGCCGGTGCTGTACCAAGGGTTAAGAAATATAGAGAATTCAACTGCAATCTTTTCCCCATTTTACTTTCTTCCATTCTGTCGTAGTACGTAAAACACGAGACATGAGACAGACAAGCGTCTTTTGTGCTTATGAAGTCCACAACTCCCATATTCCTTATTCCTTCTTGCTTTCACTGTATGCATTGTACATCCGGATGAACATTTGTTGATTGTCAGCTCTCATTCACAGACAACCCACCCAAAGAACAACAGAAAAATTCTAACTTGTTTGATATTATCAAGGCGAGTCATGGAATAGTTGTAATATGTAAGACTAGATGATCGGCCTTCACGATAGAATGCCGTGATGGCCTCTGACTCACTATGATTATGTAAATGAAGACTATAACTGAAAGTCCAGTAATGTGACATAGCCTTTGCCAGACTGAAGGACTGTCAGCCATAGCGCTCCCACTAGGCAGATGGAGACTCAGTCAACAACAAAAACAACAACATTTATTTATATAGCACATTTTCATACAAAAAAATATAGCTCAAAGTGCTTTACAAAATGAAGAATAGAAAAATAGAAGACACAATAAAAAATAAAAATAAGTCAACATTAATTAACATAGAATAAGTAAGGTCCGATGGCCAGGGTGGACAGCAAAAACAAAAAAAAAACCTCCAGACGGCTGGAGAAAAAAAAATAAAATCTGCAGGGATTCCAGACCAAGAGACCGTCCAGTCCCCTCTGGGCAGTCACTAAGGTACACCCTTGCAGACATGATACGGTTTCACCGAAGACAGACCGTATTGAGGAACGTTACTTCTTCTGACCTGGAGTTAATAATGAGCTAGCTCTGAGGGTAGGGATCTAACTGGCAATAAGAAGGTTGTTGATTCGAATCCCATAAATGCCAGAAGTAAATGCCTTGGGCCCTTGAGCAAGACCCTTAACCTGCAATTGCTCTGTTATGGGTATGATGTTAACCTACATCCAGCCATGCAAGCAGTTCCTCTGACTTGCAAAAGTAACATGGAAGTTGTGACACGATTGCCACTCCAGCAACTTAGATAAAAACTTCACACTGTTCCATTCCATTTGAACTAGCATGGTGCTGAGGTATCGCCTGTTGCCCGGCCGCACTCAGATCCTAATTTGGGATCCTGCGGTGGTTTATCATGTGGTAGGTGAGGCAATGTGCTACATCAGTGCATGCTCCCAACCTCTTAATTCCTAGGTAATAAAATAGCAGAATAGTAGGCATAAGCAGAAGAACAAGCAGAAGTATGAAATAAAGTATACAACTGGGACTCTTGTAGCGGCACATTAGTCCACATGTCCAAGTGGCGCATTTCACAGCTACAAATATATATGGTGTCATTTTTGACTCCTTTCTTTCTCATTCTACCTACATTCACCTTAAAAAACTTTCTTACTTCCACCTCTGTAACATATCCTGTGTTCATTCATTACTCTCCTTTTCCAATGGTGAGGAACTTGTCCCTGCTTGTATCACATCCCACATCGATTATTGTAACTCCCCACTGACCAGTGACGCTTTTAATCTTATATCACAGCTCCAGTTAATTCAAAACTCTTCTGCCAGAGACATGAACCAGCAACAGCGAACATATAACACCCATCCTTCTTTGCCTTCACTGGCTCCCAGTGTCTTGCAGGATTGAATGTAAAATTCTGTTAATGACCTATACATCTTTAAATGGCCTCTTACCAGACTACATCAGTGACCTCCTCCATCACTCTGCTCCTTTCCGCCTACTAAGGTGCCCCTGATTATTTCAATCTTGTTGTGCCTTACACTAACCTGCATTCTATGAGTGATGGAGCCTTCCGCTGTGTAGCACTCCGACTTTGGAACGTCCTCCCTAAATGAATAAGATTTGCCAACTAAAGTCATTCATTTAAAAAACAACTTAAAACTTGGGTGTTTAGGAAGGTATTTACCTTACCTTGGCTTTGTGACCCTACTTTTAGTATAACCACTCGACCCAGATGCCCAGGAAGACTTGCGTTTGCATCATTAATTATGTTATTTGTTTGCAGTTTTTTGTGGTATATATATTTTTGTATTTTCTTCTGTTTTTTATGCTTGTTGTATTTCAATTCTTTTTATATTGTGGGTTAATCTTTATTTAGTATTTATGTAGATATTATTTGTAACCAGTGTTGTTTGTATGTGCCCTGTTGTTCTTTCCCAATTTCTTTGAAGCACTTGAGCATGGATAAGGTACTATATTAAAAAAATATATTATTATTATTATTATTATTATTATTAGAACTTGTCCAGAGGTAGACTTATAGCAACTTATTTCATTCTGAGATGGGATGCTGTACAATGGTTGACCCTGCTCTCTGACCACCAAAGGTCATGTGAAAAGACAATTTCCTCTCAGGGATTAACAAACTATCAAATGAAATCAAATCAAATAGAAGGCTCACTGACTAGGTTATTGTCTGGTTTATACCTTCTATCTGTCTACCTTTTGGGTTCTAAGCGATGCTTCTTTCTTATTCATAGTCTAAGGATAACTTATTAAATAACCGTGTGAGTTAAGAGTATACCAATCGAATGGATTCCTCATTGAAACCTTTACTAAATGAGAATGAAAAAAATCAATTGTTAACCCTTAACCTAATCAAACAAGGAATCTAAAACAATGTCCAATTGGTAAACCTTATCCAAGTTAAGCAATTTCAGTATTAGCAGTTCAGCACTTCAATCTGTTAATTCAGCAATTCTGACTAAACAGCAAAGTCCATGTATTCCCTCCTGTGGGTGCACCTCCTTCATTAGGATAGCACAGAAAAAAAAAAACAGTAAACATAATTCAGTTCCAAACAATGGAAGTTTTTTGCATTGCAAACTTTGAAGCCACATATCAGCAACCAAATTTATTATTAAAAAATGTGTATCTTTCTTCCAGTGAAAAATAAAGTCCTCATACAAAGAGCGACAAGCCCAACATCTCCAGCTAAAAGGACAATTTTTTAATTCTGCTTTTATAAATTGCTAGCCATGCTACCTGTTTGAAGACAGTAATGGAATTTTTTTTTAATATTTACAATCTCTTGCCCTATGTGTACATTCAGTGACTTTCCTTGGCATCTGTGTGTGTGGGAACCTCTCTGGAACGTATTCCTGTTAGTCCTGCTTCTCAGAATGTTGTCATTATTTTCAAGGCACCTTACGTGCCTCCTGCCCATTTTTGTACTTGTCGTCTTTGAAGGTGACTCTCCACATGCCTTCCATTCTGTTTCTCCTCCTTCTGTATCTCACACTCACATTTCATTTTTTGTTGTGTCACTCAAGTCCACGCCAAAGCCAAACTGCTTAGAGGGACTGGACACAAAGACTTTACAACAATAACAATTTATTTCTTATATAGCCCAAAATCTCACAAGGAATGCCTCAATGTGCTTTTGACAGACTCCAGCTTTGACTCCTTAAGAAGATAAGAAAATAAAAATAAAAAGAACCTTTATTGGGAAAATAAATAGAAGAAATCTTGGGAAAGTCAATTCAGAGAGATAACCCCTTCTACATAGGTTGAGTGTACAATGGGTGTCAAAAATAGGGTAAATACAACACACAAAACGGAACACAAGTAATCCTCTTCACAGAGCTCAATGGCCAATCTATCATGGCCACCTCAAATATACAGTAGCACAAGCTACAAGGCAAAATGATACCACTCACAAAATACAGAACTATGACATATAAGGATACAGATTTGTTCAAATACATCAAAAACAAAGTAGGAACTAATTAACATAAATGAAAAAAAAAACAGTGTCTGTCAATCAGCTAATTGTAGAATCCCGGACAGATTGTAGAAGAGGAGTCAAATAACCAGACACAGTCAGAGTCCTGGAGACCTCGGCCAACCCCTGCTGGCCATTCTATTTCTGTGTCAGTGTTGGGCCGGCCAGTCTGATGAAAGGACCCTTCTACCTGGTGATTTATCTGAGATGACTTTTCCATAGGCAAGCAAACAACTTGCAGGAGAGCAGTGACAACAAGTGTCACATGAGGATACTGAGAAGAGAAACAGAATAGGGGAGGGTTAGTAACAGTTTAAAAATATTGTAATACTTATATTTTAGTACAAATGAATAACCAACGAGATGCAGTATGCTCAGCTAATCAGCAGCTCTAGTCAGGGTAAGCTAAACTGAAGTAGTGAGCCTTTAGCCTGAATTTAAAAGCAGATAAGGTGCACCTCATATATTAGCAGGCAGACCATTCTATAACTTCGGGGGCCCTGTCACTAAACCTTCAGCCTCCCACTTTTATTTTATTAATTCTTGGAATCTTAAACAGGCTGGCATCTTGAGATCTTAATGTGCACTCAGGTTTGTAAGTAATGATAAGTTCATATACAGTAAGTAAGTAAGGCCTTGGCCATTTAAGGCATTATATGTTAAAAACAGGATTTTGAAATCTGCCCTAAACTTAACCGGGAACCAGTATAAGGATTTAAGAATGGAAGTTATGTGTTTGTTCTTTCTTGTTCTTGTATTAATTCTTCCATCGGCATTTTGAATTATCTGAAAGCTGCATAAAGAATGATCTGAGCAGCCACTTTGACCGGTGCGGAAGCCAGACTGGAATTTCTCAGATAAATTATAATGTGTAAGGTGAGACTAAAGCCGATTGGCTACTACTATTTCAAGTATTTTAGAAAGAAAGGGTACATTTGAAGCGGGTCAGTAATTATTAAGTATATTGGATCTACGTCTGACATTTTAAGTAATGGTTTGCTAACTGACACCATTCAATAATGAGTTGTTGATAATGCTAAGAACAGGTGCTGCCAGAACATCCATTGAATTTTTTTATTATTTTATTGGCACTGGATTTAAGGAACAAATAGTAGGTTTCATTTTAGAAATTAAGGTTAAGACTTTCTGTTCTGTTACAAGATTAAAATTTCTAAAGTGGTGTATGCAAGGCGAGACAGAGTTTGCCAAGTTAGTATTAGGTTTGCACTGTGATGCTGAGATCTGAGATTGATTTTTTCATTAAAGATGTTTGTGAAGTCTGTACTATATAATGAAACACTTTACTGTTTTATTGTATAGTAAATAGTGTAGCTGTCTGTAATGCTGTAAGTAACATGTCAGAAGACTTTTTTATTTCTGGTTTGCGAGTAATGGTTAGCACCTTTTGAGGTGATCTTTTTCCCTTTTTTGTTATCATTGTTTTTTAATATGTAAAAATGTGTTGTCAATAGGACACTAAAAGAGTATCTTGTATTATCTGAGTAGCTCTGCTGGACCTCATCTTAACGTCCTTGGACTTTTTGCATGTGTGAGCAATATTAATTTCAATTAAATAAAATTCTTCTCATCCATCAACACAAAGTTTACAATACCCAGTCAGGAACTTGCGAGTCTACCTTTAATCATCCATGTCATTTGCCTGCATTATACATTTTGTAAAACCTCAAATTGAATTGGAAAATTCTGATTGTTTGAAGACATTAAATGAATAAATGTAAATTAGACGAACAAACAGTTCACATATTCAACATGGTGTATAACTTTCAATGTTTTTTTTTTTCAAGATGAAATGTGAAAAGCCATTTAAAGACACTAATTGCTTTTGCTAATATTCTTTTCCTATACGAATGACCTTGAATGGTTATTTGAAATGTTTTTAAATATGAAAATTAGTTTTCTTAAAAACAGTAATATTTTAAAGTACAGTACAATCTTTAGCTCTATTACCTCACACCCCCAGGAGAAGGGGCCCAGTCACTGACTGTGAGGACATTACATGTTCTCCTCTTTCCTAAGTAGGTATTTCTAGTGGTCCTTTGGGTTTCTTCCAACATGCCAGTGATATGCATATTAGATGAACTGAAGACTCTGAATCAGCCTGGTATGAGTGAGTATGTCCTGTCCCAGTAGGCTTTTAGAGTAGCTCCTCAAAAACCCACAAATTAATATAGACACCTTCAGGTCTTAGATGACGTATAGATGAATATATGTAATGTATTACTCAATTAAAGGGTGCTAGCATTCCTGTGTCACAGATCCAGTGCCTAGATTTGAATTCAGCCCCTGGCCATTGTCTGAGACAAGTGCATATTTTCCCTCTGTATCTGTGCATAATTTGCTCAGGATACTCTAGTTTTTCTCGAAGACATGTCTGTTAATTTGATAAGATATTTTATATTTTCCCTGTGAGAATGTGATCATGGGTATGTGTGTGAGTGGGCCCCGTAATGGACTGGAACGTCATCCAGGATTGGGTCCTGCCTAGTCTCATAGAACCAGACATTTAAAACATACGTCTCGAAACAACCATGAAGGAATGTGGCTTAAAAGTGGGTGGGAACCATTACATGGCTCACTCAGTTTGAAATTTCTATACCAATCCCACATCTCATGAAGGCAGAGCTGAGAGCGGGGACGGCGATTTAAACATCAAAGAAAGATGGTGCACTTGTTCTGGTCCGACAGAAAACAAGCCTCTGCTTACAATGGATAAACTTCCATGGTTGAAAAGTCTCCTAAAAAGAACCCTGATGAATATAAATGTGCATCACACGTGCGCAGAAAACACTTTATATGTGTTAAAAATAAACATGACCTGTAGCAAAGGAAAAAAACATTCTGTAAAACCAGATTTGATGTTCCAGTTGTAAAAGTGAATGATGCACTGCTGTAGTGTTGGTCGAAGTCCATTTGGAGCTGCAGGTGGGATGGATGGACGTTGCCCCGATTGTCCATTGTGAGTAGCCAGGTTATTAGACCTGTGACACCCACTAGGTGTCTTTTCAGTAGCACAAACAGCCCCCTTTGTGTTTATACCATGGTTTTAAAACTGTGGGCTTTAAGGAACATAAACCCCTTGGAGGATGGAGCTTGCACACTTTGAATTTCATAAGCAGGCCCCTGATCATCATCAGAGTTTTAAGACCTGGGTGGGCCTTGGGTGTCTAGAGTGTTTGCCTCTTAACTTTCTTAAATGGCATTCCCCAGATGAAGGCGCCCTAAGCAGATGTTTATGTCATTTAATGGATTGACCAGCTGTGGCCAGCTGTATATGTGGCGCCTGTCATCTCAAGTCAATATGAAGTTGAAAGAAATAGCAGCTATGTCAATGAAAAGATGAATATGCATTCAAACTAAACAATATGTTGTCACACCCAGATAAATGAAGATAAAAAGAACTGCAGTTAAGAAAGTTGTTAAAGATGAGTCACTGGAGACGTAATTGTCTTTTGTACACCAAAAACAGTAAATGTGTCTAATGACATTGCCACCATGGCACCAGATCCACAGACGAAGCTGTATAGCATCCAACATCTCACTGCACTTGCTTAGAGTGTGTTAACAAGTATTGTACAAACACACACACACACACACAGTGGGGGAAAGAAGTATTTGATTTCCTGCTGAATTTGTAAGTTTACTCACTTACAAAGAAATGAACAGTCTCTAATTTTATGGTAGTTTCATTTTAATGGAGAGAGACAGAATATCAACCAAAAATCCAGAAAAACATTAACACACCAATAAAAGTTATAAATTGATTTGCATGTCATTGAGAGAAATAAGTATTTGATCCTCTACAACCCAGCCAGAATTCAGGCTCCCAAAGATTGCTGATTATAATCAATCAATCAATCAATTACAGATACTCCTGACCTCAACTCGTTATGTGTATAAAGCGCACCTGTCCACAGAATCAATTTCTTCCATTCCAACCTCTCCACCACCATGGGCAACACCAAAGAGCTGTCAAAGGACGTCAGGGACAAGACCTGCACAAGGTTGGAATGGGTTACAAGACCATCAGCAAGAAGCTTGGTGAGAAGGTGACAACTGTTGGTGCGATTATTTGGAAATGGAAGAAATAAAAAATGACCATCAGTTGCCCTCGGTCTGGAGCTCCATGCAAGATCTTGCCTCATGGGGTGAGGCTGATCATGAGAAAGGTGAGGGATCAGCTGAAAACTACACGGGAGGAGCTTGTTAATGATCTAAAGGCTGTTGGGACAACCACAGTCACCAAGAACACCATTGGTGACACACAATGCCGTAACAGATTGACATTTTGCAGTGCCCACAAAGTCCCCCTGCTCAAGAAGGCACAGGTACAGGCCCGTCTTAAGTTTGCTAGTGAACATCCGGGCCTGTACATGGCTGAGTTGTAGGGGATCAAATCCTTATTTCTCTCAATGACATGCAAATCAATTTATAACTTTTATGTAAAGTGTTCTGCCTCTCAGTTAGGAGACCTGAGTTCGCTTCCCGGGTCCTCCCTGTGTGGAGTTTGCATGTTCTCCCCAAGCCTGCGTGGGTTTCCTCTGGGTGCTCCAGTTTCCCCCCACAGTCCAAAGACATGCAGGTTAGGTGCAATGGCGATCCTAAATTGTCCCTAGTTTGTGCTTGGTGTGTGGGTGTGTGTGTGCACGCCCTGCGGTGGGTTGGCGCCCTGCCCGGGGTTTGTTTCCTGCCTTGCACCCTGTGTTGGCTGAGATTGGCTCCAGCAGACCCCCGTGACCCTGTAGTTAGAATATAATGGGTAGTCTTTCTCTCTCCATTAAAATGAAATGACCATAGCAATTAGAGACTGTTAATTTCTTTGTAAGTGTTCAGCAGGGGATCAAATACTTATTTCCCCCACTGTATATATACAGTATGTATGACCACAGTGCTTCTCTAAACACAATTTACCGCTGTTGTAACATATAATATTGCAATAGTCGAAATAGTCAAAATGACAGCAAGATATATAAACTATCATTAAGCCTCACGCATTGAGCTCTTCTTCTTCTTCTTTTGGCTGCTCCTGTTAGGGGTTGCCACAGCAGATCATCCTCTTCCATATCTTTCTGTCCTCGTCATCTTGTTCTGTTTCTCCCATCGCCTGCATGTCCTCTCTCACCACATCCATAAACCTTCTCTTAGGCCTTCCTCTTTTCCTCTTACCTGGCAGCTCTATCCTTAGCATCCTTCTCCCAATATACCCAGCATCTCTCCTCTGCACATGTTCTCTCTCTTTCTCTCTCAACCGTCCAACTTGAGCTGACCCTCTAATGTACTTGTTTCTATTCCTGTCCATCCTCGTCACACCCAATGCAAATCTTAACATCTTTAACGCTGCCACTTCCAGCTGTGTCTCCTGCTTTCCAGTCAGTGCCACTGTCTCCAACCCATATAACATACATTAATAAAATAATTTTTAGCTTTCCATTTTCTCTCAGTGTCAAGTCTTTTGCTCGTTTTCTTTTTTCTTTCTCCCTCTCTTGCCATAGTTATTTTACATATTTTTCTAATTTGAATAAACTGCAACCCCAAGTGTTTAAAGTGCATGGACTAGAGGAATTTTGGAGCAGGTTTTTAGGAAGAGACTCTGTGGGCAGAGTCTTTTCAGATGCAGATTATGGCATTTTTCACTACAAACATTTTAACGAATTATCCCCAGACATCTGTTCTCACTTCGAGAATCATATCTAGTCCCGAAAGATGAGGTCTTACCTTGAGCTGGGATAAGCAGCAGACTCACCTAACCATGAATTGGATTACTCAGGTTTGAGAATCTTATGTTTTATTATATAATTGCTCAATAAAGTTTTGACAATACATTTTGCAGGTTAATTTTCTACACGCTGAAGCCTCCCTGGAAAAAGCTGACAAAAAAAGAATGAGTACCAAAATGTACGCCTCACAGTTTATTGTAGTAAATGGAATAGGGCAGGCATTAGTGAAATCCAGTTTGTGGTTTGTAACTGAAGTCTGAATAAATCATAGAATTAAATGTGGCTTCTGTTACTAAGAAAAAAAAATGATGCTTAAGTCTCTCAAAGGAACATGATACCATTTAGAGAATTTACACAGACCAAAGTCACATACTGCGATTCCAATTCAAATTAGAAAACCTTGTCAACAGTGACTTGCAAAGAGAAAAATGATTACTTCTTATTATGCACTGCAGCAAAAAGTTACTGGCAAATTTAATGGTACTGAATTTCAAGTACATTCAAGCATTTTTTTTAAAGTCGCATATTGAAATTCCTGGAAGCTCTCCTGGCTGCTTGGAGATTAAAGGAGCAATCAAGCCCACATAGAACTCCAAGTCCATCATAGAGCACTCGCACACATTAACTGTTCTCAGGCCCATTCAGAGTCATCCAACATCCTAACATGGATATCTTTGGGTTGTGAGAGGAAAACAGAACAATACCTGCAGATACGTATGTGGAAAGTAGGCAAACTCCCTTTATGTTCATATAATGAAAACAGACACCTTGACAACTTTTCACAAGTTAGAAATGCACGCTTGGTGTAACATATAGGTTCATTCAGAAGGTTAGATAATTGTTTTGAAAGATATTAAAAATTCCAAGCAAAAAGCTGGAGCATTTTTTTTTGTCTGTTTACTTCACAATCAAATGTCACACAAGGATATTTTTGTGATTTTATTAATTAATTTAATTGCCTTTAGGTTTTTTGTTTTACTTAGCCCACTGGTTAACTGCTGCCAGAATGCACATGTACCCATCTTAATGAGTTGACTGCTGTTGTGGCCAAGTGAGGAATCACAAATCCCAAACAATAAATGTTGGGGTGCCAATCCAGTCATCCCCGTTTACTTCTAAACAAAAATAAAGTAAAATATGAGTGCCCAATGGCAGTGAGGAAATGAAAACAAATGTTAATAAAGAGTAGCCAGACATCGGGCTTCTCATATCTTGGTTACTTTACAGCAGGTCAATCATGCAGAAGCTCCATCCTGTGTTCACAGAGTGACGCCTCCTTGAGTCAAACCCATGACTTTTAGGGGGGAGACCTGGAAGGGGCAGAGTCAGTTGCCCTCACTAGGCATCTTCTCAATGCTATGGAAGGAATAGGAGAGGACATGATAAGCGAAATGACTCGGGGTGGTATGACATACCTTAGAGGAGCCTGAGAGTGATCTGTATACGCGCATGTGTGAAACTATATAGAGGTGTGGCAAGTGCTTTCATAAATACCAGATTCCAACTAAAATAATGCAAAAATAGCCATTGTTCATTGTGGAGGGTTGCATAATTGCAGTTCATATTTATTTTGTAGTCTGAATTTCAAGTACACTGCAATAGCATCTTATTGCAATACCATTTTAATTATGAGTAGGGCATTGCCAATTTTTACAGATGGCTACAGAATCACTGGGCGACGTAACAATTAAAGTCATCCAGAGCGCAGGCATAATGGTTAACACATACAATCCCGGAGCATCAAATATTAGTATTGGTAATGTGCATTGTGTTATTTTTTTAATTTTGTATTCCTGAATAAGCCTGGTAAAGCCCATTGTGGCATTCCTTATGTGATTTTGGTCTATACAAGAAATAAATTGTTGTTCTTGTTTTTGATTTTTAGAGTAAAGGGGGTTTCAGTCTACCAGTACTGCCACAACCCACAAGTTGGCAAATGTTACCTTACACTATATTTCTTTTCCAAAATTAGGTGTCACCACCCTTGCAGTGCCGGGTACCTACACCAGTTTCAAATATTTGTACAGCGTGCTGTGTTGAGATATCCCAGCAAGCAATGCACTTTCCTTTCAAATTTTCTTAAAGAATAAGAAATGAAAATAAGTAATGTAAATGTTAATGAAATTGTTTCACTGGGGGATGAGTTTAGATTAGGTTAGATTTATTAATGCCATGGGGAAATTCAATGGCATTCAGTAGCAGAAACTTAAAAAAACAAGGATACAGACATACATGACAAATAACACAATCGATCAATTAATCAATCAATCATTAAATAAATAAATAACGGGTGGAAGCATTGAATTGCTTCATAGCAGTGGGCAGAAAAGACCCCCAGATGCACTTCTTAGCACACTGTGCTGGAATGAGTCTGTGGCTAAAAGTGCTTCAAGAGAGCAACTCATGGAGGGGATTTTTTATGATGGCATCCAATTTTTCCACAACAGTTTCCAGTGTGTTCAGGGTTCATCCTGTGATGGAGCAGGTTTTCCTAATAAGTTTGTTCAGGCATTGTGCTTCTTTTGTTTCTCCAGGTCACTGCAGTGTAGACCACCATACAGCCTACTATGGCCTGATAGAACATTTCCAGCAAGTTGTTGCAGACATCAAAGTCCGGTCTGCTCTGGCCGTTCTTGTGCAGTGCCTCTGTGTTGTCAGACCAGTCCAGTTTGGTGTTTATGTCAGCCCCCAGGTATTTGTGTCTCTACACCACTTCTGCGTCCTCCCCCTGAATGGTGACTGGCATCAGAGGTTCCTTGGAATGCCTAAAGTCCACCACCAACTCTTTTGTTTTCCTGATGTTGAGTTGCACCACAAGACAAAGTCTGTCCCCACTTTTTTATACTCTGACTCATCTCCATTATTAATGCAGCCTATGATGGACGAGTCATCTGAATATTTCTGTAGATGGGAAGCAAGAGAATTGTGTATTGAGTTTGTTTCATGTGGAGAAACCGTCAGACATGAAAATGCAGCAAAACCAACCTCACTATTAGCTGCCCAAACAAGCTCGATGGACTGAGTGGTCTCCTGACGTTTTATGCTCTTGTCCAGTCTGAGGCTAAGATTTGACTCTTTAAGTTTTTACAATCACAGTTTAACAGAATTTACTTAAAAAATTCCTATTCCACTTCAGAGTCAGTAAATGGAAATACCATTAAGGTTTTGTTTTATTCCTTTATTTTTAAAAAGTATTTTTAAGGGTAAATAAAAAAGCATAAAAGTTATTTCATTCCTTGTAAATTACTGTGTTTTAATTTCCTGCCTGGACCTTTTTAATTAGCATTGACTTGCTTTGCTCTGCATTCCCCAAAACAGATAACATGTCTTCTTCACCTAAGTAAGAAATGCTCCTTTAAAAGAACTCCCTATTAATCTGCGATAGCATCTGTTTCCTTTATATGCCCACTGGGAAAATATTAGAAGAAAATACTATAGCCCAGAGAATAATCTTTAAGTGACAACTAGAGATATATCAGCCCTTAGGCTGGTAGTTTGTCTACCAATATGTCAGAACAACCTTGATTTAGTATACCTTTACATCAGGCTTTAGTCGAGAGTGATTGAGCCATGATGGTAAAGACTCTGATGTGCTTTAATGTGAAAAAACAGAACAAGGCTTCTTTTTTTCTCTTTCTATTGTCACTTTGCTGGATACGAAGGTTAAAAAGCTCTACTTATGTGAGCAGATGACAGCTCGGTTACTGTGTTCTAACTGATGTTCAGTCCTTTATTTAATGTTAACAAAGGCTTTCTATCTTGAACTCACTGTAGTACTTCCATTGAAGAAAAAAACTAGCCCATTAGTCACATATGTCCACCTGAACCATAGTGTAAAAATGTATAAGTAATTATTTGAAGCTGACATGGATAGGTAGTGATATATAATCAGAAAGCAGCATGATATAGATCGCTGGTCTGAATTCCAGCCCAGTCCCTGTCAATATGGAGTCTGCACATCCTCCAGATATCGTAATGTTTTCCTCCTGGTGTTATGATTTGACTTCCATATCCAAAAGACAAAAGATGGTTAATTAGAGTAACGAGACTAAGCGAGTGTGGATATATATGAGAGTATGTCCTGTCTAGGGTTGGTATGTTGGGTTCAGGAAGTCTTCAGACTCCTCCACTTTCTGCACATATTATTCTGCTGTGTATTTAATTCTAAATGGATACATTTACCATTTTTTGCTCATCAGTCTACTCAATAACACATAATTTCAAAGTAAAAACATTTTTTCAAAAAAGGTTTGCAAATTTGTTTAAAATGTTTATTGTCATTGTCTGACCTGTGTTGTGGAAGGTGGGCTGGAGCCTTTCCCAGCAAGCGCATGGCACAAGGCAGGAACAAACCCTGGACAGGCTAATAGTCCATAACAGGGGGAACATACACAAACACGGGCTAATTTAGTGTTGCAGATTCACCTAACCTGGATGATCTGGACTGGGGGAGGAAACTCACACAGACAACATACAAACTCCATTTAGGCAGAACCCTGGATATGAACCTTAGTGTTGCTGCCTCACAGTAAGGAGACCATCACTGGTCCATCCAATTTGTTCAAAATCAGAAACTGAAATCCCTCTTTCATATACAAGTAAATATAGAACCAGTCACAATTCAGGGGGGAGGATGTGGAAGTGGCGCAGAGCTATGACTACCTGGGGGTTCACATAAATAACAAACTGGATTAGTCTGACAATACAGTGGCACTGGACAAGAAGGGTCAGGGTGGACTGGACTACCTATGGAGACTCAGGTCTTTTTATGTGTGCAGCAAGCCACTGGAAATGTTCTACCAGTCCATAGAAGCCACTGTGGTGGTCTACACCACAGTCTCCTGAGGAAGCAAGCTTTAAGTGAAAAGAAGCACAATGCCTGAACAAACTTATCAGGCAAGACTGCACCATCACAGGGAAGACCCTGAACACAGTGGAAGCTGTTGCAGAAAAAAGGATGATAGCAAAATTGGATGCCATCATGAAAAATTCCCTTCATCCCTTCCAGGATGTTCTCTTGGAGCAATTTTATCCACAGGCTCATTCCACCATGGTGTGCTTCTGGGTTTCTTTTCTTCCCATTGCCATCAGGCAATTTAGTATTTCCACCTGATGTACTCATTATTTATATATGTATTTATTTATTGATAATTCAATTGATTGATTGCCAGTATTAACTATCCTGTGAGTCTGTATCCTTGTTTGATATGATTCTGCTGTTGTATGTATCTGAATTCCCCATGGGGTTAGTAAAGGTTATCTAATCTAATCTAATGCTGTTTGCTGTGGTATTCAATACTGTGGTTAATTGCATCCCATTTTTGTTATTTTTCCTTGACATAAAGTTATAAAAGCATTTCTAAAGCTTTGAGTGTTCTAAGGAGCACTGTGGCATCCATAGTTGTGAAATGGAATAGTTTGAAATCACCACTTGATCTGAGAGGTGACCAGAACCCAATGGTCACTCTAGCAGAACTCTGGAAGTCCTCTGCAGAGATGGAAGAACTTATCAGAAGGATAGCCATCTCAGCAGCACTCCATCAACCAACTGATTAAAACAGAATGACTTACTCCTGCGTGAAGTCTGCCAACTGCATTTAAAGGACTCTGAAAGCATGAGGAAGAAGACTGTCTAGTCTGATGAGACAAAAAAGTTAACTTTTGGCCAGAACTCCAAGCTGCTAAAGACAAAGCAATGGTCATCACCTGCCTACAGTGAAATATGGTGGTTGCAGAATCATGTCTGGACCTCTCTTGACGGGCCATTCCTCTCTTGAGTGCATTCCCGTAAAAGCTGACTTCCTAGCCTCTGTCATTTCGAGTCGTCTTGCTCTCCTCCTGCCTGCCTGTATTGTTCCCGTCTTTAAAGGCAACTCTCAGCATGGCTCCTTCACCTTTACTACTCCTCTTGTGTTTCACATTCACACTTCCTTTTTCAATCGCGTCGCCAAAGCCAAATTGACCAATCAGATTGCTTCTTAGGGATTAGCATTTTATTATATAGTAGATGGATATGATTTTTTCCAAACATTTCACATACTCTTTCATGCCACTGTAAGTCACTTAACCTTGTTGGGCTCCAGCTATATAAATTCAATAAAACAATTGCAATATTCCTCTTCACTTCAGCACCTTCAAATGATGTTTTCTGTAGAAGGATGCTTTAAAAATAAAGATGATTGTTTTTTCATATAAAGTGATTTCTACATTTACATGCAAATTTGATGCTGATGCTGATTCATATTCTGCACAATACCTGTCCAGGTTTTGTGAAAATGATGCATGCTATACTGTCTGTCAATGTAAGCAAAATGTATTGACATGTCATGAAAGCTGGCTGTTGCTCAGGAAGGGCTGCCTAATGCTAAAGTAGTATGGATATTGTTGCACCTCATTCTTTGCAAGATCCTGGTGCTGATAATAAGGGCTGTTCTTTGCCATTGATCGTCCTTCCACGTCAAGAGTGCTGTCACTGAAGCTCTAATGAGACTTTCGTGTTTTCTTCAAGGTTCTGTTGAGTGGCTCATTGATGTCAATATCACATCAGACCGAAATTCTTCTTCTATAATAAACTCTAATAAGTAGATGTTTCTAAAACTTTTAGAATTTAATTACTGACATCATTTAAGAAGCTTCACTATGTTTCAGGTAAAACAAAAATAAAAAAAACATCTAGAGGAAAAAATCAATGAATCCTTAATATTAAGATGCCACATTCTTTGTGAAGTTTACTTAATAGGTCAAACTACTAAGCAGAAAGTTTTGTTGTTTTGACTAAAGCATTGTAAAATAAAAAACAATTAAAAAAATGTTTGTTATAGAATTTAAAAAAAAATTGATGGAACATCCATCCATCCATTTCCCAAACCTGCTTATCCAGGGCTGGGTCATTAGATCAGACAGAAAGCAGGAACATTCCCTGGACTGGGGAGCCCATCACAGGGTGAAAACACACACACCCACATCGGGGCCAATTTAGCATCGCCAAACCACTACATTTGTTTGTCTTTGGACTGTGGGAGTGCCCACATAGACATTAGAACATTAGAAAAAGTTAGCCAAGAACAGACCATTCGTTATGTCTCATCTAGGTCTCAACACCATTCAGCCCAACAAAGCCTGCCAATCCTATCCACTTAATTCCCCCAAAACAACATCAAATTGAGTTTGAATGTCTCCAAAGTCCAACTCTCCACCACACTACTTGGTCATTTATTCCATGTGTCTATGATTCTCTGTAGGAAGAAACGCTTCCTAATGTTTGTGTGAAATTTACCCTGATCAAGTGCCCAATGGCATCTCTGTATTCTTGTTGAACTCATTTTAAAGTAACAGCCTGAATCCACTGGACTAATTCCTTTCATAATTTTAAACATTTCAATCAAGTCCCTTCTTAATCTCGGTTTGCTTAAACTGAAAAGTTTCAACTCCTCATAACTCATACTTTGCAGCTTTGGAATCAGCCTCTTCTCTGGAGTTTCTCGAGTGCTGCTATGTCTTTTTATAATATGGGGACCAAAACCGTGTTATAACGTGAGTCACTTCTGGGTGCCGTGCAATGTGACAGTCTTTTTACTGAAGCTCTCTCTTTTCTTATTCTTATTCTTTTCTTATTTCTTACTTTGATAAACATTTTTTTTATTAGTAATTATTAATGTTATGATTTGGCCTCTAGCTTGTCACTATAAGTTGCTATATTTTTTGAAAGAAATTTTAAATTAAGGATATGCTGCTGCTGTTGCCATTGCTGACCTGAGCTTCAATTCATCTCATTTGCCTTCTGGAAGAGTTGTGAGCTTGACAGATGTCACATGATGAGCACTGTGGATCCTAAGGCTACCTTATGTCCACAACATTTATGAATGTAAGAGACTTTGAGAAAAGTAAAGTGGGATATATTAAATATTTCTGTACTCAGGTAGCTCTGCAATCACTACCATCAAAGATGCCATCTCACGACGTATCAGAGGAACAGCTCGTCCAAACGAGGATAAACATAAGATGGATGTGACACCAAACTCATAATCATCGATCACTTTTCAAGTTTAAAGAAGTACTCCATCATTTTTTAAATTAAAAGAAGTATCACAGCTCATGACAGGTCACAGCAAATTCAGGTTTTGTGGCATTGTGGGTATTGTGGAGAACTGGCTTAAACCTCCTGTTATAGATGGTATTTAATGCTGGATGGGTTACATCTGATATTATCAGATGAGTCGAAAATGGGCCTGGAGACGTAAGTGAGCAAGATATTCTAAAAAAGTGAATACATAACAATTAAAGCTTACATGTGAAATCCTGTTAATGAAATGCAGTCTGAATTCCTCTGTTGTGAACACTCTAAAGATGAGTCTTTCCGAATTCTGGCGTCTTCAACCAGGCTTTTTTTTATCTAATGGCATGTTTCTGTTGTTGACACAGCAAGCTGAATCTGCTGTATTCAGCTGTTAACACCTTGGTGAAGCCTGTAAATGTAAATCTGTTTATCAGTTATGGGGTATTGCGCCTGTCTCAGTAGCAATGGGCACAGGTGTTAATCCTGGACAGGGCATCAGTCCATCACAAAGATTACTCACACACATTTAACCACACATAACTAATGCCAAAGCCACACAACTGCAACTCCATATTCCCTAAACCACTCTCATTATGCTAGTGGATTCAGGCCAGAATAATCAGCCCATTATTAGACCACATTCAACTGAACATAACAGTCACAAAAAGTGTGAAGATTTTAAAAAGTTCTTAAATGATTATCTTCCCAGATAATTCTGTATTGTGAAGATGTAGTAATTAACCTTAGTATCTCCAATTGGGACCATCTTGTTTTCACATTGTAAATATTAAATATTGTGATGGACTGACCATTGTCCCAACCAGAATGCCTTGAAGCCAAAATAAGGTCAGGAAGGGAACTGCAATCTTCCCCCAAAGTGCCAAGAGATGGACATGGAGGAACACTGCTGCACTCTCAGATAAGCTACTTGCTCAGGACAAACTTAGCTTCCCAAAATCATCTGCTTCATGTTTGCGGTCTTCACACCACTACTCTTACTTAATGGAGCACAGTCAGCCCCAAAAAGTCCATTAGTATCCTCCAGGCCTGAGACAAAATTTCACTTTTCCCAACATAAAATGTGGCCTTATGAAGCTGCGGATGGACATGCTGGCTATGGTAGCAACCTGCCTAGGGTGGTTGGCAGTTACTTTTCCCTGTCAGGAGGCCAGAAATACTGGTTAGTGGGCGATTGCCTACAATGGGCAGATCTTTCCCCTATTCACTAAGTGGCAATAGCCCTTCTGGTGGGCCCCAGTATGGACCCCACAGGGAAGCATGGGAGTTTTGGAACCTTACGGTTGCCCTTATCTGGTTCTGTGCTGGCCCCAGTGGGTCCTGTTGTGAATTGACAGCTGAGTGAGCAAGGTGGTCTTGCCTATCCTGGAAGTGCTTTCTGGATGCACTAGGGCAAGCAATGGTAGTACTCCAGGGCTGGGAATTAAAGGAGAGAGCTCTCCACTTGGCCCAGGAGTCAGAGTCAGGAGTGGTGAAGGGCAGCATACTCGTCTAGGAGGAATGGAAGGGAAAAGAGAAATGGATGAAAAAAAAAGAAAGAGGTGTGTTGTGCTGTACTTTGAACAAAAGAAGCCAATTTAAAAGCACTTTATTGGAACTGGGACTAATGTGGTACAATGTGGTGTCCCCTAGAGGCCACAATATGTTCAATATTTATGCTACATATCCTTCTATTATGGCAGCACCATTGAGTTTTTTATAACCCAATGTAAGATGAATGGCAGAATTTAAATAAACATTTCAGTCAAGTCACCTTTTTTGTTTTGAGAAATTCTATGACATCCCAGGTTCAGAAATTATGTCAACCTGAATCATGAGAATAAATCTGTTGAAAGCTCTATCTCTTACTAACTTGCAGGGGGAAGGACTATACCATTGTCTGTGACTAAGAAAGAAATTAATATTCTATTCAAATTAAGCAAACATTAATATGGGTTTTTACTCAAAGCTTTAACTTTCTAAGACTGGCTCTTACACCACCATTAACTCTTTGTTAATTTTTTTTTCCCTTTTTGTCTCAGGGCTGAATATCTTTCCAGAAACTCAGTTTTCTAAAAAGCCCTCAAAGCAATAGTTGCACACATATATCAACATAAAATACTTATTAATGACAAATGCCACTCTATTTTATGCTCCATGAGCCTCTACAGTATGTAAATTCACATATTTATTACATACTTACTACATACCTCTTTATCATCACTTACAAGAAGAAAGGCACTTACTGGAAAAAAAACAGTAGTCAAGTGACTGGTAATCTGTAACATCCACTAGTACGCTGTATCGCTAGAAGTCCAGTAGCCAGCTTGTCTCCCACGGATCTATGTCTATATAGTCCTCCAAGGGCAAACATTGCCGTAGGCACGTCAGGTACACAAGCATATGCAGCATTTCGATTAGCTGGGAACCGATTAGCTGAGGATTGATCAGCTAATGCAGGTACCTGCCTTTCGTTTTCAATTTCCAGATCGTTTGCATCATAATCGGAGTTCAATAAAAGTATGTGTAGTTCTCCCAGGAAAACTTGCCCTAGGTGCATCAGCTGGGGACCAATCAGCTGATGCAGCTACCTGACATTTGTTTTCAATCTCCATATAACTCGAGTCAAAATCAGAGTTTAAGTTCGATTCAGCAATAATATGCTAACAATAAATAAATAATACACACAGATATTTTGCTTTGCGCATTCACTTCTCTTTCTTGCTCCAATGTCAATGCCATTCTAGACATTGTTTACTCTAAGCTACTCATGCACACGCAGCGATTCAACATCTTGTCAACAATTATAACAGTCCTCCTAGCAAAGCGGGTCTACCTATAATGTAACTGTGAGTTGTATCGACATTTACAGCTCTTATCACCCTCTGCCCCTGGATGTGGACTTTAATTGACATCTGCCCTGAACCCCTTGTGTCCGCAAAAGTTGACATCCACCCTAAAAGAGCTAAGGAGGAGGAGCAGTTTGATTTTATGTCAATGAGAGGAAAAACCAAAGCAGTCTTTGCATTGAGATAGCTTATAGAGAAGCATCAAGTAAAACAGAAAGGTTTACATATGGTGTTTATTAATTTGGAGAAGGCTTATGATAGAGCATCACGTCAAGAGGTCTGGAGGGGCATGAGGGAGAAAGGAGGAGCAGAAAAATATGTGAGGATTATTCAGGATATGTATGACAGAGTGAGGGCTTGGAATAAAAACAATGTTGGGATAACAGAAAATATCTCAGTTAGAAGAGGTCTGCACCAAGGATCTTCTTGAAGTTCTGATCTCTTATATCTGGCTATAGATGTGTTGACTCATAGGATAAAAGACCAATCCCTCTAGTGCAGTCTTTTGCTGATGATATTGTGATGCCTAGCACAAGAAAAGAGGAAGTGGAGAGGAAGAACGGAGAAGAGCTTTGGAAGTTAGAGAGTTGAAGATAAATAGGAAGAAAACAGAATATCTGAGGATTAATGATGATCAGAATTCAGAAGTTAATCTTCACAGAGAGCTATTGAAAAGAGTGAATACATTTTAATAACTAGGATCAGTGGTAGCCCACAGAGATAACCTGTAGAGTGCAGTGTAGATGGAACACTTGGAAGAAGGTGTCAGCAGTAGTGTGTGATTGAAGAATTAAGGTGAAGGTTAAAGGTAAAGTTTTAAGACCAGCAATGATGTTTGGAACAGAGACATGGGCGGTAAAGGAGTGCAGGAGATGAGCTTGAATGTGGACGAAATTAGAATGTTGAGATGATTGTGTGGAGTTACAAAAAAGGACAGAATAAGACATGTGACAATCAGAGATTTACAACTAAAGTGGGAGAGATCTAAGAAAGTACCAGAGAGTAAGTTGAAATGGTATGGGCATGTGAAGAGGGGAGACAATGAATATGTGGGCAAAAGAGTGATGGGAATGCAAGTACAACGGAACAGAAAGTGAGGGAGATCAACGTGGATTTGGGTGGTAAAGTATTAGAAGATCTGAAGGAAAATGGCTTGACTGAGTAAGAGCTGCAGGACTGAGCTATTTGGATAAGGTTGGTCAGACATAAAGACTCCACATAGAAGGGAGAAAAGATTAAGAGGAAAGAGAAGAAGATGGAGACAGGCACATACAGTAATCTATCTCCAATCTTTGAATTATGTCACCAATCTCAAAAGTTTCTCTGCAACTGCAAAATGAAAACTTAAAAAGTAGAGTGTGTGCCCGGCATAACCTGATTCAGTATTTGGGAATGTGAGAGGAAAAATGTACCAGATGCAGTATGCCAACATGGGACACTAGATTTATGAGGCACCTTGCCACCATTAAGCATTTATTTATCCATTTAAATTCAATGAAACAAAAATAAATCAATATTAAAACTGCTAATGCTACCCACACAAACTTTGTGAGAAATCTGTATCTGTACAATTCATTTGGGGAGCTTGGCCTTTCTCATTATTTTATTTTCTCTGTACAAATAAAGCAATTAATTTGTAAAACCTATCAGAATTCCATTAATCTATATATTTTTTGATATATTTGACAGCATGTTCAATAGAAATTTAGTATTTTTTAAATGATGCTGCATCTTATGTTATTTTCAGTGTTGACTTAAAGTGAATTTACAGTAAAGTTATTTGAGAAAAAACAAATTCAGTCTGACATGGTTAAGATATAAATATGTCAGTTGAAACATTTTCACATATAGGGTAAGTCATATTTTTCCAATCCATTCTCAAACACAACTAAGATACAATTCAAATTCCATTAGAACAAAATGTTTGAGTCAGAAAAAAATAATTCATTATTACCGGGATATCGTTATAACATAATTGGAACATTTGTCTTTCAGCACGTACAGTTGACAAAGCTGATTGCAGAATGCCGAACTCAATGGCAACATTTGTTTACTTCTTGCTGGCATCAATGGCAGTGAAAAGTTTCAAATTTTCTATAAAGTAAATGAAATAACCGTTACCCTCACTGGCCGTAGCACATATTGCACATTATTAGACTTTATGATCCTAAGGCAGGTGGGACAGGGGTTTAGGGTTAGGGCTTGAGTTACATAAACTGTGTCACTTGGTGTCCATAACATAAGGTCCTAAACTTTCATAAATGGCAACACCCACGTGACTTCACCTAATGGATTGACTGGCTCTCTCTGGCTGCCATCTGTTTTTTTATAAGTCACCTATTTTCTAACCTGGAAAAGTTTTACGTAAAAAACTTATGATAAAATGTTCAAAGAAGTGAACGTCACGTTCGTAATTAAGAATCGTGAATAAGATACAAAGAACTTCACTGTAATGAGGTTTTTGTTAATGAGGAAATTAGCCAGGATGAAAAAAAAAATTATTTAAAACGTAGTTTGTTCTTACGGAGTTTGACCTGTATAAGCTATTATTAAAAATTTATTGGTAATTTTGTTGCTTAGTAAAGAGTTATTATTTTATTTAAATTAAGTTTTCTCTGGAATTCTTGCTCTGTGGAGTTTGTTTTTTCTCTTGACAATTGCTAGTTGCCTTTGACTTTGCATTTTTATACATATTACTAATATTCAGCTTTATTTATTCATTTTCATTTCACTTTTCTAGATTGTATATATATTTACGTTGACATACAGCATAAAGAGACTGATATTTCTGTATGTATTAAGTGCACACATAATTCATCATGTCCTTTCATTTTCTAACCTGCTTAGTTTAGACCAGGATAACGTGGCATAGCATAGGGCGTAAGGCACAAACAAGGATGAAGGATGAACACACTCACACACAAGGGCCAAAGTCGAGTCACCAGATCACCTAACATGCATGTCTTTGGAAAGTGGGAGGAAACCCATGCAGAAACAGCGAGACCACTACGCAAGGAGAACCCAGGATGTGATCTCTGGACGTCTTACTGCAAGGGAGCAGCAGTACCACTACACCATCATGCCACCCTATAATTCATCATTTCTAATTGTATGCTCTGCACGTACAATGCCATAAATAGGGAAAATTTTGTGAGTCAAGTTTTCAATGGATTTACATGTTTTAGGCATCCCTGACCAGAACTGTACCAATTTGGAGTAATGAGTGTCAGTGTGTTTCTCTGTGTGTCGGAAATGAAGTCTGTGAGCACACAATAATATACTGTCAAGCTTGTTTCACAAGGTTGCACAGGGGAGATCAGGAGGCTTTCCAATGAGTAGAAACTTTATTGCTTTCCAGGCAGATACAAACACAAGACTCTTTCAGAAGTGATCTGGCCACCCAAGGATCAGCTGACAAACTTGATGCCTCGGCTCTGACTCCTGGTCAAAAGAACACAAAGTCTTCTTCATCAAAGGGGTACAGCAGCTCAGAAGCAGTGACTGGAGCAGAGAGAGAGTCTATGGGAAGAGAGACAGGAGAGTGAGACGTCTGATGTTCAAAGCCCAGCGTAAGGAGCACGTTGTGCAGCAAGCCTGCAGCTGATCTCGCAAAGAGAAGCTGTAAGAGTGTGTTTGTTTCCCACTGAAAAACTGTCGAAGAGGGGGTTTCTGTACGGCGGACGTGTCTCCCTGCGGCAGTGGTCACAATATATGTTAGGACTGCTCTAGTATATGTATTTCTTTATATCTTTCATTCTTTTCATGCTCCCTTTCTATGTTTTTTTTTATGTATTGTTTTATATTTTCTGTCTTTCCAAACCTTCAAAGCCCTCAGGTGTTGTGACCGTTTGGGCCTTTGTTTCCTGAGGGGTATTTAAAGACTTGTGTTCCTTAGCTTCTTTGGTGAGTCGTGAGTTTCTTCTGTTAACTGTGTTCTCTAGATTTTGCTCTTCCTTTTGTTTATGTGAGATTGGTAGACTTCTGACCATTTGCAGTCATGTGAAAAAGTAAGTAAACCCCTTGGAAATTGTTGACTTTTTCAACATACTTGAACAGGCAAACATTAAATCTTCATGCATACAGTGCCTATGGATAAAGATTATATACTTGAATAAAAACACAATGAAAATTTCCTTTTTCAATCATTTTTTTCAATATAAAATAGCAATGGATGTAATGGTCTACAGGGAAAAAAATAAGTCCACTCTTGACCTCAGAAACTGGTATTGCCCACTTTAGCCGAAATGACTTCTTGTAGCTGTTTGGAATAACTGCCCACCAGTCTCTATCATCAACTGAATGAACTTTTCGACTACTCCTCCATGCAAATGTCATTCAACTGCAAGATGTTTGTGAGTCTTTTTGCATGTACTGCCTATTTCAAATCTCCCTACAACATTTCAAACAGATTAAATTCAAGGCTTTGACAAGGCCAGTCCACAATCCTTCATTTCTTCTTTTTTTTTGAGTCACTCCTCGGTGGATTTGCTAGCATGCTTTAGATCATATATTTTTTTAACTATTTCAGAGCGGATGTCGACTTTTATCAAAAGGAGAGTTTGACAGTGGTAATCAACTGTAAACTTTGAAAATACCCACCATTTAGTTGGACTCTCCTTGCTACTTTCATTGGTTTGACCAAGGTTCCGTGTGGTTTTGTGTGTGTAGTGAGGAGCAAACAACATCAAAAATCGGCATTTGGCGTGAGATCGAAACGAACATGTAAAGCAAAATACGCCATATATAACGCTTTGCATATTATCACTGAATTGGACCCTGACTTGATGGACTTCGATTTTGATACAAGTTATCGAAAACGAATGGGAGGTACCAGCATCAGCTAATCGATCCCCAGCTGATCATGGTGTGCAACAGGTTTCTGTAGCTGACACGCCTACTGCAATGTTCACCTGAGAGGACCGACACTTATAATGACTATAAAGAGGTACAAACCGGATTACGATTTACTGCGACCGTGACCACGCTGCCGCCCCATGATGACAGCCTGACAGCCAGCCCGCTGCACTTTCCTGGTGAACTGGTGACCGCAGCACGCAGCAACAGATGTTTTATGTTGATTTTTGTGTGAAACCATTGCTTTGTGTGCTTTTCAGAACATGGTGTTTTTTGGAAAAAATATTCACCCCTCAAAGAGTTAAAGGTCCTGTTCCAGTTCAACTTCAGCTTTCGTACAGAGGCTCCTCACATTCTCTTCAAGCACACTTTGATATGATGCAGAATTCATTGCTGACTTGATGACTGCCAGCTGCCCAGGCCCTGAAGCAGCATAGCAACTCCAAATGATAATATTTCCACCAACCTGTTTCAAAATTGGTATGAGGTTCTTCTCCTGAAATGTTTTTTTTTTGGTTTATGCCAAACATGTCCACTGATAGTGCAGTCAGACATCGCTATCTTTGATTCTTCTGTCCAGAACACAATGTTCCAGAAGGCCTGGTCTTGGTCTCAATCTTTAATGGCAAACTGTAGTCTTACTCTAATGTTCTTTTCATACAGCAGAGATGTTGGTCTCCGCACACCTTGCATGCAGGTCAAATATGTGCAATCTCTTTTTGATTTTAGATGTGTGCATTTTGATCCCAACTTTTGCAAATGTTACCTGCCAATCTTGCAGTGAAAGATTGTTTTTTTTAGAGACTATTTTACAATGAATCAGTCAGCTCTTGGGCTGAATGTTCTGGGCCAACCATTCCTGGAGAAATTTGCTATCGTTTGAAACCGACACGACTTGTACATGATTTTCCTTCTAGTGAAATGATTCATTTCAAATAATTTAGTGATCTTTTTAAATCCCTTGCCACTCCTTGACATCCTTTTGATCCTGGCAAGATGACACCACGCACATTAGCAGTAAAGGCAACAGCCCACCAGACCCTCGATTTCTGTGATTTCAACGAGACAGGTTCTTCCCGCATTCTCCACAAAGAGGTTCTAATCATAACCGGATTCTAATTTAATGGATTTGAAGTGGTGATGAACAAAGGAGTGTACTAACTTTTTTCATGCGACAAGTCTGCATTATTGTTAATTTAGATTAAAAGAATGACCACATCATGTCAATTTTATGTGTTCTTTGTTCAAGTAGATCACATTTCTTAGTATACACTGCTTGCCTGAAGATCTATTTTCCTCTTTGAATATGTTGAAAAAATCAACAATTTCCATGGGGTGTACTTACTTTTGCACACGACTGTAGGTTTTAGATTCTCTTGGCATTGACTTTTGTCTTGTTATTAGGATTTTTAAATTAACAGATTTCAGATTTTTCACCATATTGTTAATTCAGTTCATGTTTTATATTATTTCAGGCTGAGGAGTTTTTCAGTTAATATTACTTATTTAGCTACTTCTTTATATTCAGTTTTAGTATTCGATTACTTATATTTTCTGCATAATTTTGGCTGTGGTATACTGTCATTGCATTTATAAGTTGTAAACTTATAAATGAGAACAATGACATATGAATGTAAAATAAGCACACTATGTAACTTTTTCTATTTGAAAGTCTTGGTGGTGATAAATGAATAGAAAGGAACAATTCATGGCAACAAATGGAAATGTAGAATAATGCATTGAAAAGAGTATTTGGTAGCCTGGAGGCAGAAACTGCCACTCTGGGATCAGGTGCAAGGTAGGAACCAGCCCTCTACCAGATGTCACTTTGTCATACAGCATGTACTCATGCACAAACTTGACACTTACATCTGAAAAAAGATGGCTCATGCCATGTACCACTGACAAAAAAAAGAAACTTTGTAGTTGTAATTGATCAAAAACAAAAAAGCCTGTCTTATAAAATGAAATCCTTGTTTAATTAGGTCAAACCCAAACCATATATTTCTTCCAGGGTTTTAAGAGCTTGATAGGTTTAAGATATTCTGTATGTCAAAGGTGAGTGGGTGGGATGACTGGCAACGCTTAATGGCTCCATTGGAAGTGACTGTGCATTTATACATGGCATGACCTGTAATGGACCACGCTTAGTGCGATCGTATCAGTCTCTAGCTGCCTATGACTCAGTTAAATGGATTAATGAATGCAGCTTTTAACTCCTTTTATGTAAGAATTTCTTTATTTGTACAAATTATTTACTAACACTACTACTGCAAAAGGTTTGTTTCTGCCTTGCAATTAGTGCTGCAAGGCTATGATCTGGCCTCCTGAAAGCATGAATTGGATTAAATGGGCATAAGGAAGTTACATTAGTTGAAGTTTACATTTATTTCCATTTGTCTATACAGAATAAGCATCCCTAGTCCAAAATTCCAAACTCCAAAATGTTCCAAAAGTCAAAACATTTTGAGCACCGACATGCTGCCACAAGTGGAAAATGTCATACCTGACGTCACCTCCCTATGTGAGGTTCAACAACGTTCTCTCTAATTTTTCTATTTTACTGATAAGCACATGTGAATAACACATGAGCTGGTACTTACAGTTTACAACCAATTTCTTCATTCCTCTTTTGAATTTTGAGAGGTACAAAGCACCACCATGAAGTATCAAGTGCTGCAAGACACCAACACACAAATGACAAGCAGTTGGTGGTAGGGTGTTCCTGGGGGGAGATTTGGGAGCCATTGGTCCATTACCAAGAGGTGAAAGGTGCAATCACAAATGCGCGTGTTTACGTATATGTCAATATTCCAAAATCCAAATTTATTTGAAATACTTCTGGTCAAGGGTATTTTGGACTAAGGATGTTCAACCTGTAATACAATGAGAATCTTACTTGTATGTCTCCCGCAGAATAGTGATAATAGTGCAATACCAGCAGCAGATTATTAATGCAACGTTAAATGACAGAAACACACATTTTAGATTAAATCTGAGTGCTAATGGTCCTAAACGGAAGAGAGAACAATGGCGGTGCAAGATGTTTGCCTTTCTGGGGAGTGTGTTATATAATGTCTTACAGAGAAAGCAGCTGTGCGACTAAAATATTATAAACTAATAACAATTACACTTTCAGAAGTTATTAAAGATAATGAATGTATCCGACAGGGGCACATGATCCCTGAGAATGTGTTGCTTTAGAATTGCAATTATACTTTAAACTTTTACATATCCATTCTCAGCAACCACTGCAGAGATATTAAGTCAAGTGAAACATGGTACAAAAGAAACAATATATTTAACTTGCTTTAAAATGCAGCTTTCACTCCTAATACATTGCAAAATTTGTATACTATACAGAATAAGCAGAAAAATTAAGAAGGAGCAGAGAAAAAATAAGTCTTTTGAAACAATTATCACAAAGTGTAACTTGTGTTCGTTTGATAATCCAATATATACTGTATTTAATGTAGTGTAAGGTTTCTAAATTATTTTAGGACTCACTCCAATGGAATGACATGCCGAAGAGTGTCCCGAAGCACGATCGGCATGTCTGTGGAAGATAGCTTATCCATTGCAAGCGGTACAGTGGCTCACCGTGAAATCAAATCTGAGTCGATCACAGTTGCACTATAAGCGCCGTAGTCAATGAGTGATGCAAGGAACATTATAAATGCAGGAAACAGTATTACTTGGCCACTAACCAGGGGGGTATTGTTCGTACGTGGATTACTCACTTAGCCAGATGTAATTGTTGACAATTTGGCATGATCCTGGATCTGTTGGTTTTTCAAAACTCTTGCTGGAAGTGTTGTCATAGCAACACATCCTAATCCTCAAACCGGCTCGGAGCAGGTTTGTTCTATGTAAACAAGGATTCGCTCACACGCGTAATCAGTGACGGTGCGTGGAATTCATCCAGTCATGGCTTCGCCATTCATGAATGAGCGACCAATTGATATTGGTGCGCAAATTATACGAAGAGAATTTCATATAGAGAGGGTTTTGCGCGATCGGCAAGATCCTTTATTGCTCCCAGAGGAAATTCTTTTCGAAAGATACCACTTTAGCCAAAGGGGAATATTGTACCTCAAAGATTTATTAGCTCCTTATATTCGAAGTCAAACTCGGCGAAGTCGGTCTCTCACAACCACACAGACAGTATGCATTGCTTTGAGGTTTCTTGCAAGAGGTACTTTTTTATATACTGTAGGCGATGGGGAACATCTTTCGAAAAGTGCAGTTTGCCAGGCAATTCGTAAAGTCTCTTTGGCTCTGAAACATTTCCTTCGGGTTTTCATAGTGTTTCCTGGACACCTGCGTGTGCAGACCATAAAAGAGGTGTTTCATGCCGTTGCAGGTAGGTAATACACAGGAACAAACACCCACAGTTCCATAAAGAATCTCACAATTAGCCTAAGATTCTCATTACCTAGGATTGCCAAATGTGATTGGGGCACTGGATTGTACGCAGATCCGAATAAAGGCCCCATCAGGTCCAAATGAGCCAGATTACGTGAACAGAAAAGGCTTCCACAGTATTAACATGCAGGTAATGTCACTTTTTGAAAGAGTTGAAAATAGCCAATAGGTATGTTGACAGTAAAATTTTTGACCTACATGCTATCAATTCTCAGATTATCTGTGATGCATCCTACCTTGTATCAAATGTGGAGGCTAAATGACCAGGGTCTGTTCATGACTCTAGAATTTTTAAGGAGTCACACCTGTATCGGACATTTGAACAAGGTAATAATCTAATTATTAATCATGGTGATGTGTGTATTGTATTCACAATTTTTACATATTCCACAGGTCATCATGATGGAATCCTGCTTGGGGACAGGGGATATGCCTGTAGGAATTTTCTAATGACTCCGTTTCCTGACCCCAACACTGGGCCACAAACTCGATATAATGCAGCTCTGTCTAGGACAAGGGCACAAATTGAAATGACCTTTGGCCACCTGAAGGAGAGATTTCAATGTCTAAAAAGGCTGAGGGTTGCACCTGACAGAGCGTGTGACATAATTGTTGCATGCTCTGTCTTACACAACATAGCGACCATCAGAAAAGAGAGAGTCCTTGAGGTTTTGGTGCAGTCTGATGATGACCTTGACCCAGTACACCTTGAGCAAACCAGTGGCAGAGCTGCCAGAGACAGAATTGTGGCCCAACATTTTCAATGAAAAAGACAACAGTAGTTTCACACAAAACTGATTTATTATATATTACGGACCTTCAGCCTGTAAGGAGGATAACATAAATTAAGGATACACTCACGCATGCACATCATGGGAAAGAGAAGAGAATTTTGTTACCAGTTGTTTTTCTAGTATTTTTATCTGCAACTTCATTTTGGTTGTCTTCAGTTCATGAAGTTCCATGTCTTAATGTATTTTCCTCATTTTTAGTTCCCTGTACGTGACTTTCTGCTGAAGATATCTCTTGTATAGAGCCCTCACATTTTTTTTTTTTAAATACACAATTATAAATGCCTTTTCCTCTACAGTGGTGTGAAAAAATATTTGTCCCCTTCCTGATTTCTTATTCTTTTGCATGTTTGTCACACAAAATGTTTCTTATCATCAAACACATTTAACCATTAGTCAAATATTACACAAGTAAACACAAAATGCAGTTTTTAAATGATGGTTTTTATTATTTAGGGAGAAAAAAATCCAAACCTACATGGCCCTTTGTGAAAAAGTAATTGCCCCCTGAACCTAATAACTGGTTGGGCCACCCTTAGCAGCAATAACTGCAATCAAGCGTTTGCCATAACTTGCAATGAGTCTTTTACAGAGCTCTGGAGGAATTTTGGCCCACTCATCTTTGCAGAATTGTTGTAATTCAGCTTTATTTGAGGGTTTTCTAGCATGAACCGCCTTTTTAAGGTCATGCCATAGCATCTCAATTGGATTCAGGTCAGGACCTTGACTAGACCACTCCAAAGTTTTCATTTTGTTTTTCTTCAGCCATTCAGAGGTGGATTTGCTGGTGTGTTTTGGGTCATTGTCCTGTTGCAGCACCCAAGATCGCTTCAGCTTGAGTTGACGAACAGATGGCTGGACATTCTCCTTCAGGATTTTTTGGTAGACAGTAATATTCATGGTTCCATCTATCACAGCAAGCCTTCCAGGTCCTGAAGCAGCAAAACAACCCCAGACCATCACACTACCACCACCATATTTTACTGTTGGTATGATGTTCTTTTCTGAAATGCTGTGTTCCTTTTACGCCAGATATAACGGGACATTTGCCTTCCAAAAAGTTCAACTTTTGTCTCATCAGTCCACAAGGTATTTCCCCCAAAGTCTTGGCAATCATTGAGATGTTTCTTAGCAAAATTGAGATGAGCCCTAATGTTCTTTTTGCTTAACAGTGGTTTGCGTCTTAGAAATCTGCCATGCAGGCCGTTTTTGCCCAGTCTCTTTTTTATGGTGGAGTTGTGAACACTGACCATAATTGAGGCAAGTGAGGCCTGCAGTTCTTTAGACGTTGTCCTGGGGTCTTTTGTGACCTCTCGGATGAGTTGTCTCTGCGCTCTTGGGGTAATTTTGGTCGGCCGGCCACTCCTGGGAAGGTTCACCACTGTTCCATGTTTTTGCCATTTGTGGATAATGGCTCTCACTGTGGTTCGCTGGAGTCCCAAAGCTTTAGAAATGGCTTTAATATTATTATCATTGGATGCAGAAAAAGCTTTCGACATGATTGAATGGAAATACCTTTTTACTATTTTGGAGAAGTTTGGGTTTGGCCCGAACATTTGTGCATGGATTAAATTACTGTATACTAACCCAGAAGCTTCAGTTTGCATCAATAACATTTGCTCAGACTACTTTAAACTAGAACGTGGCACAAGACAAGGATGCCCTTTGTCACCACTGCTGTTTGCAATTGCCATTGAACCACTGGCAATACATTGTCGAAATACTGATCAGATAAAGGGGATTAGCAGAGAAGGACTGGAACAGAAAATCTCATTATATGCAGATGACATGGTACTGTATATATCGGACCCAGAAAATTCTCTGCCTGCAGTCTTAGCAGCACTCACAGAATTTCAAAAGCTCTCTGGTCTCAGAATTAATCTGAATAAAAGTGTACTCTTTCCGGTGAATTCGCAAGCATATAATATTAGATTAGACACCCTTCCTTTTATCATTGCAGAACAGTTTAAATACCTCAGGGTAAACATCACAAGTAAACATAAAGTTCTATATCAACAAAATTTGTCGTCTGCATGGAAAAAATTAAACAAGACTTGCATAGATGGTCAACCCTTCATCTCACACTAGCTGGAAGAATTAACACTGTTAAGATGAATATTCTTCCTAAGCTCCTTTTTATTTCAAAACATACCAATATACATTAATAAATCGTTCTTTAAGCAATTAGATTCAACAATAACCTCATTTATTTGGAATTCTAAACATCCACGCATCAAAAGAGCGACCCTACAAAGACAAAAGGCAGAAGGTGGCATGGCTCTACCTAACTTCCAGTTTTATTACTGGGGCAAATATACAGGCGATAAGAACCTGGACACAAATAGAAGAACATACACAGGCATGGACCGCAATAGAAGTAAAATCCTGCAGTACTTCTTTGTATTCCCTGCTCTGCGCTCCAATAAACACACGTTATCGGCAATACACTAATAACCCAATTGTGCTCCACTCACTTAGAATCTGGAACCAATGTAGAAAGCATTTTAAGACGGAGAAGCTTCTTTCTGTGGCACCCTGCAAAAGAACCACCTCTTTCAACCCTCACAAACATATGCAGTTTTAATATCTGGAAAAATTTGGACTTAACTTGTTAGAGATCTTTATATAGACAACGTCTTTGCATCCTATGAACAATTACAGTCCAAATTTAACATTCCAGCTACAAATTTCTTTCACTATCTTCAAATCAGGAACTTTGTTAAACAGAACCTTCCAGATTTTCCTCATCTTGCACCCTCATCCACGCTGGAAAAAGTATTGCTCAATTTCAAGGAGTTAGACTCCATCTCTACAATATATAAAATCCTTTTACAATCCCTTCCTTTCAAAGATCCAAGAGGACACTGGGAAAATGACCTCTCAATTAATATATCAGAAAAGGAGTGGAAAGTAGCAATGCAGAGAATTCACTCAAGCTCCATATGCAAAGCATACAATTATACAACTCAAAATTATATATCGAGCACATCTGTCTCGACTAAAACTCTCAAAATGTTTCCAGGGCATGATCCAACCTGCGAACGTTGCAACCAAGCCCCAGCCTCACTGGGTCACATGTTCTGGGCCTGCACCAAATTAACATTATTCTGGACAAAAATTTTTAATTACCTCTCAGACAGTCTTGGACTCACAATCCCTCCTAACCCATTAACAGCTGTGTTTGGGGTTCTTCCAGAGGGTCTTAAGGTGGAGAAAGACAAACAAATTGTGATTGCATTCACTACACTGTTGGCACGCAGACTTATTCTGATAAACTGGAAGAACCCAAACTCTCCTCTTTAAGTCAGTGGGAAACCGATGTGTTATACTATTTGAAATTGGAAAAATCAAATACTCAGTTAGAGGATCTGTGCAGACTTTTTCAAAACATGGCAGGATCTAATCAGTAATATTTTGAAATGAGTTTATAAAGCACAGAGAATTTGTTGATTTAGGTATTTTTTACAAGCCTTAAATTTTACACCATTTGGCTTGCTCTCTCTCTCAAGGGTGGGGATCGATCTGTTCTTAGCATAATTCTTTTTTTTGTAAAAACTTGATTACTATGTATTGATTATAATAAAATGAATAAATAAAAAAAAAAAAAAAAAGAAATGGCTTTATAACCTTTACCAGACTGATAGATCTCAATTACTTCTGTTCTCATTTGTTTTTGAATTTCTTTGGATCTTGGCATGATGTCTAGCTTTTGAGGTGCTTTTGGTCTACTTCTCTGTGTCAGGCAGCTTCTATTTAAGTGATTTCTTGATTGAAACAGGTGTGGCAGTAATCAGGCCTGGGGGTGGCTACGGAAATTGAACTCAGGTGTGATACACCACAGTTAGGTTATTTTTAACAAGGGGCAATTACTTTTTCACACAGGGCCATGTAGGTTTGGATTTTTTTTTCTCCCTAAATAATAAAAACCATCATTTAAAAACTGCATTTTGTGTTTACTTGTGTTATATTTGACTAATGGTTAAATGTGTTTGATGATCAGAAACATTTTGTGTGACAAACATGCAAAAGAATAAGAAATCAGGAAGGGGGCAAATAGTTTTTCACACCACTGTATATTGTATACACAGTATATCATTTTGAATAATTTCGTATCAAGTACAACAGATGGCTCAACCAGCCTCACCATCTCCTTTTTTTGATGTGGATGTTCCAAAAGGTACATGTGTGCTGGCTACAGGCTCCTGCAACACAGTTATATCACGATTAGCACATGGGACTGATCAGAGTGGAGTTTGTTCAAATATTTGGAACATTTACCTCTCCTCCTGATGAATAATCAGACACAGTGTCTTCATCAAATATTTGACATTTGTCAATAGCTCGGTGGTCAGACACAGGTTCTAGGGATAGGGCATTCCCTGCAACAAAAAAACAAAATAAAAAGGAGGGCTAAATGGGACATACCTATGGCAGACATTGAGGACAAAATATATGCAATGACCATCCTTTACCTGAAATGAAGTTACCACTGCATCCTGCCACTGGTTCTGAGGAGGAGCTTCCCCCTGGAATGCCCTCAGAAACAGGGCGATGGGCATTTTGCTGGAGATCCAACTCTTCTGCAGGGATTAGGTCTGGACCGCGTGGACCTCCACCTGTTTTTTGCTTGTCTGCCTTCTTCTTATTAACTTTCAAGTTAATGGTTTTTCTATTATATATGATTCTTTAAGTCAACAATTTTTTAATAGTTATATACCAATATTTACCAGTTTGAAGTATATTCTTGTACTTCACTTTAACCTGTTCTCATGTTCTCCTTGTGCTCACGTTTGATCTGGAATTATGACATATTAAATAAATAATAATTAATGTGACACATAGGAAATGAAACGCTGCATTCAGTAAATACAATGCACACTACTTAACGCGTTTAATTTGTCTGCCACTTTTTGCCAGCCGTCTTTTCTAGTTTGGGCTGCTTTTGCAGTGTTACCCCTTGTACATATTAACTCTAGAAATTCTTCATATCCTTCGAGTAACAGGTCCTGCTCCGCTTGTGTGAAAGAATGCACCCGTTGTTTCGTCATTTTCTTGCAGCTTATCAAAGACTTGCTGATCATGTTTTCTAGACTCAATATATATCGGCTTTTCAATCAGCGGGGGCGCGCGCAGTCATCTCAGATGATTAGATCCAGCTAGACTAATTTACTACACCGCTGCATTTGAAAAACCGACCTATCCCGGATGAGTGTCACCAGCATTAACTTATACAAGATGAGGCACCTGATCTAGGATAATTTAAGCGACGTATGGAAAATACCCCCCTGGCCACGACCCTGGCTGATTTGTGTGTCTGTGTATAGGAGAGTGATAGATCCCGCTACAATAAATAACCTTTGCTGTTCCTGTTTCAAGCAGAATAAAGCTGGTTTTGCTAAATTACCGAGACTCAGCCTCGTGTTTTGGGGTGCAAGACAGTGACTCACACATCACAGTAGTTTATTTATTTTTGGGTTTTCTTTCATTGTTTTCCTAATCTTTGCAAACTTGTTTTGCTCTACTTTTTTTAAATTTTCCTGCTTATTCTATATTTTTAATTTATCATCAGTAATCAGTAATATCTTTGAATTGCACTGCTGGTTGTTTGTTTTTTAAAATGTATATGCTGTCGTCGAGTGGGGTAATAACATAGCACAAAATATGAAAATCTAGAATGGGTTGTCCAGTTTAATCTTTGATTTATGAAACAAAAACAGCGTGTTGATGGCACAATCTCAACACAAGTGTCCAGATAGTCTTGGTAGGAGATCTAAAGCCATTCTATCGGCAGGTCTTCTTTAGCTCCACCCTGTGATCAGTTCAGAGATCAGATCAGGTAGCCTGGGATTTATAGGAAGGAATTGGAAGGGCTGGAGTCAGTTGGGCCCTCTTGTCAGAGCCATGGAGAGAAAGAGAGACGACATGGTTAGCAACAGCTTCCCCTCTTGTTCTGGGGTGGTACGACATACCTCTGATGAGCCCGAAAAGTGCACATGTGTGACAATGCATACATACAGCACAACCGAGTGCCATTATGAACAATGCTGCAAATCCTCTATCTGACACAATAACACTGAGGACTTTCAGTCAACAAATTATTAAGTAGAAGTGTGTCAAGAAATGTTATTGGGGTTATTTATAGCAGCAGCAGCAAAATGCCTTCATAATACCTCATTAGGACTGGAATAGCCAAGTGAGAACTTTTCTTTCTTTTAATTCTGTTTTTTGCTTTATATGTGTTTAGACAAAAGTGTATGTATATTTTTATTTACTTAACTTTTTAATCTACCTATTTATCTATTTATTTATTTATTTAAAGAGCTTATATTAAAAGGTAAATAAAGACAAATAAAGTTACACTATCTATCTATCTATCTATGTATCATATAGTGCCTTTCACTTCTATCTATCTATCTATCTATCTATCTATCTATCTATCTATCTATCTATCTATCTATCTATCTATCTATCTATCTATCTATCTATCTATCTATCTATCTATCTATCTATCTATCTATCTATCCTGCCAAAGTGAAGCCATTGTAATAATACACTTATCTTATCCTGACAGGCTTTATACCCCCACTTTCCACTGGCCGATACTAGGTATGGATCAGTATCAATATAGCACAATCATTGAGCTAAGTGCAGGTTATACTGACCGATACTATGTATGGATTAAGCTCTCTAATGCCATTCTGCTGCCTTCTATCCGATTGGAACGTGTGCCAGTTTTAAACACTAACCTTTAGTTATAGCCATTAGGGTATTAGAGGTGCCTAAAAAGAGTTTTCACCCTTTGTTATTTAGAACTTGTATCTGTATGCTAAACATACGTACAAATAATATGCTCACAAATCACAGTATCACATAGATATTGTTTTGGTTACAATGCATAGCACATCAATTAATATTACTGTGTAAAACAGAACAATATACAAAGCATTTTGGATATTATTTTTGATTGATAAATTCAGTAGCACTAAATTAGTAATTCCAGTGTTGAGTCAAAAATTGCAACTTCTTTGTAATTAGCCCTTTTCACAAATTTTGGAAATTATACATCAACAGGTAAATCCACTTCCTGTAAGTTAACCAGCAGTGGATTGCATTTCCTTTCATTTACAAAAATTGGGAGTGGTCTCCCCTCGACTTTCTTGTATACTCAGATATGGGGATGGATATTTGAGGAGTAAACTGCAAGACAATGATTATATTTTTATTTTATGTACATTAAAGAACCATCAACAACAAATGAAATCAAATTAGTAATATATTGAACAATTATTATAAAAGTAAAGTTGAATAAATCGGCCTCTAACGCTGCATGAATAAAAATTTAACACTTCTAGTTAACAGAAATAGCTAAAAAGTTGATAGAATTCTATATTTGGTACTTAATACTTGTATGCAAAATTTGGTTGACCTAAGAGAAAGCGTACTCGAGTTATCGTGTTTACACACACACACAGACATAATTCCAAAAATGGTATTTTCGGACTCAGGGAGGTCTAAAACATCAAGATTCATCCAAATTTCAAAATCAATTTTTGGACGATTATAATACTTTCCCTATACTTAGTATATGAGAAAGTAAAAATCAGTTTAGCAATGAAAAGGTCTTGTTAAAAGGCACTACACAACACAAGCATCAGAAGTGGACAAAAGCTATGCATTTTTTGTGGAGGATTTTTTTTTTATTATTGCTAACATTAAGTTTATAAACTTTCTTATGCAAGCTAAACTGCTTTGCTTTATATTTAATGCTGGCTTACTCAGTTGTGATAGATGTCAGTATATTGTAAGATAGAATATTTGAGTTTAATTAGCTGCAATCTTATAAAAATAACTGTGTTTGATCTATGCTGATCTAGTTGCCATTAATTTTCATATTGTTTCAAATGATTTTTTGTGCTCCTTGCATATTAGTAATTAAACTTTTTTCATTAAACATAGAACCATGTGGCACTGGATGTGATTTTAAACTCATAGCTCATATTCTTAGTCAGAAAAAAGATTAATTCCATCACAGCCATGTTGAGTTGTACATTTTGACCGGGAGCAGGTGCTGTTATTTTGAGGCACCCAGTGTCAGCACAGACTCTCGCATTTTAACCCTTGGTAGAACACTAAAGGTGTTCAAGCAAACAAAAAAACATCTTCTTGGACTTTATGTACTCGTCAGATCTGAATTGCCAGCTACAAGCATGCATGCTGTCACAACATCTAACAAATTGTCGTGTTTCACCTCTTTTGATGGCTTTCATCCATTTTCTTCTTTGGGTTTCGTCAGTTGGAAAATATCGAAAAATCAGGATGGTTTTGTTTAGCTTGTTTTCTGACTCTTGGTAACCAGAAGAGGTTTACCCATCGATGGTCCCTCCCAGTGAAAAACATATGATATAGTGTGAAGAAGGCTAATAAGGGGATGAGTTATTAGGAGTCAAAATGGACCTTCCTGTTTACACGTTAGCTGAATGGATTACTCAAATGGTTAATTGTACAATTTTTATATAAACAAGCCTTTTAAACCTTTAACGTTTGTCAACATTCAACCAAGAGTGTTTTTAATTATACTTATATAACAGTTCTGTATTTTCAATATTGCAGACAGGAAACAGATATTTTTAATATAAAATAGTATATGACACTATGTAAATTCTCTACTGGAAAACACACAACCTGCAAGAATCTTCCAAGATGAGGATTTTGTGAGTGGTGGTCTAGGGCTGGAGGTGGGAAATGCCTTCAATTAACAGTGTGGACAGTAAGTTTGGATGAATGTAAACAGCCATCAGTCCCATCCATTTTTCTTCAAGCCGGCTTAAACAAGTTTAGAGTTAGAGGGGCTGCAGTCCATCCTGGTAACATAAGACACATCAGTCTAGCCCTGTTGTTCTCAAACTGTGGGGCTGGCCCCCCTAGGGGGGCATGAAGTAACAAAAACGGGGGTGCGAAGATGTGAAAAAAAGGAAACAAGAATCGAAAATATGAAAAATAAATCTATTGAAACCAAAACAAATTAACTTAAATTACTACTAGAAAAATAAATATAGAGCTAGATAAATGTCGATAAAAGTTAAGTAGGTATAATAAAATATGCATCTATGATATATCATTAATTAAAAAAGAACACATTGGTATTAGTGGGCTCCTTTCAAAAGAACGTTAGGGGGACGCGATTAAAACTGTTATGAAAACTCGGGTCGCAAATACTTAAACGTTGAGAAACGCTACTCTAGCCAACGCTCGAAGGCGTACCAGGTATAAACAGCTAAGTCTAATTATTTACATATGAATTATTTCTACGTTGTGTTTGATGTATTTGAACAACTCTATATCCTCTTATGTGATAGTTCTGAATTTAGTGAGTCATTTCATCTATTCTTGAAATTTGCCTTGAGAATTGTTGGTGAGCTGCACTGTTCAAGACCAAAGTATAGGTGTCCCAAAAATCACTATACACTTTTAATAAATTCCTAAAAATTACATAAGAAACTGAGTTTATTAATATTTCTAGCATCAACAAAGGAGTCAACACAGTTTTCCTTGCTAGGCTTGCCATCACGTTCTAATGCTTTGAAGACTAGTCGTATACCTCCACATGAGCGCCTCCATTTTGGACAACTTTCAGCCTCCTTCGGACGTAAGCCTCTCCGACATTTTGCAGCATCTCTTCACCGAGCTCGCTGCAGGCCGTGCGGATTCTTTCCTCAAACTGTGACAGGTTATGGGGCTTAATGGCACACACCTTGCTGTTGATATAGCCCCACAAAAAAAGTCACAAGGTGTAAGGTAGAAAAAAGGAAGAGTACTGTGACTTTTGGGACACCTTGTAGTTTGTACCATTGTGTGTACAGTATTTCTGAATTGGCCAGATTAGATTGGCCATCTAGAAGAGGATTACTTGTGTTCTGTTTTGTGTGGTGTATTTACCCCACTTTTTCACAACTATTGCATGCCCAACCTACCTGGAAAAGGGGGGGGGGGTCTCTTTCTGAATTCCCTTTCACAAGATTTCTTCCATTTTTTTTCCTCCTACAGCATTTTCGCGGGAGTTTTTTTTTTCTTGTCTTCTTAGAGAGTGAAGGCTGGAGGGCAGTCAAAAATGGGGCTGTTTAAGGCCCTTTGAGACATTCCTTGGTGGTTTTGGGCTATGCAAGAAATAAATTGTTGTTCTTCTGTTTATCATAATTTACTGATTAAAAAGAAAAAAAAAGATAAAGATTACATTTTTTAGTCATGTGTACACAACGAAGCGTAATATGCCTTCTCAGTTGCATCCAGTAACAGACAGAAGTAAAATACAACAAAAAAGTTGTAAATTCCAAAATTCATTTACATCATTTGAAAAACAGATTTTTCTTTCTTTTGTTAAAGCTACTTCTAGCAATTTGATAATACGTTTAACCTAAAATGGGTACAAAGTACATCAGAAAGACACTATACAGTACTTCTGCAATTTTAAAAGTCGTATGGCACTGGAGACAAAAGGAATTCCTGGAGTGATCTGTGTGGGTCTCTAAAGCGACTATCCTCCCTGATTTACTGAAATTAAGTTCATCAGCCCCGATCACTTTAGCTGCATGTTTGGTAATCTGCTGCCATTTTCTTCAATTTTGGTTTGTCAGACCACTAAAGCAGACAGTGAAGCTCAAAGCGATGACAGACTGAATCACACTGCGGTAAAAGGACAACATGAGGTCCTTGTCCACTTTGAAATGTTCAAGTTTACGGACACACAACTTTCTGAAAATCATTAAAGAAAGTGTATCTTTTTTCATTTTGTTTTCCCTTGTTATGTATTGATATATTGAACGTAATAAAGCCAAACACTTATTCTGTTTTAGTTTCAGAACTTTAAAAAAATGTTGAAATATTGATCACACATAGATCTTAAAAAGAGAACAGGATGTAATAGACATAAGTATTAAAAAGGGCAAAATAAAGCAAGTGCAGTTTCTGAAAATGGCAGTTCTTTTAAGTTTTTAATGGCACATAGTTAACAAGAGAGATATAACATTTTTAAAAAAAATATATTGTTATTATTGTTATTAGTATATAGCAGGTTGGATAATGGAGGGATGGATAGAATAATGTCATATTTTAAAATATGTTTTTCTTGATTGTTTATTGAAACTGTTACTGTTGCTGTTACTTCTAGTTTTTTATTAGTTGTTTTTTTTTGTTTCCCTGTTTCCCAGGTAACTGAAACTAGAACTGGTCCTCTTGGATGCAGTAACTATGACAACCTGGATTCTGTCAGTTCTGTTCTGGTTCAGAGTCCTGAGAACAAAATTAATCTACAAGGTAGAGTACGGAAGCATTTGAACAAATTCCTTTTATTTGTATTGCAATACAGTTGCATTCTGTGTCTCTGGAATACTTTTAGCAAAACAGGAAAAAAAAGCTAGAATCTCAAAGCATAAATCCATTCATAATACAAATGAATCCTAACTTGGTTACCTTCAGAACAAGTCATTAAAAAAATAAAACTTTATACAGTGTATACCTGTATTCCATTTGCTGTATTTCTGGAATGTCATGCATTTATTCAGAAGGGCACAGTGGTGAGTCCTGATGCTTCATGGCTCGGGGAGTCTTCATTTGGTGCTCAGCCTGTGCCAGCATCTGTGTAGAGTGTGGAGTTTGAACATCTTCCCTGAGTCACTAATGTTCAACTGGGTGCTGCATTTCCAAAAACACATTCAGGTTTAAATTGACCCAGTGTGAGATGGAATGTCCTCTAAAATAAACTGAAAATTCAAAACTGTATAAAGTGTTTTGAATTGTATACCTGCTAAGATAACTTAATGTGTCACAATGCTGCTACCTCTCATCTTCAAAAGGATGGCTATAAAATGCAGTCGTCTCTTTTAGCATCAGCATGATATTTCTTCTGTTTTTCTTTTTTTTTTTTTTAGGTTTTTCCAGTATCCCAGACATTTATGTTAATTTAATGATAGGGTATACTTGAAAATAGAACAATGTTGAGTGAATGTGGGCATGTAAACGAGTGTGCCCTACAATGTACTGGCACCAAGCCATGGTTGTCCTGTCAGGTCAGTTTTATTTATGAAGCACATCTGAAACAACAGCAGTTGACCAAAGTGCTGTACAGTTTCCATAAATACACCAATAAATATATAGGTATGGTAAGCAAATTTTGGAAATCTATATACATGTAAATAAACTAAAAACAGTGCTCCTGTGCACTTTTAAAAAGCTAAGACAAAAAGATTTAAAAGTGATGAAAGATGGTGCTGCCCCAATATAAAAGGCTAGACTATTCCAAAGCTTAAGGTGAAGTTAATGTAAAGGGACCAAACCCTCTAAGGTTAAGTCTAGACCTCAGCATGACCAGTAACTTCTGGTCAGAGGCCCTAAGTGAGTGTGAGGGAGAGTAAGGATGTAAGAGGTCAGTAAAATAAGAGAGGATTAAACCAATCAGAGACTTAAAAAGAAATAGTATGCTTTAAAATTTAATTCTGTAGAGAACAGGGGCCAGTGAAGAGAAGCTAAACTTGATGTGATGTGACTACGTTTTCATGTGCTTTTTAGGAGCCTGGCCACAGCATTCTGAAATAGATGAAGATGAACAAAGAATGACCGATCAACTCTGGCATACAGAGAGTTGCAATAGTCATGCCAACAAGAGACAAAAGCATGAATTAGCTTTTGAAACTCATCCGCAGAAAGAAGTCTTTTGATTGTAGCTAATACCCTGAGCTGATAGAAACAGTCAATTATAATGGAGTTCAGTTGTTTATTAAATTTAAGGGCATTATCAAAAATCCCAAAAAGTATACAGCAGGTTGTCAGAGGGCCAAGGTTACTTGTAGGAGAACAAGTAAGATCAGAAGATCTGAAACACACAATCTCTGTTTGTAAACTAACATATGAAACACATAAACTAAGAAAATTTAGTGACATCCACATTTTACTGGGTTTAAGAGAATTTGTTTCAGTGGAAGATATATCTGTGTATCATCTGCATAGCAATGAAAAGAAATGTTATGCTTTTTAAAAATGGATCCTAAGTGATTGGTTATCGACTTGTGTCCAGTTTTGTCATGATATGCTCCTCATATTGGATTAAATGATTACACTAAAAGTATGAATTGCTTAATTTCATGTTTCACACCATTTTCACTTCTACTCCAAAGCAAACAATTAAGTATTAAAGTGATTAATTCAGACGATGATATAAGGGACCATAATAATGAAGTTTAGCTTCACTTTGCATCTCACATAGATTCATTTACACCTGTACTGTGTGTGTCATACATAATCTGTTTCAGTTACAAAAAGTACATAGCGAATAGTGAGAAAATATTGATCTGGTCAATAAAACATCTGGATGGTCCTTTCAGGAAAAAGGAATCAATAGGTTTGGAAATTTCTTGTATGGCAGAATGAGCAGCACTTCGAAGTTATAGAATTAATTAATGTGTTCCCTTAAAAGCAAGAATTGGCTTCTAATTAAGAATACAGTTGAAAGGAGAATGGTGACCCTCTAGGAATTCAGTTTGAGACCCTGAGTAGTGATGAGTGAAATGATTCATGCAAAATAATTTGCAGCGATACTTGTGTTTAGTTTTGTAAAATAACTTATGTAATAAATTCAGTTTCTCTCTGAGCGAAATTCGTGCCATTCACACAAGAAAATACGTAAGATATTTAGTTCCTAACTAGAAACATCTTCATGCATTCAAAATGACTGACTCTTGTCACCTGAAGACATTTTGTTAAACAGTCAGCTGTGTGTTGGGTTTGCTCTAGCACGATAACTTTGGTAATTATGATGACAATCTTGGCAAACACAATCCTAACAATGCATCAGAAACAGAACTGAAGCTTGAAGCTCAACGGCACATTAAGGGTTCCTCTTCTTAATCGGGTGTAACACAACAGACATATCACGATAAAGACTTGGAGTATCACCCTCGTCTAATTGAAGTGAAATAATCACTAAAGAAACATGCAAAAATCATGGAAAACGTCTTCCCAGATGTGAGTTCCCAAAGGAATTATCTCAAGATGGTGGATCTTCTTGTCTTAAGTCCTTCCGGCTGAAAGTGATGTCAGAGGTTTTACAGCTGACAATCAGAGGGAGGAAGAAAAGAGGCATCAGGAAACAGCGCCCACCCCTGGACCAGCGGGTAATTACAATCACCTAAGTCCTTAAGCTGTCCCCTGTGACCATGTGCCAGACATGGGATAACAGGGTTAAGGGGGTTTGGCATCAGCCGCTCTCCATGTGCTGTTTTCCTAAGGAGAAAACCAGTAATGTGCACCATGGTGCATTCTGGTGGGTTTTCCTCCTAGCATACCTCCCATGTAGCTCTAATTTGTGCAGACTCTTTCTATTGATAGACTGATGCAGTTTGACTTCAGCAGGTAAAAGCACTACCTGTAAGCCCTAAGATGAAATTCTGTTTTTTAGAGACTTCTTCTTGTTTTTGGGAAGCTTGTTTTGGAGAAGTTGCCAGTTGTTTGAAATCTTCTCTACTCGTACATAATCTTCCAGATAGTGGAATGGTTGACTTCCATTTATTTGGAGATCTTTTGAAATCTCTTTACAGACTCATAGGTCTCTATAGCCTTCTTTCTGAAAGCTTTCTGAAGCTCTTTTGATCTCACCCTGGTGATGACATACGCCCTTAATGTCCAAGATCCTCCCTAATGATGTTCTAATCGTTGGTGCTCCTGATTCTGATTTTAGATATTTTAGGTAGAGATAATTGATGGGATGGACTTACTTTTTCCACATGCAAAATCTGCATTTATGTTTATTTAAATGACACAATGGAATACAAAATGTAAATGTGGCACAATGTTTGTTATTTTACATCACCTTTATCTCCAGATGCCATTTAAATGAAGATCAAATCTTGATATGCCCATGTACAGTATGTTAGAAAAGGAAAAACATTTCAGGAAGTGTACTTACTTTTTCACATGACTGTAAAATGTTATCAAAATATAATCGTTTTTCTCACCTTTGTGATCGTCTTATTAGAGCTTTAGCTTATGATGACATGTGATGTTTAGGATGATTTCATTCTGTTTTGGCGTAGAAGGTTCATATTTACTAGATAAAGACTTTTGCCTAATAACTGACTAAAACCAAACATAAAAGGTCATATGTAACCCCACTAATTGATTGAACCACTAGGGTCAAGTGACCATAATGTAATACAATTCTCAGTATTTTGTAAGAGTACAGATGCAAAGACTAAAATTGTTAAGTTGAACTTTAGTAGGGCTAATTTTGAGCAGATGCGACAAAGTCTAAGTAGGATAGACTGGGATAAGCTTTTAAATGTGGAGACAGTCGAGGAGCAGTGGAACAGGTTTAAAAATGTTTTACATGTAATGCAGGACAGATACATACCTAAATTTGGAAGTAATAGGAAACTAAAAAAATCTCCACGATGGATTAATAAAGATTTAAAAAAGAAGTTGCAAAGGAAAAAACTGCTGCATAAGGCATATAAGACTAATGACTGCAAAGAGAACCGTAGCGCGTATGAGAAAATGAGGGCAACCATTAAGAAGGATATCAGAGAGGCTAAAAGACAGTTGGAGAGGAATATAGCAGATAAGGCGAAAGAAGACCCCAAGAGATTCTTTCAGTATTTTAGTAGTAAAAGAACAGTTAAGGAGGAGGTCAAGTTCATCAGGAATAGTAAAGGGAATTAAAAGATACAGACAATGAAATAGCAGATGCCCTAAACTTACATTTTTCTGAGGTGTTTACAAGTGAGCAAGTGGATAACCTCAGAGCAGTAACAAGGACTACTAAGGAGGTACTGAGGGATTTGGAAATTGTAGAGGGAGAAGTGCTGCTCAGATTAAATAAGATGAAATCAAACAAATCACCAGGCCCAGATAATATTTATCCTCGTGTTCTTAAGGAGGCTAGTGAGTACATATATAAACCCTTGACACATATTTTTAGGAAGTCACTGTGCACTGGAGAGATTCCAAAGGACTGGAAAATGGCAAATATCATCCCATTATATAAAAAGGGTGACAGGGCAGATCCAAGCAACTATAGGCCAGTAAGCTTAACAAGCATCACAGGAAAATTAATGGAAGGAATTATTAAGGATAAGATTGAGCAACACATGGCAAGGACAGGAGTTATTCTGAACAGTCAGCATGGGTTCAGAAGAGGGAGGTCGTGTTTTACTAACATGTTGGAATTCTATGAGGAGGCAACAAAAGGATACGATCAAAGTGGAGCTTATGATATTATTTATCTGGACTTTCAGAAAGCATTTGATAAGGTGCCACATGAGAGGTTGGGCATCAAGTTAAAAGAAGTGGGAGTTCAGGGTGATGTTTTTAGATGGGTGCAGAATTGGCTCAGACACAGGAAGCAGAGGGTGATGGTGCGAGGAACCTCATCAGAACTGGCCGATGTTAAGAGTGGTGTTCCACAGGGGTCAGTGCTAGGGCCGCTGCTATTTTTAATATATATAAATGATTTAGATAGGAATATAAGTAACAAGCTGGTTAAGTTTGCAGATGATACCAAGATAGGTGGATTAGCAGATAATTTGGAATCCGTTATATCATTACAGAAGGACTTGGATAGCATACAGGCTTGGGCAGATTTGTGGCAGATGAAATTTAATGTCAGTAAATGTAAAGTATTACACATAGGAAGTAAAAATATTAGGTTTGAATACACAATGGGCGGTCGAAAAATCAAGAGTACACCTTATGAGAAGGATTTAGGAGTCATAGTGGACTCCAAGCTATCAACTTCCAAACAGTGTTCAGAAGCCATTAAGAAGGCTAACAGAATGTTAGGTTATATAGCACGATCTGTGGAGTACAAGTCCAAGGAGGTTCTGCTCAACCTTTATAATGCACTGGTGAGGCCTCATCTTGAGTACTGTGTGCAGTTTTGGTCTCCAGGCTACAAAAAGGACATAGCAGCACTAGAAAAGGTCCAGAGAAGAGCAACTAGGCTGATTCCAGGTCTACAGGGGTTGAATTATGAGGAAAGATTAAAAGAGCTGAGCCTTTACAGTTTAAGCAAAAGAAGATTAAGAGGTGACATGATTGAAGTGTTTAAAATTATGAAGGGAATTAGTACAGTGGATCGAGACTTGTATTTTAAAATGAGCTCATCAAGAACACGGGGACACAGTTGGAAACTTGTTAAGGGTAAATTTCGCACAAACATTAGGAAGTTTTTCTTTACACAAAGAACGATAGACACTTGGAATAAGTTACCAAGTAGTGTGGTAGACAGTAAGACGTTAGGGACTTTCAAAACTCGACTTGATGTTTTCTTGGAGGAAGTAAGTGGATAGGACTGGCGAGCTTTGTTGGGCTGAATGGCCTGTTCTCGTCTAGATTGTTCTAATTCTAATTCTAATTCTAATTGCCAAGCCAATCATAATATTGGATTATTGCAAGAGAGCTTATAAAAACACCACATATTCATCTGTAAGTGTCAAAGAGCTTCATTTTGGCGGAGCTGATTGACCAGACTCTAAGCTCCTGTGTCAGCCGTCATTTATAAGGGGGTGGCAGTAACGCTTTATTGACAGGCAGAATTGCTGGTCAGAATTTAAAGTGCATCTAGCACTTTTTCACACTGCATTTTTTGGATTTTTTGTCAGATTTTACATAAACACATAAAAGTGCATTTTGGAGATTCTAAAAAATCTGTTATTCCCTTAATATTTCTCCCTGGACTATTTCTTATTCTGCATCTTGTAAGTGTGTCATTTGTAATACAATAAGCCTAAAATATTCATATTTTGACAAGCCACACAGCTCCTTTTCATATTTGCTTGCTAAAT